>NC_064615.1:94277753-94968378 GCF_023898315.1 Schistocerca nitens | reverse complement strand
CTGTGAGATGAAGAAGCTTGCACAGGATAGGATAGCAGGAGAGCTGCATCAAACCAGTCTCACGACTGAAGACCACAACAACAACATGCTTCGAGGCACATTAATGATTACAGGTCAAGTCACATTACCAATAAAATTATAAAATTCTAAGAAAAATCAGCAGAGAATGGAAGTGTATGTTCTGTCAAAGAAAGAAAGCAGATCACGGTTTAGCAATCCGTCTACAGGGCTATTAGAGACGGAGTACAAGTTCTCGAACTGGGGATGGAAAGTGTAGGAAATTGGCCATAGCTTTTTAAAAAAAAGCTTGCTGGCAAGTAACTATACCCATTTTGGGAAATTAAGGTTATCTAATTCTGGAATATAAAATATTTATCGATATACCTACCGTTTGAGGTATTTTCAAAAACATCTTTCTCCAACAACAAGAAATAACTACTTGGAACACAGTAAAATATAAGACAGGAGAAGGGAATCACGAATATGGGAAAAAATCGTTCAAAGCAGGTAATCAACTGATCAAAAGTAGACCCAAATTGTAGACACTTCCAATACATGGTTGGGGAGGTAGTAGAAAATTTCTGTTTGAGCACTACTTAAGTGGATAGATTACACAAATGTGATAAGTTTCACGTCATTTGTTTCCCATTTTGTTCAGTAGGAACCCATGAACACAGATCAAATGACTCTGATGGCAAGTATAAAAGTTCATTTTCCCCAACAAAACTTCCCGAAGCGGTGGTGTCGCTTGGTAAATAGCTTCAGCGTGGCGGTGTCGACGAGAGTGACCGTTTGCAAGATACACTGCGGCCCAGATTGCCAGAGATACATTGTCCATGCCCACGCACGTCTGTGTGTGTGTGTGTGTGCGTGAGTGAGAGAGAGAGAGGGGGGGGGGGGAAGCGGTACCTGATTAACTAGTCGTCGACACCAGTCTTTGATACATCTGACCAGGAGGCTTATTACCGAAATAAAACACACAGTATTAAGCAATGATATCTTTATTGTCTAGGCTACAACTCAGATTACCATCTGATCGCCAGGCTAGGCAATAATGGAAACTGGAATACTAGCAGCATAAATTCTACTGCCTTCTATAGCCTCAGAGCTATGGAATCGAGAAACCACGTAAATATGGAGAACTTGTACTGAAGTAATTTAGGATATGAACTGCACTGCCACAAAAGAGATAAGGCTGATCCGCTTTAACAAACCATCAGCAGAAACAACGGTTTGAAATCGCATTTCAGTCTCTTAAGCACCAAAATTCTTAAGGCTCTTACGATTTAAATGTCAAATTAAGTATTGAAAAAGGAAATCTTCACACAAAGCGTTAGAAATTCTTATAAAAACGGGTGTTTCAAGGCAACATGGTGACTCATTGGGCTTCACGCACATGGCCTATAGCAGAGAATGCGGAAGTGGGTAATTTCCAAGAATGGTTGCCTATCGAAGTCGTGGGGTCCAAACGATACATATCGAACGTGCGATCGTAAATCGATCATGCGACTCCGGTGGCGGGCGTTATGATCAATTATTTGTGATCGTCATTTTTATCTGTTTTCTGTCGTTCCCTTAGTTGCTCTAAATTACATACTTCCGCGAATTATTTGTGAGTGGCTAGGGAAACCCAGACGATTTATGTCGTTAGTGAGAGGGATATCGAGTGTTCTTGACGTCTCTTCGGCGGATACTCTCACATGCAAGAATCTAATTCAGTATTTATCCAGCGCAGAAAATTATTATACTTTATGTCGCAAATGTGGAATACTATTGGACGAGGAAAGAAGGGGCTGTGCAGACTGTGATCGTGCGGAAGTGTAAAGCTTCGTAAGAATAGTTTCGATGCTGAAATACCGTTACATTCGGATCTCCGCGAGAGGACTGCCAAGGGGGAGGTTACTATGAGAAAAAGATTGAATAGTAAACGAAAGGATAACGTTCTACGAGTCGGGGCGTGGAATGTCAGAAGCTTGAACGTGGTAGGGAGACTAGAAAATCTGAAAAAGGGAAATGCAAAGGCTCAAACTACATATAGTAGGGGTCAGTGAAGTGAAGTGGAAGGAAGACAAGGATTTCTGGTCAGATGAGTATCGGGTAATATCAACAGCAGCAGAAAATGGTATAACAGGTGTAGGATTCGTTATGAATAGGAAGGTAGGGCAGAGGGTGTGTTACTGTGAACAGTTCAGCGACCAGGTTGTTCTAATCAGAATCGACAGCAGACCAACACCGACAACGATAGTTCAGGTATACATGCCTACGTCGCAAGCTGAAGATGAACAGATAGAGAAAGTGTATGAGGATATTGAAAGGGTAATGCAGTATGTAAAGGGGGACGAAAATCTAATGGTCATGGGCGACTGGAATGCAGTTGTAGGGGAAGGAGTAGAAGAAAAGGTTACAGGAGAATATGGGCTTGGGACAAGGAATGAAAGAGGAGAAAGACTAATTGAGTTCTGTAACAAGTTTCAGCTAGTAATAGCAAATACCCTGATCAAGAATCACAAGAGGAGGAGGTATACTTGGAAAAGGCCGGGAGATACGGGAAGATTTCAATTAGATTACATCATGGTCAGACGGAGATTCCGAAATCAGATACTGGATTGTAAGGCGTACCCAGGAGCAGATATAGACTCGGATCACAATATAGTAGTGATGAGGAGTAGGCTGAAGTTCAAGACATTAGTCAAGAAGAATCAATACGCAAAGAAGTGGGATACGGAAGTAGTAAGGAATGACGAGATACGTTTGAAGTTCTCTAACGCTTTAGATACAGCAATAAGGAATAGCGCAGTAGGCAGTACAGTTGAAGAGGAATGGACATCTCTAAAAAGGGCCATCACAGAAGTTGGGAAGGAAAACATAGGTACAAATAAGGTAGCTGCAAAGAAACCATGGGTAACAGAAGAAATACTTCAGTTGATTGATGAAAGGAGGAGGTACAAACATGTTCCGGGAAAATCAGGAATACAGAAATACAAGTCGCTGAGGAATGAAATAAATAGGAAGTGCAGGGAAGCTAAGACGAAATGGCTGCAGGAAAAATGTGAAGACATCGAAAAAGATATGATTGTCGGAAGGACAGACTCAGCCTACAGGAAAGTCAAAACAACTTTTGGTGACATTAAAAGCAACGGTGGTAACATTAAGAGTGCAACGGGAATTCCACTGTTAAATGCAGAGGAGAGAGCAGATAGGTGGAAAGAATACATTGAAAGCCTCTATGAGGGTGAAAATTTGTCTGATGTGATAGAAGAAGAAACAGGAGTCGATTTAGAAGAGATAGGGGATTCAGTATTAGAATCGGAATTTAAAAGAGCTTTGGAGGACTTACGGTCAAATAAAGCAGGAGGGATAGATAACATTCCATCAGAATTTATAAAATCATTGGGGGAAGTGGCAACAAAACGACTATTCACGTTGGTGTGTAGAATATATGAGTCTGGCGATATACCATCTGACTTTCGGAAAAGCATCATCCATACAATTCCGAAGACGGCAAGAGCTGACAAGTGCGAGAATTATCGCACAATCAGCTTAACAGCTCGTGCATCGAAGCTGCTTATAAGTATAATATACAGAAGAATGGAAAAGAAAATTGAGAATGCGCTAGGTGGCGATCAGTTTGGCTTTAGGAAAAGTGAAGGGACGAGAGAGGCAATTCTGACGTTACGGCTAATAACGGAAGCAAGGCTAAAGAAAAATCAAGACACTTTCATAGGATTTGTCGACCTGGAAAAAGCGTTCGACAATATAAAATGGTGCAAGCTGTTCGAGATTCTGAAAAAAGTTGGGGTAAGCTATAGGGAGAGACGGGTCATATACAATATGTACGACGACCAAGAGGGAATAATATGAGTGGACGATCAAGAACGAAGTGCTCGTATTAAGAAGGGTGTAAGGCAAGGCTGTAGCCTTTCGCCCCTACTCTTCAATCTGTACATCGAGGAAGCAATGATGGAAATTAAAGAAAGGTTCAGGAGTGGAATTAAAATACAAGGTGAAAGGATATCAATGATACGATTCGCTGATGACATTGCTATCCTGAGTGAAAGTGAAGAAGAATTAAATGAGCTGCTGAACGGAATGAACAGTCTGATGAGTACACAGTATGGTTTGAGAGTAAATCGGAGAAAGACGAAGGTAATGAGAAGTAGTAGAAATGAGAACAGCGAGAAACTTAACATCAGGATTGATGGTCACGAAGCCAATGAAGTTAAGGAATTCTGCTACCTAGGCAGTAAAATAACCAATGACGGACGGAGCAAGGAGGACATCAAAAGCAGCCTCGCTATGAAAAAAAATGCATTTCCGGCCAAGAGAAGTCTACTAATATCAAATACCGGCCTTAATTTGAGGAAGAAATTTCTGAGGATGTACGTCTGGAGTACAGCATTGTATGGTAGTGAAACATGGACTGTGGGAAAACCGGAACAGAAGAGAATCGAAGCATTTGAGATGTGGTGCTATAGACGAATGTTGAAAATTAGGTGGACTGATAAGGTAAGGAATGAGGAGGTTCTACGCAGAATCGGAGAGGAAAGGAATATGTGGAAAACACTGATAAGGAGAAGGGACAGGATTATAGGACATCTGCTAAGACATGAGGGAATGACTTCCATGGTACTAGAGGGAACTGTAGAGGGCAAAAACTGTAGAGGAAGACAGAGATTGGAATACGTCAAGCAAATAATTGAGGACGTAGGTTGCAAGTGCTACTCTGAGATGAAGAGGTTAGCACAGGAAAGGAATTCGTGGCGGGCCGCATCAAACCAGTCAGTAGACTGATGACCTAAAAAATGTCATTGCGGACAGTGCGGAAAACGATCGGCAGTTCCAAATTAACCATCCAGACCACCGTAACGGACTTTCACATTCCGTCAACGCCGACGACGAGCAAGGTAAGTCGTCTCCTTTGCAATTACAAGTATTTTTGAAACGATCTTCTTTTGTCGTTGCTGTAGTGACCACCGTAAACATACTCATAACGCCCGCCATCAGAGTCACATGATCGATTTACGATCGCACGTTCGGGATCTATCGTTTGGACCCCACGACTTCGATAGGCAATAATTCTTGGAAATTACCGAGAAGTGCATTTCACTGAATTTTCGTATCAATATGTGTACTCTGCAGTGTTTTGATTCGTCTGTAAGTATGTAATTTACAAAATTCAGTTTTCTGCAACACAAAATGGTTAAGAAAATCCGTTTTAAACAATTTGGATTATTGTCTTTCAAAGCCATGTCACCCAGGATGTAACCGTCATGCTGAAGATCCCCGTGTGCATTACATGAATGTGACCGCGAGATTTCATGTTGTGTGTCCAGGGGAAGACGTAGTCGATTTTAAGCCTGTGTTTCCGATGCTAATGACAGACAGAACTCAAATGCTTGTTACAGGCTTACTTTCTGTGTGCTATCACTCATCCGTGCCCCTAATGAATTCAACATATTTGTTGCCATCAAGTCGACTCATCTCGAACTGGTGCTAGCAAAGGCATGAGCTGCTTCAAGCACCCATTATTGTTGGTAAAAGCGTCAATTCTGGGTTTGTTGTTTCTTCCTAGAGGACTGGTGGAAATAATCAAAGCACAATTAAGCAAGCTATCCATCTATATCAGCATGGCTGAAGTAGGATCGGACTAGCGGCATAACGCCATGAGACACGCCAGGAGAAGTTTCCTGTGACACAGGAAACGAAGAGGAATAAAATAAGGAAAAATTAAATTGGAAACGAAAATGAAAAATTAATAAAATAAACCAATCGAGTGAAGTCCTTCGCTATACTTGGTTATAGCAGTCCGCGATGATATGAAGTATAGCGCAACAAATGATCTGCGTCACTCAGAAATAGTAATCTGTCTTCGCAATAAGAAATTCATGTAGCAACGTTCTACTTATAAAACGCAAACGAATATTTGATGGCGCGCAATCAACAAGTCGCCAAATAAATGGCTTCCCAGCCTAGTTAAATGACTGAAAGAAGAAACAAAGTCTGTATACAACATTGGTAAAGGCAAATGGGTCAATTACCTCCACATAAATACATAGCTGAACTTAGATAACATTATTATTACAAGCAATCTACAGAGAACACCGAAATCCCTCCTTTTCGGAACACCAGTGCGAGACAAAACGTAATAAGAAGGAGACTTTACGTTGCTCGTGTATTCTCAAAAACATGAAACATAAATTACAGGAAGGATATCTATCATTTGCAACGATACATATTACAACTCCATCTCACACATAGCTAGATATATTAATTCGTTACTCCTTCTAACACAAGTACCTCAGCAACAAGCGCCCTGCCAGTTTCCTTGAAGACAACAGCTCAAGACACACGCTGCCACAAATCGATGACCGCGGACGGCATACTCTGCACTGCAGACATCTAATTCAGCATTTTGGTGAGGTCTGACTGATAAGCCAGCTCCTCAGAGAACCCATTTATGCTCTGTCCTTCCAGTCCAAGCGCCCTCAGATCCTATATTTAACGATGTTTCAATTTTATTTTCATTTATTTATTGCTGTTTCAATAAACTGTTTTGATTTTACTGTGTTCATCTCTCAGTTATTCCAATGATTTGTATACGTCCAGAAAAGGAATGACTTTTGGTATCATTAGTTATGATCAAGCCTGGCGCTCAGCAACCAAGACATTAATTAGTTTTTGGCAATATCGTTGACAAAAGTTTCCATTCACTACATTTGAGTTTGCAAGATGGGGCCTGAGGTATCACAAGACTTTTAACATTTTATACATCCAGCGTGGCGCTATGACTCCTTTCTTTTTGTTCCACCTGTTTCCAAGAGCACCTTTTCCACCACCACATCCTCCAGCGTCATGACCCTCATCCAGTGAGAGCTCCAGCAGCTCCCAACCAAGTTACACACTTCATACAACACTCTGCCATACATGGTGCCCCGACGTTGTAGGATTTGGTAACCCATTCACTGTAGTGTAATAGTGCAAGATGACTATTTTGCCCACAACCGTAGGGGCACCCTTGGCGTGTGTGAGACTTTGATTCACGTGCGTTGAATGAGCTGAATGGAGGTAGATGTTGGAGTCAGCGTGTATCTTCTTATTACATTTCTATCGGTAAGCACAGTATGCATTTTAGCCCTTCATTGTACAGTTGTATTCTACGAGGGCAGTTCAATAAGTAATGCAACACATTTTTTTTTTTTTGTGAAACAGGGGTTGTTTTATTCAGCATTGAAATACACCAGGTTATTCCCCAATCTTTTAGCTACAAAACACTATTTTTCAACGAAATCTCCATTCAATGCTACGGCCTTACGCCACCTTGAAATGAGGGCCTGTATGCCTGCACGGTACCATTCCACTGGTCGATGTCGGAGCCAACGCCGTACTGCATCAATAACTTCTTCATCATCCGCGTAATGCCTCCCACGGATTGCGTCCTTCATTGGGCCAAACATATGGAAATCTGACGGTGCGAGATGGGGGCTGTAGGGTGCATGAGGAAGAACAGTCGACTGAAGTTTTGTGAGCTCCTCTCGGGTGCGAAGACTTGTGTGAGGTCTTGCGTTGTCATGAAGAAGGAGAAGTTCGTTCAGATTTTTGTGCCTACGACCACGCTGAAGTCGTTTCTTCAATTTCTGAAGAGTAGCACAATACACTTCAGAGTTGATCGTTTGACCATGGGGAAGGACATCGAACAGAATAACCCCTCCAGCGTCCCAGAAGACTGTAACCATGACTTTACCGGCTGAGGGTATGGCTTTAAACTTTTTCTTCGTAGGGGAGTGGGCGTGGCGCCACTCCATTGATTGCCGTTTTGTTTCAGGTTCGAAGTGATGAACCCATGTTTCATCGCCTGTAACAATCTTTGACAAGAAATTGTCACCCTCAGCCACATGACGAGCAAGCAATTCCGCACAGATGGTTCTCCTTTGCTCTTTATGGTGTTCGGTTAGACAACGAGGGACCCAGCGGGAACAAACCTTTGAATATCCCAACTGGTGAACAATTGTGACAGCACTACCAACAGAGATGTCAAGTTGAGCACTGAGTTGTTTGATGGTGATCCGTCGATCATCTCGAACGAGTGTGTTCGCACGCTCCGCCATTGCAGGAGTCACAGCTGTGCACGGCCGGCCCGCACGCGGGAGATCAGACAGTCTTGCTTGACCTTGCGGCGATGATGACACACGCTTTGCCCAACGACTCACCGTGCTTTTCTCCACTGCCAGATCACCGTAGACATTCTGCAAACGCCTATGAATATCTGAGATGCCCTGGTTTTCCGCCAAAAGAAACTCGATCACTGCCCGTTGTTTGCAACGCACATCCGTTACAGACGCCAATTTAACAGCTCCGTACAGCGCTGCCACCTGTCGGAAGTCAATGAAACTATACGAGACGAAGCGGGAATGTTTGAAAATATTCCACAAGAAATTTCCGGTTTTTTCAACCAAAATTGGCCGAGAAAAAAAAATGTGTTGCATTACTTATTGAACTGCCCTCGTAATTTGCATGTTTTGTTAGATGTTGTAATTTTTTGCTGTACGTCTGTGACAATGAGTTGTACAGCCACAAGTTTGTTTTATTGAAACCGTCGTTGAGATCATCGTTGTGTCTTTATTCGTCCTGTGGTGTATGTACTACGAATTTGTTTGGACTTAGTTCAGGAAAATTGGACAAGGCAGATTGAGGCCTGTAAAGGCATTACCAAAAGTTCAGGCAGCGCTCAATAGTGTATTGACTCGGATACTCGCAGTATTGAAAACCACGGAGCAATTATGAGAATTGAAACTGAGTCGCTACTGGACTGCATAGCAAGTAGCAGAAATGAGACAAGAAAATGAGAGTGAGCTTTCGCAAATAGATTCCGAGTTAAAACAGTACAGTCATCTCATTGATGAGCAGATCGTAGAAGTGAAGCGTGATGTAGGAACAGAACAGGAAAAGTTTTCATCAGGAAACCTTCCAAAAGTAGTCGACGGACTAAGTGCGGTACAAGATGCGTGTTTCGACAAAGTCGCTGTTGTGAATGCTGGTCTTAGTTTGTAAATGGTGGAGATTGTGACGTTTTAAATGGTTGTTTTGGTTTCTCGTACAGATGTAGGGTTACTATCAGAACAGCCTTTCCGATGGTTGGACCTGAGCTAGAATGGGATACCACTATTAGCAAAGGGACTTGAGTGACATCTGTGTGTCAGCAGATAGGCTGCCCTTCCATGTAGTTGGCAATGACAGAAGCTTCATGGAGTCTGGCGCAAGCAAAATCTCAAAAGGTCTGTTGGTCGCCATATCTCCACAATCCAGGCTAAGTTCGAGAAAGACAAGCACTCCTGCTTTGTCACTGTGGCGGACGGGTCTTGCTACAGGCCTCAACGGTCTAGAAATTTGTAGCGGTTCTACTGTTCGAGACGTTTAACAGAATACTGCAATGTCGTTCGCGTACGTTCGTTATTTCGTTCACTCGACGATCCCAAATACGAGTACCTCTAGCTGCAACTGTAAACTGATGCCGCCAGCCATGAAATAACCTCCTCCTTTGATATCTTGATCTGCTCTCTTGGTTCAGATACCTCTCTCCAGGTTGTGCCTAGCTTCTGCGTACCTAGCTACGCCATCAATACTTGTGCTCTGTGTCGTTTACCTTAACGTAACGTGTGTTGTGGTTGACATCCAACAAATATTTTGGTCATCTTTTTCTGTATTTTCAGTATAAATCTACATTTTTATTACACCCTGTTTCTTTCTTCTTAGAGTTGCGATATTATCCTCTCACCTTTCTCGGCATCCAACAAGTCAGGAACACCCCGTACGCACGAACATTGCCGACGACTTATCCGTTCGAACAGTGGGTAGATAATCATTTTAAAATCCGGGTCTCTTTATAACATTTATAGAGCTCTCAAACTGAGGCAAGTTCGTTTTATTTTCCTCGTCTGGGATTGCAAGAACTGTGAAGACAACGCGATGAGGTAGCAACAATTTGATTTTGCTTGGATAGAGCAGCAACAATGCTGTGCAGATGTTAAGGAACGCACATTCAAGAATGAAAAGAAAGTAATTCTAAAATATTCGTAATCGTCTTTGATCAGGATCGAAAAAAAATGAAATCGAGGAAGACACTGGAGCTACTCTAATACTTGCATCGCACATCACGCGGGGGGTTAATAGATACGAACCTCGCTGTGGGTAGTGTTAAAACGCCTGTCGTTGCTTTTCGTCGCAGTTAAGAGCTGACGACAGATGTGGCTGCCATGTCGCGTTGTTCTTGCTACCTCTTCGAGGACGCGTTTCTGCTTGTCACAATATCCCACGTATTTACCGTCCGCTAGCAGCGTACCCTGATGCAAGTGTCCGCTGGTGACTAGACGATATCGTATTTCTCCACTGAATACAGCCGGCCGCGGTGGTCTCGCGATTCTAGGCGCGCAGTCCGGAACCGTGCGACTGCTACGGTCGCAGGTTCGAATCCTGCCTCGGGCGTGGTTGTGTGTGATGTCCTTAGGTTAGTTAGGTTTAAGTAGTTCTAAGTTCTAGGGGACTAATGACCACAGCAGTTGAGTCCCATAGTGCTCAGAGCCATTTGAACCATCTGAACCACTGAATACAAGAGCAAATAGTAACGGTAATCAAAGCACCTATCACTGCTTTCGCATATTTGTACTAAAAACTTTGCTTACTGTGAGCGGATATCATCATAAAAGTAACAGCCTGGATGTGTACGTGCAGCCGACACAAGTCTACCATTCCAGAATAACTTTATGTATTACTGTCACAAGGAAAAAATTATGAAACTAGTTTTTATTGGAGTTACAGACACCAATCAATTAAGCATACAACCACAAACAAAATCTACAAATGAAAAAAAGAAATACAGAAACCGGAATCAAAAACTAAGACACTGAGCAAAAAAAAGAAAAAGATAGTAAAGCGTTGGATGAGACATACAAGCGGAAACGACGCGTGTTTCAATTTCCTTGGTCCCAGAATATCCAGTCAGCTCCTTACAAGGCAAGGCATACCAGCGCCAACAACAATATAGCGCAGGTGAAACGAAATATATAAAACTGTTCAAAATTCCTAGAAGTATCTGTTATACGCAACTACAACTAGAAATCACGTAGTACAGGTCTTCTCAGTTGCTTGGATTCAGCGATGTTTACTCAGCTTATATTTGCTAATTTCCGTGACGAAAGCATTAAAAATTAGCTTACTCTGCAAACTTCCATTGCATGATGTGATGTGGAAAAGCATTCCGGATCAATTCCGTACGTAGACACAAAGTATTTATCACACAGACACGAGGTTTCAGTCTAATATTCGGTGTCTCTCTTCGAACTTCATTTGGGCAAATATCTAAAAAGTGAGGCGTACTAAGAAAATCCCCACAGTACGTTCACTCTCTCACGAAGATTGTTGCTAAAAACCGGGTATAATTTGAAAATAACAGTAACCGTCATAAATATAACACTACGTCCAAGTAAGCTTCTATTATCTGCAGGTTAACGGTACTCATACACCCAGTCCTCTAACCAGGGAAAAATTCCTTGTAGTAGAGGGAATCGTACCCGGGTCCCACGCAAGAAGGCCTGTCGTATTGACCAGCAGGCTACTGAGGTGGATGATAAGTACTGTTAGCTTATCTACTCAGTCTTCTAGATGTTTGTTCGTATGACATGGAAACTAAAGCCAGTTTCACGTTGTAACATCTCTCTCAGAACTACATCTGATATGTTACGAGACTTTGAAAAGCATCATCATTTGTGGATTATTGATGACTTTACTTGCAACACAGCTGAGTTTGATATGGTTCATTCCTTTCCAAAAGGTCGCCTTGGATATCTGTTCTCCCATTTTCGGCCGCCGTATTTACGCTGTTCTCAGTTCAAACATTCAGTGAGCTGTTTTATCTCTGCCACTGCAAATCTGATGCCACATTAAATCTCTGTTACGCTCTATGAGTTACATAAAGCTGAATTGATATTGCTCCTTAACATAGTAAGCAAAAACTTCGCTACGCATGAAATTGTTAACAGAGTGTGAGTGGAGGCACAGATGCTACCCACCATACGGACAGCCAACGGAATAGATTGTCAGCTTCATTATCAGGTTGTCTGGCATCGTCTACTGTACTTGTTTCTTTGTCTTTTGGCTGAAATTAAGGAATGTCTGGATTCCGTTTAACATTGTCACGTATTGTGTCCCAAAACCAACGAATCGAGCTAAAACCGTAATTCTATTTTTGAAAAAGTGCAGTAGTGTATGAATTCTGTTGTAGAACTAGAAACCTGATTTGGAAAATGTAATAGAATTAATGCCAAAGACATTGGTATCAAATACTTGGTAGGGAGTATTACTTGTAACGTCATCTGTCTTGTTAATAATTCAGCCATATTTACGAAAATATTAGACAATTAGAAAAGTTCAAATAACTAGTAAAATATGTAAAATATTTTAACATTCAATAGTAACATGAATAATAATTATAATACAGCTACATTCAAAATAGTACATTTTTTACTAGTAATAATGAATAGCCTTTCAGTGCCAGATTAATAAACATTAAATTAAACAATTTATACCATAAAAGTTCCTTGTAATGGCGGTGTTTAGTAATAAGAAGTCGAACTGTCATATGCGTTATCTAGCTGAATCAAGTGGAAGCGTTTGATTGCTTCCTAACATGTATGGAAATAGAAGCAGGGCTACCAACAGCATTGCTGGTACTTCGGTAATGCTTCAGTGACCTATTCAATAAGGCTGCTCCCATTGAGGGACTCAAACGAGGCTGGAACCATATGCAAAGGAAGACAGTGCGAAAGAACGATACATTGTATGAGGAGAGAAAAGAAACTCAACTATCTGACAATCAACATATGACTGTTATTATGTCACGAAAACGTGATTTAAAGAGACAGAAAAACGGACTGCAGTGAGGAATAATTTTAAGAAATATAGTATCAGACATTTTACGCTTATAGCCAATTCATTACGCAGTATGGTTGTCTCACTTGCGTTTTCTAAACACGTTAACTATAAGGTACACAGCTCTTTGACTCAGAATTTAAGATATTTTGTAAACATGGAGATGTCTACACAGGAAAATAAAATTACTGACACATTCACAAGCCAAAAACCCAGACTCGGGACCTAAACCAAGGATTTCCGCCTTGCGAGTCAGGGATGCTACAATGAGAGAATGAATACAGGTATCAGTGGAAGATATCACTGGCCTCCTAATATTGTTACTGTAGGTACCATGAAGATTGTATTTATAACAGCTGGCACAGGGGCAGTGAGATATCCATTCATTGCATACGAAATAACCTTTAAGTATGTTACACAAAAGTTCCCTTGGTCACATACGTTACACTGCACTCCAGAATATAGTTACGAAAGTAGAAGCCACTTTGTCCATAAGCCATTTATGAAATTTCAACTGTCTGAAAATTAAAGATACAGTATAATTTTGTTTCCTATCGTTTGCAGAGTTTTCGATATTGCAAATGACATTCTGTTGTTCTACAGATCTAGAATTAAGTGTTACATACTTCAAATGGAAGGTAGTGTTATTAACTGAGTTGCTCAATGACGACATAATTTATTTTCGGTATAAAAAAGAATACCTATATAAGCAAATTATATCTTACCTAAATGTGGCTACAAAGGAAATAAACATTCCTAAGATCCAGAAAAGACTGGATTATTTTAAACTGCCAGCTTATTTATTTGCAAAATACTTCATGGACAGTTGTTCCAGAAATATTTACTGAACACTGAAAAAAACTGAGTGGTATCACAAGTCAAATACTTATTTCAAAAAGACATGAGTAATACTTTATCAAATAACCATCATCAACGTGAAATATTACTGACTGACTGAACAGTTAACTCTCTCATTCTAATATTTATACGTTTCCCAAAGTGTCTTAGGTATACAAAGAAAAAGGTACTTCAAATGACTGAGTATGACATCAGCTCGTCAATAAGAAGATACAGCCGTTGACCGATTTGGCGAAAACATATACATTTTGTGTAACATACCCACATCAACAGCAAAACATATTATGAAAAAGTATGTATTAGTAGAGCCCATGAGACTCATACAACTGACGACTTTTCAGCTTAACATTGTTTCTCAGAAACATAATAAAAATGGTAGCTAAGACTGTAAGTCACTGGAATAAATCTTGCACCGTCATTTAAATGTATTAAGCTCCAGTACCTAGCTTTCACCATATATTTTTCCAGCTTTGATGGAATTTATCACACACTAGCACCAACTGCTTGCCACAGATGGCTTACAGAGTGGTACTTACAACATCAGCAGAAAAAAATGAAGTATCAACGGAAATGTATCTTAATACAGGGAAATGGGAGGAGACCAAAATACGGAAAGTAAAAAGTATATAACATAGAAAAAACATATGAACACAGAAATTCTACAAGAACAAGTATGTTTAATGTAAACGTAGTGCAGCTAGCTACGAACACACTAAGAAACTGAATTCGATAGAATGGTCAATTAATGACTGATAACCTTTTTCCCATAAGAAAAAAAAACCGTTGTACTTTACATTAATGTCCTGTAGCTGTAGCAAACCGGCCTGCCAAGCAACCATTGCTTCACCATTTACAGAGACAGCAACATTAGTTGATCAGCTAAACAGATATCGAAAATATATACATCAAATTCATGACTTTGAGTTGTTCTAATTCAACATGCCAAGCATACGAAAAATCACTGATTATACCAAGAACTGACCAAGAACTGCTCTGTGATAGTAGAACATATTGGTCACTCTGTCACAGAGCAGACTGCAATGACACTTCAGATTATAGGCAATAAAAGATTAATATATGGTTACGTTACCTTTGTGTTGTTGACTCGAATGTTGCACCTGTGAATTGACATTAACGAATTTCAATTCCAGTTTTCACTTTCTACAGGTTTTAAGTTCATTGTAGTTTATGAAATCTCGTTCTTAGTGTAATTACTTATTTCAAGGTCCAGATACAATATCCGTCATCTCTCAGTACGATGAAGAATATTTCAAACAATAAAAATAGAGAAAAACATTGTCTAAAGGTAAATATATCTACAATTTTGATCGTTTCCCTAACTAATTCTAATGCACATTAACCTTGTACTTATACTTTGGTTAAAATTACTGACTGATAAATGTCAAATCATCAAACGTAATTGAATTAACTAGCAATGGAGAGGATATAAAGAACGCAACAGGCAAAGTCTCATCATGAACATCTTACAGACTCATTAAAAGAAATTCTAATACAAAGTCTTTGAATTATTATGAAGTGCTTACATACTGGGCTATACAAGGCATTTTTAGCTCCTGGGAAACTGTCATTAGTTCACAAAACTTCAACTCGGCACCTATTATCAAATACAATACACATGTTTACTTTCCATACTAAACTGTGGTGCGTAGAATATGTGAAATTGTTGTCGAGTGGCGTCTGGATGCGCATTGGGTTTAAGTGGGGCTCACATGCCCGTTCCATTATCCAGATTTAGATTTTCCATGGTTCCCAAAACGTCAAGTGCAATAAGCTCAGAAACGGCCGATCTCCTACTATATCCTTGTTCCAAGTGATTCTTTGCTTCCTATCTAATGACCTTCACGTAGACAGGAAGTTAACCCCTAATACAACCTTCGTGTTAGCAAGCTGAATCATCTGTCCACTAATAAAGATCAGGATTAGTGTCATAGACCCTAGGAGTGTGGTAACACTTTCATTTGCAAAATTTCGTAAGTAGGAGAAGTATCCTTTGCTATTATACTGTGAAACTTAAAATACCTTCATATTTTCTGAGAGAATAAATCATTACACAAGAATGTCCGATTATAGGTTACATTCAAGCATAACGGATCTCATACCTCAAATTCTACATACCTTTTCCTACAGTTACCTTTCATTGTCGACACGCGTTTTGAGGACAACATATCCCCCCCCCCCTCTCTCTCTTTTTTTTACTTCCAAAGTGAAAATTAAGAAAGAAATATTGAAAGACTATGGGAAACTGGGAAACATCGACTCTTCTAGATAACAGTTCACCCACGAAGACTCATGTCAGCTGCTCACTTTACAGCATTTTCATAGTTTGAGCAGTTAACGGAAAATTTGTTAATGAAATTATCACGACTATGCAAGTGGGTGAAGAGAGTAAAGAAAAGCTCAAGTACATCGCGAATGAGACCGCTGATATAGTATCGCACTGTGTAAGTGTACATAAAAATACACAAAGCCTTGGAGTGTCAAATGTGAAACTTCATTTGAAATGTAGCTTACAGGACTTAATACGAACATTCCGCCGCTGCAAGCAGAAAAAACATCTCTGTGTGTAGCGAGCCTTTCCACATGAATGATCGATAATGGGCATCCATCAAGCGCGGCAGACAGTCGACCACAGAAGTCTCGTTTCCATTACCAGGACACGGCATCTCCATTGGAATCTGTTGCCGACTTTCATTGACATTACAACTTTACGAGCATCATGTCTACGTAGAAGTATGAAACAAAAGATTCTTAACTTTCCATGGAGTGAAATTGTGAGAGACAAAAAGCTACTAAACCAAAATTGTATTTAATTCAGAACTGTGACTGGATTAGTGTTTACTAATTACAGCAGCATTTTTACTTTAAAGGCAATATAAATCGTGAGTTTCTTTAACTTCTTGGCTTGAAGATTAGTGAACTTAACGTTCTATTGGTAGTATTTTTCATTCTATCATCAGTTTCGTTTCAGTTTTCTATTATGAATCATACGAATAATGATTGAGGTATTACAGCGACGCATGACTTTTCATTCAACGGATTTGACTCCTGATTCAGATCGGCTTTAATTCCATTTTCGAAAAGTGAGGTATTTTGAGACAAAAGGGAGGAAAATGTAATGTGCAAGGATTGGAATCACGTCTGTTCCAAGTTCTGTTAGGTTTGATTTCATGGAGATCCCGAATGACGTAATAACTCGCATGTGATTGTGGACACCCTTTTAATGGATAGGCCAGCAACCACATAGTGTACTGGTGAATGTAGATCGGACAAGAAATCTTTATGACCGACGCGCCATGAGGGGTGGTTATCGGATAGAGGCTGACATTTCACTTTTCTTAGCACAGCTGAGGGGTAACTCGTGATAGATGACGTATATCATCTTCACCCAAAGATCCAAAATTACGCATAAAATCTAACTAGGAACGATTACAGCCTTGTAAAACTGTATGGGACTAATGCTGCCTACTCCTCAAACATATCGGTTAGAGAACTTTTGACTGTTGCATAATCTTAAGGTATCTTGTCTGTAGGTCTCTTAAGTGTCTCATAAGATCAAGTAATCGACCCAGATATCTAACAGACTCTTTCAGGCCGAGATAATCATCCCTCTTTAAAAGCACTGGTGAATCGTTCAGGCCAGAACGCTTTTCCTAATTAAGAGAAAAGTGAATTAAATACGCTTTAGTAGGCAATGTTATTCAACTTACTGAGTGTTATTCACCGACAACTTGAAATCTGTAAGTAGTATCCCGTTCTTTGGCCTCTCTGAGGTTTGTATATAGCTGTCTTAAGGTTGGAAAAGGGAAAAAAATATTGTGAAATCATCCATAGACAGAGAGTGCTTCATGAGGATCCTTGTCTTGTGTAACACGCAACTGATGACACTGACAAAGACGCATCCTTGTGGGTCACAGTTTTCCTGTACGAATTACTCCAATTAGTTCTCGGTTTCAGTATGTGAAAAGTGTATTGGGATTACTGTTCTTTTCCCCTTCTGAAGAATTATATTAACAGGATTCCTTATCGAATATAATTTACCTGCATGTGTATATGTAAAAATGGAATTTGACTTTACGGGAACAGCAATAATTTAGAGTCTTACTTTTGTGTCATCAGTACTTTTTTTCTGAGTTCCAAGTTGAAGGAGTAAACTATAACACAAAACACTGATCAGACGAAACTTACGAAGTATGCGACGACCTTTATTGGCTACCTGTTGAAACTTTCATTTTTGTTTACAGTGCAGATTGATTTACCTCGTTGTTTGAAAAACTAAAAAATATATTTTTTTAAAGGATTTCATCTTGCATGCAGCTATTAGAATTTTATTTTACAGCTTCAGTTTCGGCATTAAGCCGTTTACAAGCATCTACAAAATATATTATAACGTTAACATAATGAGAACCATTTACAGTGGGATTAACGGTATGTACAACCAATTTTGTAGGTTCCTTACATTCACATAATGTACCTACAAGATTTTGAAAACGAGAAATTGTTTATTTCTGTTGCCGGCTTGTTCATTGGGAACGTATTGTCATTGTTTTTTGAAGGTGCCATAAATTTTTATTCCTTCTACAGCGTCGATTATTCTTCTTTTCTAGGGTTCCTCTGTGCTGTTATGATTACGTTATGAGTATAATGCCGTAGATGTGCACTAAAACGATGTACAGTTCTCTCTTACGTTTGTGCGCTCTCTGAACCTGGCGGAGAACTATCTACCTGTCTGTCCCACATAAAAATTGTCACATTCTCCACATTTGATTTTATAAATCCCATATTGTATAATGGTTTTGTTTCGTTGGATGTGTGACTGATTATTGTCCCTACTTTGTTGTTCGTGAGGAACATGACTCGTACTTTAGTTTTCCTAAAATTATCGGCTCTTCTGTGTGATAAAGAAAAATATCTTGTTTATTCTGGTTCCAGTTCTCTTGTTAATGTTATTTATTTATCTGTATTGTTGCTTTTGTTATATAATTTGGTAGCATACATTTCGTCTATCTTATCAGCACTGTAGCCGTTATTTGTTGCTACTTGGTTTAGTACATACAGATTTTCTGTCATTTAGTTCTATTCTAATGGGTGCTTAAAGATTCTGTTGGTCATGCAATGAAACAAGGCTTTCTTATGCATTTCTCCGTGGCATGGACTGTTGTTGATTCTGGTATCAGTGCAGATTGGTTTTCGAAATATTCTGAATTTGTGCGCGCCTTTGTCATTCTATATTATCAAATCCAAAAAAAAGAAAGGTCACATGTTTTACTAGTTTCGCAGTAGAAAATATTTTTGAATGTACACCTATTAAGTTGTGAAGTATAATTTCGAGTTCATTATTTGTGTCACTGAAAAGAACATGAATATTGTTTATGTACACTTTGTAATATAAAATATTACTAGTTGCACCAGTAAATGTTTCGAAGAATTGGCTTTCTACGTGATTTACAAAAATATCTGTCAGTGTGCTAGCTGTACAACTGCCCATTGCAACACAATCTCGGTGTGAGTATATCTCATATTGGAATTGTAAGTAACTGAAATATAATATCAGTTGCAGCAACTCAATAATTTACTCAGTTTCGGCTATTTCATTTTCTTATGTTTGAGTCCTTCTGTAGTTGTCGGTATGTATTTAATCTTGGTATCTACATCAGTGACTTTTTAACTGCGTAGTCTGTTTCAAAAGTGTATTATTTTTTATTACAGTGTCATGTTTCTTATTAATTCTGCATTCAGAACTATCGCTACAGTTTATTACACTAGTATATGGGATACCTAATCTCATGGACCTTAGATTGAACCTGGAGTGTGAGTGTTCACAGATTTAAGATGAAACATTCGTTGACCTCCCTCTCTGTTAGGATTAATTACGCTTTTAAAGCCTTCCAGATTGAAACACTAAATCGTTTGGTACTATCTATATCCAGTTTCGTAATATTATTAGCAACTATAGATTCTTGTGCCTTACCAACATAACCTTTATGATTTGTAATAAATATACTAGCACCTTTATCTGCTTCCAGGGCAACGGATTTGTTTTTGTTAATTTCTTGCCAATTTTATGTATGGTAAGATTATCTTGGATTCTACTATTATTATTATAACTCTTTTTATTGCATTTCTTTGATCTGCATTTGTTTTCCAGATCCAGAGAGCACGCAAACGTAAACGAAAACTATGAAACTTCATGTAGTGCACAACTACGGAACTATAATCGTAACACTAACAGCTTTGAGGAATCTTTAAAGGTACTACACAGGACAGAGAAAGACAGCCAATGGACTCTATAAGAGAAATTGAAAGTTATAGCGCCTTCAAATAACAAATACAATACGTACTCAGTGAACAACAGACCTCAGAAATAAAAAATTTCTCGAATCATGTACACATTTAATCTAATGTACTGTAAACATTGCAGTTGTGTGATATATATTGCACTCAAAACTGCAGCAAATAGAATGGAGTATTGACTAGTATTGCTGACTATTTAGTCTTTTATGAGCAGCTGTACATATTTGTGAATACGCCTAATTCTGATAAGTACGTTGTATGAACGTCAAGAAAATTACAAAACTGGTCGTACCCATTGTTCACACCACTGCAAATTTTCCTCTTTACATTGTGTTATGGTTTGCAGATTCTTAGAATTGGCTTAATTCCAAAACTGCAACCGTAAAATAAAATTCTAACAGCTGAAAGCAAGATGATATCCTTTAAGAAATTTGTGAATGTTTTGCATCCATTTCACAAGAAAAAAATTTAACAATGTGTAACATTTCCATAAACAACCGTATTAATGTGTTTCTTTCAGTCCTAATTTCATGACTACGTACACCAAAAAATTTGTAACATTCTTTCTTAATCATTGGCTCTGGTTGATTTGCCACATTATTCGCTCATGTGGTTCTGTTATTTGGAAAAGAATTAATCGTAATTTGGATGACTAAGATATAGTCCGTTTGCAGATAACCATCAAATAATGCTTGAAAAATTTTTAAACATAGGAATTATACAGGCAACTGGTAGCAAATGACTGTTTGGTACAACTTACCTCAGTTTGAAGAATCGTAAAATTACATTGATAGGCATACGGGACTTGGCTGGAACGTATTTTTTTTTTTTTTCAATTTTGACGTGTGTATAGCTCCTCTAAATTCCGACCATTGCTTTTTCGCACTGTGATTTTACAGTTCTTCGAAATTTCATAATGATGAAGCCACCCTTAGTAGGAGTCGAAACCTAGGTCAATTGTACCAAACAGTTATTTGAAACCGGTTGCCTCTAAAATTCCTATGTTTAAAAATTGCTTCTGTTTTCTGAGTAATAGCCATGTTCAAAACTTCTTTGAAAATTTTCAATAAGTATTTGTACTAGGTGGTGTCATATACTGGATTTGTTGTAACACTTGTGCATATCTGAAAGAAGGGTCAGGTTGGAGTGATTACGTCAAGTTGAAGGTCATTAGAATATGTGCTGTGTAGACCCCAAATTGGACAACCTCAGGATCCATCCGCCGTTTCTCCCCAAACTTCTGCCCTTTAAGAATTTTTTGAATTACCCAACGTTCTATTCTTTTCAATTACGTATGATTCAGTACAGCAATTAAAAGGAATATCTGATTTTCTAAGAGAATATCATTTTCAGTACAACTAAATGTTTTGCACAACCTAAAAGGTTGTGTAGGGGCACCACCATTCAGGATAGGGAAAGTTAGTTTCATGCGATATTCAGAGCACGAGTTACAGCCAGGTGTGGGCCGAATTGCTGTAAGTTATGCATACCAGCAGTTGTGGAGGCAAATCGAATCCACAGGGCGTAGAACTGCCAGAGACTGCACACACAGAACTTTCCATGGTGCAAGACACAGGCAGAAGAGTGCCACTGGCCAACCTAAGTGTAATGCATACGTGACGTGAAGCGACACACTTGGCAAAATAGAGGCGCACAGCTAGGTATAAATAGGTGCCGTTTTCTAGCGAGATTCATTCAAGTGTCCATTCTCATGGTCGGCAGGGCGTGTCACATCGCCAAGCTACACGCAGCAACAGATGGGGCGACAGCGTACCAGTCTACAGCGGGTTGTGGGTTCGACCCTCTGAGTCTGCAGCCAGCCAGAGCAGGTCACTCTAAGGCTCGCTGCTGCAGGCAGTCGTCTCGGCTCCCAACAAACGCCAGAGACTTCCGAGGCGAGGGTTGCAAATGCTGACGCCCGATCGCCGTCGGCCATTGCCACCGCATTTTCAGCTACACCAGGGAGGAAGAAACAGCAGCGGGGCCAGCCTATGGCTCCTGGCAGAGCAGTGTGCAGTCAACGGTGACGGTGGCCGCAGAGTCAGCTGCTGGCGCAGCCATCCTGACATCAACAAAATTCAGCAGGCCAGCCAAGGCCAGCATGACACAGCGTGGCTCTGCACTGGCCGCTGGGGTGCTTCCTCAGCATTGCGGGACCCTAT
The DNA here is from genome assembly GCF_023898315.1 of Schistocerca nitens. Classification (NCBI taxonomy): domain Eukaryota; kingdom Metazoa; phylum Arthropoda; class Insecta; order Orthoptera; family Acrididae; genus Schistocerca; species Schistocerca nitens. Next base: position 94,946,125 of record NC_064615.1, on the reverse strand, counting down.
GATGTAGACCAAGGTGAATGGAGTACTGTAGTTGAAGCAAATAAATCATTTGGAAAGTTCTCGCCGGGCACCTCCCGGCACCCACCCGCTACATTTGGTGACTTCCCACTACATTTGGTCATCCTGATACATTCAGTGGCAGAAGTCGCCATAACATTTGGTGTCAGAATAGATGGCGTAGTCTGTACAGTACATTTGATCCCACCTCCTGCAGCACAGACACACGGTGAGTTCTGCCAAAATTGTTCTTTTGAGTATTGGACGTTTTATTTATTTTTTGTTTGTGTTTTGAGTATGAAGTGTCAAAAGCCACACTGAAGATGTTTTGCGTGGGCATAGCAAGTGTTAGTGTATCTGGCGCAGTAAGATTTATTTATTTTTCGTGGCATTTGATTACTTTTGTATTGGTTTATGATGATACTGAGTATGATGATACGGAGCTGTAGGAAGTCAGTTTATTCTTGTACTTAATCCTGAACCAAAACGACTAACTGGGAACGAAAGCAACACAATGGCAGAGTCAAGGACGCAAGGTGTGTCGGAACCAGAAGCAGTGCGGATTTTGATGGAAAAGGTAGCACAATTGATAGCAGGCAATACGCAGTTGACAAATTAATTAACATCTAGTATTGAGTGGGAAACAGCATCTGATCAGTCATGTTTGCCTAGGGAACAGAAGATTGATCCAGCCACCGTAAGTTTGATTATTCCGTTTTCTGGCAAGGCATCTGAGGATGTGCATTCAATTGTGGAGGAATTGGATGCTTCAGCGGTGATGAATGGATTGCCTGATGAGCAGTTGTTACATATAGCCAAGATTAGATTAATACGTGAAGTGAAAACATATGTAAGGTGTTCTGAGGCCTTAAGGAAGACAGGACAGTTTGAACAGTTAAAGGAAGGGCTTTTGCAAATGTACAAGAAACAGAATAGCGCTCGGCACTATAGAGAGAGGTTAAGTATAATGACAAAGAGACAGGGGGAGACGGTGGAGAGATTTGTGGACACGATAAGGGAAATTAATCAGTATGCTTACGAGTTGGGGCAGAGTGATGAAGCAGATAGTGTTTTGTTGCAGGAGGCCGAGCAAAGGGCACTTCATTATTTTTGAGAACGTTAATGGCGTATATGTTATGGAAAGTGCATGAAGAGACTCCAAAAGGTTTATATTTGGCCATTCAGCTGGTAATTAAATGTGAGGAAATAGACATGGCAACAGGGGTACACGAGAGGCAAACAGTATTTGCAGTGGGTATAAAATGTTATAAGTGTGGTCGTATGGGACATGTGCAGAGGCAATGTACCCAGTCAACGAGGAATAGAGGAAGGGGTGGAAATCAGCAGCGTGGAGGATAGAGAAGTGGAGACAGGAGAGATGGGCAAGCGTTAAACGGCATAGGAGGCCCAAGACCCACCTAAAGGCGGTCCCGTTTAATTTTAATGCTAGGAATGCGTATGCAGAGGTGGAATGTTCAGTGTCAAGATCTGTAGGAAATAAAAGGTTTAAGATTTTGTTGGACACAGGGGCGCTAGTGTCAGTGGCTATAGGAATATAATGGCACGATGGAAACTAGACCCACCACGTTATAGATTGCGTGGAGTGGGGGATAAGGAGGTCACGTCTTTGGGGTCGGTGACAGTTGACTTCCGCATAGGGGAAGTCCGATTTAATGCATTCATGGAGGTGGTCCTATGGGTAGGCTTGAGCTACGACTTGATCCTAGGAGTTGATTTCTTGCATCAACATCATGCCAAAATTGACCTTAGACAACGAACTGTGGAACTTGGTGGAATGTTATTTCCGCTAGGGGAAACTGTTCTCGATGCAGAGATGTCGAGAGGGTCGTTCAAGGTAATGCACAAACCAATTGAACCCCGTATGTTAGCATTAAGGCTTAATTCGCATGAGTGTGTGTCTAGTGGCAGCGGGAAGACACTTTGGGTAACTGTGGAGTCGAATCTACCTGTGGGCACAGTATTGAACCATTGGAGGATAATGAAGATGTGGGTTCATTGGGTTTTTTGTGTAACGTAGTGTTGTACGTGTACAGGAGGGGAACGATGGGCGAGTAGTTCCCGTGAACGTGGATAATTTTAGCGCTGTAGACGCTAATTTGAGGAAAGGAGTTTCAGTAGCAAATTTGGATGTGCCAGATGACGAAGACTGGTGTTGGAGAGGTAGGCGAAGTTATCTATCACTAACTGCCGATAGAACCGCATTGCGTGGCAAAATGAAGCATTTGAAAGGAGAAGAAAGAGAGCAGATGGAAGAATTATTGTGGGAATTTAAGGATTTGTTTTTTCCACAAGGGTAGTTACCAGCAACTCCATTAGTGCAACATAGGATATCAACAGGGAATGAAGCACCTGTTTACCGTAAACCATACAGAATACCGAGGTATTTGCAGCCGATTGTGGAGGATTTCACTGATCAACTGCTTGCGGACGGTATTATAGAGCATAGTAATAGTTACTGGGGGGCAGGCATTGTCGTTGTGCCTAAAAAATCTGCGGATGGAACTAAGAAATACAGGTTCTGTTGTGACTACCGATACCTCAATAACAAGACAGTAACGGACGCATACCCCATTCGAAACATATCTGAGACTTTGGATCACTTAGGACAGTGCCAGTACTTTTCTACGATGGATTTGACAAGTGGTTATCGTGAGTTAGAGCTGGCTCCAGAGCATCGTCCAAAAACTGCTTTCTCTACACCTGGAGGCCATTACCAGTACATTAGAATGCCATTCGGTTTGAAAAACGCTCCGGCAACATTTCAGAGGTTGCTAGACAGTGTCTTGAGGGGTTTGAAACCACGGCACTGTCTGGTCAATTTGGATGACGTTACAGTGTTTTCAAGTAGTATGGAGCAGCATATGCAGCAGTTAAGGGAAGTGTTTATGAGGTTAAGAGCAGCTCGTTTAACGTTGAGCCTGGAGAAGAGTCATTTCTCATTAGAAGAAGTAAAATATTTGGGTCATATTATCAGTAAGGACGGAGTGCGAACAGATGCGAGATTGGTACACGCTGTAAGGGATTTTCAGGAACCGAAAACAGTTAAGGAAGTGCAGTCATTCATCGCAATCTGCAATTTCTATCGAAAGTTGGGCAGATTTTGCACAACCGTTGACGCGATTGTTACGGAAGGGTGTGAAAATTGAGTGGCCAGAATAGTGTCAGAAAGCGTTTGACAAACTGAAAGAAGTGTTAAAATCAAGTCCGGTTCTTGTGTTTCCAGATTTTGAAAAGGAGTTTAAACTAGCATGTGGATTCTCAACACCATCAGTGGGACGAGTACAATACAAAGGCCATACAGATACTGGTTTGTCTCCATATTAGGTAGTGTATGGGATGAAAAAGGCCGTCACCGTTTGATTAGGTGAAGCTACAGAAAGAAAGCACTGGTCAATCTGTACGTCAATTCGCAAGGACAATTCGGGATGTTTGGAAATGGGTACAAAATGCGAATACGAAAGTCTTGGAAAGGCAGGAAGACCCAGTCAAGCGGAAAGGATGTTTACCGCAGTATAAAGTGGGGCAATGGGTAATGCTATCCAGCCCCTATATGCAAAAAGGGAAAACAAAAAAGTTCCTCACGAGGTATCAAGGGCCATATCTTGTTGTTGAAACCACATGTCCCGTTAATGTTAAGCTTTAGCTGTCAACGAGAACAGCGATAGTACACATCGGGCGGTTACGGTCATTTAAGGGTAGCCCGGATGTGATTCCAGGAGTGGCACAGGAAGGAAGGAGGAAGAAAGAAAAAGTGAAGAGAGGTGCTAAGAGCAGAGAAAACCAGGAAGATAGAGTACAGCATGAAGCACCGTATGCTTTGCGAGCTAGACAGTAGTAGAGTATTTATATTTTTTTTTTGGTTTTCGTGTCATGTATGACTCGGTTTGCGTAGAGTAATTAGGCATTGTGTTTTATATGTATTTTCAAATATTGAGAGCTTGCTAGGTACAGCAGTCTTTTTGAAGAGGGAGGAAGAGTGATGGTGATCCCCGTCCTAAGGTCACTGAAAAGGGAAGTGTAGCGCCTGACGTACGTGGAGTGTTGTTGGAGGAGAAATCGGCAAAGCCGTACAAAACATGTGTTGAATGATGTCAGAGTTGTACAATTTGCCGTATAAATTTTTTTTATCGAAAGTGCTGGGTCAGCAATGTCGTGTTTATTGCACCAGTTGATATAATGTAAATTTGAGGATGAAAGTAGTCACACAATCGGTGTTGAGTTTGGATCGAAAATAGTGAAGGAGGAAAATCTGGGAAGCTACAAAGATGGGACACGTGCACGATACAGCTATTTTTAGCCAGGGGGAAGGGTACACACTGTCCAAGGGACTTTTGGGAGCCAAAACTGAGCTTGCAACAGGACGGGAGGCATTGGATGTTCTCCACCTACGATAATTTGGTAGCAGTAGCAAGTTGTTTTGAGCAGGGAGTATTTGCAGAAGCGAAACGTATAGAGCTCGAGGGGAGCGGAATTCTAATCGATGGAACTAGGTATAACATAGTAGGACCAACCTTATATCTGCCAGCGTCAATTACAGGAGTCACGCAATTGAATGTTATGCAGCTACAGCCTTACTGGCCAAGGCAAAATCTGACCTTGTTAAATCAAACTCAGGAGCCAGGTCTATTGAGAACCGTAAACATGTTCATTTTAGAGCAAGAGGGGCGCATATCAGCCGAACAGCTTGTTCAACATGTCGCTCAGTATAAGGAAAGGCCGCGGCAAATGACGATCATTTTCAGCACCTCTGTGCCAAGTGTCATCGCACCCTTAACTGTGTATGTGTTGTTTATTTTCTGATCAGGCAGAGAGCTAATTCCAAGAGGGAACCAAGGGTAGTCCAAGTCCAAGGGGATTGGATACTGAGGGCGTGAGACAAGGAGGTAAGGGGTTGATCGAGCAGTGGTTCAAAAATGGTTCAAATGGCTTTGAGCACTATGGGACTTAACTTCTGAGGTCATCAGTCCCCTAGAACTTAGAACTACTTAAAGCTAACTAACCTAAGGACATCACACACATCCATGCCCGAGGCAGGATTCGAACCTGCGACCGTAGCGGTCGTGCGGTTCCAGACTGTAGCGCCTAGAACCGCTCGGCCACCCCGGCCGGCGAGCAGTGGTCGTCCAGTAAAGTAAATTTACGTTTTGTATCATGTCATGGTTTTAAGAGGGCACTAGACCACATTTAAGTTTTCTAGTAGAAAGGAAATATGCCATAGGTTGCCACCCGAAGAAGACAAGGGCTAGTTAAGCGTCGACATGGGGACCGGGTATTTCCGAAGCGGGCAATAATATAGCGGCCCCACCGTTTAGGATAGGGAAAGTTAGTTTCGTGCGATTTTCGGAGCACGAGTTACAGCCAGGTCTGGGCCGGATTGCAGTACCTTACGCATACCAGCAGTTGCTAAGGCCAATAGAGGCCACAGGGGAGTAGAACTGCTGGAGAGGGTGCAAGCAGCAGTTTCCATGGGGCAAGTCATAGGCAGAAGAGGGCCAATGGCCAACCTAAGTTGTTGTGGATTGGAAGGAGAGCCAACCCACTAATGTGAGAGGAAGGCGAAAGGCACGCGTTTAAGCTCACGCAGGCTGGCGTGAGGTCTGGAACAGGACAAGGAAATTAGAACTTAGAAAAGCGGACGCAGATGGTGGAATACTTAACTTTAATCCATTAATGTTGAACGTAGCTCTTGTCTGTACATTATTTACAATATCAATAGTAACTGAACATGGCGCCTTGCTAGGTTGTAGCAAATGATGTAGCTGAAGGCTATGCTAACTATCGTCTCGGCAAATGAGAGCGTATGTTGTCAGTGAACCATCGCTAGCAAAGTCGGCTGTACAACTAGGGCGAGTGCTAGGAAATCTCTCTAGACCTGCCATGTGGCGGCGCTCGGTCTGCAATCTCTGATAGTGGTGACACGCGGGTCCGACGTATACTAACGGACCGCGGTCGATTTAAAGTCTACCACCTAGCAAGTGCGGTGTCTGGAGGTGACACCACATTCCTCCCCCGCAAATCGGCATACGGTTGTGTTATAAGGCTTCCGCCAGCCGTGGGGAGGACCCCATGTAGACGTATGCGACGAGGTGGGGAGCCTAACAACAGGCGAGGCTGTGCCACCCGCACCCTGCCATTCGGTCCGCGGGGAGCTAGGAAACACCTGAAAACCTACTCCAGGGTGCACGCCAACATGTGGCGTATGCGCCCGTAGAGAGACAGGAGGGGCCGAAGGGTTGACCCCCAACAGGCCGGGGCACCCGATGGGCGAAGAGTCCATATGGTCCGGAGCGGGCAAGAGGTCCATGTCGTATGACAACTGGTCACGGGAAGCGATCAGCTTCGCGTGACCCAGGGAGGCGCCCAGCGTTTGCAGCGACGCGTCCACTGCGGGTATCACCGGCGGGAGAGCAGGTTTTGGCGGCGGCGGCGGCGGCGCGTCGCCATGGGGCAAAATGGAAGGCAGCGTCGGTAACACCTGAGGCTGGGGCGAGCCAGTAGATGGGTCCCCAGGGCGCTGACCTGACGGCACCGTCGCTGAAAGCAGACGGGAAGCGGCAGATACCGTGCGACGACAGAGGCGCAGCTGATTGAGATGCCGACGCACCTCACCAGAGGCCCCCAAAACCAGACACACAGCGCGGCCGAGGCAGCAAAGAATGCGCCCTTCGAGCCAATGCCGTGAACCTCGATAGTTACGATAGTAGACAACGTCGCCTGGAGCAAAGGCAGGTTTCTGCCGCTGCACAGGAACCTGATGCGGCGGATGTAGCAAAGACATCAAGGTTCGATGATGACGACCATGGAGCAACTCAGCCAGCGAGCGACCATCTCGGGGCTGAGAGCGATACGAGGAAAAAAGAGCAATAACACGTCCTCCCGAGAATGCGACTCTTTCAACTTCAACATCTGTGACTTGAAAGTCCTGACCAATCGTTCAGCGGCACCGTGTGACTGTGGCGAAAACGGCGCGGACGTCAGATGTTGAATACCATTGGCCTTGCAGAATGTCTGAAATTCTGTGGACATGATTTGTGGGCCATTGTCGGAAACAATAGTTTGTGGAAAACCTGCAATGCAAAAGATAGCAGATAACGCATGGATGGTGGCAGATGACATCGTGGAAGACATCCGGACAACAAATGGAAAATTACTGAATGAACCAACCAGAACCAACCATCGAGCATTCCAGAATGGACCAGCAAAATCGATGTGTAAGCGTTGCCAAGGGGAAGTGTCTTTTGGCCATGCAAAGAATTTCTGCGGTGGTGCTGATTGTTGTTCGGCACACACCATGCAAGAAGAGCACATATTCGTAATCGCGGCATCGATACCGAACCAAGTACAGTGCTTACGAGCAAGTTGTTTCGTTCTCACTATACCCCAATGGCCTTGGTGGAGAAGCTGTAAGTCTGAGGACTGTAACGAACGCGGGACCACGACCCTGGACTGATCACTATCAGAACGCAACAGCATAACACCACGTCGTACAAAAAGTCTCTCCTTGTGGCCAAAAAATCGGCGAACCAACGGATCCCTGATCTGTGACGTTGAAAAGGGCCATTGCGTAGCAACAAAACGCAGAACGGTCGCAAAGACAGGGTCGGCAGCTGTGGCAGTAGCTACACGACGAAAATCAATCGGAAACGATTCGACCACGTCATCGGTTTCCGCATCAATGAACATGCAAGCAAGTTTGGAGGAATCGAATGCCCTATCCTCAGCAACAGGCAAACGGAACAACGCTTCAGCGTTTCCGTGCTTAGCAGTGGACCGATACAAGATGTCGTAGCGGTACTGCGAGAGAAAAATAGACCAGCGAATGAATTTCTGCGCTGTACGTGGAGGTACAGGCGTGTTCGGATGAAACAGCGATGTTAAAGGTTTGTGGTCTGTGATGCTGGTAAAGTGGCGACCATACAAGAAACAATGAAACTTTGTAACACCAAAGACGAGAGCCAATGCTCCTTTCTTGATCTGTGAATAATGTCTTTGCGCAGACGAGAGCAATTTGGACGCAAAGGCAATAGGGCGATCATGAGATCCATCTTTGTGCGCAAGCACAGCACCGATCCCGAAATCCGATGCATCCACCATCAACAAAAGGGGATTCTGGGGATCGAATGGTGTAAGGCAAGTATTGGAAAGCAACGCCGATTTCAACTGGCGAAACGCGCGTTCGCATTCCGTCGTCCAGAAGAACGGAACACCTTTACGGCGTGAGCGATGAAGCGGAGATGAAACGGAAGAGGCATGGGGAACATAGCGATGATAATAATTAATTTTTCCCAGCACACTCTGTAGCTGCTTCAAATTCTGCGGCGAAGGCAAGTCTTGTATGGCACGGAGGCGCCCGGGACTAGGATCTATGCCTTCGGCATTGAGTACATGTCCCAGGTAGGGTAAGTCACGAGCAAAAAACACACTTTTGTCCTTCCGCAAGCGAAGACCATTTTGTCGCAAGACCTGAAATAATGTTCTGAGATTGGCTAAATGTTCTTCTTCTGTCTTTCCGGAGACACAATATCGTCCACATAGTTTGCTGCAGTAGGGACTGACGCACAAACAGTTTGCAGATATTGCTGAAACAATGCAGGGGCGGATGCACACCCGAATGGCAGTCGTTTGAATCGATACAAACCAAGATGCGTGTTAATCACCAAAACGCGCTGGGATTCTTCGTCCACTGGTATTTGCAAGTATGCATCTGCTAGGTCCAACTTCGAAAAATATTTACCCGGGCATGGTTTGTCAAAAAGATCTTCCGGGCGGGGTAAAGGAAAAGTTGCAATCGCTAGTTGTGGATTCACTGTTGCCTTGAAGTCCACACAAAGTCTCAATTTTCCGGAAGGTTTTGGCAAAATTACTAAGGGTGATGCCTGCACACGTTCAATCACACCTTGTGATTCCAAATCGTGTGATGTTTTTGCGACCTCATCACGCAATACGTGGGGAACATTGCGCACTCTGAAAAATTTCGGTTGCGCGTTTACTTGCAGTTCCAAATGTGTTTTATAGTTCTTAGCGCAACCAAGGCCCGGCGCAAAAATGTCTGCAAATTCTTCACATAGACGAGAAACACTGTCTGAAGGCACAGTCTGGTTGACTGATAGGACCTGATTTACTATAGACAAGTTAAACAACTGAAATAAATCGAAACCAAACAAGTTCACTGCAGAAGAAGAACGAAGGACGTACAATAACACAAGTTTTGTTTGTCGCTTGTATGTTGCAATAAGGCTGCACTGTCCTAACACAAGGGTAAGCTGACCAGAATAGCTATTGAGCTTAACATTTGCGGCACGCAACGGAGGTGTGCCCAGCTGTTTGTACGTGTGTTGATTGATCAGTGAAACTGCAGCTCTGGTATCGAGCTGGAATGGTATCACATTGCCGTTAATGTCCAAGTCGACAAAAAGTTTATTGTCCTGTTGACGACAAGAGCGATTGTCTTGTGCAACGTGAAGTGACCCTAGTACAGAATCACTTGCGACTTGACGGGATTTCCGCCGATGTCGACACACACTTTTTGTGGGACAAACACAGTCACTGTTAGAGAGAGTGGCACTGGGTGGAGTGGAATGAACTACATGAATTTCATTGGGCAAAGTTTCACGAGCCTGAGTATTCTGGGTTCGATTCCGATTCCAGCGCGAAGCAAAGGGCCTGGAATGGTTGTGAGTATCCGATCTGAGCTTTTTCTGGCAAACACTTTGAACATGGCCTTTTTTATTATAGAAAAAGAAAATAGCCTGGTGTGACGGGCAATTCTCACGTGAATGTCTAGTAGCACACCACAGGCATGATTTTTGCACTGCATTTGCTTGCCCGCGCGGCACACGTGGCTGAGAGCCTGGTGGCAGCTGCGCGGCTGGGCGCGAGGGCTGTTTACTGTTCTGTGCAGCGCGCCCGGCGGTCCGGTTAACGTGACACACGGCTGGTGAAGTTTCAAATGATTCCTGAGCAAAGTCAAGAGTGTCCTGCCGATCCAATATGTCCACCACTTGTTGAAGGGAGGGATTCAATAGTTTCAAAATCTGTTCCCTTATACGAACATCAGAAACGTTCTGTGCAATTGCATCACGTACCATAGTATCGGAATAAGGGAGTCCACATTGACACTCTAAAGCTCAATCCCTAGTAAGGCCTCGCAAGGTTGCAACCCACTCCCGATTAGTCTGACCTGCCGTACGTTTTGTACAAAAGAAGGTATACCTTTTTGCAACTGCATTGACTGATTCTTTGAAATATGCATCTAATGCAGACAATATTTCATCGTTGGACAAAGTTGCTACGTCGCGTCGGGGAAATAATTTGACTATCACCCGGTACGTGCTCACCCCAATGGAGGAAAGGAGAAAAGGCTGCCGCTCATTACCTTGAATTCTGTAGGCGGCGAGATGGAATCCAAAATGGCGTGAGCACTCCGTCCAGCTCTCCAGTGCAGCATCAAAAGGTCGAAAAGTTGGTGCAACAGCGTGTTGCTGGTGCTTTAGCGGTGGAGCGGCTGCTGCTGCATCGTTTTGCATTGCGCGTTGATCCTGGACGAGCTGTCCAAGGGCATCCAGTAAGGCCTGCGTCTGCTGATTCTGTAAGCGATAAAATTCAGACAGTACATCTGGAGATGGTGGCGAAGCCATTACACATGGAAATCAGGTCAGTATAGTTAAGAACGCAGTAAATCTCGTCGCCAGAATGTTGTGGATTGGCAGGAGAGCCAACCCACTAATGTGAGAGGAAGGCGAAAGGCACGCGTTTAAGCTCACGCAGGCTGGCGTGAGGTCTGGAACAGGACAAGGAAATTAGAACTTAGAAAAACGGACGCAGATGGTGGAATACTTAACTTTAATCCATTAATGTTGAACGTAGCTCTTGTCTGTACATTATTTACAATATCAATAGTAACTGAACATGGCGCCTTGCTAGGTCGTAGCAAATGACGTAGCTGAAGGCTATGCTAACTATCGTCTCGGCAAATGAGAGCGTATGTTGTCAGTGAACCATCGCTAGCAAAGTCGGCTGTACAACTGGGGCGAGTGCTAGGAAGTCTCTCTAGACCTGTCATGTGGCGGCGCTCGGTCTGCAATCTCTGATAGTGGTGACACGCGGGTCCGACGTATACTAACGGACCGCGGCCGATTTAAAGGCTACCACCTAGCAAGTGTGGTGTCTGGCGGTGACACCACATAAGTGTTATGCATATATGAGGCAAAGCAACACGCTTGGCAAGACAGAGTCCCACAGCCGCGTATAAATAGGTGCCGTTTTCTAGAGAGATTCATTCAAGTGTGGCAGCTCTCATGGACGGCAGGTCGTGTCACACCACAAGGCTACACGCAGCAACAGATGGGGCGACAGCATCCCAGTCCACAGCAGGTCCTTGGTTCGACCATCTGCGGCCGACACAGGGTCCGTAGACAGCCAGGGCAGGCCTCTCTTCTGGCTCCTGACACACCCCGGAGACTTCCGAGTCGAGGGCCATAGATTCAGACGCCGGATCACGGGCAGTCGTTACCGCCGTGTTCTCAGCTACGCCAGCGACGAAGAAGCAGCAGCAGGGCCAGCATATGGCTCCCAGTGGAGCAGCCTGGAGTCAACGGGGATGGTGACCACTGAGTCGGTTGCTGGCACAGCCATCCTGACATCATCGGAACTCAGTTGGCTGACCAAGGCTGGCACGACACAGTGTTGCATTGCACAGGTCTTTGGGGTGAATCCTCAGCATTGTGGGATCCTGTGATGCAGACCGAGGTGAATGGAGCACTGTAGTGGAAGCAAATATATAATTTGGAATGTTACTGCTGAGTTAGTTAGTCCACGAACCCACGCGAATTGTAAATGGTTGCGAAAACACACTTGACCTCTTAGCCACAAACAATCCAGAACTAATTGAGAGCATCACCACTGATACAGGGATTAGTGATCATAAGGTCGTTGTAGCTAGGCTCAATACCTTTTCTTCCAAATCCACCAGAAACAAACGCAAAATAATTTTATTTAAAAAAGCGGATAAAGTGTCACTAGAAGCCTTCCTAAGAGACAATCTCCATTCCTTTCGAATTCACTATGCAAATGTAGACGAGATGTAGCTCAAATTCAAAGATATAGTAGCAACAGCAATGAGAGATTCATACCTCATAAATTGGTAAGAGATGGAACTGATCCCCCATGGTACTAAAAACAGGTCCGAACGCTGTTGCAGAGGCAACGGAAAAAGCGTGCAAAGTTCAGAAGAACGCGTAATCCCGAAGATTGGCTAAAATTTACAGACGCGCGAAATTTGGAACGGACTTCAATGCGAGATGCCTTTAATAGGTTCCACAACGAAACATTGTCTCGAAATTTGGTAGAAAATCCGAAGAAATTCTGGTCGTGTGTAAAGTACACAAGCGGCAAGACGCAGTCAATACCTTCGCTGCGCAGTGCCGATGGTACTGTTACCGACGACTGTGACGCTAAAGCGGAGTTACTGAACGCAGTTTTCCGAAATTTCTTCACCAGGGAAGACGAATGGAATATTCCTGAATTTGAAACACGAAATGCTGCTAGCATGAGTTTCTTAGAAGTAGATACCGTAGGGGTTGCGAAGCAACTCAAATCGCTTGATACGGGCAAGTCTTTAGGTCCAGATTATATAGCGATTAGGTTCCTTCCAGATTACGCTGATACAGTAGCTACCTACTTAGCAATCATATACAACCGCTCGCTCACCGATAGATCTGTACCTACAGATTGGAAAATTGCGCAGGTCGAACCAGTGTTTAAGAAGGGTAGTAGGAGTAATCCATCGAACTACAGACCTATATCATTGACGTCGGTTTGCAGTAGGGTTTTGGAGCATATACTGTATTCAAACATTATTAATCACCTCGAAGGGAACGATCTATTGATACGTAATCAGCATGATTTCAGAAAACATCGTTCTTGTGCAACGCAGCTAGCTCTTTATTCGCACGAAGTAATGGCCGCTATCGACAGGGGGTCTCAAGTTGATTCCGTATTTCTATATTTCCGGAAAGCTTTTGACACCGTTCCTCACAAGCGACTTCTAATCAAGCTGCGGGCCTATGGGGTATCGTCTCAGTTGTGCGACTGGATTCGTGATTTCCTGTCAGGAAGGTCGCAGTTCGTAGTAATAGACGGCAAATCATCGAGTGTGGGATTGACGGAGGACATCGAAAGGGTGCAAAAAATGGCAGCTCGTTTTGTATTATCAAGTAATAGGGGAGAGAGTGTGGCAGATATGATACGAGAGTTGGGATGGAAGTCATTAAAGCAAAGATGTTTTTCGTCGCGGCGAGATCTATTTACGAAATTTCAGTCACCAACTTTCTCTACCGAATGCGAAAATATTTCCCTGAGCCCAACCTACATAGGTAGGAATGATCATCAAAATAAAATAAGAGAAATCAGAGCTCGAACAGAAAGGTTTAGGCGTTCGTTTTTCCCGCGCGCTGTTCGGGAGTGGAATGGTAGAGGGATAGTATGATTGTGGTTCGATTAACACACTGCCAAGCACTTAAATGTGAATTGCAAAGTAATCATGTAGATGTAGATGTTTTAATACGGCACCTCCTGGCAGTCAGCCCTCAACACTTGTAATGTTTTCTACAAATATATGTAACTGGCATCCCTTCTCCTTACTCTCTTCTAATTAGAGATTGCTACATTATATATGGCATAAATTTTCGGTCGTGGCCACATAAAATTGTAGTAAAACTTAATCCAATGAATATTACATAGTAAATAGACTGATGAACCGAAGCACAATGTTGAGTGTTTATGGAAAATGTTCAAGGCAACGGTAAAATGCGTTTCAGACAGGTACGTGCCGAGTAAAACTGTGAGGGACGGGAAAAACCCACCGTGGTACAACAACAAAGTTAGGAAACTACTGCGAAAGCAAAGAGAGCTTCACTCCAAGTTTAAGCGCACCCAAAACTTCTCAGACAAACAGCAGCTAAACGATGTCAAAGTTAGCGTAAGGAGGGCTATGCGTGAAGCGTTCAGTGAATTCGAAAGTAAAATTCTATGTACCGACTTGACAGAAAATCCTAGGAAGGTCTGGTCTTACGTTAAATCAGTAAGTGGCTCGAAACAGCATATCCAGACACTCCGGGATGATGAAGGCATTGAAACAGAGGCTGCCACGCGTAAAGCTGAAATACTAAACACCTTTTTCCAAAGCTGTTTCACAGAGGAAGACCGCACTGCAGTTCCTTTTCTAAATCCTCGCACAAACGAAAAAATGGCTGACATCGAAATAAGTGTCCAAGGAATAGAAAAGCAACTGGAATCACTCAACAGAGGAACGTCCACTGGACCTGACGGGATACCAATTCGATTCTACACAGAGTACGCGAAAGAACTTGCCCCCCTTCTAACAGCCGTGTACCGCAAGTCCCAAGAGGAACGGAGGGTTCCAAATGATGGAAAAGAGCACAGGTAGTCCCAGTCTTCAAGAAGGGTCGTCGAGCAGATGCGCAAAACTATAGACCTATATCTCTGACGTCGATCTGTTGTAGAATTTTAGAACATGTTTTTTGCTCGAGTATCATGTCGTTTTTTGAAACCCAGAATCTACTATGTAGGAATCAACATGGATTCCGGAAACAGCGATCGTGTGAGACCCAACTCGCTTTATTTGTTCATGAGACCCAGAAAATATTAGATACAGGCTCACAGGTAGATGCTATTTTTCTTGACTTCCGGAAGGCGTTCGATACAGTTCCGCACTGTCGCCTGATAAACAACGTAAGAGCCTACGGAATGTCAGACCAGCTGTGTGGCTGGATTGAAGAGTTTTTAGCAAACAGAACACAGCATGTTGTTATCAATGAAGGGACGTCTACAGACGATAAAGTAACGTCTGGCGTGCCACAGGGGAGTGTTATGGGACCATTGCTTTTCACAATATATATAAATGCCTTAGTAGATAGTGTCGGAAGTTCCATGCGGCTTTTCGCGGATGATGCTGTAGTATACAGAGAAGTTGCAGCGTTAGAAAATTGTAGCGAAATGCAGGAAGATCTGCAGCGGATAGGCACTTGGTGCAGGGAGTGGCAACTGTCCCTTAACATAGACAAATGTAATGTATTGCGAATACACAGAAAGACGGATCCTTTATTGTATGATTATATGATAGCGGAACAAACACTGGTAGCAGTTACTTCTGTAAAATATCTGGGAGTATGCGTGCGGAACGATTTGAAGTGGAATGATCATATAAAATTAATTGTTGGTAAGGCGGATACCAGGTTGAGATTCATTGGGAGAGTGCTTAGAAAATGTAGTCCATCAACAAAGGAGGTGGCTTACTTGAGTATTGCTCATCAGTGAGGGATCCGTACCAGACCGGGTTGACGGAGGAGGTAGAGAAGATCCAAAGAAGAGCGGCGCGTTTCGTCACAGGGTTATTTGGTACCCGTGATAGCGTTACGGAGTTGTTTAATGCACTCAAGTGGCAGACTCTGCAAGAGAGGCGCTCTGCATCACGGTGTAGCTTACTCGCCAGGTTTCGAGAGGGTGCGTTTCTGGATGAGGTATCGAATATATTGCTTCCCCTTACTTATACCTCCCGAGGAGATCACGAATGTAAAATTAGAGAGATTAGAGCGCGCACGGAGGCTTTCAGACAGTCGTTCTTCCCGCGAACCATACGCGACTGGAACAGGAAAGGGAGGTAATGACAGTGGCACGTAAAGTGCCCTCCGCCACACACCGTTGGGTGGCTTGCGGAGTATAAATTTAGATGTAG
This sequence comes from Schistocerca nitens, assembly GCF_023898315.1. Classification (NCBI taxonomy): domain Eukaryota; kingdom Metazoa; phylum Arthropoda; class Insecta; order Orthoptera; family Acrididae; genus Schistocerca; species Schistocerca nitens. The sequence continues at coordinate 94,930,353 of NC_064615.1, read as the reverse complement.
ATGTAGCAGTAAGACCACTGTCCACTGAGAGGCTTCTCTGCCTCGTGATGACTGGGTGTTTTGTGATGTCCTTAGGTTAGTTAGGAATAAGTAGTTCTAAGTTCTAGGGGACTGCTGACCATAGATGTTAAGTCCCATAGAGCTCAGAGCCATTTGAACCACTGAGAGGCTGAATGCCTCCAGGGTAGTTTGTTGCCACATGACGTTGTAAGGCAAGTAGCTATGTGGACTGGAGATTTGGTACCAAAAGTGCCTATGTGGAGCGCAGACAAATATGGCAACAGTGTAGACTTGACCCACAAAGCAGAATGCCATTGACATAAGCGGCTTTGACATAGGGCAGATTGTTGTGATCTGGCTCCAGATACGAGCTACTAAGAAATGGTGAATCTGGCGTTCATGTGCTAATGTTGTGAGCATCAGCAAAGTGTCCTGCAAATCCTGTGACAAGCTTCTAGTAGTTACAGAGGCCATCTTGAGGAACAAATCAAGGATAGCAACCCGTGACTGCAAACGTCATCGAAAGATGCTACAGACAGTTGAAGTTATAGGCGCTGGCACCTGTCAACGGGCTACCCTTCAGCAGCAAAAATGTCCTTGTACACTGACGGAGCGTAGGCGGAACATCTCCCTATGTTATTTGTTATTCAGCGATGCGCTGTTGCCTCGGTGAATGACGCTATCGGACAAAGGTTTCCATCTGTGGTGCATTTTACTCCTGGAACCCTCTAAAATCTCCAATGTTTATCGGTGTACATGAGAAAAATAAACTGCAAATGCAAACGCGTGTCCGAGACCGTCACCATCATCCACCGATGAAATGCAGCGTTGCACGACTTTTGTACCCAGCAGCCTGCTCCATTTTCTCCGCTGGCGATTGTGGCAATTAGATGCAATCACTAAATAACAAACAGTATTGCGGGACATTACATCTACGTTCCATCAGCGTACAAGGTCACGTTTGCACTCGAAAGCCTAGTGGCAAGCGCCGGCACCGACAAACTCGACGCCCTGAGGGATCGTTGGATGACGTTTCCAGACATTTGTTCCTATTCTCGATTCATTACGGAATACACTCTCTACAAACCCTCAAAATTTTGTTGTAATACTTCTAGAAACCCCATATAGAAAGCAAATGAAGGGAAGTGAAACAGCGAATGGGAGATATAATGTTGGACGTCGAAGCCTTGTCACAGAGTGGAGGTCGGAGACTAACGGCTCTCGAAATCGGGTTGATGGCGACTTGTGTCACATTTGACGAAAGAGTACACTGCTGGCGTAGGGACAAGTGTTTTGGATGATAGTGTTCAGTGCATATTTTTGAACATAGGACTCTGCAATGGACGCCCGAATGTGATCCCAAGTTGACTCAGAGAAATTGTCAATCATGGTAGCTGCGGGGATCATCGAAGCTGGGATGTGAATCAACCAAGGTCCATCGTAGCGTCCAGGAACACCATCATCCAGTTGAAGATCAGAATGAAACGTGCCGTGTTTCGCAGACACAGGCCGGTGGGACCAGTTTTACGTAATGGGGGAGATTCGTCTGAGTTTTGCTAGTAATCAAGTACATCTCAAAACTTGTGGACTAAGTGAACATTATTATGGGCCACCTGTGGTTGATGTCTCTTCCGATGGTGATGGCATTTTTCAAAAAGACAAGAGCCCATAGCACATGGCAAGAAACATACTGGAGTGGTTTGACGAGCATGATGATGAACTCCCATTGTTTTCTTCGCATACTGTAAATAAGCTCACAAAAAGCAGATAGTTCTGGATCGTGGTCGTAAATTTAAGTCTTGTTCCAATAAATAGATAAATATACGTCTTTGCTCTTCATTAAGGCTATCTAATTTTCCAAAGTAGTTTATTTATATACCTTCTGATTTGCCTCTATTTTGACATAACGTCTATATGTGTCAGTTGAAAAGAATTCAGCGTCATTCCTCCGCGCTGGACACCGTAATGTTAAAAAATTGACCAGTTAACAGAGATAACTTTGTTCCCTTGTATAAAATAGAGAATTACCTGTTAACGTAGCATTTGCAACGAGCCATTCTAGTGTTGTCTTTGTTTTTATTGTGAACTGTCGAGATCGACTTATTGGAAGTCTTCCGTCAGGAACGTTACTTTGGAGTAGGAAAAACGTTCTACGTCTTGTTGATTCTAGCAGCAGGTGTTATTCCATTAGACATGTCGCACATCTCAACGCCAAAGGGAAGAACGAACTGGTCGACGTAACATCATAAAAATAAGAAGAACTTACTGTCATTAGAGGCAAGATAACAGTGGTTACAAGTGTCAGACGACACGCTGTTATAGGGTAGAGAAAGCAGAAACAAACAAACTTTTAAGAGGAAGTTTACCCGAAATAGACATCTAACTTGAGGAAGTAATTAGCATAATTTCAAGCATAAACAAACTTGAAATAGCTGGTAATGCCAAATTTTCGCCAAACACTAGACATACTTTTTTAACTCATTATTTTTCAGTAAGTGTGAAATTTAACTATCATTATTCTTAAAAAGTATTCGTGTACTGAAGGGTACCATTAATGAACTACTAGGATGCACTGATGAATTAAAGTCGTGACTAGTAGTACAAATACGTTATGTGTTACAGGGTGTAAGGTAGCGTATCGTTAATGTAGAGCAAAACTGGAGAGAGGAAGCGTTACTAATTGTCAGCAGCTGTCGTTCAAAATGGTTCAAATGGCTCTGAGAACTATGCGACTTAACTTCTGAGGTCATCAGTCGCCTGGAACGTAGAACTAATTAAACCTAACCAACCTCAGGACATCACACACATCAATGCTAGAGGCAGGATTCGAACCTACGACCGTAGCGGTCACCCGGCTCCAGACTGTAGCGCCCAGAATCGCTCGGTCACTCGGGCCGGCCTCAGCGGCTGTCGTCTTTTGAAGACATAGACATTAATCAGTTCTGGTTGGAGCAGTATGTGGAACCATATATGACTAAAGGAGAATTTCATGACAGTTGCCATAAGAGAATAAGACTGTGTAGAGCCCTCCAGGAAAATCTAACATCTTCAAAGATCACCTAGTTGTTGTATTTATCTATTTACCAGTTAAAAACGTAAAAATATTGCTTACTGGTGAACTTAAAACAGAGTTTGTTAATAAGTCTTCCAACAATTATTTATTACAGGGTAATGTTATCATTCACATTAAATTCGGTTCTAAACATTTCAATTAGAGTATCTAACTACTGTAAGGCAGCAATTGCTAGTATGAAACGCGTGAGGAACAAAATCACACTAAAAAAATTATAGTGTATGGCGTTGTGGAATTAAAATTTCAGTTTGATCGTGATGATGTAAACACTAAATGTGTGTTGTCTATTCTTTTAGAGATGTCTGAAAGAACAGACACGTTTTGATCCTGTAGCCATTATGAATGAAGAAAGAAAGAATTGCCTGAATTCAGCTGCTGGTGGACATTGATTTAAATCAATGGGGAAAGCTGAAAACTTCCGCCAGACTGGGATTCGAGACTGGGATTCAAACCCCAGTGTCCTGCTTACTAGGGACTCACTGACCATTGTGCCGTCTGGACACAGTGGTCAGCGCAACTACACGGACTACACTATCACGCCACCTGTCAGACTTAAATTCTAAACTTATCCACATACTATTGATGTAGTGCCCTATGCCCAGAATTCTCATTAACTGTGACATTTGGCCGATTCCCGTGGCGTGCATCTATACTAAAGCGATCAACTTGTCCTCTACTAAATTCCGCTCGTGGTGTCTGCTCTTTCGAACACTACATCAATAGCGTATGGTTAAGTTGAGAATATAGGTCTGATGTGAGACATGCTAGGGTAGTGCGTGAAGTTGCGATGACCACTGTGTCCGAATGATGGTGCGGTCAGTACATCTGCCTTGTAAACCGAAGACCTGCGTTCGAATCCAAGTGTGGCGAAAATTTCTAATCCCGATTGACTTAAATCAATGCCCAGTAACAGTTAATGTCTGTCATTTCTCTGCGCCTTGATGTAAATACTGTTCAGGACACAAAAACTGAACGATTTCTACTCAGTCTTCACCTAACACAGCGGTCAAAATCAAAGAGAGTTTGGTGTTTGTTTACTGTGAATGAAACTCAATCAATTAATGTAGAGGTTAGTAAATAATTAAATCAATTAAAATGAAACTGAAGTATTGGAAAGTTCTGTGTACGATCAGCATCTAATCAGAAAAGAGGTTCTTCTAATAAGTAAATGAAGTGAAAAAATAAAAATGCAAAAGCAATAGATGAGGCTGATAAACAGATACTTTGAAGAAGCCCAGACTTGGAAGTTGCATGGATTGCATGTAATAGCACTGGAATCGCAATTCAGAAATAACTCTACGTTTATTTTCTGTCTGAACTACAGGGACGCCATCTAATTAAAATCATAATTGCAAGGGAATGCTGGTTCCTGATAATGATTAACAATACAATAAGAACTTCATGAATTACACCACAAGAAGTGGAGAGTATGTAGGACAAGTAAAGGAAAGGATTCATCAAAGTACGAACACACGCACGAACATTCATCCTAACAGATCACACGGAGAGAAGAATGGAAGCTGTAAGGATATTTTTATGCACCAAGCTTATACGCAGTAGCCTGAGAGTAACTATATTACGGAATTTTACGAAAAACACAGAAATATTTGGAACCAAAGAAAGTTGTCACACGATACAGATTTTAGGTGATCAATGAACATGAGTATACATTATCATGTGATCGATGTGTCAGGACGCACGTGGCAGAACTCAGTTAAGAAATACAATGCAAACCACAGAACTCACGAAAGATATTCATATCAAATAAAAGCAAATTCAAGCAAATTCACACAGAAGATAATTAAAAAGGCTACAGGGAAAGAAGATGGGTTAGAAGAACGGAAGACTTAGCACGCGGCAAAAGAATCACGTGGGCGCCATCACACAATATCGCACGCTAGAATAAAAACGAATCTCGTAATACCAAATGAAACAGAACGATCGAAAAAGAATTCCAATACGAACGTATAGAAAATTGACAACGCAGTCACACATAAGAAACACAGATTAATTGATTTGGACATAGGTTCGCTGTAACAGTCTCCCACTGCTAAGTTTCGAGAGGACAAATGTTACACCTGAAAGAAACGCAGCCGTAGATGGCAGGACGATGTCACCACACAGGGACAAGACTTCTGTTATGAGCAACGTGACCGGGTGCGGGGTTTTAGTGAAACTAATGCGTACCAAAATTGCAGAAATAGTAGCGAATTTTCAGGCAGAGACATGCGGAGTCCCACAGTGCCTCCACTAGGCCAGGTCCACGCCGGACAATGAGAGGACTGTGCCAGCTACTGCCGTGGGCCGAGACAGTGTAGGGCCAGCCGCTGCCCCCACTGAGCCTCCTTGTGGGTCTTACTTGTTAGTGTCATGGCGTCGCTGTCCATCCGACCGTGCCTGGTGCCTGCAGCTGTCCAACTCCTGCCAGAGGGTAGTGGGTCGCGTCTCGTCCATAGCGTTCTTGCTTCGCCTATGCGTTGGTTATCGCCGGGCCTTAGTCGCCTAAGTGCAGGCATCTGCAACTACAAGACGCTTTCGTTACACAACACACAAAGCCACTGACTTACTACAATACTCCTCAAGCCACATTATGGCTCGTGGCGGTGGCTTATTATGAGTACCAATGTTACTTCCCCCTTTTTCCGTTCCAGCTGCATATGGTTCGCGGGAAGGGCATTCACTGTTAAGCGTCTACAATGCTCGAATCTCCTTGTATTTACATGATAATTTCGCGAGATATACTTCCACAAAAGTGCTGCTTAACAGTAAACCGTACTATAATGTCGAGATCCTCTCCTGCTGTTGGGTGAACGTCTCCATGACGCTTTCCCTCTTACTAAGTGAATATGTAGCGAAACGCTCATTGTCTACTTCCTGCCTGATACGGATTCCAGACTAACGAGCAATATTCAAGTACTGGTCGAAAGAAAATTTTGTAAGCTACTTCCTTTGACCGTGGACGATATTTACTGTGGATTATTCCAATGAATCTCAGTCAGACATCTGTCTTTTCCTGCGATTAATTTTCTGTCGTCGGTTTACCTTAAATCGCTGTACACGCGTATTCCTAGAAATTTTACGGGTGTTATTTGCTTCCAGTGATTGTTCTGCAATATTGTAATCAAAATATAGTGGGTCCTTCTGCCTAGGCATGCGCAGTGCATTTTATTTGTTGATATTGAGGGTTAACTGCAAATTGCAGCATCAAGAGTCTGTTCTCTGCAAGTCTATCTGCAGTTCTCTTCAACTTTCTATCGCTGTGACTTTGTACAACCCTGTGGAATTTCAAACGTCATCTACTAGGTCATTTATATATACAAGGTGGTCAGAAAATGTCTGAAACGCTTGTCGTGATGTTGTGGGGTAGATTGTACTGAGACATAAATGTTAAGAAAAAAATGCGATACGTTCCGCCGTTTCCGAGTTATTTAGCCGTCTCTAATTACCTCGTTGTCGACGTGACGTTAAACACTAATCTCCTCCTCCTCCGAGTTATTTAGCATTGAAGTTCGCCAATAAGGTCGTTGCGCGCGCGTATTCAAGTTTCTGCTAGCCAAACAAAGCACTCGTTAGGTAAGACCGCCCCTGGCAGGCCGCTTGAATGTGAGCGCGCGACGCCCCGATTGGCTCAATTCTATGCTAAATAACTCGGAAACGGAGCTACGTATCGAAGTTTTTCTTAACATTTATGTCACAGTGCAACCTACCCTGCAACACCCCTACGAGCGTTTCAGACATTTTCCGACCACCCTGTATACTGTGCAAAGTAGTGGTCCAAGAAGACTGCCTTGATGCATTTGCAAAGTTACTTCTGCGTTTCACGATTTGTCTCCATTCATAGCGGTACGCTATGTTCTTTTTGATAAAAACGGTCCAATAAAATCGCACAGCTGGTCTGATATTCCACAACCGCGTATTTAGTTGCCAACGTGGCAGTGCGGAACTGTAGCCGGCAGCGGTGGCCGTGCGGTTCTAGGCTCTTCATTCCGGAACCGCGCGACCGCTACGGTCGCAGGTCCGAATCCTGCCTCGGGCATGGATGTGTGTGATGTCCTTAGGTTAGTAAGGTTTAACTAGTTCTAAGTTCTAGGGGACTAATGACCTCAGAAGTTGAGTCCCATAGTGCTCAGAGCCATTTGAACCTTCGTTCCGTATCGCGTTCCCTTCCACTGTGAAGTTCTTACGAGGATTTAAGGGAGCAACTAGTGTGATCTTCCGCAGTGAAACGATTATGGATTAACACATTTAGTATTTCCGTCTTCTCTGTGTCGTTCTAGGTTTGGATGATGCTATGATCACAGGATATCTGGTCAAACGTGTTCGAACGTTTCCTGATTTAACGTAACACCTAAATTCCTTAGAATTTTCTGTTGTTAGAATTTTCCTTTCGGATTCACTGAAAGCTTCACAAATGGTTCTTTACGATAATATTCCTTTCGTTTAGTTTATCTGTGAATTTATGACCACATTTAAATTTGCAGTGAACCTGTCTTTCCTTTTGTAGCAGCTCTGAGCTGCATTAAACATCCGATACGATCCTCCAAACGAGAGCAAACTCTGTATTAGCGCTGTTGTACAAAAGAAATCTCGAAGGGTCAATAACGAATGTCACAGTACCTTCTAGAATGAAAAAGCAACAAAAAATATGTTTTCCAGTCACCTAGAGCTGCGATCATCAAACTGACAACCGAAAAGAGAAACGGAAAGAGAGACTACACACAGTGCTCAAGCTATCAGAAGACGCACTGGACACAGTCCCATGCCGAATCAATGCGTCAAGTATGCCGAAGAATTCCATGAAACTGAAAGCGATGAAGGCATCCAATAAACTGCACAGGAAAGCACAAATGTTGTTAACGCATGTTGAAGCATTGTCCTGTATCTCGCCTGGATGGCGACATCGAATCCGCTGCTAAAGATATCAGCATAATCGAGTCAAAGGAGTTCCAGGGTCGAATAAATTAGGAAAGGCAACGTTCCCAGAAAATTACCAGATCCTTTCACCTAGAGGCCAGAATGCCTTTATAAGCAACGGCCAGGAAGTTCACAATCATATCCTTCGCTAAAACAGTACTCACCATCCTCGTGACACGCTACTGGAACCTGGGTATGTGCCTGTGGATTGGACTGCGGTTTGCTGCATGAAGTATTTAGCGCTGTACTGGCTATGACTTCGCGACGACTTGCCCACTGTCTGGTATTATTCCCCCACAATGAAGTTTTCCTCACTCATACTGCATCAGCTCGTTCTGGTTTTGGAGAATAGTAACTGGCGAGGCTGTATAATGTAGTGACTTGGCAAGACAGCCAAGCCACTCGGAGGTAGCCGAAAGGCACGCGTTTAAGCTCACGCAGGCTGGCGTGAGGTCTGGAACAGGACAATGTCTTGAGAACTGCAAATAAAGTACGTAGATGATGTAATACTTAAATTTAATCCACAATTGGTGTACATCGCTCTTGACGGTACATTAATAACAATCTCAATATAAACTGGTAATGGCGCCTTGCTAAGTCGTAGCAAATGACGTAGCTGAAGGCTATGCTAACTATCGTCTCGGCAAATGAGAGCGTATTTGTCAGTGAACCTTTCATAGCAAAGTCGGCTGTACAACTGGGGCGAGTGCTAGGACGTCTCTCTAGACCTGCCGTGTAGCGGCGCTCGGTCTGCAATCACTGACAGTGGCGACACGCGGGTCCGACGTATACTACCGGACCGCGGCCGATTTAAAGGCTACCACCTAGCAAGTGTGGTGTCTGGCGGTGACACCACATATAGTTGTCGACGATAACGGCCGTGCACGTTGGTACACATGACCAGTCAAGCGTGTACAAAACTTTTCACTGTCTGGAGTCGTGTGCTACTCGTTCCAAAGAGAGGAGACTTCGTGCCAGAGCCGTGTAAAAAAAAAAAAAAAAATTAAAACCAAACAACGATGTCTTCAGCGCAGAAACGTACCCCGCCTTCCGTAGCGTCGCTTAGGCGACCTTGGCGGTCTCCCCGCCGCCGGTGTCGATCCAACAGCCGTGCGTAGCAGCAACCAATGGCGTGTCCGCGAACCCACGCAGGCGAGCCCGATGTCACCTGACAACAGCCTACGAAGCTGCCGCCCACGTGTCGCTCTCTTATCTCCATGGATGGTGCTGGGAGGCTCGAGACCTCTGCCTAGCGTAGCAGGAACACACCGACCAACGCCAGGTAAGTGGTGCACAGCAACAACGACTTGTAGGCGCTCGCCACATCGACTGGAAAGGGTGCAGAGCAAGTGTGGGCTAATTTTGCTGCTTCCTTGGCGATTGCACAGTTTTGGGCTCTGCAGTAATCTGGTAGCCAAGCAATATGTAGCGTAAGGAATGGAATAGGGTACCACAATACGCTGCTTTCTTCTGCAGTGAGAGAAAACATTGCTTTTTCACCAACAAAGGCAACACAGTTCTTAAGGGGAGTATTTGAGAATTTAGCGATCACCCTTTCTCTTCTGGACCAATACCTTTTTATTAGGTATATTTCTTCGTTGACTCATTAGATGACATCTTCATTCGTTCCTCAGACAAAGCTTTTGATCTCCTCTGTTCTGTAATGCCAGACTTCAGAGGCCTCTAATCGTTTCATTCCCGTGTTGCCAATCGTTGACGTTTGACACTCACACTGAAATGTGCTCCAAAGATAAAATTTTAGAATATTTTCCTGGTCTCTAGGTTTATGTTTTTGCGTAGGAGGGGAGAGTGTCATACTTCGGACGCTATCCAGATTTTCGCCTATACCGAACTCTGTAAACCTTTTTTAAATGATGCCATTTACTTTATATGTGCTGCAGACCTTTCCTACAATTATAAAAACTACTCTTGATAATTAAGGTTTTTCCAAATGTAGAAACATATGCGAAGATGCAACATAATCGTGTATCTAGGAACAAATATCCTACTGAAATTAAGAAGTCTTGTAATCGAGAAATATTGTCAGTAGTTTATGTAGCCGTATATGAATACGTGAAATCAAACTAAGCTGAAGTATTATCGGAAGTCACTTACAAGTACGTTTTGAAACTGAAGCTGTTCGAAACTGTCACAAATTTCCATTTTCAAGACAGGTAAGATTGTTTAGACATTTACAAAACTGAGTTCATTTGACAATATCGCTTGTTCCATCTAAGAGACCTTTTCCCTTCTTCAAAGTTTAATACGTTATACAGCACTTCAGCATGTACAGTTTGAAAAATTTGCAGATGCTGCACAGTCGGTCTCTAGTGTGCCTTCTTTCATATGATTCCAGTTCAGTCAGTGGTATGAAGTACTGACAAAAAAAAAAAAAAGAAATATCTTTTATTCCTACGACCAGGCCGCTCTGGCCTCGCAGTTCTAGGCACTTCAGTCCGGAAACGCGTTGCTGCTACGGTCACAGGTTCGAATCTGTCTCGGGCATGGATGTGTGTTCTGTCCTTAGATTAGTTAGATTTAAGTAGTTCTGTGTCTAGGGGACTGATGACCTCAGATGTTAAGTCCCATATTGCTTAGAGCCATTTGAACCATTTTTTCCGACGTACAGTATGCTTTAAGTACAGTACTCTCACCTGCTGTCTGTTTATTTGTATAGAAAGACCTTTTGCCTTGAACAATTCTTGACGGCTAGTCCATTTGTTATTCTTGCACCATCGTTGCGGTGGTAAGTTCCTATGGAACCAAAGTGCTGAGGTCATCGGTCCCTAGGCTTAAACACTGCTTAAGATAACTTAAGCTAACTTACGCTAAGGTCAACACATACACCGATGCCCGAGGGAGGACTCGAACGTTCGCCGGGGGGAGCCGCGCGAACCGTGGCAAGGCTCCCAAGACCGCATGGCTATGCCGCGGCTCCTGTCATTGTAATAGTCAAATAAATGTCTGCTTAGTAGTAGCAATGACGTCGCTACCTAACCAGGATATAAAAAAATGCTTTCCAGAAATACAGATAAATATAAATCAAAACCCTTGAATATGAACGAGTGCATACTTTGTTTTCAGATATTAGGGTAAGAGTATAAGGGAATAATGGCAATCAACGTCCGGTACTCACAAATAGCGAGATTGCTGTGCACGTAGTGCTAATTTTTCCACGAATTCTGCGTGACGATTCTGAAGGTTCGTGTAACCTTTACAGGTACCTAGAATTACGATCTAATATGAACACTATGGCACACAAAGTTCCAATTACAGAATTTTCTAACTGACTCAACCAACATCCTGACGATGAGCCTGAACTCCCTCCAGCCGATAACATTATCTTCCGATTTCTGCAACTACAAGTGATCATAAAGGTCATGTGAACACCTGAAGAATTAATAATGGCGAGCGGAACAAACACAAGTGGCACACGCAACATTCTGCGTCTTACAGCGAATTTCGGAAAGATTTTGACTTATACGGAAAACCAAATTATGTGACATACTGTCGGAGTAATATGTGTTAACGTCGCATATACGCACTTATAGTAAGTTCATTACTAGAATGTGAAGTGTGTGGCAGTTAATACCAGAAGAGCAGCAAGCTGCACGCTCACAAGAGGACTCCATTATTCCTGAGACTGGCAACAGACACTGGACATCGAATACGTAGGGTGTGGTAAATTTGGTTATGTAGCACCAGATAATGGCAACATTAGTGGTCTTTGCATGGCGGTCCACAGAATTGTGCACCTGCCCACAATACAAGAAAGTGTGCTGCCCCTATATGAGAGCCAGCATAGCATCTGTAGTTGGTGGTGAGTTCATACCGTTTCAGTTTAATTTTTCACATGGACTACGTTAGTATTATATGTTCTCTTTCTGAAAATAGCTTTATAGCTAATGAAGGTAGCAGAGAACAAACACAGTAGATAGATAAGAATATTTACATTATTCATGTGTTCGAGATATCTTTGTATCTGGTGATGGTATAACAGACGATCATCAGTTTGTAAAACAAATAATAAATGTTATAGACTATTACACCGTTGTTGTTTGTGTTTTCATTCATAATGTGTGAAATATCCATAATGAAGTATGTACGAAAGACAAATACACCGAATCCGGCGTTTACAGAACAGAATGCGTCAACTGTGAAACGTCGTATTTGGGCGAGACTGGTAGGAAGTTTCGAACCAGATTCGTTGAACATTTGCTTAATAAGTGTGGACAAATTAAACAGAATATGGCCTCTGCATAGCACCTAAAATCTAATGGTCACAGCTCCCCGACGCTGAGGAATTTACATGTACTCCATACTACCAGTAAAGGAAAAGGCTAAGAATTTCAGAAAATAGCTTTAACTGGGATGTGACACTACCTTCTTTATTCCTTATGTATTAACTGGTTTTATTGGTTTGACTAATATTTTAGCGTTGTTTTAAGTTTTACTGCTGGACAGATTTAAAAATTTTACACTTTCCGGATTTCTTTTTACCAGTATTAGTTTTGTGTCTTGGGACCTACTTCATTAATGTTCTTCCACTACATTTAATTTTAGTAATTCACTGTTTTACCTAATTTGTCCTCAGCATATGTAATTTAGCTATGCAATCTCTTTTTGTAAGCACGTTGGTTGGCCAACGATATCTACCTTTAATATCTGCTACTACGGTCGTATAATGTTACCTCTACTGCTCTGTATTTGTGTGGCCGGCTTGGAGGAACGACGTATCCTGTTCACGAGCGCATTATCTGCTACAGGTCAGCTGTACGCAACACTCCATGCTGTGTACGCCGAAACGAGGTTTGCTCAGTGTTTCGTAAGATTTCTTGGTTTTTGATAGTTTTTCTGTCCAGCAGACACTGTAGTTATATTTGGCATTGTATGTCGGTTCCAGATCCCGTAGTGCTTTTATTCATCCCATGGTGACAGGTCGTTAGTTCGCAACAAAATTTTATTTTAATGCCATATGTGGGCCTTAATGGACTAATGTTGGTTTCCCACATTAATTTTTACGTACGTTCCCGTTCTGATTAATTGTAGAGACGGTTGCACACCATGTAACTTTGTCTCTTTTGTGTTTTTATATTAAATCTATTTCCCCGTTTAATATAAATATGTCTCACTATTGTCATTTCTCACGCCTAAGTTGATCTCATGATGCCCCAAAAGGGCGAAAAGCGCCATTTCCAGGAAATAAAGAAGATTTTGCAACTGAGACTGTCTTATTTCAAAATATAAAATATTCTACCATGAACAGACGGAACAATTAATGAACGCAAAGTAAATTTTTATTTCAGTTTGTAATTCTGTCCACCATGCAGTACAGTGGGTTGCGAATTATAACCGTAGCTGTTATACATTATAACTCAAGTATTACTATAATTTAATGCAGTTAAACGAAGAGTAGATGCACAATGAGCAGACCTCTAGCATTGCCTAAATCCTGCTTTCCAACGTAGACAGCACAAACTAAAATTATTCAAATGCCTTGCTTTACCAAAATGGTTTACTAAAACCAAACATTAATAAAATAATTAAATGAAGCACGTCACTAATACTGGAACTAATTATCGAATTTTAGCTGTCAGGAAATAAAGTGTAGGATGGTAAATCCCATAAAATTATCTATTGTTCACAAACAAAGGTGATTTTTAGAGAGAGTCAGACGCTCCAAGCCATTTGCAGGAGCATATGTTAGCGAGGAGCAGTTAGAACTTTGATCCGGAACTGTTTAGCTTCTGCAGTTCTAAACAAAGCAGCAAATGTTCACCGCCACTGCAGATACACTCCTGGAAATGGAAAAAAGAACACATTGACACCGGTGTGTCAGACCCACCATACTTGCTCCGGACACTGCGACAGGGCTGTACAAGCAATGATCACACGCACGGCACAGCGGACACACCAGGAACCGCGGTGTTGGCCGTCGAATGGCGCTAGCTGCGCAGCATTTGTGCACCGCCGCCGTCAGTGTCAGCCAGTTTGCCGTGGCATACGGAGCTCCATCGCAGTCTTTAACACTGGTAGCATGCCGCGACAGCGTGGACGTGAACCGTATGTGCAGTTGACGGACTTTGAGCGAGGGCGTATAGTGGGCATGCGGGAGGCCGGGTGGACGTACCGCCGAATTGCTCAACACGTGGGGCGTGAGGTCTCCACAGTACATCGATGTTGTCGCCAGTGGTCGGCGGAAGGTGGACGTGCCCGTCGACCAGGGACCGGACCGCAGCGACGCATGGATGCACGCCAAGACCGTAGGATCCTACGCAGTGCCGTAGGGGACCGCACCGCCACTTCCCAGCAAATTAGGGACACTGTTGCTCCTGGGGTATCGGCGAGGACCATTCGCAACCGTCTCCATGAAGCTGGGCTACGGTCCCGCACACCGTTAGGCCGTCTTCCGCTCACGCCCCAACATCGTGCAGCCCGCCTCCAGTGGTGTCACGACAGGCGTGAATGGAGGGACGAATGGAGACGTGTCGTCTTCAGCGATGAGAGTCGCTTCTGCCTTGGTGCCAATGATGGTCGTATGCGTGTTTGGCGCCGTGCAGGTGAGCGCCACAATCAGGACTGCATGCGACCGAGGCACACAGGGCCAACACCCGGCATCATGGTGTGGGAGCGATCTCCTACACTGGCCGTACATCACTGGTGATCGTCGAGGGGACACTGAATAGTGCACGGTACATCCAAACCGTCATCGAACCCATCGTTCTACCATTCCTAGACCGGCAAGGGAACTTGCTGTTCCAACAGGACAATGCACGTCCGCATGTATCCCGTGCCACCCAACGTGCTCTAGAAGGTGTAAGTCAACTACCCTGGCCAGCAAGATCTCCGGATCTGTCCCCCATTGAGCATGTTTGGGACTGGATGAAGCGTCGTCTCACGCGGTCTGCACGTCCAGCACGAACGCTGGTCCAACTGAGGCGCCAGGTGGAAATGGCATGGAAAGCCGTTCCGCAGGACTACATCCAGCATCTCTACGATCGTCTCCATGGGAGAATAGCAGCCTGCATTGCTGCGAAAGGTGGATATACACTGTACTAGTGCCGACATTGTGCATGCTCTGTTGCCTGTGTCTATGTGCCTGTGGTTCTGTCAGTGTGATCATGTGATGTATCTGACCCCAGGAATGTGTCAATAAAGTTTCCCCTTCCTGGGACAATGAATTCACGGTGTTCTTATTTCAATTTCCAGGAGTGTATATTAAAAGCTACTTTCGAGACTATATCTGATCTGCATACCAATCTAGGTGACTCGGTGACTAGACAATGGATGTGAATATGCGACATCAGGTTTTCAAAGACTCGATGTGCCATCTATATTTAGGTTTTCTTTGGTCCCTATATGTCGATCACAGTAAATAATGGAAAAGATTCCTTTGATAAGGCCAGATATTCTTCGTCCAGTCTGGCCTTGCGCTCCGTCTCTAGTGCCCTCGTTATACCCTCCTATTTCCGGCTCGTTTTTGTGTTCTAATGGATAGAAACACTGCTAGCTGAAGCTTAGCATCAGTGTCGGAAGCCGTTTCACTTTATAATAAGTGATAGTGAGGTCTTTTTGCTGATACCGTGTGAATAATATTATCTGCTATGGAATATGTATATGGGTCTATGTACCGACTTGACAGAAAATCCTAGGAAGTTCTGGTCCCACGTTAAATCAGTAAGTGGCTAGAAACAGCATATCCAGACACACCGGGATGATGATGGCATTGAAACAGAGGATGACACGCATAAAGCTGAAATACTAAACACCTTTTTCCAAAGCTGTTTCACTGAGGAAGACCGCACTGCAGTTCCTTCTCTAAATCCTAACACAAACGAAAAAATGGCTGACATCGAAATAAGTGTCCAAGGAATAGAAAAGCAACTGGAATCACTCAACAGAGGAACGTCCACTGGACCTGACGGGATACCAATTCGACTCTACACAGAGTACGCGAAAGAACTTGCCCCCCTTCTAACAGCCGTGTACCGCAAGTCTCTAGAGGAACGGAGGGTTCCAAATGATTGGAAAAGAGCACAGGTAGTCCCAGTCTTCAAGAAGGGTCGTCGAGCAGATGCGCAAAACTATAGACCTATATCTCTGACGTCGATCTGTTGTAGAATTTTAGAACATGTTTTTTGCTCGAGTATCATGTCGTTTTTGGGAACCCAGAATCTACTCTGTAGGAATCAACATGGATCCGGGAACAGCGATCGTGTGAGACCCAACTCGCTTTATTTGTTCACGAGACCCAGAAAATATTAGATACCGGCTCCCAGGTAGATGCTATTTTTCTTGACTTCCGGAAGGCGTTCGATACAGTTCCGCACTGTCGCTTGATAAACAAAGTAAGAGCCTACGGAATATCAGACCAGCTGTGTGGCTGGATTGAAGAGTTTTTAGCAAACAGAACACAGCATGTTGTTATCAATGGAGGGACGTCTACAGACGATAAAGTAACCTCTGGCGTGCCACAGGGGAGTGTTATGGTACCATTGCTTTTCACAATATATATAAATGGCCTAGTAGATAGTGTCGGAAGTTCCATGCGGCTTTTCGCGGATGATGCTGTAGTATACAGAGAAGCTGCAGCGTTAGAAAATTGTAGCGAAATGCAGGAAGATCTGCAGCGGATAGGCACTTGGTGCAGGGAGTGGCAACTGTCCCTTAACATAGACAAATGTAATGTATTGCGAATACACAGAAAGACGGATCCTTTATTGTATGATTATATGATAGCGGAACAAACACTGGTAGCAGTTACTTCTGTAAAATATCTGGGAGTATGCGTGCGGAACGATTTGAAGTGGAATGATCATATAAAATTAATTGTTGGTAAGGCGGGTACCAGGTTGAGATTCATTGGGAGAGTGCTTAGAAAATGTAGTCCATCAACAAAGGAGGTGGCTTACAAAACACTCGTTCGACCTATACTTGAGTATTGCTCATCAGCCCGCATCTCGTGGTCGTGCGGTAGCGTTCTCGCTTCCCACGCCCGGGTTCCCGGGTTCGATTCCCGGCGGGGTCAGGGATTTTCTCTGCCTCGTGATGGCTGGGTGTTGTGTGTGATGTCCTTAGGTTAGTTAGGTTTAAGTAGTTCTAAGTTCTAGGGGACTTATGACCACAGCAGTTGAGTCCCATAGTGCTCAGAGCCATTTGAACCATTGCTCATCAGTGTGGGATCCGTACCAGATCGGGTTGACGGAGGAGGTAGAGAAGATCCAAAGAAGAGCGGCGCGTTTCGTCACAGGGTTATTTGGTAACCGTGATAGCGTTACGGAGATGTTTAATAAACTCAAGTGGCAGACTCTGCAAGAGAGGCGCTCTGCATCGCGGTGTAGCTTGCTCGCCAGGATTCGAGAGGGTGCGTTTCTGGATGAGGTATCGAATATATTGCTTCCCCCTACTTATACCTCCCGAGGAGATCACGGATGTAAAATTAGAGAGATTAGAGCGCACACGGAGGCTTTCAGACAGTCGTTCTTCCCGCGAACCATACGCGACTGGAACAGGAAAGGGAGGTAATGACAGTGGCACGTAAAGTGCCCTCCGCCACACACCGTTGGGTGGCTTGCGGAGTATAAATGTAGATGTAGATGTAGATTTTTATTACAATTTTCCATTTATTCTATTTTGAGGTAACCCTAGCTACATGTTACCTTCATTGTTATGTAAATGTTGAAACTATTATGATCTTGTTTTAGTTTTATGTGAAGACTTAAGTGCAGTATTAAAGCAAAGCATGAAACAATATGCCACTATCCAAATATCCTAACAGTAATATTTTCCCTCAGACTATGAAACACAGCAATTTTAGATTTCTTTAAAAAGTAATATATTCTTGAGATTCCATTATATTGTCAGCCAGACTATCAGCATCAGCAACTTCTCTTACGGTACTTCCCTGGTGAATCCTATAGCCATCTTCAGTGCGAGTCAAGAAATAAGTTCAGAGTGTCATGGCGTAACTACTTTTAACCTAATATGGCAAAACCCCGTCATCCAAAGGCATATTGCTGAATGAAATGCTCGTGCGTCACAGGTAATAAAGTCGGCAGAATAGTACTTGAACCAGATTAAACTCATGCGTAAAGGATAAAAGTGATTTAAGTGCTGAGTTTAAACTGACCCATTGTTTTATTATGGTCTTCATTCCAAAAAGTGATTTGATTGCACTAGCCTCTTCATCCATGAATACCTATTATAACACATTCATTTGAATTTGCTTACTGTATTAACGCACAGGCCTCCGTATAAAATTTTTAACCTCCGTTCTTCCGATCATTAGGAAATTTACTTTTCCTTGTGGTATATGTCTTATCAATCGATCCCTTCCTTTGGTTAAGATGTGCTATAAATTTATTTTCCTCCGATTCGACTCAGTGGGGCTTAATCAGTTATTCGGTTTAGCCAACTAATCCTCAGTATTCTTCTGTTTAACCGTATTTCAACATCTTCTGACCTCAGGCCAACTGAACTTGAAGAAAACCGCAAACAACTGTTAAGTGACATGTTTCGCTGCGTTAAAGCGGCATCTTCAGGTGGGTCTACAAGGAAAGGAAAGCATCTTTGTAATCTATATATTTCAAATATTAATAAACGACAGCAATTACAAGGAAGCTTAAATAAAAGAATTCACAATAGTGTCTCGTAAATTAGCACACTGAGACTCACCCAGCCTTCGTAATCACAGAATCTAACCCCGCGAATAGGGGAATTCGTCAACAGAAAATAACCGGCGGAGCATTGAGGTGAATATTGCAGGGGCGAGGCACTGAAACCAAAAGTGCCACAGATATTGTGGTAAATGTGGCTAAAATATGAGAAGCATAATATAGGATACGATCAGTGACGTGTCCGCTTGAAAAACGTAGCTCATTAACCAGACCCGTTATTACAAACATAAAAACACCCAGAACGCTAAAAGTATGCAACATTAAGAAACGGGAAGCTGAAGCTAATTTAGCTGAAGGACTTACATCTGTATCGATGTTCCAATTAAATGAAGATGAAGGACAAACATATTACAAACCTTATACCCCATTTGTTAAGGCAAAGCTATGAAACAGAAGAACTGATTAATGAACAGTTTAAAATAACTTTAATGTCAAAATGCACCAGTACACGAATTTAAATACCCTGTAGTTGGTTGCCGTGAGGAAAAAGTAGTGGAGGCGATCAGCTGTATATTAAACTGTCGAGATTACCGTATGACCAGAGATGTTACTGTACAATGAAAAGACCGCCGCACGTCATAGGCACGGCGGGATTTTGAGCACGAAAGCTTGGGGAGCACCTTAACAGTATAACATTGAATCTAGGAACCAAACAATAGATTAAACTGAAGACGTGACTATCGTCAGGATAGCACATTGTTCTAGTGGGAATGCCTGAATGTAAACAGTAAGAGTATAAGATACCAAAAGTCGGAGGATGAAAGGAATTACATTCTACTTTTTAAACAATCAAAATCACGTAGAATACCGCAGAGTCTTACCTCCATCCGGTTATTTAACGCGTAGTCTCAACCTCAGAAGTATATTAAGAATGAGGCCTCTCTACTGAAGGTACATAATACATAAATTGGATTTCATGATTGAGAGTGTATGTTCCTATTCTCTGGGTGCGTAAACTGCATCCAGTCCATGTTTTGCATCCCTACAAGGCTACATTCCGGGTGAATACCTTCGGAAAAGATTTTATTATTCAGAAATGGTTTCTTGCTTTAGTCAGTCTGCATTTTATATCCTTTCCACTTCGCCCATCATTAGTTATCTTTCTGCGCGAATAGCAAACCTTACCTAGCACTTTTAGTGACCCATTTCCTAAGGTAACGCCCTCAGCATTGCCTGATCTAGTTCAACTACATTGCATTACTATTGTTTTACTACTGCCAGTGTTCACCTAACAACCTCTTTTCAAGACACTATCCATTCCGTTGAAATGTTCTTCCAAGCCCTTTGCTATCTCTGGTAGAATTACTATGTCATCAGGGAACTACCAAGTTTTTATTTCCTCTCCTTCAACTTTAATAATTTTATCCTGAATTTCTCTCTGGTTTCCTTTACTTCTTGCCCAATGCACACATTGTAGAACATTGGGGACAGGCAACTTATATTCCTGTCACATTCCCTTCATGTTTTTTCGACTTAGATAGCTACAATCTGAGATACGTGTCTTTCACTTAACTGTATTTTAGCTCTGACACCTTCAAAATTTGAAAGATTGTTGTCAATTCAGCATTGTCAGAAGCTTTCTCTAAATCTGCAAATGGTATAAAAGTAAGTTTTTCTTTCTTCTACTTATGTTGTAAGGTAAGACAAATAGTCAGTATGGCCTCGCACGTTCCCACATTTCTCTAGTATCCATACTTACGTTTCCCAAGATCGGCTTCTAGCAGTTTTTCTATTCTTCTGTAAATAATACTTGACAATACATTGAGACCATGACATATCAACCTAATGTTTCAATAGTATTCACACGTGCCAGCAACTGCCTTCTTTAGAATTGTAAATGTTAGCTCCTTCTTGATGT
Organism: Schistocerca nitens; assembly: GCF_023898315.1. NCBI lineage: Eukaryota > Metazoa > Arthropoda > Insecta > Orthoptera > Acrididae > Schistocerca > Schistocerca nitens. Next base: position 94,909,832 of record NC_064615.1, on the reverse strand, counting down.
CTGAGAGTAGGTCCCCCACCTCAGATATCTTGTACACCAGATGGAATGATTTTGGCAAGGCTGGCTTCGACAAGGATCTCAAAAATTCTGACGGAATCGTCTCCTTCGGGAGCCTTGTTTCTACACTGGATGTTTCAGAGCTCTGTCAAAATCTCCTCGCTGTATCATATCTCCAGTTTTATTTTCACCTTCTTCCTCTCCACTTTATATAATATTGTCTTCAAATTTGTTTTCCTAATATCAATACACCATAGGCTTCAATCACATTTCAGTTTACCCTTCTATACTTATTACTAGGGTGGCATCTGAATTCTTCATATACATACACCTACTTCGCTTCCCTCCACAGATTTCTTTTATTATCCTAAGGGCGATATCTACCTCTCCCCTAGTCAACTTTGCATTTGCTCTCTATCCATTTCTGCTTAACCATTTTGCATTTCTTTTCCGTCTCCTATTATAGACGTCTGTATTTCATTTCCCCTGCTTCTCTTGTCGTATGATTACATTTTCCCGTTTCATCAATAATATTAATTACTCCTGTGTTGTCAAAGATTTTCTGTTAGGGATTGGCCTTTTCCATTTTTACCCTCCCTTGCCCTCTCTCCATCTCTACTGCAGTTCTTTCCAGCGTTTAGATTCAACGTTTCCTAATTCACCATCTGAAACTGTTAGCAACCACTGGTCCTTTGTGCTTCTCTACGTCCCAACTCATTAAATACCTGCCATTTTGCAATTCCTTCCGCTTCAGTCTGCAGTCCATACCAATAAACTACGCTCGGAGTACGCATTAGTTCCTGAAAATGTCTTCCAATTTAAAATTTTTTTTCGAAATTCCTGTCCGACCATTATTAATTGCATCTGAAACTTTGCATTGCCTCCAGGTCTCTTCCAAATATACAGCCATCTTTCACGATTCTTAAACCAAGTGTTCACGACGATTAAATTCGACTTTGTGCAAGATTTTATGAAGTGGCTCCCTCTCTCATCCCTCTCCCGGCTCATGTTCCCCTACTGTTTTTTTCCTTCTCTTTCTTTTCCTACTGTCGTATTAAGTTCTTCATACAATTAAGTAGTAGTCTGTCTTAACTTTGTGAATAATTTCTTTCATCCCACCACACATTCTTTGAAATAAGCCATCTGCTGAGCTAGTTGGCATGAAACCTTGTATTTCTGTAGTAGGTATTGCCTTCGTGGTCTTCTTGCCTTCGATAACACATTCACTAAGCTGTTCCGAGCGCATCCGAGTTCCTGTTCTCTTAGTCATTATTAGACCTACTTCTGCATTACCTGCATTAGATTTTGACTCAAAAACCTATACTGATCTGACCAGAAGTCCTGTTCTTCCTGCCATTGGTCGTTGATTCCCATTATAAGCTCAAACTTTATATTTCCCTTTTTCAATTGTCTATACTATCTATTCGATTAAGGAATCCCACATCTCACGTTCTCACCCCTAGAATGCCAGTTTTGTTCTCCCTTATGGTGACATCCAAGTGAGTAGACCCCACCGGAAGATATGAGTAGGGGTCTATATTAAAACCGAAATATTTAATCCAAGACGATGTTATCAGCATTAACACATAAAGAAGATTTTTTGAATGAATAAACCACCATTTGCTGTTTATTACCGTATTTATCTCCTGTACCATCTACATTTCGATTTTTATGCCATTATCAAGTACAATGCTGAAAGTTCAAAGACAGTTACATCTTAAAGGCATACGATAGTCTTGTTTACCTGGTTTGGTCTGTCTTAACAGATATGACATGTTAGTGTCTAAAATCCTTTATCATTGTATTTGGTAATGACACAAAAGCCGAAATCTAGGAGGTACAGAAAATGAATACAGTAACACACAGTCAAACGCCCGTTTTTTCATTCAAAAAACATTGCACAACTGTGTCTGAAGACCAGCGGAAACCAAATAGTAGAGCTGCATGCCCTCGCAAAAAGTTATGATTGTAGTTCCTCTTGTTTGCAGCTGCAAAACACAGAATTAGTTTATAAATATCCGGCCAGACGTAGCTGCACGGAGGCGATGACAGCAGTGTTCGAAATTTTTGTGAGACCACCTCATTTATTTTGCCGTTGTTGCTGTTAGCCAACGTTCAGACGACTTCAGTCGTGCTGAGCGAATGTTCGTAGAGTTATTTTGCAGTCTTTCCGCATGACAAAATTGTAGCGAATGAAACGCGATTTAGTCTTCATATAAGTAGCACCACAAAGATTCTCAGATCGTACGCTGGAACCCGATTACAGGATGGAGTCGTTTTCATTCAGCCCGAGGTATTAGACGCTCAGTCTTTTTATTCTCTCCTGCAGTTTTGTTTATTACTTTATCGGACGACAGGTATAGAAAATATTTAATTCTTTTCTTCACTGAATTTCAGTTCGACTCGCGCATACTGAGAAACTCAGGTGGTTTATACGATTTGCCTGACCAATTTGAGATCAGCAAAACAGCTTAACTCAATATTTTTACTAAATTTTGCTCTCACTACGTCATTTATCAGTTCTTGGACGTAAGACACATGCATGCTTAGTGTGACGACATCTATTGTCACGATCCTCCTTTTGTCCATTCAGTGATTAATCAGTGTACGAGTAACGAAACAATTCAGTTGTACAGGGCTTTCTAATTTGTTAATAATACATATCCTACGTTGCATTGTGTATATTCCCATAAAAAGGCAGTACGTGTAGCAGACAGCAGTCATGACCTTTATCGAAGGCTATGTGTAGATTGGTCATGAACTACGTCATGATTTTGTTGTTTTGATGAGGCATTACAGTGATAAAACTTTTGAATCGATTTTTCGCATTTGCAGTAAGGACGATCCATCAACATTGCACTGCATTGTGGTAAAATGGTTCATGCTACATAATTCTGGTAGGATTTCGTGAGTGAGTATCAAATGTTTGATGCTGGATTACATGAGCTATCCGCATTCTTCTTTGCCGTTTCGCTGATTTATGTACGTGTGTGTATTGTGATAAATCCATTTATCTCTTTCCGGTAGACTGTTTTTACAAATGAAATACTAGATCACGAACATTCGTAAAATAGAGCATAGCTTCATAGATCAGGGAGGAGGAGGAGGAGATTAGTGTTTAACGTCCCGTCGACAACGAGGTCATTAGAGACGGAGCACAAGCTCGGATTAGGGAAGGATGTGGAAGGAAATCGGCCGTGCCCTTTCGAAGGAACCATCCCGGCATTTGCCTGAAGTGATCTAGGGAAATCACGGAAAACCTATATCAGGATGGCCGGACGCGGGATTGAACCGTCGTCCTCCCGAATGCGAGTCCAGTGTGCTAACCACTGCGCCACCTCGCTCGGTAGATCAGGGCTTTGTGTAGATGATCACGGTAGGGGATCAGCTGTTGTCGCAGACACACAGCTAGCGAGTCATACAATATCGCAGCCATGTAACAGTTCTAAGGTTCAGAAAGCCGCTTCTTGCAGACAGATAGCACCTTTCCTGTAAATGATCACACCTCATGTAATTTCGAGTGCAACAGAAAATTCAGTAGGAAATTTCAAGTATTTGAGAAGCAATGGGGAGCTCCTTACGATTCAGTACTTTGCTTCTAAAAATGTGATTAAGTAACGCCAGTTATCTACGTCTAATGAAAGCGAAGAACTGTTTTATCTTCTGTTTCCTTTATAAGCTGTTTATTTAAAAAAATATATACTGACAGAAAAAAAGCATAATCAAACAATAATTAATGTAGAGTAACAAAATTTTGGAACTACATTTTTCTACGTGTCATACTTAAATGATTAACAGTGAAAGATTACAGGTTAACTTAAGTACGAGATAAGTCATTTGAAATGTGAAATACTGGTACATTAACCACAAGAGTAAAGCTGAGTAACCGCCATAATGTTGAATGGAAGCATGCAAACGTGCATGCATTGTGTTGTGCAGGTGCCGCATGTCAGTGTGTGGTTCAAATGGTTCAAATGGCTCTGAGCACTATGGGACTCAACTGCTGTGGTCATTAGTCCCCTAGAACTTAGAACTAGTTAAACCTAACTAACCTAAGGACATCACAAACATCCATGCCCGGGGCAGGATTCGAACCTGCGACCGTAGCGGTCTCGCGGTTCCAGACTGCAGCGCCTTTAACCGCACGGCCACTTCGGCCGGCTCAGTGTGTGGGATCGAGTCCCATGCCTGGGGCACTTGGTCGGTCAATGCAGGGATGGTTAACGCTGGTTGTGAATGATGCTGGAGTTGGTGTCCGATGACGTCCTATATGTGCTCGATTGGAGGCAGACCTGGTGATCGCGAAGGCAACATATCGACACTCCGTATAGCATGTTGGGTTACAACAGCGGGTTACAAATTTGTAGTCAGGTTGCGTTGGATAACCACGAGAGTGGTCCTGCTGTCATCGCATCCCAGATCATAGCTCTCGATGTCGGTCCAGTGTGTCTTGCACACACACAGAGGTTGGTTGCGTGCCATAAGTTGGACTCCTTCTAACCAAAAGACGTCAATCACCTACAACGAGGCAGAATCAGCTTTCAGCATAAAACACCACAGACCACCACTCTGCCCTCCTATGACCTCTCGCTCGGTACCACCAAAGTCGCCCTTGGATGTGGTTTGGGGTCAGTGGCATGCACGCTACAGGGCGTCTGGCTCGTAGCTGTCGTTGAAGTAACCGGTGTCACTACGGAGCCACCTCCAGCACAAATTGCTGCTGCAGATTCAGTACAATGCGCCAGACCCATACGCCAAACAGGATGGTATTTGCTCTCGGTAGTGCCAAGTGGTCATCCGGAGGCCGGCCTTCCTGCTACCGTACGTTCCCGTGATCACCGCTACCAGAAATCGGGTACAGTGGCTACGTTCCTGCCAAGTCTTTCTGCATTATCGCAGAAGCAACCTCCAGCTTCTTGTAGCCAAATACCATGATCTCTTTGAAACTCGGTGAGATATTGATATTACCGTCGTAAAGACATTTTTGATTAACATCAGTTCACTACGTCTATTCTCAAAGGATAAGTGGGTCTAACGCTCACGACTGTTAAAGCGTGTATTTGAAACAAACTTGATTTGTATCTCCATAGTCGCGATACAACTGCCACTCATACGTATGGCGCGAAATCTGAATAGACATCATTTTTCAGATGTAGAAACCAGCCTATCAGCTTTCCCTTGTGTCACACAACTCCTCCTTGATGTTTCGATTTCTTTTCGTCAGTGTATATGGACTTCATTGGCGATTACTGTCATTCATATTACAATTATAGCAGCAAAAATGTTTCATAAAACATTTAGTCCGTCGTTTCCTGCATCCCTTGCTAGGAAACAAGAGCTCCAACTACCCTACTCTGAACAAAATAAAAGATTCACAGCGAATTAATGTAGACTGAGCGCAATTGTCATTTACCAAACCACCAGGGAGGAAACGTGTCAACTATTTACACGTCTGCGTCAGAGAGCAGGCAGGGTCGGTGCATTACGAGCCGTCAATATTTCACCTGTGGCCAGCACAAACCACTGTTCAGATTCCGCAGGGCGATGCCGTTCTGGAAGCACATATTGACCGTTCCACCTCGCTGTTCTACAGTACAACATGTTCCATCAATTGTCGGAGATGCTTCTGTGACATCAACACTTCCTCTTCTGCTATTTTAGATATGAACTTTACAGTCACCTTCACGACGAGTCTTTGAATCAGTTTAGAGTTTCCAAACACGCCTGTTTACATATTTATGTAGGTACACCCCCTTCCCCCTCTCCCGAAACCATGGACATTGTCGAAGTTAGGTGAACTGCGTGCCTTAATAATATAGACAGCAGTACCATAGGTTCAGCCACAACGGAGGGCTACCTGTGTAGAGGCAAGACTAATCAATGGTTCCTGCAGAGCGGCAGCAGCCTGTTCAGTATTTCAGGGGCAACATTCTTCATGACCGATTGATCTGGTCTTTTAACAGTAGCCAACTCGGCATTGCAAAACACAGAATTAGTTTATAAATATCCGGCCACGTTCCCCAAACACTAGTCCACTAATGTTTAAGAGACTGAGCTCCGAATCGAAGATTATATACATGCAACGGCATAGCGACACAGAACTCTAAATGTTTGCACATCTAATCCATACCGATTACTGGATTTTCTCACTAAAATAGGAAAGAATATTCCGCGAGTTAGAGAATATTAGCAGTAAAAATGAAAGCTCAGTTTAACTTGCAACTTTCACGTTCTCACTTATCTATCTTTCCAGAACATGTTTTGATGAATAAAAAGTAGTATTACCAGTGAGTAGATGATGATGAATGGAAGTGCCAGAGAATAGCATGAGGTGGGTTTGAACTTATTCATTTACAGTCAAACGCGAACGCTGTACTGAAGATAATACCCATTAATGAAATGATATTAGTTACCTACTGTATTGTTGAAGTTATTTTTAATTGTGATTTTTCGTTTTCATAGGTGCTGATGCCGTTAACTTCAAGGCGGCGAACTAGTAACCAGTGCGCCCAAGTGATGTTTGGCAAATCAATTTCTACAGATTGTACTTCAGGGTTAAAAGTGATGGAAGATAACTGATGTTAGCAATACTTGTGACGTAATTAGGTACGTCCTAAACCACATAAACTACAGGAACAACTGCATAGTAGAACGTTACAACTTCGACAGAAAAGGGATTAAGAAAGTAAACATTTCAAATTCTGTCACACTGCTTACGTTCAAGTGCCGTATTACCTCATGCAACGTTTAGGACCGCATCACATGCTAATTGACTACATTTTATCTGGTCTTCTGTTAGAACTGCTGAGAACTGGTTAGCAGTATTTTAATACATAGAGATACTTTAATGATACAAGAAACGATAAAAGGTACTCACGATCTCAAACTACGTACGACTGATAAGTATTCTCCTGTCCTTCATAATGTTTTAGGTGTGTGTAGACGATTTTAATTTCCATTGTACTGTTTCATACTTTGACTGTGAAGACAGCAAGGCAATATTTATACGAAATGGTCCATTCGTCCTAGGGATTATCACACTTGCACCATTCGTAAATGTGACAGAAGACTTGGAAGAAACTGACTCGAGGCTACGCCACCTTCGGTCCATGTACGTAATATAACAGCTCTGTGTTCGGTCCATGTGTCGTTATAATAAAGTTTCTGTTCAGATTTAATCAAGGACAGCAGTCAACACAAAAATCAGTAATTTATTGCAAATCTATATTTCGACTGTAACATTATCACCATCGGTGCATTACCAGAAGGGTCATACAGGTACCAAATTTTCAGAGCATTAACTGCTAATGTGGGGATGATCACTATGCTGTTATTGAAGTTTAAATCTGCAATAAATTACGAAATTTTGCGGCTGACTGCTGTCCTCCTTTAAATTTGAATATTCAGCGGTTACTGTGCACGTAGGAATCCAAGAGATGCCAGTTTGCCGGCCGGAGTGCCCGTGCGGTTCTAGGCGCTACAGTCTGGAGCCGAGCGGCGCTACGGTCGCAGGTTCGAATCCTGCCTCGGGCATGGATGTGTGTGATGGCCTTAGATTAGTTTGGTTTAATTAGTTCTAAGTTCTAGGCGACTGATGACCTCAGAAGTTAAGTCGCATAGTGCTCAGAGCCATTTGAAACATTTGATTCCAGTTTAGTTCAAGTTTATGTTGTTATTTTGGCAACTTATTGCTTTCCACACGTATAATAAAAAAAATATGCCTTCACCCTTTCGGATTCCATTTTTAAAGCTATACATGCCTTTGAAGTTATTGTGTTTCCGATTACAACACTTCGTGTCAGACTTTTGGATTACGTATATTTACGTAATAATATCTAACAAAATTTTCTCTTTCATTCTGAGTAGCAATTTTTGTGTCTTCGACGATGTAGTCTAGACGCTAAGTTCATTGACATGCCTAAATTGTGAAGTAAAGTGGAAGAGTAACATCTAGATCAAACATACGCGAAATTTCTTGATTTTTAAGAACAATATTTTTGCACAGAATGAATATTTAATCTCTAAAGGTGCGAGCATGTACTTAAAGAAAAAAATTCATAGTCGTTCTTTCATTTGTCCCTTATGTGATCTCTTTAAGGTCTTGTTTAGTAATCATTAACATCGGTTACAGTTTCCTATTGATGAATAAGATGTTTAAATCCTTACCTCCAAACGAAACGCTTTAAGGCAAGAGACAAACAAAGAAAACTGTGCCTTCTACAGTAACCTCTTGATCGCTTTAACACTGAGGCGTTTGGCAATGGAAGAAATGTGTAGCCAATTTATGTGACACGATTTCAAAGAGATGCGCAGCATGTCTCATCTGAATTGGACGTCATTATCACTTTAAGTAACATGTTGTGCACAAGTTCCACTAACTTAAAGAAATAGCTTTAGTCTACATGAAAGTATTAGGTTAGTGCTTAAGTTCGTAGCGCTCTTGTATCGCGTGTTCGCACTCCGGTTGCTAAGAGTTCATTTTTAAATTTTTTTATTTGTAGTTCACTGTTGCTGCCTGAGTTTACATATTTTCATTTTGTAATCTGGAGATAGAAAGTGGAACTGTGGGCGCTAGAAAGTGAAGTTCCTAGTGGAGATATCCGAACATTTCGAACGTATTGTACTTTTTGAGTTCAGTAGAGGGATAACAACAGAGGAACCTGGGGATGATGCCACTGGACAAATCACGCCATGAGAACTGTATCCTCGTTTTAAGAAAGACCGTTTTGACATTAGTGGCGCTACACGTTCAGGAAGACCTTCGAGCCTTGACGAAGATCGTGTAAACGCATTAATTCATCATGATCAGTATACTTGAGAACTGGAAAATGTGAAAAAATGTGATCATTCCACCATAGTGCGGCATTTTCATGGAATGGAGAAGATTGAAAAATCGGGTGTATGGGTACAGAAAGCTGTAAGCCGAAGTCACAAAAATCAGCAGGTGACCATACTTCCATCAATGCCTGCTCGTCATCAATTGGCTCTCGAACACCTGCGACTATCTCTATCATGTACCTTTACTTGAGATGAGGAATGGTGTCTTTATGCTAATATAACGAAACCAATGGACTGGTCGAGCCCAAACAAAGCAGCACTTCAACTAAAGTTAATGGTATGCATCTGGAGGAACATCAGTGATGTGGCATACCACAAATTGCTTCGTCGATGTGTAACCATCACAGCTGACATTTATTATTGTCAACCACTGACACTTGTTGCAGATGCAGTCCAAGAACAAATACCAGAAAAACTGCGTGGAGTGATGCAATCCTCCCCCCTCCATCCCCCCCACCAATGAAAATACTTTGAACAAATTCCACACCGTAACCCACTACTCACAAACCTACGACAGATTTCACACTTCTCACTCATGGTAAAATTTTACAGTTGCCATAACGCCATCCCGCATTCTGATAGACGGAGAAAAACACTACACAGGATTTGGGATTGGAAGCCATTCTGCGCCCATCTTATTCACTTCATCTTGCCCCCTCAGATTTTCACCTTCAAGGAACTTCCACACAGCATGAAAGTGCTCTGAATATGGCTCGACAAGTTCTTCGCCTCAAACAACGGGATTTATACGGTAGCTGAATCGAAAAGGTACCCCAATCTTGTGAGCCTTTTGCAAGTAATGAAGAAGAATATGTTACTGGCGTCTAAAGAATCTCTTTTGTGTATCTTTCATGTTTATTAAAGTTATGGAAAAACGCCTCGAACTTATGCATCAGCCTAACATATTGAACTAAGGTTTGGTTCAGTTTCTAGTAAAACCCAAACAAAAAGATACATTAAAATAATAACAGAGTTTCCGGAACCCAACACACACACACACACATTTACATGTAGTAATCTCAAATATGAAATTTACGTTGTTTCCGAGAGCTAACTTCCATGATTGACGAAGGTAGTGACACGATAGAGAGTTGATACAATCTCACTCACAAAGCAGATTTCTTAATAATCAAAGTTTCCTTTTATATTCTTCGTGTTGCCTTAATATTTGTTCCTACTGGTAAGGGGTTTAGTAAATATTGTAAAACTTATAAGCTGAGTTCGCATAACATCCGAACAAATTTTATAGAAGTTTATGTCACTTCTTGTATACCATAAAAACATGTTATACGCTTTTTTTAACAACCACCTTAAATACTAACCGCTTCATGCCTGACTTACACACTGTCTTGAAGGTCTTAGTCAAAAGTGAGCAAGATCATACACAGTGCAAAACAATGGGAAATTCAATGACTAATAGGTATCTTATAAGAGTCATACAGAGATAGAAATCTAAATTAAATTGTACTCAAGATAAAATAATAGTGAATGTAGTCACATACATGCAACTCGTTCGAATAATTTATTTATTTATTTAATTATTCAGCTTAAGACTACATTACCAAAAACGGCTTATTTCAATTATCTCAGGTTACAACCTAACATCCAGACCTCGAGTGTAAGGCCTTACATCCCGTCCTCATAACAGAAACTAGACTGTTTCACCAAGAAAAGCTCTCAGAGGATATTGTTGAACTACTTTGTGAACAGCATGATTTTTAGCGCCACAGTCTCATTTTGGAGTAGTCATTTCCTTAAACTTCTACACTGAATCGCCAGACTTGCCATATTGATTTTTATGCGGTTAGCAACAGATTAGATCTTGGGTGAAAAATTAGAAGTCAGGTGATATGGTCGATATGCTCGACATGTTAAGTTCTCCTTGTAGCATTGATCTGCCTTGTGTAACTCCAACACTCACTGGTACGAGAGCCGTTGCCAACCAACACCCTTGCAGTTTCATACGGGTGGGTGACGAGAGAGACGCTTTCCATAACTTTAGGAATGTGTGCGTGCACAGGGAAGTGAGGATTTTTCTGTGGTTTCTTAGACTCCCATGCGAGAGTGCTTTCCCTCCTACAGTGTCATATGCAGATCTCAGATGAATGAGTACGACTGATGACATCTCTTTACTCTGGAAGCCAGGTTCTAAGAAGACTGTTCAGAATTTGATTTCTGCAGCTCTGATTAGGCTTGAATACTGCCTGTTAAACCGATATGCTAAGATCTTGTGATATGTGACTGTAGGCTTTCCCGGCGTAAACTATTGATGAAGGTTTCTCGGGTCTCCAGCCGGGTGGTAGCGTTGATATCTCGCGACGTTTCGGGAAGTATCATACTACCCATCTTCGCCAGAAGATGGCGAAACGAGAAGAAGAACTTAAGATGCCGCGCATATCGACCATAACACCTGACTTCCCGAAACGTCGCGAGATATCAACGCTACCACACGGCTGGAGAACCGAGAAACCTTCATCAATCGTGTGACATATTTCATTGTATGCCAATGTTACCAGGAGCTTATGTAGCATTCTAGTAAAGCTATGGGTCTATAACTTTCTGGCTTGCCATATGCTTTAGCTGGATTCAGTAAGACTATGACTGTTACTCGTTTCAATTGGCACAGTATATTGCCAGTTTGCTGATTTTGTGAAGAACTCAGTAAGCCACTTTTCTCATATTTTCCACAGCACTTTCCCTGGTTTCATTTCTTTTATGGAAGTCGTTAATTTGTTAGTGCTGAATGGCAGGGAATATTGTTTTCACTTAGCAAGCTATTTTTCAAGGCTTTCATTTCCTTTTAAACTCATTTTCTCGGACTTCAGGAATTCTCAGAATGGACACGATGTTGGGTGCTATTTGGTAGAGGGTACGAGTGTCACTGAATACTACGTAGGCTCCTATCGATACCTGACGGGAGCAGTCAAAGACGATGCTGCACCACGGAGGGGTGCTTTTGTGGCTGCCCTGCAAGTCGAGCCAGGAGCAAAAGAGGGGATTAACACCCAAGACGGAAAGCGGCAGAGGACCTTGCTCGCTGGGGTCTTACGCTAGACGGCTGGTTTCGTTCGTCGCCTGGCGTGGGAGAGTGCAAAAGCACCACACATTGCAGTGCGTAACACCATTATAGATTATGAGTAGTTAGTATAGTGTAATTAATTGTATATAACTATAAAGTGTTTATTCTGTATGGGTTAAGATCTTTGAATTGTTGGATGGAAATGGGACTTTATAATGTATAATTTGTTTAACTTAACAGTGTGCTTAAATAATGGAATTTTATAAAATATGTCTCTTTGAAAAAACAAAATTGGATGTAAATAACTGCTTCATACTTAGGGAAATTATATGATGTAACTTAAAAGACGTAAAAAAACCCGGGTCAACAGAAAGGTCCGATCTTACTCGTCGGCTTTGACCCGTGACGTAAGCGTGTTGTGGTGTGTGACGTCATTACGGCGCGGAAAACCTAATACATGGTTTGATGTACTCTTGTTTAAAGAACATGTATACGTAATATGAAGCAATTTGATGAACATATTGATCTGTAGCGTAGCCCACTTGAGGTTAGGTTGGGAGTTTTTTTTTTTTGGAATGCGGCCGCGGCAGCGGCCGCCTATGATTCGAAAATATTGATTTGACACTAATGAAGCCTGTGGGGGGATGGGGGGCACTGCAGACTCCCCCCACCGCATAACGACATATTTAGTTTCTCCCCGCCCAAAAACCCCCAATTTCCCACGCTTGTCCCGTTACAGTCATTAGGCTTTTTGTGAAACTTGTGTATTTCAGTGTTTACAATACGTATTCGATGTTTTTATATCCGCCATATTGGAATTGTTGTTTATGGTCGTTTCCGCGGTATTTGTGACGTCATGGGTCAAAGCCGACGGGTAAGATCGGACGCTTCTGTATTTCCAAAAACCCCTCCACTACGGAAGGAGTTTGGCGCGCAAGGAAAGGCGTAAGTGGCGGCCAATCTGGGCGGCAAGAGAGAGAACACAGTAGGCAGTCAGTAGCTAGCAGTGGCTTAGTCAACACTGTAGGTGCCAAGCGAGGCGTTCTGAAGCCAAATCTATGATGGAATAGCCTCGGATGTGGTTCCGGCTGTTAAACGGTGCTCTCGCATTGGGAATTGCTCTAAAAATGATTAACTCGTCGCCAAGAAGAAATGAAATAGAGCATCAGAAGACCAGATAGCCGCCGCGTGCTTGCCACCACTGTAGCGCAACTGTTTCAACAACTTCGGAGAACAGAAATGTATATCAGTATAAACCAGTGTGTTTTAGCAACAATAATTCAAGTGTTGCAAAATTTGTGTTTTACCGTTGAAATTGTCCTCTTCATAGTATCAAGCAGGATCCTATCCTAAAAGTGCTAAAGACCGAGTATCCTGTTTATGAAGAAATGCTAATTTGTTTGTATTTCAATGTGCCTAAGTTTCAGTTTTAAAGCATATAAAAGTTGCAAGTTAAATCATTGGTTTCAGCAGATAAAGAGAGAGGCACATAATATTAAACTTATGAAAAGCTTTAATTTGCTATGAACTGCTTTTACTTTGAAATTGCGAAAGTTCCAGTACCAATGAACATAAATGTGGTTAATTGAATTCACTTGCTTCAAAAGTGGTGTTATAAGATACTTAATTTTGATCCTATTTCAAATTTAACTCCAACTTGAAATCATTTGGAAGTTAATTACGTATATTGTCAGTGCAAATGTTTATAAAGCACTGCGAGATAATTAATATCATGTCGGATTGGAAATCAGTATTATTGTAATGAAAAGTGTTTCTGTAAGGTGTGCATAGTTGATGATGAAGTAAGGAAGAGTTTAAGGGGCCCCACTTTAACTTTACCAGCATGAGAAAATTAATTTGAATCTGGTTTTTGTTCATGCCTCTTTAACATTACCACTGTGTAACGAATATGAATTGTGTTATTTCAGTGTTATATTATTACTTTTGTGATGTGTACATGCGTGTTAGTCAAACTTGAACTCTTGTCAGATGCTGCGTAGTCTCGTGTTGTCTTTGGAAACATTTTTTGTGCTGAATTAGTTAAATGTTCAGTTGATAATTGTATTTAACAGGGGAAAAGTCTGCTTTACATTTCTGTAACTGCTAACCTACGCTGTTTATAATTATTGCTACCCGTGTGTAGTTCGTCCGGTTGTTGTAGGTGTTAATTGCTCTTTACCAAGAAAGAATTTATGAAACTTACTTTTGCAAGATTATATACAAATCCATCGAGAATATTGTTTGCACATTATTATGCCTAACTAGGCTGCCGACCGTTTCTTTTTCTTTCATTTACGTAATCTTTCCCTACTTTCATTATTTTCTAAATTATAGTCTATCTGCTTTCTGCTAATTGCCACCTAAACGGAATTCAGGTTAGATTCCCTCTGTCCGTTACGTCAAAGCACGGTCAAATTTTCACATTTCCCCCAAAGGGCAAGGCTTACTGTAAGTTAAAGTCATCTTTGGCAGATTTAAAATTCCGCGGTAGCGTTATAAGTGGGCGCGTTGCACCAACGTTTCATCGATGTGTATTGCACAGTGAGGAATGGTGTTATCGATCAATGTCGTCTGGAATCATACTGCTTATTTTGCACAGAATGTTTCTGACATGCAGGTTATGAACTTGGCTGAAGCGTGCTGAGGCATATATGCAGGGGGATCGAGCTGCCCCTACCTATAGGCTTCAAGCAGCCAGCAACACCTTCAAAAACCACGCTCACTAGGAATACACTTCTTTGCTGTACTAACAGCACCACCAACAAACAGTTCGAACTTGTTTGTGAGATCTATCCTGCACAGTTATCTGAATTGGCCTTTCGGAAATTCCACAGGCTAAGTAACGCTGTTATTGAAGGGGTATTAATTCCAAATTCAAGAATCATCCTACTTTTTCATTTCAGGAAGAACTTAAGAACTTCCTCTCTGTAGCGGAATGTGCGCCGATTTCTAACCTCCTCATAGATTAGAAGTGTGTGCCACACTGAGACTTGAAATAGGAACCTTTGCCTTTAATGAGCAATTACTCTCTGAACTGAACTATGCAGGCACCGTCACACATGTAATTCTGCTAGTACGCTGTACTGGAGAGAGATTCTTAAAAGAACCAATAGTAACAGGGAGTGCGTTGCAAGGAAGAACATCTCATGTTCTCAACGTCCATACTCGTTTTATCAAGCGAAATTATCGCCGTAATCAGACTGTACCATGGAACTGATGTTGTGTGTGGTAAAGAACAATCGTTGGAGGATTTTGAGGAAAGACTGTAGAATTTGGACTAATTTTACATTTGGTGTAATGAATAGAACCCCTATCTAAATGTGCACAGATGCTGGATAATGCTCTTCGAAAAACGGAGAAAAAGTGTTGATTCAAGTTTCTAGAGCTTGTCGCAATGTGTAGGCGTTCCTGCAGAAAGTACAGCTCAGCGCCAGTACGGAGTGGCCGTGCGATTCTAGGCGCTTCAGTCTGGAACTGCGTGACTGCTACGGTCGCAGGTTCGAATCCTGCTTCGGGCATGGATGTGTGTGATATCCTTAGGTTAGTCAGGTTTAAGTAGTTCTAAGCTCTAGGGGACTAATGACCACAGATGTTAAGTCCCATAGTGCTCAGATCCATTTTTGAGCCAGTAAGGACACGAAAATTAAAGCTGATAACCGGTGCCTGCCATGTCCACGTATATGTTCTGTTGTGACACGCACAACCACATTTTCCAGTTACTCCACCGGCAGCCACTCCTGTAATTGACTAACGGATACAGCAGAGATTCCCAACCTTCCGTACTCTACCGCCTCTTATTCGCAAAAAAAGTTACTATATGCCTCATTTTCAGATAAACTCACACACATACTCCCGTTCGTGAAATCAATGGGGTAATTATTTCAGCTTTTCCAGATTATATGAGACATTTTCCTATAATGATCCTATCACATTTCCCTTGGATGGAAGATATTAAATATATTGGAAGAAAGGTCACTTTTTTTTAATTTAACGTTAGTAACAGATGTTAAAACTATTGGTGTATTACTAAAAAATGATTAACAGAAACTTGTGCTTTCATCTTGCCATGGCCACTACGAAAAAATGAATGAGGATGCCCGGACTGGTATTTAAAACTAGGGCCCTCTCAAGTTCAGTGTCCTAGTGCTCCACCCTCTCGCTTTGCGCTGGAACGTGAGGTGTCCAGTACAGCTGTTGTGCTCCCGACGTGGCTTCGAAACCAAACTACGTAATTGTTGAGAAAACGCCTGCGAGATCTTTTTGTCCGCGATGGACGCTGTAAACTCTTGATGCCGTGGTATATGTCTTGCTTATTCTTTGTTTCTTTATAATGAAATCAGAGTTATAAACGCCATGGTAATTTCTTTAATAAGAATTATGAGATGCAAGGCTATGTATGGTCATGCCTTCCGCGGATTGTTAAGTCTAGTAAGTGACTAGTAGCATGACCAAGCAGTAGAAAATATTTCAAATATAAATTTCAAAACAATATTCTGCCTTTACAGAGACTGCAATCTGCGTAAACAACGGAAAGGAAAACAGTAAAACGAAAATTAATAATAAAATCTCATAACTGGTCGAGGTGTAAATAAATATAAGTACAATGAAGCGCATCTCTTTAAATTAATTACCATGCCTCTCAGTTGCGGAGGTCCTATGTGCCAAATCTTGCAAAGTAAAATGAACATACTGTTTCTCATACCCTGTGAAGGGAATTTAGCCTTGTCTCCGACGGCGTTTGGTATATGTCTTGCTTATTCTTTGTTTCTTTATAATGAAATCAGAGTTATAAACGCCATGGTAATTTCTTTAATAAGAATTATGAGATGCAAGGCTATGTATGGTCATGCCTTCCGCGGATTGTTAAGTCTAGTAAGTGACTAGTAGCATGACCAAGCAGTAGAAAATATTTCAAATATAAATTTCAAAACAATATTCTGCCTTTACAGAGACTGCAATCTGCGTAAACAACGGAAAGGAAAACAGTAAAACGAAAATTAATAATAAAATCTCATAACTGGTCGAGGTGTAAATAAATATAAGTACAATGAAGCGCATCTCTTTAAATTAATTACCATGCCTCTCAGTTGCGGAGGTCCTATGTGCCAAATCTTGCAAAGTAAAATGAACATACTGTTTCTCATACCCTGTGAAGGGAATTTAGCCTTGTCTCCGACGGCGTTTGGTATATGTCTTGCTTATTCTTTGTTTCTTTATAATGAAATCAGAGTTATAAACGCCATGGTAATTTCTTTAATAAGAATTATGAGATGCAAGGCTATGTATGGTCATGCCTTCCGCGGATTGTTAAGTCTAGTAAGTGACTAGTAGCATGACCAAGCAGTAGAAAATATTTCAAATATAAATTTCAAAACAATATTCTGCCTTTACAGAGACTGCAATCTGCGTAAACAACGGAAAGGAAAACAGTAAAACGAAAATTAATAATAAAATCTCATAACTGGTCGAGGTGTAAATAAATATAAGTACAATGAAGCGCATCTCTTTAAATTAATTACCATGCCTCTCAGTTGCGGAGGTCCTATGTGCCAAATCTTGCAAAGTAAAATGAACATACTGTTTCTCATACCCTGTGAAGGGAATTTAGCCTTGTCTCCGACGGCGTTTGGTATATGTCTTGCTTATTCTTTGTTTCTTTATAATGAAATCAGAGTTATAAACGCCATGGTAATTTCTTTAATAAGAATTATGAGATGCAAGGCTATGTATGGTCATGCCTTCCGCGGATTGTTAAGTCTAGTAAGTGACTAGTAGCATGACCAAGCAGTAGAAAATATTTCAAATATAAATTTCAAAACAATATTCTGCCTTTACAGAGACTGCAATCTGCGTAAACAACGGAAAGGAAAACAGTAAAACGAAAATTAATAATAAAATCTCATAACTGGTCGAGGTGTAAATAAATATAAGTACAATGAAGCGCATCTCTTTAAATTAATTACCATGCCTCTCAGTTGCGGAGGTCCTATGTGCCAAATCTTGCAAAGTAAAATGAACATACTGTTTCTCATACCCTGTGAAGGGAATTTAGCCTTGTCTCCGACGGCGTTTGGTATATGTCTTGCTTATTCTTTGTTTCTTTATAATGAAATCAGAGTTATAAACGCCATGGTAATTTCTTTAATAAGAATTATGAGATGCAAGGCTATGTATGGTCATGCCTTCCGCGGATTGTTAAGTCTAGTAAGTGACTAGTAGCATGACCAAGCAGTAGAAAATATTTCAAATATAAATTTCAAAACAATATTCTGCCTTTACAGAGACTGCAATCTGCGTAAACAACGGAAAGGAAAACAGTAAAACGAAAATTAATAATAAAATCTCATAACTGGTCGAGGTGTAAATAAATATAAGTACAATGAAGCGCATCTCTTTAAATTAATTACCATGCCTCTCAGTTGCGGAGGTCCTATGTGCCAAATCTTGCAAAGTAAAATGAACATACTGTTTCTCATACCCTGTGAAGGGAATTTAGCCTTGTCTCCGACGGCGTTTACTGAATTTTATATTGCCCGTGACATGAATGAATATTATCCAGAGTGCATTAAATAAGTTAAAGTGGATGAACTAATACTGCAACAGCTAACATAAAATCTTCTTCATCTAGTAGGAAGACGGGCGTAAATTCTTTTACCCTCTTGGTTTCTTACTGCACTGGCCTTTCGCTACGCTGGTCAGTTTTCAGCTATGCAAGGAGTAGCTAATATAAAGTACAAATATCTAACCGTAATGAGGACTGATCTACTTTAAAACGGTGGTGCAGACTTGGGTAATAGACGTCACAAGAGGCGAGCCTACCTGTATAAAAGAAGGCAGTGATTACTGCGTTTTCAGTATACAAGCAGTAACAGCGGGATAAGTGCGTCAGGAGGGCTTTGTGACAAACTGCCTCTTGGCTTCTGTCTCGCGTTCTTGTCCAACGTTTGTTTCAAGACTTACCTGATATTTCATCAGCACGAGTGGCTGGCACTGTCAAAGCTTCAATTGCTGGTGGTGGACTGGAGAATTCCTCGAGCGCGGCCTTAGATTATATCTACCTGGAGTGCCGATGACCAAGGGCCTTTCTGTAGTCAAGAGAGGAGGAGATCTGCAGATTTTTCCGATGCCTTCAGAACGACGGAAGAAGAAAGTGAGATTTATATTCTCTCTCACCTTCCTGTAGCGGTGCCGGGATGAAGGGGTTACATCGAAGTTCTTGGCTGGGACAAGATCGACAGAATCACTCACAGGAGCATGCAGAACGAACTCGAGCGCTGCAGTGTGCGACAGAAGTAAGAGTTTATAAATGTAAGCGGCAAGTACATCGTATGTACGACATGATGGAACGGGCTTTTCTTCGTGAGCACATTAATGTAGCACGGAGATACTTGACAAGAACGTCTCGAGGACTAATCGTGAAACATGAGGAACTTTTGAACGTTTTCTGTCAGCTTCGTTGCAGAATACATCGAGACGAAGCCTCAAGGTGAACGGGACCGAGATTTCCACGCTGCAGCGAAAGACCGTTGGAGGTAGCAAAGGGAGAACCGCACCGGAAATGGCCACGGTAAAGCCTTTGGCCCTTGGACGTCGGAGGCCGCGAGTTCGTCTCCAGTCCACCACCAGCAATGGAGGGTGAAGCATTGACGATGCCAGACACTAGAGCTAGCGAAACGTCAGAAAAATCATCAAACAAATGTCGGTCGAAGAATCCGAGACAGAGGCCAACAGACAATTTCTCGGTACGTAGGTACTGTAGGGAAGCAGCCTACTCACGCTGTAGTAAATTCATATCGGTCTTTCCATTGTGTGCCAGCCAGTCTGCTGTAACTAGCTCTGACGTCACAAATGTTGCGCAATGCTTTAAAAATCAAGCAAATAACCTAAAACATTTCTAGCATGTCAGGAGTAATACTAAATTAATGTGTGTTGAATATCAGTTCGATAACTTTAGCCATTTTCGAAATTTGGACGTTTTTCTGTAAAAATCATTGGCGCAACAGAAAAGAGCTAGAGACTTCAAAATTTATATTTAGATTCATCTTTCAAATTATTTAATAAAAACAGTACTTTGGATTTCACAAATTAAGATTTTAGTGGAAATTCATGATTTTGTGGTTTTCGTCTCAAAACTGAAGGAAGCAAGATAGATTAAGTAGGCTATTAAATAAGGCTAGGATGTTTATATTTAAGTAGGTTGGAGATCCGCTATCACTATGAAGATGTGAGAAGTTTCATTTGAATACCTATAAAACTATAGCGATAGCATATCTCCAAAGGGCCAGTTCAGAGCTCGCCTACTGCGTGCAGTGTAATTAAATTAATTCTCTCGAACAAAATATTTAACTTAGCCACGTCAAAATTTTATTATCAATACTTACCTGTGTGCTGAATGCACATTTAAATTAAGAGCTTCATCGGCAATCAGCAAAAGAAGCTATAATTTATTCAATAACTTAATGTGGTGCATTACTAGCCCAGCGGCTAGTCGGGAGAGCCGATTTGATCAGGCGTTCCCTTAGCCGTCCGCACCGCGGCTTTATATATAAGAACGCTGCGCGAGGAAAAAAGGCCCCAGTTCTCTCCAGACACTGAATAGCATGTCATCTGTGTCGGGAGTCGCGTCGCGTAGGTATCATTGCTACAAACAGCCTCGGATGCCGTATTAAGTTACCCAGAATACGTGTAACCATGAAATCATTTTCGAGTGAAGTGTTAATTCTGGGTTGACTTTAATTATCGATCTTCAGTTTGCGTATGTCGTATTTTCACGTGCCGCCGCGGGACAGACATTCTACAAATTATTTAGCGTGGCGTTTGATGAACCTAATCATAAAATTATGGCGAGCATTCATTTAAACATTTAATTTGGACATTTATAGTTGCATCAGCGCATTAGACTTTGAACTGCTCTGTTTGTTAGATTGTGGGGATTCTTCTGTTTTCATCTGTGACTTTCAGAATACAGAACGTTGTTTTTAGAAAACCATTTTTGATTATAAATCCCGGACAATCTTCTAATTCCTCAGAGCTATAAGCTGTAACTATAAGTGTATTCTCAGATGAAGTGGGCACTAGGAATTCTAATTACAGGCTTCACGTTTTGCTAATCACTTTCTGGTAGTCAATATTGTAGTTAGAGAGCCAGTGTTGAGAACGGCGAAAGACAGCATAAACAACAGCATAAATAATAGGAACATTTTTAACAACAATAATTCCACCCGCCGCCCAACAGTACGAAAGGCTTCACACTTTTGTGGAGCTCTGCGACTTAGTTCGAGGACTATTCATTGGATGTCCTCTAAGTAACAAGTCAATAAAGAATATTTGCATCCTTCTAAAGCTGCCCAAGTGGACTGTTGGTGACGTAGTCGTGAAACAACAACCCCATCTAAATCAAGCCTAGGCAGACGTTATGAACTGACGGACGACTGTCGAGAACTGCGGAGGGTGGCTGTAAAAAGCCACATGAGATTAGCGGGGGAAATAACTCGTGAATTCCAAGGTGACAGCAGCAATCTACACTCCTGGAAATGGAAAAAAGAACACATTGACACCGGTGTGTCAGACCCACCATACCTGCTCCGGACACTGCGAGAGGGCTGTACAAGCAATGATCACACGCACGGCACAGCGGACACACCAGGAACCGCGGTGTTGGCCGTCGAATGGCGCTAGCTGCGCAGCATTTGTGCACCGCCGCCGTCAGTGTCAGCCAGTTTGCCGTGGCATACGGAGCTCCATCGCAGTCTTTAACACTGGTAGCATGCCGCGACAGCGTGGACGTGAACCGTATGTGCAGTTGACGGACTTTGAGCGAGGGCGTATAGTGGGCATGCGGGAGGCCGGGTGGACGTACCGCCGAATTGCTCAACACGTGGGGCGTGAGGTCTCCACAGTACATCGATGTTGTCGCCAGTGGTCGGCGGAAGGTGCACGTGCCCGTCGACCTGGGACCGGACCGCAGCGACGCACGGATGCACGCCAAGACCGTAGGATCCTACGCAGTGCCGTAGGGGACCGCACCGCCACTTCCCAGCAAATTAGGGACACAGTTGCTCCTGGGGTATCGGCGAGGACCATTCGCAACCGTCTCCATGAAGCTGGGCTATGGTCCCGCACACCGTTAGAGCGTCTTCCGCTCACGCCCCAACATCGTGCAGCCCGCCTCCAGTGGTGTCGCGACAGGCGTGAATGGAGGGACGAATGGAGACGTGTCGTCTTCAGCGATGAGAGTCGCCTCTGCCTTGGTGCCAATGATGGTCGTACGCGTGTTTGGCGCCGTGCAGGTGAGCGCCACAATCGGGACTGCATACGACCGAGGCACACAGGGCCAACACCCGGCATCATGGTGTGGGGAGCGATCTCCTACACTGGCCGTACACCACTGGTGATCGTCGAGGGGACACTGAATAGTGCAAGGTACATCCAAACCGTCATCGAACCCATCGTTCTACCATTCCTAGACCGGCAAGGGAACTTGCAGTTCCAACAGGACAATGCACGTCCGCATGTATCCCGTGCCACCCAACGTGCTCTAGAAGGTGTAAGTCAACTACCCTGGCCAGCAAGATCTCCGGATCTGTCCCCCATTGAGCATGTTTGGGACTGGATGAAGCGTCGTCTCACGCGGTCTGCACGTCCAGCACGAACGCTGGTCCAGCTGAGGCGCCAGGTGGAAATGGCATGGCAAGCCGTTCCACAGGACTACATCCAGCATCTCTACGATCGTCTCCATGGGGGAATAGTAGCCTGCATTGCTGCGAAAGGTGGATATACACTGTACTAGTGCCGACATTGTGCATGCTCTATTGCCTGTGTCTATGTGCCTGTGGTTCTGTCAGTGTGATCATGTGATGTATCTGACCCCAGGAATGTGTCAATAAAGTTTCCCCTTCCTGGGACAATGAATTCACGGTGTTCTTATTTCAATTTCCAGGAGTGTAGCTAGCACAATGACTGTGCGCAGGCACTCGTAGTTAGTGAGAATGGTGCCCAATGCTCGAGCAACTCCTCGTACGCCCCACATTTCTGCGGTGATTCTAACAGACACTTGAAGTAATGTAAAGTTCGTCTCCACTGAACAGCTGGAGTGCTGAGTCACGCTATACCCTTTGGCAATCCGACTGGAAGGTCTGAGTTAGGCGAGTTCTTGAAGATTGTTACCTGCCATCTAGTGTATTTACAAGGGTGAACTGCAAAGGAGGTGGAGTTGCGGTATGTAGGTGCTTTTTGTGTTTAGACTGTGTCTTTTTTATTGAGTTTAAGAGGATGTTAAATCTGCAAGTAAATTCATACGTTTTAGATCAGTGTGTACTGCGTACAGTAGAGGAACATTTCGGAGAAGATGTATCAGCATAACAATGCATCCTGTGCTACAACTGCATCTGTGAGGTAACAGTTTGTAGAAAATAGCCTTCCTGATATAGACTGGGTGACTCCTAGTCTCGACCTGAACCCAACCGAACATCTCTAGAGTGACGTAGAACATCGAATTCTCTCCGGAGTCCAGCGTCCCACATCACTATGTTCTCTAGGTTATGCTCTTGAGGAAGAAGTGGTTGCCATTCCTCCACAAACAGTGAGCTAACTCACAGAAAACGTCCCGAGCAGTGTTCAGATCGTCATAAACGTGAAGAGTGGACACACCTCGTATTAATGTTCACTAATAGGTGTCCGATTACTTTTGACCGGGTGCATTATTTAGAACTGGATTTTGAGATATGTGTGTGTGTGTGTGAAATCTTATGGGACGTAACTGCTAAGGTCATCAGTCCCTAAGCTTACACACTACTTAAACCTAAATTATCCTAAGGACAAAAACACACACCCATGCCCGAGGGAGGACTCGAACCTCCGCCGGGACCAGCCGCACAGTACATTACTTCAGTGCCCAAGACCGCTCGGCTAATCCCGCGTGGGTTTGAGATATGCATTGGGTTAGTTTAGCATTGATGAATCTTTTCAGCTGATTTTTTGAGGGTATTGCCCACTAAATTTACTATGGGCCAGGGACACGCTCTTGTATCTTCTTGACATCCACCAATCCCGTTGGCAGTCACTAGTCTAATGGTTTGCAGCAACGACGAACTTTCGAATCACGAACCAATGTAAATGTGGTTTGCACTGTTCATAGTCTATAGTTATTAGAAAGTTAACAGTAATTGCTGCCTGTTTCTAAGGATCAACGGAGTCAACTAACCATCTTGCCTGTTGGAACAGTTTTTAAATTTATATTTTGTCCTGGACTGCAGAGTTCACAATATTTGCGTAGCACTCGGGTACCTTTTCACAAGTCGTCGCCACACGAACAGAAGTAGATGCTTTATAACTTCCACAAGTCACACGGACTCGAAAGTCGTCTATATTTTTACAGGTATTCAACGCTTATTTCAGTAGGAGACCATATATCCAATATCGAAACAGAAGATTCATCGGAATGGATGCAATTATTTGAATGTTAATTTACAGTTAATGAAGCACAAGCCGATAATACACACTGTAACGAGGATGTCATAACACGCGCTACTGTTTAGCCGTTGCTCCTATTTGCAAACTACTGCATTCACGCTTTCAGAGGGAGCACGATGTCGATATGAGCAGCAGATGGCGACGTGACTTTACACTCACAGGGTATAGCACTAAGAAACGATATGGAATGAAGTGAAGAGGTAAAATTTTGAATTGTAGATGGTGAATGGAATATTTGCTGGTTTTTGGAGTCCGTATCAAGTTGGTATGACAACACATGTTTACGGAATTAAGACACTTCTGCTAGGTCATAACTGATCGGTGTGGCTTATACTGTACGAAAGAATTACAGAGATGCAAAGGAAATGCTGTAGCAATTTAGGAAAATCGGTTACGTTGTTATTCCGAAACCACATTTTTGTGGTTTGACTGAAGAAAGTATGTCCTGTAACATCCATCTGTTTCTGAGTAGGGTTCGTAGAAAGAATAGTTACAGTGCATACAAAGGCAAACAGGCTATTATTCTTCCCTCTATCACTACAAGATTAGGTTAGGACAGAAAATTCTTAAGTTAAAGCACAGTTGACGATTTTCTGCAGATGACTACAGCTTGGAAATTCATTGCTGCGGCGAGAGGCTACGGCCACAACGACGGCCAATGAGCGCAGAGGGCGCCGAAGTATATCCGGTATGCGAACGCGTTTGGTTGAGGCCAGCAGCTCAGTGTTGTACGACTAAGTTGCTGTTGTGTTACGCTGTGGTGTTTTGCTCCAGTAGGCTCGGAGGCCAGAACGTTGCTATACAAGGTGCGATTTGAAAGAAAAGAGCGTTTAAAATTTTATTTCTGCTTCCTTTTCCATCAGATTCTTGGTTCACACTTACGGATTTACTTACTTATCAGTATATAAGTTCGTTTATGCTCTCTGAACATTAACAGAAATTTAAACATGTGACATTCAGATATTGTTATTATAGCGTCTTACAAACGCCATACATCAACTATCTTAGAGCAGTCATGTTTCTGCGTTTCATCTTAATGTCGTGAGAAATTCAGAGACTTATGGCGACTTCAGACGTATCTAATTTAATAATAATAAAAAAGCTATACATAGCAAGCGACACAGAAAATTCGCATCTATAGGAACAGGCATACGAATTAAGGGTTTTCCTAGGTTTGACTTTTTAGCTAATGTAATCAGTAAGTGTGCACTTTAACAGCAGCTATGGCAAATTAATATCAATGGATACTTTGCCTCACGATCGCTCTTGGTCAGCTGTCTTTTTGCAGCCGTTGTTTATATTTCCACGATTACTAATCGACGAAAGGTTGAGAAAAGTACGTAAACACTCTTCGAAGGTAACCAAAATTCATATCACATGAATTGTACTTTTTATATGCATAAGGCGTATTAACGACAACACAACACTAATTGCTCAGTACTTGCTGATTCCACTGACACCATACAACACTTCCATAATTATATTTTATGGTTCCCGTTACGTTGATTTTCGAAAACAGTTCAGTACACTATCCCATATCCTGCTATTGCGAACCGTGCATCGCTACTCACTCCAGGCGATACTAAGATAATAGATTTTGTGGGGGAGTAACTCATTTGAATAATTCAAAAATTGTACCACACATGAACAACAGAAGCAGTTAGGTGGTATTCAGAGTTAATTAATTTGCTTTGGAAAGTATCCTACTTGCATTAAATAACTAATGAAATATTACAGACTCGCCAAATCGTAGAGCAGTTTACAGTCGGCACGAAATTCCGTTTAAGAAAAGTCACTTTACGCAAACATTCTCAATTCTTTTAAATATCATAAAAATTTCACTTCTTTCCGTTTGCTAAGGAGACATATAGATTTTGTCACATAATACTTCGTAAATATGGTTTCTACTTCTTTAGCAGCCCTCGGCGTTCCAGCGTTGGTAACACGCATTGCTGCCCGATCATCGAAGTTAAGCAACGGTGGACCGCGTAGTGCTTGGATGCTTGCTCGTCCGGAGAAACAGAATACCGATAGCTTTAAGGACAATCAAGTCGCCGAAGTGGCCTGCAATCGAAAAACTTGCACTAGTTCGCTGTCACACACGACATTTTTTTGCAAAATAAACGAATTTAATATAGAACAGTGTACTTACTGTTACTGTTTATACAAGTATAAATAAAAATAGAGCTAGCCTTCAAGCAACTTCATTATATTATTAAAGATTCTTTGATGCTTTTATGACATCACATTCCTTAAATGGCGGGGAGGGAAGGGGGGAGAATTATATTCAAACACATGTTGGATAAATGCCTAGCTGTAGTTTAGATTTAGTTGGTGTAAGTCACATAGACATGCAACACTTTTAACTTTTGTGTTATCCAAATAAATGTAGGTTGGAAACCGGCTATAAACATGCCTGATGTCAGTCATGAGCGACTTCTGACAGTTTCTAACCAAGCGAATACTCAACTATGAAGACATGTTCGTATTAATCAAAATTTACGTGTCACGTTGTTACAAAGCCTAACAGATCGAAGGAACCTTTGTAGCAGATACCTCGAGTCTACTGCAGCCAGCAAATTCATCACAATACATCGATGAAATCCACAAGCTCGACTTGTGGCATCTCGTAGTGAATGATGCCTCACACTTTCTTTTTCATCAACTCCATGATGATCTGGGTAATTTCAATCGATTCGACGTCCACAACCCTGCTTGGACCTCATTGTCAGATTCGTCATCTTCGCACTGTAAACGTCGACGTATATTGGAGTAATAGACATTACACATCAATGCGTTACACAGCTCTGACAGACTGGAATTCGCAAAAAAAAAAAAAAAAAAAAAAAAGGTTCAAATGGCTCTGAGCACTATGGGACTCAACATCTGTGGTCATCAGTCCCCTCGAACTTAGAACTACTTAAACCTAACTAACCTAAGGCATCACACACATCCATGCCCGAGGCAGGATTCGAACCTGCGACCGTAGCAGTCGCGCGATTCCGGCTGATATTTGCAATAGTTTAGAAGTCACAGTGAGAGTAAAATATTCCTTGAGTTACCATTGAAACTTAAATAAACAAGCTAACAGTACTGAAAAATTTATTTAGGCTGTGATTTTAACATATGCTGATAAACTTTGACGTTACGCTGATTACGGTGGAGTAATCTGAATACGGGATACGTTTTCACCGGGCATACTCGAGGGCGAACAATGACAGTTAAGCGGCCAGCGGCCGCAACAGTTGCCAGAACTGAACAATGAGGCCCCCTGCGCCTTGAGTCCCGCTCTGGGCGACAGCGGAGAACAAGGGCGCTCGCTGCGATTAGCGGGTGTCAACACGCACGGCCGCAGAACAATGCGCTACGCGCAGGCGGCCACAAGAGTGGAGTTCAGGCGGTGTGAGGGCGTCAGCCGATTAAGCTGCGCACTCCTTTGAGACAGCTGGCCGCACCAGCGAGTACGTGTGAGGTAACACCTTGCTCTAGGTAGCATTTATACGTAACATAAATTTTTGTTTGAGGGACATCCCCAACTGTTCTGCAACATGTGCATAGTAAACAAATCCGCGACAGTTGCAAAATACTTTATTGAGTGAAGTCTTGCTTGACAGAGGTCGCCATGCAATATCACGGCTTCAGGATTTTAGCCCTATCATCAGATGCATCTGAAATCTAGCCTATGCGCCACGTGTTGGAAAACCACATTTTTGTCCATATCTCCGCTCTGTTGGTGCTAGAAGGTTGTGAACCACTCGATGCTGACACTAACGAGAGCTGCTGCTTCTCTGCAAAATTTTGTTGAAAATTATCCAGGTGTTTGGGAGACGTACACAACATCATACATAAACGCTGCTTTATATATGTTACAGACTAGTTTAGTATTTACTGCTTCGCCTGCCTAGACTGTAGGGTCTGCAGAGGTTTTTGTTTTATTTTTATTATTCGGATGTATCTGTTGTTCACAAATTACAACATCTTCTAAGCTGTTCACGCTAATTAAGATCATACAAGCATATACTTTTCTGCATGTACTTCTGGATTCCAAAGTTTTTATTAATCATGGCTTATGCATACTCCCATAGCAAATTTCACTCCCTAACAGATATTTCTTCATATCTAACAAAAAACTCAAATATCAGTTTTCATAAATTAACTTTAACACTTTTTTAATGTAACGAATTATTTTCTTAAAATTTTTCATCCCATATTGCACTCCCTTAGGTGTTGAATTCCCAGATAAACTGAAACACATATTATTTATCTCGAACTGAGAATTCAAAATACTCATTGTCATAGATGTAACCTTTAAAATCCTTTAGTAGCTCGTTAGTAATTATTTATTTTCGAAGAAACAAATTTGTTGCAAAACACAAAATTATTAATAAAAACCCTTTATTTAATTTTGACATCATTATTATTTCCTAATCCCATCACTGCCGACATATTATCTGTTTGCCGACAACTGAACTAGGTATAAAAGATGACAAATGGGAGAAGTAGCCCAAATCTTATTGGCCCAGGAGGATACAGAGGAGTTTTCCACCATATTAATATGCTGTCATCGGTCCTGGTTTCCCCCCCCCCCCAAATTTTATATCGCATTACATAATGACCTAATATATAGGCCTAAGGATGTGGGTAGTGTGAGGATTCACCCGGGTCGACATTTTGCCGCCAGAGTGTGTACAAAATTTTAATATTTTCACACTATGGGTTTAGTGAATTGGCCATTATCAGTGTTGTTAGAGACAAACTTGAGTGTGGGCAACGCCCAAAACTGGTAGTGTGAAAAATAAAGAAAATATACACAGTCTGATGGAAGAATGTTCTTCATAACAGGCACAATTGCACACAATTGCATAATGTGTGTGGATAGACCAGAGGCCAGAGGTTTCCCCCATGTGACACTGATCAGTTTCCGGTCTATGAGTGGATCATGGAGGGAGGGGGGGGGGACCTTAAATTTATATAGGAAAAAGGTGTAACCTGACACTGGACGTCCTTATCAGCGATCTGGGATAAGATGGTTAACTAAGCTCGTTCTCTCAACCGGTAACCTACTATTACCATTTACGGTCATGCACGCCATGGCGATAATAAATGACCAGCGTTACGGTAATTGATTAAAACAGCCATAACCTATTCCCAGGTATGTGCCTGTGGTTCTTTTGAAGCATTTTCAGATTGACAGTGAATCTAAGGATAACTTACTGGTTGTGAAGGACGTATTAATTCGTTAACTCCTCCTTCTGTAGAACTCCTGCCATTATTTGTTCCACAGTTCTGTAGCTAAAACATTAGCTCTCCATAGGAAGCTTGACACATGAGTAGACTGCAAAGAAAAAACCTGCTATTTCGTTTTCTTGTATGCAGTAATGCCTTTTTACTCAACAGAATAATGTTTAGAAGTTAATGTATGTAATGCAAAAGGGGCGAGTATTCCTTCTGCTGTCTATGCGATGAAGTATAGAATGCGTTGATCGGGAGTCCGATAGTGTATTGATTGCTTCTTTCATTTATTGGCAAGTGTATCGCTGGCCTAGTACAGCGGCTGTGATCTCTGTTGTTAAAACAATTATATCCAATCGAAGTACATTTCTTTTGTCAATGAGATTCCAATATGAACCTCCGCTTCCTTTCCCAAAAAAATGGCTCTGAGCACTATGGGACTCAACTGCTGTGGTCATAAGTCCCCTAGAACTTAGAACTACTTAAACCTAACTAACCTAAGGACATCACACACATCCATGCCCGAGGCAGGATTCGAACTTGCGACCGTAGCAGTCGCACGGTTCCGGACTGCGCGCCTAGAACCGTGAGACCACCGCGGCCGGCTCCTTTCCCACTCACAGGTACCTGTGTCTGCTGAACTGACACTGCTTTAGCCTGAAACGAACCTTGCAAGGATATCGGTCACTGAAGTCTTTCTCAAGCCAACTACCACAAAATTCAAGACTCCTAGTACACTACAATAAACACTGGAGAAGGTGCGTAAAATATTCGGGTCATAAAATCCCGCGGGGCAAATGAATCAAGACGAAACAAGATATAGTTTTAGGCTTTATTTATTAATGCGCTTGCATCCAGCAGTCCTTTGGTTGTATAGCAATACGTATAACTTCCACAACATCGCCTTCATCTTCCGTCACCTACCAGTGATTTTACTGTCGATATTTGAACAACTTCGTTTCAGTTTACAACCAGAAAACTCGGTGTTCTGTGAAACCTTTCGTTTACTTAATGCAAACTATTTGCACGTTTGCATTCGTCTGACAGTGGAATGTTCCCCCTGATGAGCTCTCAAATGTGAGCATGATGAAAGCCGTTTAATTAATCGAAAGCAACAAAAATGACATCGGCAGGTTAAATTGTATGAACGTATAATTGACTTCAAAGGGTAAAGCGCTGTTTCGATCCATTTGCCCTATTAGTGGGAAGTATCTGTTTTCAAGCAATTTTCTCCTAATGGAGGACCGACAGTCATTTTACACATTGATATGACGTCAGAGAATTAGTGTAGCTGTCAGACAGTTGGCAGGAGTGTTTGTATTTGACGTATGAAACGATGTTACTGTTCCACACGTGCATTCAGCCGCCACATAAAACTCTCACCTTGGTCGGTCTATAAGTAAATTCGCTTTAGATGAGTAACAGAAACTTTCATTTTTGACAACGGCGGTGACTCAAGTCGGAGATAGTGGCAGTAGTTTAGAATTTAAGAAGCTGTCGCCTCTGATTCTGAAACAAAGAGTGACTTTAAAAAGACCCCTTTTTCAATGAATAATAGAGCTATTTCTAACAACAAAAAAAGTAATAAAGTTTCCTGTACTGTAGCACAGTCATAAGAATTATATTTTACTCAGAAATTCATCATCATCACATCCAATTCTGGTTCAGGCTTCCCTGCCTTTTCGAATTTCAAGTGGATTGCAGCTGATCTTTCCATCTCTTCTTAGGACACCCAACATACTTTTTACCTTTAGGTGTAGGTTTGTATAATATTTTAGGTATTCATTCTTCTGGCATCATTTTAATGTGTTCATGACATTTCTTTCTGCACTCCTCTACTTTCTGAAGCATGCCTTTGATACCCAGTTTATATTTTTTTATCCGAACTATAAGTTTGTACCCTGCTGGAGGTCGTAGGAGCTTCAACTATACTGCCTCAGTCCTCCTACTTTGACTACATTAGAACTGGTACTGTCATCACATTATAAAATTTTTACACCTTCTCTTTTCTGCCGTTTTTTGTTTGTTCTAGCGGCTTATAATCAATTATTACATTGGCAATTAAAAGCTCCTTACCATCGAATGACATTGTCTTAGTTTTAGCTTTACATTTGTCATATTATAATCATTTGCCACCTTATGCAAGGACCAAATTGTTCTTTGTTATTTATCTGCTGAGACCGCTAAGATTATTTTATTACCAGCAAACAAGAGTGTATTTATAACATTATTACCAAGCTTTACTTTATTCTACTGTACTTTAATTATATGGTCTATGTATGCATTAAATAATGTGGGTAATAGAGATCACCTTTTTCTCATTTCTTGACAGATGTTTCTGGCAAACGGACTTTATTTTTGTACTTTTATTTTGTTATGAATATACATACTTTGAATTACATTTATTAGATCCTGGGGTATACAATTCTTTTCTAAAATTTCCCATAATTTATCTCAGTTAACTTCATCAATTTCTTTCTCATATTAAATAAAGTTTATGTGTGTGGGAAACTGTATGCTTCGTGTTATTCAATAATTTGGCATACCGGAAATATGTCGTCAAAGCTAGATCTGACATCCATTTCGTTCTTCAGTACGGAGAGTTTCCGTAAGCACCTTTAGAATCCAAGAGTAATTAGCTTGGTATATATCTTGTATCCAGAGCTCAGAAGACTAATCCCTCCATAACTCTCACGTTTCCGCGATACCCTATAGTAAATAATGTGATAATAACTGCTGTTTGCCAATCCTCCGACATTTTGATATATTTACGTCAAGGATATGTGAGCAATGATTCTGAAGCATTTCTAAATAATTCCACACGGAGATTGTGTTACACCAGGTATTTTCTGCTTTTAGATCTTTTCGCACTATCTTTAGTTCTTCCATACTCATCACTAATTGCAGTTTTCGCGTTCTTCTCACCACCTGCCTGTAGATTTTGGTAATCGTCCAACCACTCATTTTCTGAAATTTGGTTAATTTGTACCATATGTCTTTCACCTTTATTAAGTTGTTTCAGCGCCCTATAGGCTTTAGTTTGTTTCCGATGTACATCATGCTCCACGTCCTCCTGAGAATGTTCCAAGCTTCGTTGTTTTATTTCTCATGTCCCTCTTTTGACCAATGCAGGTGTAGCGCTTATAGTCGATATAGTTTTATTATTTATTTGAGTGTAAATGTCTCATGCCGGCCTGTTTCTTACATTTTGTGATGTTTGCTAGTTCGTGGTGCCAGATTGGGAGTCTAATTTGGTTTTTATACTTCATCCTTTTACCTAAAGCTTCATCACCAGTTACGTGTGGTATTCTTACTATTTCTTTCCATTTTTGCATATGTTTTAGTATTTCGTCTACTCATTTCCGTATAACCGTCTAATGTTTGGTCTTGTAGCAAATGTATTCTATAGATTTCTTCTCGTGTCTGTTTTCCGATTTTGACTTTATTGTTATACAGTGAGATTCTTCTATTTGATATTACGAGATATTGGTCAGCACAGCATCGTATCTTCTGGACACTGGTGTCTTCTGCTGACTGGATGACTTTGTCATTTACAATAACATAGTCTATTCTAGTTCTAGTACACCCAGCATTCCATGTAAATTTATGAATATCATATGGGGGAAAAACGTTTTGTTATCTTTAAATGATCGGAAAGAGAATTTCTTAACTGATCTCCATTATAGTTTTTGATATGTTCCCCATGTAGCCCCACTGTTCCTTTAACAGTGGATTTATCTTTCCTTCTATTGAAATCTCTGACAGTTATTACATATTCTACCTTAAGTATTCCGCCGTCTCACTTTCCCTCCTCCAGCGCATATATACCAAGTATATCCCCTGTTGTTGTTGTGGTCTTAAGTCCTGAGACTGGTTTGATGCAGCTCTCCATGCTACTTTATCTTGTACAAGCTTCTTCATCTCCCAATACGTACTGCAGCCTACATCCTTCTGAATCTGCTTAATGTATTCATCTCTTGGTCTCCCTCTACGATTTTTACCCTCCACGCTGCCCTCCAATACTAAATTGGTGATCCCTTGATGCCTCAGAACATGTCCTACCAACCGATCACTTCTTCTAGTCAAGTTGTGCCACAAACTTCTCTTTTCCCCAGTCCTATTCAATACTTCCTTATTAGTTACGTGATCTACCCATCTAATCATCAGCATTTTTCTGTAGCACCACATTTCAAAGGCTTCTATTCTGTTCTTGTCCAAACTATTTATCGTCCATGTTTCACTTCCATACATGGCTACACTCCATACAAATACTTTCAGAGACGATTTCCTGACATTTAAATGTATACCCGATGTTAACAAATCTCTCTTCTTCAGAAATGGCTCTGAGCACTATGGGACTCAACTGCTGTGGTTATCAGTCCCCTAGAACGTAGAACTACTTAAACCTAACTAACCTAAGGACATCACCCACATCCATGCCCGAGGCAGGATTCGAACCTGCGACCGTAGCAGTCGCACGGTTCCGGACTGCGCGCCTAGAACCGCGAGACCACAGCGGCCGGCAGAAACGCATTCTTTGACATTGTCAGTCTACATTTTATATCCTCTCTACTTCGACCATCATCATTTATTTAGCTCTCCAAATAGCAAATCTCATTTACTACTTTAAGTGTCTCATTTCCTAATCTAATTCCCTCACCATCGCCCGAGTTAACTAGACTACATTCCATTATTCTCGTTTTGCTTTTGTTGATGTTCATCTTATATCCTGCTTTCAAGACACTGTCCATTCCGTTCAAATGCTCTTCCAAGTCCTTTGCTGTCTCTGACCGAATTACAATGTCATCGGCGAACCTAAAATTTTTATTTCTTCTCCATGGATTTTAATACCTACTCCGAATTTTCCTTTTCTTTCCTTTACTGCTTGCTCAATATACAGATTGAATAACATTGGGGAGAGGCTACAACCCTGTCTCACTCCCTTCCCAACCAATACTTCTCTTTCATGTCCCTCGGCTCTTATAACTGCCATCTGGTTTCTGTACAATTTGTAAATTGTCTTTCGCTCCCTGTATTTTACCCCTGCCACCTTCAGAATTTGAAAGAGATTATTCCAGTCAACATTGTCAAAAGCTTTCTCCAAGTCTACAAATGCTAGAAACGTAGATTTGCCTTTTCTTAATCTAGCTTCTAAGATAAGTCGTAGGGTCAGTATTGCCTCACGTGTTCCCATATTTCTACAGAATCAGAACTGATCTTCCCCGAGGTCGGCTTCTACCAGTTTTTCCATTCGTCTGTACTGAATTCGCGTTAGTATTTTGCAGCCGTGACTTATTAAACTGACAGTTCGGTAATTTTCACATCTGTCAACGCCTGCTGTCCTTGGGATTGGGATTATTATATTCTTCTTGAAGTCTTAGGTTGTTTCGCCTGTCCCATACATTTTGCTCACTAGATGGTAGAGTATTGTCAGGATTGGCTCTCCCAAGGCTGTCAGTAGTTCTAATGGAATGTTATCTAACCCCGGGGCCTTGTTTCGACTTAGGTCTTTCAGTGCTCTATCAAACTCTTCACGCAGTATCATATCTCCCATTTCATCTTCATCTACATCCTCTTCCATTTCCATAATATTGTCCTCAAGAACATCGCCCTTGTATAGTCCCTCTATATATTCCTTCCAGCTTTCTGCTTTCCCTTCTTTGCTTTGAACTGGATTTCCATCATAGCCCTTGATATTCATACAAGTGGTTCTCTTTTCTCCAAAGGTCTCTTTAATTTTCCTGTAGGCAGTATGTATCTTACCCCTAGTGAGGTAAGCCTCTACATTCTTACATTTGACCTCTAACCATACCTGCTTAGCCATTTTGCACTTCCTGTCGATCTCATTTTTGAGACGTTTGTATTCCTTTTTGCCTGCTTCATTTACTGCATTTTTATATTTTCTCCTTTCATCAATTAAATTCAGCATTTCTTCTGTCACCCAAGGAGTTCTACTAGCCCTCGTCTTTTTACCTACTTGATCCTCTGATGCCTTCACCACTTCATCCCTCAAAGCTATCCATTCTTCTTCTACTGTATTTCTTTCCCCCATTCTTGTCAATTGTTCCTTTATGCTCTTCCTGAAACTCTCTACTACTTCTGGTTCCTTCAGTTTATCCAGGTCCCATCTCCTTATATTCCCACCTTTTTGCAATTTCTTCAGTTTTAATCTACAGTCCAAAACCAATAGATTGTGGTCAGAGTCCCCATCAGCCCCTGGAAATGTCTTACAATTTAAAACCTGGTTCCTAAATCTCTGTCTTACCATTATATAATCTATCTGATATCTTCTAGTATCTCCAGGGTTCATCCATGTATACAACCTTCTTTCATGATTCTTGAACCATGTGTTAGCTATGTTTAAGTTATGCTCTGCGCAAAATTCTACCAGGCGGCTTCGTCTTTCATTTCTTAGCCCCAATCCATATTCACCTACTATGTTTCCTTCCCTCCCTTTTCCTACTCTCGAATTCCTATCACCCATGACTATTAAATTTTCGTCTCCCTTCACTACCTCAATAATTTCTTTTATAATTTCTTTTATAATTCTTTTTTTTATATCCCCTAGCTTCCCCAATATCTTTAATCTTAAATGTATCAATCTTTCATTAACGAACGTATATAATTGCAACAGTTTTACATCGCTTCTTTTAATCACAGCTGCAACTCCGACTTTTGTCGTTCATTTCTACTTACTCCGCTGTGTATCATGATATAAACATTCATTTCTTTAGAGCCTTGTCAGTTTCGTCTTTGTTTCTAATATTACAGCTATGTCATTTTTTCTGTGTTTAATTCCTTTCGTAGTTGTTCGTTTTTAGTACTCATTCTTTTAACATTCCATGTGGCCATTTCCCTAATTTTCCCACTCCTCTTATTATTAAAATTTTATCTCGCTGTGGTAGTAAACAACATTTCAGTCAATTTTTTTGCTTGATTTTTGTAATATTGGGTTTACGCCGTTAGAAGGTACAACCCTAATGCCATGGTAATTACCTGTAGCCTGGGCTGCCACCTTTAGGTGTCTCAGCACACCTGTTTTTGTTTAAGCGTTGTAGCCACTCAATGCCTGCCTTCACTATGGCTGTTGATCCATCTCCAAGTTTTGTAGAGCGTCCTTCTCTGTTTTTTTAATCAAGATTGTTTCCTATAGGAGAGTCGACTTCCCTATGCACTAGAGCCTCCCAGCTCCCCCTCTCGTCTTTCTACGTTGATCCCTGCTCTTCGTCTGGCTGGGTTGGTCCTGCTCGTAGGATGCACTCCTTCCAGTATAGCACTCTAGCTCACAGCAGACTTCGCAAACCTTCTCGCCACGGTAAGGAGGCAGTCATCGAGCGGGAGGCTGTCGTGGATTTCCTCCAGTAAGATTTTTCACACGCCGATGCGCTCAAGGCATCTTTTTCCAACTTAATTCTGAGTCGTTGTTGTTCGATTATATCATTAAATTCAAATTACACTGCATGTTAAAAAAGTACTCATGGAGTTTGGCCTGATAAATACGTTAGATATCGATGATTCAGTCGGTTATACTTTTCTCACGATTAGAATCATCTGTCAGGTATGGGTAGAGAGGAGGCACATGTCATATCCATTCAGAAATGTATCAGCCACCAGGAAAAAAATAGCAGATTACTCTTTGGTGCCGTAAGAAATGGCGTTCAAAAGTACAAATTATAAGTTGGCATAAACATCAATAATATCATTTCAAAATGGAAAAAGAAGTAGCCTAAAACTATATAAATTACGAATATACTGGAAAAGTAGATATATTACTTGTAAATAATATATGAATGAATGGTAAACTAAAGCCATCAGGATTTCCTTTCTTATTTTTATTTTTTACGAACTGTTTCGGTTGACACCATCCCCTTTCTGTCCGTGTTCTACGACGTGTCTGATTCTAACAAATGTCAGATTGAACAGAAAGTTTGAAATATACGAAAAATTTTGAACATTTGTAAACTTGTAATTTTGTTTGTCGAACAGGAACCTGAACTTAAACCCTTTTATTTGTCAGGCAGGGTATTTTAATTCGCTCCTCAGTCCTCTGCGTGCAGTGACTGTTCTATTCTTGCATGTCTGACAGAATCTTAGCCTGTCACTTCTAGTCTTATGTAGGGACATGAGATAACTATTAAATGTGATTTGAGACTTACTCGGCGTATTCCATTCGTGAAATATTCTCGGGTGATCATCCGAGTAAAGGCGTCGTCTTCTCGCAACGTTTCGAAGGGTTTCGTACCCATCATCTTCAAGCGAAGTTTTGTAGAGCGTCCTTCTCTGTTTTTTTAATCAAGATTGTTTCCTATAGGAGATAACTATTGTGTACTTAGAAGGATCTGCATCACTTAGTTGCTATATATCCCTATTTGTTCCATCTACACTAATAGTATCCCTTCGTCTTGAAACCCACTCTCATTTGCCTTTTTATAAGGACTTTAGACACGAGTAAATTCCTAATGCTGTAACTGAAAAAAACTTTTGATCAGTTAGTGACTCTCTTCATTCACCCCAGTTTTCACTTGTGTTACTAGGGGAAACGTTAGGTTTCGCGGAAAGCTAATGCCTAATACTCATTTAACGTTTTGTTTACCTATGTGGTGAGGCGTTGTCAAGTTGTTACGACCTACAGCCGGGTATCAGTTTCCCGCGACACGTTTTAGAGGTTCAGAAGCATAAATGGGGCGTCGTTCCAAGTATTTTTAAAGTCGAATAGCAGACGTGAAAACGTTGACATTACAGAGAAATAACAAGTGATATCCCTCTAATGCTCAAACGAACTGTTTGGAATGTCGGTGTGTCACGTCTTTGGGACAAAGAGTGGAGTGAACTGGAGAACGACAGTCTACCATCAGTAGAATAACTGTCCAGTTTCGGCTACTTCCTTCAGGTCATTCCTAAGTGACTAAGGACCGACGTTCGTGTCCCATACCCAGGAGTGGGGTGCCACATCTTCCTATTCGTTAATCTGTTTTACTTTTGAAGATATGGTAATTACCATAGTCTAGTGAGTTTTCAGCTGAAAAGCGTGTTTCTTTAAGAGCCAGTACCTTTCATGGATCAAATTCTGACATCAAGATGTTTAGTTTACCTGGTTGTCGTAAGGTGTTAATGTTGAAGGTGACGATGTGAGTGAGTCTCTTTGATGGTATTTTGCCAGAGAACTTCGACTTTCTTTGTGATCATGGTAGCCCAAGTCTCCCAGAATCCGAAGACCCAGTTGCCGTCCGTTAACGGGTCAATGGGTTACCGCCTAGGGTAATTCTGTTGTTACTCTCATGAATCATAATTGCTTGTAATCGAAGATTTGTCCAGTGTTCCCACTGGGAGTTTAGGACCTGGGATTGCTAGTTCCTGGAACGTAAGGTGTGCAGCCGTACCTACTACGTAGGCAGACGCTAATCACTTCGCCGCTCAGTCCAAGTCAGACGT
Organism: Schistocerca nitens; assembly: GCF_023898315.1. Lineage (NCBI taxonomy): Eukaryota > Metazoa > Arthropoda > Insecta > Orthoptera > Acrididae > Schistocerca > Schistocerca nitens. The sequence continues at coordinate 94,870,843 of NC_064615.1, read as the reverse complement.
AAAGTGGATTCGATATTCGGTTCTTCTGACTTCTCTGCCATTGAGACATATGTCCTCTTCTATCATTGAAGCCGTTGACCATTTTCTATTCATCTCAGTGGATCCGCGGCTGCTTATTTGGCTAGGTCTTATTCACACCTGTCCTGCATATCTACAGGAGATTCCCCTACCAGACATTGGGACGCGCCATGTCGGGATTGAGGGCCCCTATCCCAGTGTCTCACGTAGGATTATGTCTAGCTCTTACTCAGTTCGGAGCTAAACCCCCACGCAAGGTTACCAGCCAAGACGAAAGGTATTCATCTTTCATGAAGCAGTCCAAAATTGTTCTCAACTGCATCGCGCCAAATAACATGAATTTGTGGTGATTCAGTCTTCATTTTCTAATTCATATAGTTGAATAACGGCAGTACGAAATCCAGAAATTGAAGAAACTGTTTTTAAGTTCGACTGTTCAATATCTGCAGTATAGTTTCACAGGCCAGAAGTCGTTCGCTCAAGAAGGCATCGGTAAGATACTGCTTCAAGGACTCATATTCCTCGAGATGTCAAGCAACAACTATCTTTAAGAAAAGCGTGTTTGACTTTGATGAAGTATCTTATGAGGTTTTACGTTTAAGATATCTTGAAATCCGTCATCTCAGCTACACGCTTGGGACTTGACTGAAAATAGCTGTGAACATTTCTTGCGAGATATTCAATTCCTCTTAGCAGTTAGAGACTTGCCCGGGAAGCACAAATGAATGACATATGCATTTCATTATGAAAGGATGTGGTATGTCCTTGTGCAGAAATGTACGTAATGAAGGGTAGTTCCTAGTCATTAAATCTGCACCGTCTGCAGCAAAACCTATCATGTTTCTTTTGCATTGCATGTCAAGGTCATTAAAAATCTAACAATACGTTCACACAAAGTAGTGCTATTAGCTTCATTCACAGCAATAATTCCAAGGAACTTGTCATTGGTTTTACTATTTGTAATTACACGAACTACTATATATAAATTTTGTATACAACCCTTGTCAGTGGATTAGTCTACAGTAAGGGAAATTGTGTTTCTTTTGAGAAGTTCAGGGAATTGCGTCAAACTTTACTTCCCAGTCACGATATTTATAATGGCCGTTAACTTTGTTCTACGCCACTCGATGACCTTTAGAATTTCAGAATCTGGACATATTGCTTTTATCAGACTGGGCAAGTGTTGTATTACTCTTATTGGTAGTCGTGTTCGTAAACAAAACTAGCGAGACGTACTTCACATGCTTTGGTACTTTTACTTAATTTGATTCCAACGTTCACAGAAGGCATTTCGGTTAATTTAATCTGTTTCGCAACAGTACTACAATTTTTCACATGTTTTTTCTTCACTGTTACATGTTTCTTCAGATCACTCCTCCCGTGTGTTAGACTAAAGTATTGATCATCTGAGGAACAGTAATAAAAAAACCTCTGTTCCTTTTACTTAACCACCCACGAAAAAGAGGATCATGTTCCCTTCTTTATTATGTTTCGTGCTCTATTGTGTCATTTATTCTTACCTCTCTGGATGAGACATTGGAATCACTACTTGATCCCGTATTTACCTGTTTAATGCTGAACCTACGTCGCCATGTAAACTGGGTAACTTTCAGTGTAAACGAAGTGCTGCGCTACTGTAACTGGGTTTGCTTTATTCCGATCATTAGCGATTACCAACTACAAGCAGGGCATTCACACGTATTGGTATCATATCATCGGAGGAATACCATGTATTACGTCATAAAACATTAATTTATAAAGAGATTGAAAATATAAATCGGAATATTTCGGAGGAGAATCCGTATTTCTGACAGAACACAAAAACTGGGAACGTTAAGTTTTCCGAAAAACCGGAATCTCTAACAACGTTGGTGACGGGCTGTATAACTCACTGTGTGTGTGTGCGCGCGCGCGCGCGCGCGCGCGAGTGTGTCTGCTTTACGGGGTGTTGCAAGCCTGGATCTACGGACGCGGGCGGAGGGTGAGGGGGGCAAACCAAGGCATCTGCACCGATCGGCAATTTCAGGGGGCATCAAATTCGTATTCTTCAAGAAAAAAAACTTGTTTCACAAACTCATAGCATCCAACGCATTTTGGTCTATCGATTGTTCATATGATTTTGAAACGCATTCCTGATGGTTTTTGAAGTTTTTTGAACACATTGTAAGTAGTTTTCTGAACTAATCATATGTTGATTTTCGAATCTGTGCATAGTGTACGTGACGGATCTGTCAGTAGAATCCCCGTCGCATCCAGAAATAAAAAACTTTTCCACAGACAAAAGAGGACGGGGCTATACGAGCTGAGCCGAATAAATCTGAACGGGGAAATGCCAATCGCTGTTTGTTTAAGTTGTTGAGCAGGTGTGCAAATGATCAGCATTGTAATAATTATTAACAAAATCTATACATTCGGACTACCAGAGTCGAAATAAACGACTAACAGTAAAAAATGGTAAGAAATTTTACATGTTAATCATCTTGGCGTATTCAAGAAAATGAACTTTTAACAGAACTGTTTTTCCAGATCGCTACGATACGTACTATGGGCCAGTCGTACAATCCCAGTTGTAAGTAGGCTGTTTATGTTTTCTTATGTAGCGCTCTATATGAAAATCACTGGCTGTGCAGTGTGCAGTCTGTGGCTAGTTTGCATTGTTGTCTGCCATTGTAGTGTTGGGCAGCTGGATGTGAACAGCGCGTAGCGTTGCGCAGTTGGAGGTGAGCCGCCAGAAGTGGTGGATGTGGGGAAAGAAATGGCGGAGTTTTGAAATTTGTAAGACTGGATGTCATGAACTGCTATATATATTATGACTTTTGATGATATTAAGGTAAATACATTGTTTGTTCTCTATTAAAATCTTTCATTTGCTAACTATCCCTATCAGTAGTTAGTGCCTTCCGTAGTTTGAATCTTTTATTTAGCTGGCAGTAGTGGCGCTCTCTGTATTGCAGTAGTTCGAGTAACCAAGATTTTTGTGAGGTAAGCGATTTGTGAAACGTATAGGTTAATGTTAGTCAGGGCCATTCTTTTGTAGGAATTTTTGAAAGTCAGATTGCGTTGCGCTAAAAATATTGTGTGTCAGTTTAAACACAGTCATATTGTTCTATGGGGACGTTGCACAGTTAGCAGCCGCGTAAGTTATATTCTCGGAATGAAGCGGGAAAGGCGCTGTACGAACTCGTAATAACGCCTAACCAGAGCATAAACGCAGGATAACTAAACTGATGATTCTGGCAGGGTTAGAGAAATTAACTGGAGAATAAGTTTTGACAATAGCAGGAACAGATACAGAATTAGTGATGAGAAGATTGTTTGTTAGAGTGAGGAAGGAGAAGAAAATTTTGGAAATTTGGGGATAAGTTGCTATGGGACCAAACTGCTGTGGTAATCGGTCCCTAGGCTTACACACAACTCAATATAACTTACGATAAGGACAACACACTCACCCATGCCCGAGGGAGGACTCGAACCTCCGACGCGGGAAGCCGCCAGAACTGTGGCAAGGCGACTTAGAACGTGCGGCTACCCCCACGCGGTGAAGAAGGACAAATGGGGACTTAACCCAAATTATATGAAAGAAAATGACGATTCCAAATTTATATTAAAATTTCGTACTAATACTTATCGATCTCATGCTTGAGAAAGTGGAGCGTACGAGCGTATGAACAAAATGTCAAACTATTTCCTAACGTAAGAATTTTTGATTGTAATAAGCCTGATAGACGTTAGAGATTGGCATATCATGAATTATATTCTCTGGTGTTATTTATGTAAATGGGGTAGAAAAAATGAACATTTATGCCAAAACTGTCACCCTTATTTGACGTGTTTTACAATTGCTGCAATATTAGAAAGGCCCATTTCGTTTTATCTAGCAGACTATAACGAAATAGACATAAACAAATCGGAAAACCAGACCAGTCTTGGGTACTTTCGTGTAAACAGCTCTTTCAGTGTTAAACAAACGTTAGACGAACTTTGGTGAGGTAATACGCACATCAAAAAATGTTTTGCATCACCTCGGCTCCGAGAGTTTCGGAACCCGCACAGAAAACTGGAACAGAGATCACCATAAACATCATTTCAGCCCTTTTTATTCACCATGAGAACCACAAATTGCATGTTGTACCGCCATACAGCGAAACCTTCACAGGTTGTGGTTCAGATTGCTGTACACAGCTGTACCTCTAATACTTAGTAGCACTTCCTCCTGCATTGATGCATGCCTGTATTCGTCGTGGCATACTATAATCCAGTTCATCAAGGCACTGTCTGTCCAGATTGTCCCACTCCTCAATGGCGATTCGGCGTAGGTCCCTCAGAGTGGTTGTGGGTCACGTCGTCCATAAACGCCCTTTTCTATCTATCCCAGGCAGATTCGATATAGTTCATGTCTGGAAAACATGCTGGCCACTCTAGTTGAGCGAAGTAGTTATCCTGAAGCAAGTCATTCACAGGATGTGCACGATAGGGGCGGGAAATGTCGTCCGTGAAGAGGAATGTCTCGCCAAAATACTGCCGATATCGTTCCACTATGGGTCGGAGGATGGCACTCACGTTACGGCGCCTTCCATGACCACCAGCGGCGTACGTCGGCCCCATATAATGCCACCCCAAAACAGCAGGGAACCTCCACATTGCTTCACTCGCTGGACAGTGTGTCCAAAGCGTTCAGCCTCACCGGGTTGCCTCCAAAAACATCTCCGACGATTGTCTGGTTGAAAGCATATGCAACACTCATCGGTGAGGAGAATGTGATGCCAATCCTGAGCGACCCATTCGGCATGCTGTTGGGCCCATCAGTACCGCGCTGCATGGTGCCGTGGTTGCAAAGATGGAGCTCGCCATGGACGTCAGGAGTGAAATTGCGCATCATGCAGCCTATTGCCCACAGTTTGAGCCGTAACACGACAACGTGTGGCTGCACGAAAAACATTATTCAACACTATGGCGTTGCTGTCAGGGTTCCTACGGGCCATAATCAGTAGGTAGCGGTCATCCAATGCAGTAGTAGCCCTTGGGCGGCCTGAGCGAGGCATGTCATCGGCATTTCCTGTCTCTCTGTATCTCCTCCATGTCCGAACAACATCGCTTTCGTTCACTCCGAGGCGCCTGGACACTTCCCTTGTTGGGAGCTCTGCCTGGCACAAAGTAACAACGCGGACGTGATCGAACCGCGGTATTGAACGTCTAGGCATTCCTGATCTACAGACAACATGAGTTGTTTACCTCCTTCCTGGTGGAATTACCGGAAGTGATCGGCTGTCGCACCCCCTCTGTCTAATATGCGCTGCTCATGCATGGTTGTTTAAATCTATGCTGTGGTTTAGTGACATCTCGGAACAGTCGAAGGAACTGTGTCTGTGATACAATAACCACAGTCAACGTCTGTCTTCAGGAGTTCTTTGAAGCGGATAGTGCAAAACTTTTTTCATGTGTGTAGATTCTTTCGCATAAGGGAAAGCACATCGCATAAGGCTGTAGGAAGTTTAGAGAGAAAAAAAATGCTGGGACCTAAGGATTGAAGAAATGTCTACTGTCTTGGTTGTCTCTGGTCTTTATTGGTTCTATGTTTCTCATATTTAATTTTATGTCACACAAGAGAGAAAGTTATTAGCTCATAGGCATCAAACAGTGAAAATTGTCTGAACATATCTTGGTCTCCCAGTTACAAATAATCTCACCCAGTACTAACAGTAAGCTTTTTAAAGGGGGGAGGGTAGGGGTAGGATGTCAAACCGTCTGACTGAGAGAAGGAGAGGCACCCGAGGACACTTTAATTTCCTCTGTCGTGCGTATAGGTTTGATGTGCTCCATTAGAAAGTATACATGCTTGAATTACACAGAGCCAAATACAAATGGTTCAATCGGCTCCGAGCACTATGGGATTCAACATCTGACGTCATCAGTCCCCTAGAACTTAGAACTACTTAAACCAAACTAACCTAAGGACATCACACACATCCAAGCCCGAGGCATGCACCTGCGACCGTAGAGCGACCGTAGAGCCAAATACAGTCACGTGCGATAGAAGAATGCTGTTTGGAGAGTCGTTGCACCGAAATTTATCTCACTTAAGACCAAATAATAAGCCTTACATTTCCTAGAACATCTATGTTTTGTATGTCAAACTCTTCAGGGGGGTATGCGCTATAAAATGAACATGTTTTTGAAAAATCGAATTTTTTAAAATTTTTTATCTTCTATTTCAATTGCTCGGGGGGGGGGGGGGTGAGGGAACTATCAAGTTTTTGCCCCAGTTCGGAAATATCGTAGATCCGGTTCTGTGTGTGTGTTTGTGTGTGTGTGTGTGTGAAACGTGAAAGGGGAACAGGTGAGCACTGCAGGTCCGCAACTAGTGGCAGTGGCCAGTGGCGTTGCTGTCTACGTCATAGCCCAGCACTCTGTGTAGAGGCCCCACGCACCCCAGCCCCGTCGTATTAGCTTCACAATGACTCCATTCCTATGTCGTTGTATGTAGTGACGTAACTTGTTTTTTTAAGCTGTATCCATTTCGTATTTGAAACACACAGTGGCAAATGGTAAATGCACATTTCTAAAGTTTGTATGTTAAAACTCGTATTCCGCTACTGCAAACATTTGTCACTTTCTCCATATTCTGGAACAACTTGAACTCCATGTTCGCCCCGCATGATAATTTCAATAGCCATTAATACATTTGTAAAATTTACCCTTTACTTCAACAATAAACTACGATACAAACTGCGAATGACAGATTCTTTGACCGTCCAGCTGGCCTCCCGTATCGCTCGCAGCATAAGATCTGAGCTTCTTCCGGAGTGTACATTGATAAAATAACTTACAGGAATGTAACTGGATGAAGTCGTCGACAACCGCCGATATTTAGGTAGATGTACACCCAGTCACTTTCAAGGGATAAGTGCAGCAAGGAAGGACTGTGCAAGCGAATATAAAACTTCTTTTGCAGAGCGATTCCGGAAGATACACACACACACACAAACACACACACACACACACACACACACACACACACACACACATTCACGGCGGGGTCAGGGATTTTCTCTGCCTCGTGATGACTGGTTGTTGCGTGACGTCCTTAGGTTAGTTAGGTTTAAGTAGTTGTAAGTTCTAGGGGGCTGATGACCATAGATGTTAAGTCCCATAGTGCTCAGAGCCAGAACCATTTGAACACATATATATATATATATATATATATATATATATATATATATATTCACACTCACGCTAGTGCGTCCACACTATCAAAGACAACCGTCACCAAACAGAGACGTAAAATTACTAAACAACGGGTGAGGTGGCGTTAGTTCTGTCCTGTTTTTTGCCAAGTGAGAGAGCAGGATTCCACACTGAACTAAAGCGAAATATTTAGCCTAGGTTGCATGCTAATTTAATCTCAGCTGCTTTAATAATAACACTATCGAAGTAGCTGGATGCGCATGTCAGAATCGCCTTGTTTTCCAAAGGATGACCGCTGCGAAGACAATCTTCTGCAGTAGCCGACTTACTCGGCTGTTATAAACGTGTGTGCCTCTTATGCTCAGTAACCGGTTCTCCGTGGTCCAGACAGTCTGATCAATATATGATACGCCACTACTAGGAATACTACAGAAACCCGCGTTACGCAGAACAAGGTCAACCTTAACGGAAACTAAAAAGACACTAGTTTCCGATGGAACTTGAAAAACACGTGTCACATTTGCTTAAAAGTACGGCCTATCTTGTTGGAGAAGCTTCCTGCGTAAGGGAGACAGGCCTTATACCGTGCTACCAACTCAGTGCTATCACTCACTTAATGCACGATTGCTCGACAGCGCAACATACGTCTGATTTGTTTTTCAAAAACACGTGTGTGAAATCTTATGGGACTTAACTGCTAAGGTCATCAGTCCCTACGCTTACACACTACTTAACCTAAATTATCCTAAGGACAAACTCACAAACCCATGCCCCAGGGAGGACTCGAACCTCCGCCGGGACCAGCCGCACAAATTTGTCTTTCACTACATCATTTCTGACGGAAGGTGACCTCAACTCAGTTGACAAGCTGTCAGTGGTTGAAATAATGTTGGCCTTATGAACCGAGGTACGAAGTACCCTTTCACACTGAACCGGTTGGTGAAAACCATCAGCCTGCAGATACTAGTTTGCTTTATGCAAAAATCGTGTCACAGAATATCATTAACTTTCCTCCTCACCACCACATCAAGGAAGGGGAAGCACCCATCCTTTTTCACCTACATTATGAAACAAATATGCGGTTACTTTGAACTCAGCTGTTCTATAATGTTGTTCAGTTTCTCAATTCTGTGAGGCAAAACAATAGAAGTGTCATCTACATATATGAAAAATCACGTAGGTTTGAAAATCATCTACTCCAAGGCACATTCCTCGAAGCCTTCGATAAACAAATTTGCAATAATGGGTGACAATTTGCTTTCCATCGCAACTGCGTCTGTCTGCTCATAGCACAGGTCATATAAAAAAGTAAGCGGAAGTCAACACGTGTCTAAATAGACTCGCTACCTCAACATCAAACCTCAGTTAACTGTAACGAATGAGACAGAGTAACACGAGTGAAGAGAGAAGACACCAAATCTGGCTAGAGCTGCACGGGGTAGCCGTGCGGCGTGCGGTCTGAGGCGTCTTGTCACAGTTCGTGCGGCTCCCCTCGTCGGAGGTTCGAGTCGTCCCTCGGGCATGGGTGTGTGTGTTCTTCTCAGCGTAAGTAAGTTTAAGTTACATTAATTAGTGTGTAAGCCTAGGGTCTGATGACCTCAGCAGTTTGGTCCCATAGTCCTTACCACAATTTCTTTTTCCTAACTAGAATATCAGTGTCATTCAGAAGCGTTCCCTCTCACTTCACTGGCGTAAGAAATCCACCGACTTCTTAATTTGATGAAAACACCTATCAACTAGAGGCCTCAACAGAATAGGCCGGTGTTTTTTTACGCAATACGTGTGAGCGCCAATATTACTAACACTCGAACGAAGAGGAAACCCTTCTTTGTGGATCTCCGGAGACCATATAACATAGCGAAACATCAAAATAAGTATTCACACTCTTGATAGTCTCCTGCGGAAAGGGCCTTGCCTTCAGGAGGCTGTTAGTCTTTCTATCAACACTTTTTGTGGGATCAGTACTGACAGTGATTACTATCTGATTTAGCGTATCGCTGTTTGTAGGAAGCCTACTCACACTGACTTGTATCTGCAAGCAGATAGCTGTTACCATACGAAGGGTGAAGGAGTACTTCGCAGCTTGGTTGACAGGGTCCACGTCATTCCAGATCCTGAGAATTTGTCAGCTGAGTTAATCCACCCTGAAGGCACCTTCCACCAGAACGGATATAGTGAACGACATACCAGACGTGTATTGTTGCTCTATGGACCAACCGTGCACCGTGCGACTGGTGACAATGGCCGAGTGGCACCAAGGTCTATGGCCTTTCTGCTTGCTCAGGGAGCATCTCCAACAACATTGTCATATTTTGTGGAAACACAACCTCTGCCTAAGCTTAGGTTCCTTTTATACACCGTTAAGGACGATCTTGGTTTCTGTAAAATGGTTGTCTATAGCGTTCCTGGCAGTGTGGCATTCATATATTGGTCAGACTATAAGCACCGTCAAGAACCAGTGTAGTATTGAGCATAAGCGTCACACTCGTTTACTGCACAACCAGTCGGCTATTGCAGAACAATGCCATCCTATGTAACATAACCCTACGGATGTTCTGACGTGCTCTTCCAAGTACTGCGATAGTGTTAGTGAAGAAGTAGTAGAGACTACATTAGCAAGTAACTTTCTAAATATAGAAGGAAATTTTTGATTAAATTCTGGGTGGAATCCTGCTCTTTATTTTTCAAAAATCAGAAGGGAGGAATTTATGTTACCTCACACTTTTTATAGCGATTTTCACTATCGTTAACATCCAGCATCGGTCATCTTTGGTTGTGTGGTGGCGATAGTGTTTACAGTGTGTGTGTGTGTGTGTGTGTGAGTGAGTGTGTGTGTGCCCGTGTGTCAGTGTGTGTTTTATCTTCCGGAATTTCTCTGCACACCAAGGGTTTAAATTCACTTGCACTGCGCTTACTTCTACCTTTTTGCCTTGAAAGTGACAGGCGTGCACCTGTCGAAATATCGGCGGTTGTCGACGACGTCACCGAGCTGCCTTCCCATAAGTTATTTCGACATTCCACCTGCTAGTTCCTTCCCCTATAGACAACCTAAATTCTTCTCCATAAAGCATCCCTTCCAATTCCTCTCACATAATAATCCCTGACTGCAGTTAGCAAGAGACACAGCGCATCACCCCCACAAAGGAAAGACACGTTACCACCTTCTTGTCATACAAATATGGTCCTTTTCTCGAAGCTCTTAAACCATTTTACGTTGTTTTGTAAATTATGTAATCAAATGAATGAAGAGAAGCAATGTAGCTGCTGACAGCTCGCCTCTAAAAGCGTGATTAGAAATAAGAGGGCTCATCGTATGGAGGTGGCAAGCGCAGAAGGCATTCGGTGACTCCGTACGTAGGCGTTGCATTCATATTTTCCGATTTTCACGAGATCTTACTGTAGGCCTGTACGTGGATGATGATGTCCTACAAAGGAATTCCAAAACATGTTCAGCAGAAGTAATACGGAAAGAAGTCGGGTCGGGACACAGTCGGTGACGTGTTTAGATGTGGGGCCCTAACTCGGATGGGGAAGGAAATGACCACGTCTTTTTCAAAGGAACCTTCTACATCTGCATCTGAAGTTATACTCCACAAACCACATAATGGAGTGTGGGAGAGTGCACATTGTGTACGTCTGGCATTTCACCCCATTCCTGTTCCAGTCACGAGACGGTTCTTGGTGAATTCATGTGTGAGTGAGATTATCGCTAATTTTACTTTCTTCGTTTTCTCGCGAAATACACGTCGAAGGCAGTAATATACTGGTTGACTCTTCCAATAACTTACGTTCACGGAACTTAAACAGTAAACTATACCTAGATGGACAACGTTTTTCTTGTAGAGTTTGCGACTAAAACTCGATGATCATCTTTTCGACGATTTCGTTCTTACAAACTTAATTATAGACGAAACACGCTCCCCTCCTTTGGGCGTCCTCAGTTCATCGATCAGTACTACATCCGGCAAAAATCCCAGAGTAACGAGTAATAGTCCATAGCCGACGAGCGATGGATTTGTACCCTACCCCCTTTGTGGGTGGGCTACACTTCCTTAGGATTCCACCAATTGGCGTTGGATGCGTGTCTGTCTAGGTTGCGATAGTGCCCTTCACTATGCTGTTCACAGCCGCTTGCTTGCATTCACATTTTCTTATTCACTACTACTGCATCACCGCTATTTGATTTTGTGTTAGTAATTCATGGTGTGGGATCCTGTTGTCATGTCCTAGTTTATGAACCACGGGCAACGTATGAGTGGCCAAGTAAGTGGTCCTGACAGTCGGCATACTAGTTACTTTGGAATAAGGCTGGGCATTTCGGATATATTCTGAGTCGTGGTCACCTTTGTGCTCAGACGGGAAAGGCTACCAAATCCACCGGTTAGTCCCTCAACCGTTAGGGGTAAAACTCAATGGGACCCGGGGCAAGTAAGGCTAGCAACCTGCTTCCCTGGTACTTTAAATATGATGCTGGCAACAATCAGAGCAAAATGCCTCGGACGTTTGGAGGTGACGGAGTCCCACCTCTAACTGACAAACCAGGGACTCCTAAGATACGACTTGGCAAACATATTGTAATGAGATGGGGCGCTATTAATATCAATGGGGGCTACTCTGGAGAGAAGGTAAAGCTGGCAGAGGCTGCAAGTAAGTTGGGGTTGGACGTTTTAGCTGTTATTGACATTCGGGAAAGGGGTGAGAAGGAAGAGGAAGTGGCAGAATACAAGGTCTACCTGTCAGGAGTCAAAGCAGGAATAACACAATGGGGTGTATGGCTTTACATCAGAAAAGAAATGGAACCCAGCGTAGCTGCAATAAGGTATGTAAACGAATGACTGATGTGGATAGATTTGACAGTGTCTAGCAAGAAAATTAGAATTCTGTCAGTATATTCGCATTGAGAAGGGACAGATCAAGATAGGCTGGATAGTTTTTATGACGCACTGAGTGATGTAGTTGTTAGAGTAAAGGATAAGGACAGTGTTCTGCTCATGGGTAATTTTAATGCCAGGACTGGAAATCGAACAGAAGGGTATGAAAAGGTTATGTGTAAATTTGGAGAGGATATGGAGCCCAACAGGAATGGGAAACAACTCTTGGATTTCTGTGCCAGTATGGGCTTAGTAATCACAAACTCCTTTTTTAAACATAAGAACATTCACTGGTATATTTGGGAAGGCAGGGGAACCAGATCTGATTATATAATAACAGATCAGGAATTCAGGAAGGCTGTGAGAGACACACATGTAGTCAGGGGATTCTTTGATGACACTGATCACTATTAAATCTGCAGTGAAATTTGTATTGTGAGGCCGAAAGTGCAGGAGGTCAGGTCCATATGTAGGAGGATAAGAGGGGAGAAACTTCAGGATAATCAAGCACAAGTACATAACAGTGATCTCAGAAAGGTACCAGTTAGTTGAATGTAGTCAATTACAGTCACTGGAAAAGGAATGGACAAGGTACAGGGACACAGTACCAGAATTGGCTAAAGAATGTCTCGGAACAGTAGTGTGTAAAGGTAGGATGAAAGAAACAGCTTGGTGGAGTGACACAGTCAAGGCAGCCTGTAAAAGGAAAAAGAAGGCGTATCAAAAATGGCTACATACTAGAACTCAGGTAGACAGAGAAAGTTATGTTGAAGAAGGAAACAAAGCCAAACAGATAATTGCAGCATACAAGAAGAAATCTTGGGAAGACTTAGGTTGGAGACTTTGCGTCAAGCTACTGGAAAACCATTCTGGAGTGTAATTAGCAGTCTTCGAAAGGGAGGTAAGAAGGAAATGACAAGTATTTTGGATAGGTCACGAAAACTGCAGGTGAATCCGGCTGATGCCTTGCGCAGATGGAAGGAATATTTTGAAGAGTTGCTCAATGTAGGTGAAAATACGATCAGTAATGTTTCAGATCTCGATGTACAATGGGATAGGAATGATGATGTAAATAGGATCACATTTGAGGAAGTGGAGAAAATGGTCAATAGATTGCAGTGCAATAAAGCGTCTGGGGTGGATGAAATTAAGTCGGAACTCATCAAATGCAGTGGACTCTCAGGTATTAAATGGCTACACATGATAATTGAAATGGCGTGGGAGTCGGGACAGGTTCCATCAGAATGGACGAAAGCAGTATTCACACCAATCTTTAAACATGAAAACATAAAAGATTGTAACAATTACAGAGGTATCTCTTTAATCATCGTTGTGGGTAAAATTGTCTCAGGTATTGTTGAAAGGGAAGTGCGAATATTAGTTGAGGACATACTGGATGAAAATCAGTGTGGTTTTAGGACTCTTACAGGTTATCAGGACCAGATCTTTAGCTTACGGTAAATAATGGAGAAGTGTTACAAGTGGAACAGGGAATCGTATCTATGCTTCATAGATCTAGAAAAGGCATATGACTGGGTTTCTAGGAAGAGTTATTGTCTGTTCTACGAGATTATGGAATACGAGGCAAGCTCTTGCAAGCAATTAAAGGTCTTTACATAGATAGTCAGGCAGCAGTTAGAGTTGATGGTAAATTGAGTTCATGGTTCAGAGTAGTTTCAGGGGTAAGACAAGGCTGCAACCTGTCTCCACTGTTGTTCATATTATTTATGGATCATTTGTTGAAGACAATAGACTGGCTGGGTGAGATTAAGATATGTGAACACAAAATAAGCAGTCTCGCATATGCGGATGACTTAGTTGTGATGGCAGATTCGATTGAATGTTTGCAAAGTAATATTTCAGAGCTAGATCAAAAATGTAGGGACTATGGTATGAAGATTAGCATCTCCAAAACGAAAGTAATGTCAGTGGGAAAGAGATATAAACAGACTGAGTGCCAAATAGGAGAAACAAAGAACAGGTCGCCGGTTTCAAGTACTTGGGATGCATATTCTCACAGGATGGCAATATAGTGAAAGAACTGGAAGCGAGGTGTAGCAAAGCTAATGTAGTGAGCGTTCAGCTACGATCTGCTCTCTTCTGCAAGAAGGAAGTCAGTACCAAGACTAAGTTATCTGTGCACCGTTGAATTTTTCGACCAACTCTGTTGTATGGGAGCGAAAGCTGGGTGGATTCAGGTTAACTTATCAGGAAGGTTGAGGTTACGGCTATGAAAGTAGCTAGGATGATTGCAGGTACTAGTAGATGGGAACAATGGCAGGAGGGCGTCCACAATGAGTAAATCAAAGAAAAACTGGGAATGAACTCTACAGATGTAGCAGTCAAGGCGAACAGGCTTAGATGGTGGGGTCATGTCATACGCATGGGACTGGCAAGGTTACCCAAGAGACTCATGGGGTCAGCAGTAGAGGGTAGGAGGAGTCGGGGTAGACCAAGGAGAAGGTACCTGAATTCGGTTAAGAATAATCTTGAAGTAATAGGCTTAACATCAGAAGAGGCACCAATGTTAGCAGTGAATAGGGGATCATGAAGGAATTTTATAAGGGAGACTATGCTCCAGACTGAACGCTGAAAGGCATAATCAGTCTTAAATGATGATGATGATGATGATGATGATGAACTCATTACTCACCTGTACTAGAAGTTCATTTCTTCCTGCCATAACACTACACTGATTTCCGCTACATCTATCGTAAACCTAACCATTTCCTTTTTTAAATTTTCTAATCCGCCTGCTCTATTAACTAATGTAACATTCCATGCTCCGTCCTGTGAAGTTCCTACTTCATACATTATGTTGTCTTATAATACGTATATCTTTCATGCAGTAAGCAAAAATTGTTTATACCATTAATTTGCAATTTAGCTTACGTATTTCTGTTACACTTGTCAGTTAACTATTACTCTGTTACAGTATAACTTTCCATTTGTGGTAATTCTTCAAGCTATTCTTCAGTATTTATTTATTTATTTTTTATTTATTGATTTATTTAACGTGGCAAGATTTTGGCCATCAGGCCCTCTCTTACATCTAACCTGGCATTCTACTTATTTTACATTCATTTGTTTTAGTAGGCATGTTAAACTACATCTAGTACAAAAAGTGAAATAAACAATTAGAAAGGTACACCTGAAAAATACGAGGGCCGTTCAGAAAGTAACCTCCGGTTGATTTAAAAAAATACACCAAGTTAAATAAAAATATTTTAATATATACATCTTACAACTACATCTTTGCACTATTTTTCTACATAGTCTCCATAGCGATGGAGGCACTTATCGTATCTCTTCACAAGCTTTGAAATTCCTTCTGCATAAAAATCACCCGCTTGTGCCTGGAGCCAGCCTGTGACCGCATCTTTGAGCTCTTCGTCGTGGAACGTGGTACGACCATTAATCAAGACGTGTACTGTGAAACAATAAAAAAGTTACGACGGGCTATACAGAACAAACGCCGTGGTATGCTGACCTCCGGTATCGGTTTTTTGCACGATAACGCCCGTCCTCACTCTGCTCGCAGAACAACGGCCCTTCTTGAGTCCTTCAAGTGGGACGTTATCAACCGTCCACCTTACAGCCCAGACCTGGCGCCAAGTGATTATCACCTCTTCATGCATTTGAAGAAATGGCTCGGGTCACAGCGGTTTGATGACGACGAAGAGCTCAAAGATGCGGTCACAGGCTGGCTCCAGGCACAAGCGGGTGATTTTTATGCAGAAGGAATTTCAAAGCTTGTGAAGAGATACGATAAGTGCCTCAATCGCTATGGAGACTATGTAGAAAAATAGTGCAAAGATGTGGTTGTAAGATGTATATATTAAAATATTTTTATTTAACTTGGTGTATTTTTTTAAATCAACCGGAGGTTACTTTCTGAACGGCCCTCGTACATACATATAGAGTTTATATTCGTAGATCATAAGTACTGTTATAATTAGACATTACTTAAGAGACAGATTTTAGATGGGAGTGCTGGCAGCAGGGAGTATGAGGGAGACTCATGGTGAAGGGAGGAGTCGTATTAATTTTACTTCATTTTGAGTGTTAATGTAATTTAAATTGTTATCTTGGCATAGTTTTCAGGGTTTCGTTCAACGTTTTTCTCTTTTTTCCCTTTATATTTATTGCTGTTTAATTTACACAATCATTACCACTGCACGACATTAATGATACTGAAACTACAGTGAAATGAATGCATAAAGGCATTGATATAAGTCAACGGGGACAGTTGAAAATGTGTGCCCCGACCGGAACTCTAACCTGGGATCTCCTGCTTACATGACAGACGCTCTGTCCATCTGATCCACCAAGGACACAGAGGATAGTGCGACTGCAGGAACTTATCACTGGCACGCCTCCCATGAGATCCACATTCTCAGCTTATTGTGCCGCACTGTATTCAGAGTGCCCCTGCCAATTACACTCTTTACTCGCCTCGTGTCGCCGATTTGCGTAAGAGTTCGGGCACTGTTTGTGCATCCGTACAGAAGAAGATGCTCAAATGGCAGGTGAGCCTGAACTATATATGTATGAATAGGGTATCTGTTCTTTCGGACATGTCCGAAAGAATAGTACAATTTTCATATATATTTACAGTTAAGGCTCACTGGCCGTTCGACCATCTTCTTCTGTGCGGATGCACAAGCAGCGCCCGAACTCTTACGCAAATCGGCGACACGAGGCGAGTAAAGAGTGTAATTGGCAGGGGCACTCTGAATACAGTGCGGCACAATAAGCTGAGAATGTGGATCTCACGGGAGGCGTGCCAGCGATAAGTCCCTGCAGTCGCACTATCCTCTGTGTCCGTGGTGGCTCAGATGGATGCCAACACGGCAGCTCAGCGTGTTTGGTCAGAGAGCTGGATGCCCTCTGTAATAAAAAAATAAAATAAAAACTGAGTGAAAACATCAACAACGAGCTCCGACGGATGTAATGTGACGTCCACGACGAAATACAACGAACCATAACGAAACGAACAAAATTGGAAAGAAAATAAATAAATAAAAAATAATAAAAATAAAAATCAATGCCTGTATGCAGCCAGGGGTATTCATTTCATTGTAATTTCATTCTAACAAGACGGATGGTCACCGATGGTATCTGTTCTCTCGGACGTGTCCGTAGGAACAGACACCATCTTCATATATACTAATTATACTGCCACTGCATGGCATTTACTCCGCAATCCTGATAAGTAACAATTTTTTCATCGTTTTTTAAGAATATTGTACCCCCGTTGGACGGAAATTTTAAAGTTTGATGATGGCCTTGTAAGCTGAAAACCGGTTAACAAAATAATTTAACATTGCAGATCATACACAATATTATGGTTTTCATTTATAATTGGGAAACGAATTGTTATTTTAAACGGGGCAGCTGCAATATTCACAATGCATGCGATAAAAACGTGGTATTAACGAGTATATGAATGTATCGCTCTAAATGAATACGGGTCAAAGCCCGAAACGCGTCAAGGCACAGATAAAGCCCAAAAATAGGTTGCCTGATGTATTGATTCAAGCAGTGTAATCTAAGTGCAGGGAGATGAACCAACATTAATGTCGATAACATAATTTTCAGCTAGATCTCGCTTTTCGTCTGATAATATATTTATCAGTAAGGAAGAAAATGGAAACAAAACATACAGTAAATGCTGTTATATTTAATCAATGTGGAATTTTACGAAATTTTCACACGCTGCCATTGGATGTGAAGCGTACTGTTTGAATATGATTAACATTACCAACGAGTTTCATTTGCATTCTGCGTACCAATTCGGGAAATGTTTCTAGGTCCTTCTAACGACACTTTCATGCTATAAATGTATTGACGAACGTTACAACCAAAATGGGATATTCAGCTTATTCTCTGCAGAGTCACCTTGAATCGTGAAAAGTGTGCAAGCACGACACCGATATAACTAAGTCATCTGACTGTCCGATGGATTCAGATTAAGCAATTCCGTGAGACCATACTGAACATCATATTGTCAGATCAAGTTCATCAACACAAATTTTATTCACTTTAAAGCCATACTCGTTGTTAACGTACTATTAATGTTTCAAAAAGAACATTCGTTCTTCTCAATCTGTATATGTGCTGTGGTCATCCTGAGAGAAAGAATGGGTATTAACAAACAAGATACAAATGGAGAAATAGAACGCACCACAAGCAGGCAGCCATTTGATCTGAACAATGTGACAGATAATTAGGAAGGAAGTTCTGTGAGCAACAAATCAACAAACGCAACTTCTTAATTAGCTTACTTGTATCGTGAATCACACGCCCAGCGTTACGTCTCAGGCGAAATGAAAAAAGCGCAGATGATAGCTTTACACAAGATGGCTGAAAGAACGTACCCGGAAAATACCAGACTAATATCTTTAACATCGGTTTGCTGCAGATTTCTTGAGCAGTTCGGATATAATGAATTTTCTTGAGACTGAAAAGCTTCTGTCCATTTAGCAGAATAGATTTAGGAAGCACCGCTCGTGCGAAACTCAACATGGAATTTTCTCTCAAGGTATTCTGCAAAGCATGGGTGAAAGTCAACACGCAATTCAACATTCCTAGATATCCGGACAGCTTCTGTCAAAGCACCCCTCTGCAGGCTGGTGGTAACGAATGTACGAGCACATAGAGTATGTTCCAAGATGTGTGAAGACTTCTTGCGTAATAGAACACCGTACGTTGTCCTCGACGACAAGTGTTCATCGAAGACATGGGCATCGCCAGCGTTCATCAGAGACAAGAATATCGTCAGGAATGCCCCAACGAGGTGTGACAGAACCGATACTGTTTGCTATATACATAGATGATCTGACGGTCAGGGTAAGCAGCAATCTGCAGCTGTTTTCTGATGACGCTGTGTGTACGGGGAGATGACGTTGAGTGACTGTAGGAGGCTACGAGATGATTTCGTAAACTTTGTAATTGCCGTAGTGTAACTCATGGCAGTTTGCTCTACATGTATAAAAATGTAAGTTTATGCAGATGAGTGTGCTGCTTGACACAGAGAGGTAGGCGTAACGTTGCAATGCGATGTGGAAAGGAACGAGCACGTTAGGATGGTTAAGGGGAAGCCAATGATCACCCTCGTTTAATTAGGTGGCTTTTAGGAAAGTTTAGTTTATCTCAAAAGATGACCGCATACAGAACACTATTGCGACCCATTCTTACATAGGTCTATTGCTAAATTGGTTGGGATCCTCATCAGGTCGGATTAAAGAAAGACATCGGAGTAATTCAGATCTTTTAAAGGTAGATTTGATTAGCACAGTATACTACGGAGATGCTTCGAGAAGTCAAATGGGAATCCAAGGAGAGAAGACGATGTTCTTTTCGAGGAACACTACTGAGAAAATTTAAAAGCCCACCATTTGAAGTTGACTGCCGAGCGATTCTACTGCCGCCAACAGACGTTTCGCGTTAAAGCGTGAAGATAAGGAAATCAGTGCTCGTACGGAGGCATACAGACAATTGCCTTTAATTCCTGTAGTTTTTAGTGAATCAGGCAAGGAAATGACTAGTACTTGTACAAGGTACCCTCCGCTGTGCACCATACGGTGCCTTGCGATGTAGTTGTTTATGTAGAGATGAACAATCCCTCCTACTAAGTTATTCTGGCCTTGCTCATAGTATGGTCACAGCAGGCACCATGACTGTAATGAACACCTTTAATTGTTGTTGTTGTTGTGGCCTTCAGTCCAGAGACTGGTTTCATGCAGCACTCCATGCTACTCTATCCTACACATCCTTTTTCAGCTCTCAGTACTTACTGCAACCTACATCTTTCTGAATCTGTTTAGTGTATTCATCTCTTGGTCTCCCTCTACGATTTTTTCCCTCCGCGTTGCCCTCCTTAACTACATTGGTGATTGATCCCTGGATGCCTCACAATATGCCCTACCAACCGATCCCTTCTTCTAGTCAAGTTGTGACACAAATTTCTCTTCTCCCCAATTCTATTCAATACCTCCTCATTAGTTATGTGATCTACCCATCTAACCTTCAGCATTCTTCTGTAGCACCACATTTTGAAAGCTTCTCTTTTTGTCCAAACAATTTATCGTCCACGTTTCACTTCCATACATGGCTACACTCCATACAAATACTTTCAGAAACGACTTCCTGACACTTAAATCTATATTCGATGTTAACCAATTTCTCTTCTTCAGAAACGCTTTCCAGGCCATTCACAGTCTACATTTTATGTCCACTCTACTTCGACCATCATCTGTTATTTTGCTCTCCAAATTGCAAAACTCCTTTACTACTTTAAGTGTCTCATTTCCTAAACTAATTTCGTCAGCGTCACCCGACTTCATTCGACTACATTCCATTATCCTCGTTTTGCTTTTGTTGATGTTCATCTTATATCCTCCTTTCAAGACACTGTCCATTCCGTTCAGCTGCTCTTCCAGGTCCTTTCCTGTCTCTGACAGAATTACAATGTTATGGGCGAAACTCAAACCTTTAATTGCTTCTCCATGGGATTTTAATACCTACGCGGAATTTTTCTTTTGTTTCCTTTACTGTTTGCTCATTATACAGATTGAACCCTGTCTCACTCCCTTCCCAACCACTGCTTCCCTTTCATGCAATTCGACTCTTATAACTGCCATCTAGTTACTGTACATATAGTAAATAGCCTTTCGCTCCCTGTATTTTACCCCTGCCACCTTCAGAATTTGAAACAGAATATTCCAGTCAACATTGTCAAAAGCTTCCTCTAAGTCTACAAATGCTAGAAAAGTAGGTTTTGACTTTACTTAATCTATTTACCAAGGTAAGTCGTGGGGTCAGTATTGCCTCACGTGTTCCAACATTTCTAAGGAATCTAAACTGATCTCTCCGAGGTCGGCTTCTACCAGTTTTTCCATTCGTCTGTAAAGAATTCGTGTTAATATTTTGCAGCCGTGGCTTATTAAACTGATAGTTCGGTAACTTTCATATCTGTCAACCCTTGCTTTCTTTGGGATTGGAATTATTATGGTCTTCTTGAAGTCTGAAGGCATTTCGACTGTCTCATACATCAGGGCTGGCTCTCCCAAAGCTATCAGTTGTTCTAATGGAATGTTGTCTACTCCCGGGGCCTTGCTTCGACTTTGGTCTTTCAGTGCTCTATCAAACTCTTCACGCAGTATCATATCTCACATTTCATCTTCATCTACACTCTCTTCCATTTCCATAATATTGTCCTCAAGAACATCGCCCTTGTATAGACCCTCTATATACTCCTTCCACCTTTCTGCTTTCCCTTCTTTGCTTAGAACTGGGTTTCCATCTCAGCTCTAGATATTCATGCAAGTGGTTTTCCTTTCTCCAAATGTCTCTTTAATTTTCCTGTAGGCAGTATCTATCTTACCCTAATGATATACGCCTCTACATTATTACATTCGTCCTCTAGCCATCTCTGCTTAGGCATTTTGCACTTCCTGTCGATCTCATTTTTGAGACGTTTGCATTCCTTTGTGCCTGTTTCATTTAGTGCATTTTTATATTTTCTCCTTTCATCTATTAAATTCAATATTTCTTCTCTTACCCTAGGATTTCTACTAGCTCTCGTCTTTTTACCTACTTGATCCTCTGCTGCCTTCACCATTTCATCTCTCAAAGCTACCCATTCTTCTTCTACTGTATTTCTTTCCCCCATTCTTGTCAATCGTTCCCTAATGCTCTCTCTGAAATCCTCTACAACCTCTGGTTCTGTCAGTTTATACAGGTCCCATTTCCTTAAATTCCCACCTTGTTGCAGTTTTTTTAGTTTTAATCTACAGTTCATAACCAATAGATTGTGGTCAGAGTCCACATCTGCCCCTGGAAAGATCTTAGAATTTAAAAAAAATGGCCCTATGGTCATCAGTCCCCTAGAACTTAGAACTACTTAAACGTAACTAACCGAAGGACATCACACACATCCATGCCCGAGGCAGGAGTCGAACCTAAAACCGCTCTGCCACTCCGGCCGGCCTCTTACAATTTAAAACCTGGTTCCTAAATCTCTGTCTGACCATTATATAATCTATGTGAAACCTGTATCTCCAGGCTTCTTCCATGTATACAAACATCTTTTATGATTCTTGAAACAAGTGTTAGCTATGATTAAGTTATGCTGTGTGCAAAATTCTAACAGCCGGCTTCCTATTTAATTCCTCACCCCATTCCATATTCACCTGCTACGTTTCCTTCTTTTCCTTTTCCTACTATCGAATTCCAGTTACCCATGACTATTAAATTTTCGTCTCCCTTCACTATCTGAATAATTTCTTTTATCTCATCATACATTTCATCGATCTCTTCATAATCTGCGGAGCTCGTCCGCATATAAAGTTGTACTACTGTTGTAGGCGTGGATTTCGTATTTATCTTGGCCACAATAATGTGTTCACTATGCTGTCAATAGTAGCTTACCCGCATTCCTATTTTTTATTCATTATTATAACTATTCCTGCATTACCCCTATTTGATTTTGTATTTATAGCCATGTACTCACCAGACCAGAAGTCTTGTTCCCCCTGCCTCCGAACCTTTAATATGTATTTGTATTTCCTCAGTTCAGAAGCAGATTCCTAGTTTTTTCACCGCTAGGCTCGATGAGCAGGAAGTTCTATAGAGATACTTCGTAAAGGCAAGTGGGAAACTCTGGAGAGAATACGACGTTCTTTCCGAGAAAGAGATAGACATGGCATTGCCTTAGGGATGTTTCCAGAATGAAATTTTCGCTCTGCAGCAGAGTGTACGCTGATATGAAACTTCCTGGCACGTGAAAACTGTGTGCCAGACCGAGACTAGAACTCGGAACCCTTGCCCTCGTGGGCAAGTACTGTACCATCTGAGCTACCCAAGCACGAGTCACGCAGTTTTAATCTGCCAGAAAGTTTCATATCAGCGGAGACTCCGGTGCAGAGTGACAATTTCATTCTGGAAACATCCCTAAGGCAATGCCATGTCCGGGCAATATCCTTTCTTTCAGGAGTGCTAGTCTGGAACGTTCGCAGGAGAGCTGTGAAGTTTGGAAAGTAGGAGACGAGGTACTGGTGGAATTAAGACTGTGAGGACGGGCCGTGAGTCCTGCTTGGGTAGCTCAGCTGGTATAACACTTGCCGCGAAATGCAAAGGTCCCGAGTTCGAGTCTCGGTCCGGTGCACAGTTATAATCTGCCGGGAAGTTTCACTTACTAAATTACTTATCAGACTTGCCACAAAAACTACAATCGGTTTTTGACCTCGCCGTTCAGCCTCCTCCAACTTCCTCGGCCCATGTAGTCCTCTCCAGCTGGTTCCATCTTACACATATCCTCTCTGATCCTGTCAATCCATTTCAGCCGTGGTCTTCCCATTGGTCTGTTGCCTCTGATGTCCTCTTCCACCACGCGCCATGTGATATGGCCTTCTCGCCACATTACGTGCCCGTACCACCCCAGTGTCCTCTAATCACAGCCACTACGCAAGCGATTTAGACAACTCCTGTAATTCGCGGTTTTTCTTCTTCACCAGTTGTCATTATCCTACATTGGCCCAAAAATCTGTCTCAGAATATCATTCTCAAATGTCAGGAGTTTTATTTTTATCTCGTGTGTCATAGTCCATGACTCTGCTCCGTATAGGACGATAGGTTGTATTACTTTGCTGTGAATCCTAATCTTTGTGGATATCGATAGAAGCCGCGACTTCATCAGCTTTCCGAGCGCCAACCTAGACCTCTTTGCTGCCTGGGTTCTTTCCATTATTTTCTGGCCTATCTCATTCCTTTCACTGAGTACTGCCACAAAGTTTATGAAGATCTTTACTGTTTCAATGATTTTACCATGTACATCTAAACGTCTGCCATCGTTCTCTGTGATCACAACAAGGTATTTGGTCTTACCCATATTCATCTTTACGTCTGCTCTCATTGACTTTTCCATTGCCATCTGAACCAGATCGTGTTCATTCTGTGCTATCAAAACTACGTCATCTGCGTAACCCGGTGTGTTCGTCCTTCTACCCAAATTTCTTCCTGTCTCCAGGCTTGTTACCATTATCAGTGCTCTTTCCAGAACTAGATTAAACAGATGGAGGAGAGGCAATCTCCTCGTCGCACTCGAGTCTTCACCTTGCATTTCTCTTACATCTTTCCATTCGCTTTCACCGTACATGCTGTTTCTTGTATACATGCTTGTGCTAGTTTTATTTCTCCTAGAACAAGCGCTCTTTCCAGTTCTTGGGTTATTACTTGCCTGTTCATACTGTCATACGATTTTTGGAAGTCCACAAAAAAGCACCGAACGTCTCTGTGAAATTCCCAGCTGTTGGATAGTATGTACCTTTTTATATGTAGTTGGTCTACGGTTGATTTTCTCTTTCTAATCCAAGTACCTCCTCGACGTATAATATTAGCCGCTTCAGAAAGAACATATTCAGAATCTTATAAGTTGTACATAGTTAGGTAATTGTACTATAGCTGCTGCGTCTCATTAGTTTTCCTTTCTTTAGTATTGGGCAGATGCCATACTGCTTCCATTGTTCCGGGATCCTTTCTTTCCACCAAATTAAACTGATTAGACGATATAGTCTCTCTTGTAGGATATCTGTTCCCTCTGTCAGCATCTCTGCAGGTATGCCAATTTTTTATGCCTTTTCCTACGTCTTCCATGTTGGGCAGCTCATTCTCCGCTGTTGGTGTTGTTACTTTGTCTTCCCTGTGTAATTCTTTTTTTTTCTTCTTCTTCTTCTTCCGAGGTTGCTGTCGCATAACTGATGATGGTGTAGCCCACATTAAGGAGATTTTCGAAATAGTTTTCCCATTTGTTCATAGGTTTTGTATCATCTGTTATCAGTTGCCCTGCTTGACCTGTGGTCATGTCAATCCTCGCGTCATATCCTTTCTCTAAGAACCTAATGTCCTGTAGAAGTCTTTTATATTGCCTACTGTTCGATAATTTTCTGCCAGTGGTATCTTGCTGTCTCTTTTCTCTTCCTTTTTCTGTTCGGAGGAATTTTCTCCCTTCTTTATCTGCCTCCGTGTATCCCAATGTTGTTTTTTTATTTTGTTCATTTGTCGGCAATAATATTTTTGCCGCTTTTCTCTTGTTGGATGCATGTCTACACTTATCATTAAACCATCCTCAGCTCCTCCTCCCTTTCTCCAATGGTTTCAACACAAGATAATTGTTTGATCCAATTTCTGTACCTCTTTCAGATTTTTCATTTTCAGTAACACTTCTATGTCTAGCGTCCACTAATATGTGGTTTGCTTAGTTCTCTGGGTTTTCGTCGGCTCATTTCCAAGCTATTTTATAAATGTTTCGTGAGATAAGTAGGTACTCATAATCCTTAGGTGTCTTGAGGTTTCCAGATTATCTAGTTTCATTCCGGAGTTTTTGGACGAATCGTGTAGACTATGGGGGTGAATATAGGGTCTCAGTTAATCCTGTTTTCCTACTTTGGCGTTGGCATCACAGAGGAACATTTCCCCATCGTCTTCATACATTGCACCTAAGTTTACGCAGAAACTTTCTTTATCGTCTTTATACAATGTAGATGCATGATATGAGACCATTGTTAGGTTGTAAGACTTGCCCTTAATTTTTATCCAGCATGTTTTTTCTTCGACAGCCTTGAAAGCCGTGATATTTCGTCCTATTCTGTTAGCTACCGAGAAACTAACTCCAAGTTGACATTTACAGCCTCTATTTTCACTATAGAAAAAGCTGTAGAACATATCTTTATGCATTCTTGCTCCATCCCATCTCTTGTAGTACCAGTACGTCTAGCTTGTACAACTTCAGTTCTTCATCTATCACCCTCATCGCTCCAGCAGTGCAGACAAACGTTACTGAGACGCTTTAGAAGAGCGCCATTTGATGTTTAATTCAGAACGATTCTGCTGCCGCCAACGGACGTTTCACGTTGGAACACATGCTGAGACAAACAAATTAGGGCTCGTACGGAGGAAAATAAACAGCCGTTTTACCCTCACTGTATTTATAAGTTGATCAGGAAAGGAAATGACTAATAATGGTATAAGGTACCATCCACCATACAGTGCCATGCAGTGTGTGTGCGCAACTATAGATGTAGAAGCAAATAATCCTTCGTACTAAGTCACTGTCGAATTTTTCTGCACGATGGTCAAAGCACATGCCGAGACTGAAATGAACATCTTTAATATGTATGTGAACTTCGTTTAGTGTTTTTTTTTTTGCATTGCCATTGAAAAATGAACATGAGTTTTGTACTTCGAAACATAATGTTTCGTTAAGCAATTTCAATGAATCAACAAAATTTTTGATTGGTAGACGTCTCTAGGAAACCTTTTCCATTGTTCCTTCGTATTCTGAGAGCAGTAAGATTATGCAGTCCCTTTAATTTTTCATTTCATCACTAATTCGGGACTAGAACTTTGGTTTCTGTTTCGTTCACACAGTATTAAAAACTGAAAGCCTCCTACCATCATTGGCAGCAGCCTTAACAAACGTAAATCTTTCACATCCAAGTCAATCATCTCACAATTGTTTCTACGGAATCTGAAATAAATGTGTAACAAATCTGTAAAGTTTGTTGCAAGCTGTTTTAGTTTTCACATCACAAACGTAAAGCCACACATTGCTGTGCACAAGGGCAAGTGCTGCAACTACAGTCTTCCTGTTTATTTTCACAGCCTGGCACAAAGAAAATAGGTTGGTAGCAGTGGATTTACTAGTCGTACCAAACATCAAATGTAATACTAAATACACTCCTGGAAATGGAAAAAAGAACACATTGACACCGGTGTGTCAGACCCACCATACTTGCTCCGGACACTACGAGAGGGCTGTACAAGCAATGATCACACGCACGGCACAGCTGACACACCAGGAACCGCGCTGTTGGCCGTCGAATGGCGCTAGCTGCGCAGCATTTGTGCACCGCCGCCGTCAGTGTCAGCCAGTTTGCCGTGGCATACGGAGCTCCATCGCAGTCTTTAACACTGGTAGCATGCCGCGACAGCGTGGACGTGAACCGTATGTGCAGTTGACGGACTTTGAGCGAGGGCGTATAGTGGGCATGCGGGAGGCCGGGTGGACGTACCGCCGAATTGCTCAACACGTGGGGCGTGAGGTCTCCACAGTACATCGATGTTGTCGCCAGTGGTCGGCGGAAGGTGCACGTGCCCGTCGACCTGGGACCGGACCACTGCGACGCACGGATGCACGCCAAGACCGTAGGATCCTACACAGTGCCGTAGGGGACCGCACCGCCACTTCCCAGCAAATTAGGGACACTGTTGCTCCTGGGGTATCGGCGAGGACCATTCGCAACCGTCTCCATGAAGCTGGGCTACGGTCCCGCACACCGTTAGGCCGTCTTCCGCTCACGCCCCAACATCGTGCAGCCCGCCTCCAGTGGTGTCGCGACAGGCGTGAATGGAGGGACGAATGGAGACGTGTCGTCTTCAGCGATGAGAGTCGCTTCTGCCTTGGTGCCAATGATGGTCGTATGCGTGTTTGGCGCCGTGCAGGTGAGCGCCACAATCAGGACTTCATACGACCGAGGCACACAGGGCCAACACCCGGCATCATGGTGTGGGGAGCGATCTCCTACACTGGCCGTACACCACTGGTGATCGTCGAGGGGACACTGAATAGTGCACGGTACATCCAAACCGTCATCGAACCCATCGTTCTACCATTCCTAGACCGGCAAGGGAACTTGCTGTTCCAACAGGACAATGCACGTCCGCATGTATCCCGTGCCACCCAACGTGCTCTAGAAGGTGTAAGTCAACTACCCTGGCTAGCAAGATCTCCGGATCTGTCCCCCATTGAGCATGTTTGGGACTGGATGAAGCGTCGTCTCACGCGGTCTGCACGTCCAGCACGAACGCTGGTCCAACTGAGGCGCCAGGTGGAAATGGCATGGCAAGCCGTTCCACAGGACTACATCCAGCATCTCTACGATCGTCTCCATGGGAGAACAGCAGCCTGCATTGCTGCGAAAGGTGGATATACACTGTACTAGTGCCGACATTGTGCATGCTCTGTTGCCTGTGTCTATGTGCCTGTGGTTCCGTCAGTGTGATCATGTGATGTATCTGACCCCAGGAATGTGTCAAAGTTTCCCCTTCCTGGGACAATGAATTCACGGTGTTCTTATTTCAATTTCCAGGAGTGTAGAAGGAATGGTGAGATGCTGTTGGACAGTTTACAGGGTATAGAGCACATAATCTTTTATCTTGTAACTGATTCGGGTTGCTACGTATTATCAGGGTAAATGTCAGTATTTCTTTCACTGCAGGTAAATAAGAAGGAAATCGATGGTTAAAATAAAAAAAATAGTTGCTTTCACATTTATGTAAGAATTGAAGCTGCGAAATTGCTGGTACACGTGATGATATAGCCATGTTATCCATGATCATATCAGAGACTGACTGATAATGCAAGCCAACAACATGTTACGGGTTTACGTAACCTCTGGCATTTGACATCACTTCCAAAGTTATCCTTTTGCTATATATTTGTTGTTGTTGCTGTTGTGGTCTTCAGTCCTGAGACTGGTTTGATGCAGCTCTCCAAGCTACTCCATCCTGTGCAACCTTCTTCATCTCCCAGTACTTCCTGCAACCTACATCCTTCTGAATCTGCTTAGTGTATTCATCTCTTGGTCTCCCTCTACGATTTTTACCCTCCACGCTGCCCTCCAATGCTAAATTTGTGATTCCTTGATGCCTCAAAACATGTCCCACTAAACGATCTCTTCTTCATGTCAAGTTGTGCCACAAACTTCTCTTCTCCCCAATCCTATTCAATACCTCCTCATTAGTTACGTGACCTACCCACATTATCTTCAGCATTCTTCTGTTGCACCACATTTCGAAAGCTTCTATTCTCTTCTTGTCCAAACTAGTTATCGTCCATGTTTCACTTCCATACATGGCTACACTCCATACAAATACTTTCAGAAACGACTTCCTGACACTTAAATCTATACTCGATGTTAACAAATTTTTCTTCTTCAGAAACGATTTCCTTGCCATTGCCAGTCTACATTTTATATCCTCTCTACATCGACCATCATCAGTTATTTTACTCCCTAAATAGAAAAACTCCTTTACTACTTTAAGTGTCTCATTTCCTAATCTAATTCCCTCAGCATCACCCGATTTAATTTGACTACATCCCATTATCCTCGTTTTGCTTTTGTTGATGTTCGTCTTATATCCTTCTTTCAAGACACTGTCCATTACGGTCAACAGCTCTTCCAAGTCCTTTGCTGTCTCTGACAGAATTACAATGTCATCGGCGAACCTCAAAGTTTTTACTTCTTCTCCATGAATTTTAATACCTACTCCGAATGTTTCTTTTGTTTCCTTTACTGCTTGCTCAATATACAGATTGAATAACATCGGGGAGACGCTACAACCCTGTCTCACTCCTTCCCCAACCACTGCTTCCCTTTCATGCCCCTCGACTCTTATAACTGCCATCTGGTTTCCGTACAAATTGTAAATAGCCTTTCGCTCCCTGTATTTTACCCCTGCCACCTTCAGAATTGGAAAGAGAGTATTCCAGTTAACATTGTCACAAGCTTTCTCTAGTCTACAAATGCTAGAAGCGTAGGTTTGCCTTTTCTTAACCTTTCTTCTAAGATAAGTCGTAAGGTTAGTATTGCCTCACGTGTTCCAACATTTCTACGGAATCCAAACTGATCTTCCCGAGGTCCGCTTCTACGAGTTTTTCCATTCGTCTGTAAAGAATTCGCGTTAGTATTTTACAGCTGTGACTTATTAAACTGATAGTTCGGTAATTTTCATATCTGTCAACACCTGCTTTCTTTGGGATTGGAATTATTATATTCTTCTTGAAGTCTGAGGGTATTTCGCCTTTCTCATACATCTTTCTCACCAGATGGTAGAGTTTTGTCATGACTGGCTCTCCCAAGGCCATCAGTAGTTCTAATGGAATGTGGTCTACTCCCGGGACCTTGTTTCGACTTAGGTCTTTCAGTACTCTGCCAAACTCTTCACTCAGTATCCTATCTCCCATTTAATCTTCATCTACATACTCCTCCATTTCCACAATATTGTCCTCAAGTACATCGCCCTTCCATTTTGCTGTTTTCCCTTCTTTGCTTAGAACTGGGTTTCCTTCAAAGCTCTTGATATTCATGCAAGTGGTTCTCCTTTCTTTAAAGGTCTCTTTAATTTTCCTGTAGGCAGTATCTATCTTACCTATAGTGAGGTAAGTCTCTACATCCTTACATTTGTTCTCTAGCCATTCCTGCTTAGCCATTTTGCACTTCCTGTCGATCTCATTTTTGAGACGTTTGTATTCCTTTTTGCCTGCTTCTTTTACTGCATTTTTATATTTTCTCCTTTGATCAATTAAATTCAATATTTATTCTGTTACCCAAGGATTTCTATTAGTCCTCGTCTTTTTACCTACTTGATCGTCTGCTGCCTTCACTACTTCATCCCTCAGAGCTACCCATTCTTCTTCTACTGTATTTCTTTCCCCCATTCCTGTCAATTGTTCCCTTATGCTCTCCCTGAAACTCTCTACAACCTCTGGTACTTTCAGTTTATCCAGGTCACATCTCCTTAAATTCCCACCTTTTTGCAGTGTCTTCAGTTTCAATCTGCAGTTCATAACCAATTGATTGTGGTCAGAATCCACATCTGCCCCTGGAAATGTCTTACAATTTAAAACCTGGTTCCTAAATCTCTGTCTTACCATTATATAATCTATCTGATACCTTTTAGTAACTCTAGGATTCTTCCAGGTATACAACCTTCTTTTATGATTCTTGAACCAAGTGTTAGTTATGATTAAGTTATGCTCTGTGCAAAATTCTACAAGGTGGCTTCCTCTTTCATTTCTTCCCCCCAATCCATATTCACCTACTATGTTTCCTTCTCTCCCTTTTCCTATAGACGAATTCCAGTCACCCATGACTATTAAATTTTCGTCTCCCTCCACTACCTGATTAATTTCTTTTATGTCGTCATACATTTCATCTATTTCTTCATGATCTGCAGAGCTAGTTGGCATATAAACATGTACTACTGTAGTGGGCGTGGGCTTCGTGTCTATCTTGGCCACAATAATGCGTTCACTATGCTGTTTGTAGTAGCTAACCCGGACTCCTATTTTTTATTCATAAAAAATATATATTTTGTTCTCAATAAAAACTGCTTCAAAATAAAGTCCAGGGGAAGTCTCAGAACGTTATGATTAGGATACAGACTGTTGTGCATGATGAGGGGTTCACCAAGTGACGTGTGTAGCGACGTTTGTAATGCTGAGGTAAGCAAAAACGGAGATTAGGCGGGGGTCTAAAAGTATACCCATAACGCCGTCTGGTTGTATACATGGAAGAATGCTGCAGATATTAAAAGGTATCAGATAGATTACATAATGGTAAGACAAAGATTTAGGAACCAGGTTTTAAATTGTAAGACATTTCCAGGGGCAGATGTGGACTCTGACCACAATATATTGGTTATAAACTCTAGATTAAAACTGAAGAAACTGCAAAAAGGTGGGAATTTAAGGAGATGACACTGACTAAACCAGAGGTTGTACAGAGTTTCGGGGAGAGCATAAGGGAATAACTGACAAGAATGTGGGAAAGAAATACAGTAGAAGAAGAATGGGTAGCTTTGAGAGACGAAATGGTGAAGGCAGCAGAGGATTAAGTAGGTAAAAAGACGAGAGCTAGTAGAAATCCTTGGGTTAGAGAAGAAATATTGAATTTAATTGATCAAAGGAGAAAGTATAAAAACGCACTAAATGAAACAGGCACAAAGGAATGCAAACGTCTCAAAAATGAGATCGACAGGAAGTGCAAAATGGCTAAGCAGGGATGGCTAGAGAACAAATGTAAGGATGTAGAGACTTACCTCACTATAGGTAAGATAGATACTGCCTACAGGAAAATTAAAGAGACCTTTGGAGAAAGGAGAACCACTTGCATGAATATCAAGAGCTTAGAGGGAAACACAGTTCTAAGCAAAGAAGGGAAAACAGCAAAGTGGAAGGAGTATACAGACGGTCTATACAAGGGCGATGTCCTTGAGGACAATATTGTGGAAATGGAGGAGGATGTAGATGAAGATGAAATGGGAGATAGGATACTGAGTGAAGAGTTTGACGGAGTACTGAAAGACTTAAGTCGAAACAAGGCCCCGGGAGTAGACAACATTCCATTAGAACTACTGCCAGCCTTTGGAGAGCCAGTCCTGGCAAAACTCTACCATCTGGTGAGAAAGATGTATGAGACAGGCGAAATACCCTCAGACTTCAAGAAGAATATAATAATTCCAATCCCAAAGAAAGAAGGTGTTCAGGGATGTGAAAATTGCCGAACTATCAGTTTAATAAATCACAGCTGCAAAATACTAACGCGAAGTCTTTACAGACGAATGGAAAAACTCGTAGAAGCCGACCTCGGGAAGATCAGTTTGGATTCCGTAGAAGTATTGGAACACGTGAGGCAATACTGACCTTACCACTTATCTCAGAAGAATGATTAAGGTAATGCAAACCTAAGTTTCTAGCATTTGTAGACTTACGGACAGCTTTTAACAATGTTGAGTGGAATACTCTTTTTCAAATTCTAAAGGTGGCAGGGGTAAAATACAGGGAGCGAAAGGCTATTTACAATTTGTACAGAAACCAGATGGCAGTTATATGAGTGGTGGGAAAGGGAATGAGACAGGGTTGTAGCCTGTCCCCGATGTCATTCAATCTGTACATTGAGCAAGCAGTATAGGAAACAAAAGAAAAATTTGGAGTAGGTATTAAGATCCATGTAGAAGGAATAAAAACTTTGAGGTTCGCCGATGACATTGTAATTCTGTCAGAGACAGCAAAGGACTGGGAAGATCAGTTAAACGGAATGGATAGTGTCTTGAAAGGAGGGTATAAGATGAACATCAACAAAAGCAAAACGTGGATCATGGAATGTAGTCGAATTAAGTCGGGTGATGCTGATGGAATTAGATTAGGAAATGAGATGCATAAAGTAGTAAATGAGTTTTGCTATTTGGGGAACAAAATAACTGATGATGGTCGAAGTAGAGAGGATATAAAATGTAGACTGGTAATGGCAAGGAAATCGTTTCTGAAGAAGAGAAATTTGTTAACATCGACGTTAGATTTTAAGTGTCAGGAAGTCGTTTCTGAAAGTATTTGTATGGAGTGTAGCCATGTGTGGAAGTGAAACATGGACGATAAATTGTTTCTGTAAGCACGAGACATGTTCGGAAGATTTCGTGGTCAGGCAGTGGATAAGGTGACAAGAAACATCAACTGTCCATTGAAAATGACAGTCGAAATCAATGTAGTGCATGATAGATATCGATGCAAGTTTATACACACATCAAAAAAAAGTTTCACATCATCTCGATTCCGAGAGTTCCGGAATAGAGATCAACATTAAGATGATTCCCGCCCTTTTTATGATCATGAGAACCACAAAGTGCATGTTGTACCACCATACAGCGAGACGTTCATGCTTGGTGCTCCAAATTGCTGTACACACCAGTACCTCTTATACCCTGTATTACGTCCTTTTGCATTGATGCATGCCTGTATTCGTCGTGGTATGGTATCAGCATGTTCATCAAGGCACTGTTGGTCCAGATTGTCCCACTCCTCAACGGCGATTCGGTGTAGATCCCTCAGAGTGGTTGATGAATCACGTCGCCCATAAACAGACATTTTCAGTGTGTCCCAGGCATGGTTGGTAGGGTTCATGTCCGGAGAACATACTGGCCACTATAGTCGAGCGATGTCGTTATTCTGAAGGAAGTCATTCACAAGATGTGCACGGTGGGAGCGCGAATTGTCGCCCATGAATACGAATGCCTAGCCAATATGCTGCCAATATGGTTGCACAACCGGTCGGAGGATGGCATTCACGTATCGTACAGCTGTCAGCGCGCCTTCCATGACCACATTCGCCCCACGTATTGCCACCCCAAATGTGTGGTAAACATCCATCTTGCTGCACTCGCTGGACAGTGTGTCTAAGGCGTTCAGCCTGACCGGGTTGCCTCCAAACTGGTCTCCGACGATTGTTTGGTAGAAGACATATGCAACACTCATTGGTGAAGGTAAAGTGATGCCTACACTACGCCGGCTGTTCGGCATGTTGTTGGGCCCATCTGTTCCGCGCTCCATGGTGTCGTGGTTGCAAAAGTGGACCTTGCCATGGACGTCGGGAGTGAATTTGCGCATCATGCCACCCATTGCGCACAGTCTGAGTCGTAACACGACGTCCTGTGGCTGCACGAAAAGCATTATTCAACATGGTGGCGTTGTTTTCAGGGTTCCTCCGAGCCATTATCCTTAGGTAACGGTCATCCACTGCAGTGGTAGCCCTTGGGCGGTCTGAGCGAAGCATGTCATAGACAGTTGCTGTCTTGATGTATCTCTTCCATGCCCGAACAATATCGCTTTAGTTGACTCCGAAGCGCCTGGGTGCTTCTCTTCTTGAGGGCCCTTCCTGGCACAAAGGAACAATGCGGATGCGATCGAACCGCGGTATTGACCGTCTAGGCATGCTTGAACTTTAGACAACACCAGCCATGTACCTCCTTCATGGTGGAACGACAGGAACTGATCGGCTGTCGGACCCCCTCCGTCTAATAAAGCGCTGCTCATGAGTGGTTGTTCACATTTTTGGGCGGGTTTAGTTACATCTCTGAACAGTAAAAGGGACTGTGTCTGCGATACAATATCTACAGTCTACGTCTGTGTTCATGAGTTCCGGGAACTGGGGTGATGCAAAACATCTTTTCACATGAGTAGAGGAAGTACCGTTGTGTAACTATATACCACGTCAAGTAAACTTGTCCCTGAATTATAAATACAGCATTGGAAATGCTGGTACGTTATGCTTGGACATCATGGAGTTCAAAATGGTTCAAATGGCTCTGAGCGCTATGGGACTTAACTTCTGAGGTCATCAGTCCCCTAGGACTTCGAACTACATAGACCTAACTAACATAACGACATCACACACATACATGCCCGAGGCACGATTCGAACCTGCGACCGTAGCGGTCGCGCGATTCCAGACTGTAGCGCCTAGAACCACTCGGCCACTCCGGCTGGCCGTCATTAAGTGAAGCTGAAGAAAAATTAAGGTTTGATCACTCACCTGTTGTAGCGTCGCAAGTTGTTCCTAGTGAACGTTTGTTTGTGGATAGCTTGCTGCATGTAACTTCGGGGGCTGACATCTAGCGGCCTAACTGAGAGACACACGAGCATCTGTCACTGCCTGTCGTGGGAAAGCTATTCAAGGTCTCTTACTGGACGCATTTATTCACAACCTATAAGAACCTAAATAAATTCTATTAAATTTTATCCAATCGTTTTATAAGTCGGTACACAAAATTTTTTTTTATTCAGAAGAAGATTGTATAATAAGTTCAACATTGTAACTGTCATAGTTTCGGAATAAAATAATTACTAAAAAGGACAAAACAGACACTTAGGGAACTAAATTCAGTTAGGAAATATGATAATCTATCTTTTGGTATAATTGAAAAACATAAACCGATCTCTCAGTGTGCAGAATTAATTAATTGAGATAGTCATATTAAAACATCAATAATAAAATCAGACAAAGTTATTATTTGTGTCTAAAATGGTTGTGCGAGTAAATGTTAGTAAATAAAAGTGTTTATGTGGGTCATTCGTTTAATTTCAAAGTTGCATTATATACCATCTTAAGTTACACAAGCTTGTCGTGGGAAAATGATCCCATGGGATTTACTCACTTTGCTGATGACGTATGTCTAAGTGTGATTGATATTGTAACAGAGCAGCTAGAAATTCTGCTGGAGTAAATTCTGTATCTAAAGACTATTTCCAGAATTATTGTCTTTTCTTTTCGTTTATTAAACATTATATTAATATCTGCATGTCAGATTGACGCAAATAGGTCTGTGTATACGGATTGGTGTTGGCCAGTTTTGACGTGAGTATGATGATGATCGAGCATTCTGATACGCAGTGAGTGTGGTCACTCAATCACAATTGAGACGTTTCCCACTTGTTACCTGATAGTTATACTGGGAGTGAGGCTGGAAGAAGGGAGTCACTTATTAGCGCTGAACGCAGACGGTTATGTTACTAGTGCCAGTCAGAATAATGTATAAGATGAAGAATTTCATAGTGTTTCAGATATTGGTGAGCTAAGTCGATAGCAGTTGCTGTTGAGGACTGCTTGGTGAAATTTCAGAGATTTTGACTAAATCTGTTGGACAGATATTCGCGTGTGAAATATTGGCCTTCATAGTATCTGTTTGGCATGTTTCAGTATTCAGCCACTGAGCATTTTTGTCGAGCAGTTTATTTTTTAGAAATCCACAAGAAGGACCGAATGTAATAACTCAAATTAGTGGTGAAATTAAAGACTGTGAAAACGTTGTTTAATTCGGGTCGGGTTTGGACAGATTTCTGACTGCTGGGCGTGTGAAATGTGTGTATGAGTTGTGAACTGGAAGAAAAGACTTAATAGTTTAAGTATGGTCTGAATAGTACCTTTCTTGGCTATCAAGAACAAAATGAACATTTTTGTGTGGGAATTTCTGACATTATTTTCGAGAAGTCAATCAATTTTCTTACTGTCCGATAAAATTGAATGACAGTTTTTCCACATAATTTTCTTTCATAACAAGAGTTGGGCGGCCTCAGTAACTGTAAGTATTTCATGGTGTTTTTTATCAACGCTGCTTTTACATCATCTTGTAAGTCTCTACGTTGCCGAGTGAAGGGATATAGAACAGACGCCGTTCTGAGGTAGGTGAAGTTTAGTTTGCAGCCGGCACAGTGACAACGACGTATGGAGGAGAAAAAAACTAACCCTGCCCCACCGCAGTTGGTGCTTTATCGGCCGGGAAAAACAATAGTAAGGTTCGAATATGTAGGATCTTTATAAAAAAAGCAGCAGTGTTTAAATGTGCTAATAAAGTATTCACACACGAGTTAAAAAGGAACTATAGTGGGACAAACGACACGTATGCTAATGAATTGTAGTTGAAGTGCAGTAGCACAGAACTCGAGTGCGAAATTATTAGTGAAGTGTACCATGTAGCAAGAGCATTTGATGGTGCGCTGTAGCAGACGATGTGCCGACATTTGACGACCGACAGGGGCTGCGCTACTGCAGTAAACAAACCGGAGGGTCGTGGAGGTTGGAGCCATGGCGGACGCGGTGGCTCTTAAACTGGACTTGAGTTTACAGAGCCTGCTGTGTGGACCTGCTGTTCCATCTTGCCGTGGTGGAGACGTCTGAAGTCAAAACTTAAGTAGTGTTTTACTTCATTGTGTGTGTGCTGAAGAACTGTCTGAAATGGCTGAAAATAATCAGGCAGTAGTAAAGGAGAGACTGGGGGTAGATTTGGGAAATGTAAAAGATGAAAATGATTCCATGATTGATAATTCCAGTTTTGACATATCACAAGGAAATGTCAGTAATAGTTTTAATAGTTTTCCAGATTCACTGTGTGTTAATTGAGGGACTGATAGTGAACAAAACATGATGGGGGGCGAAGTTGAAAATATACCTGTTACTGTAAAAGAAATAAAGCAGGAACCAATGTTAGCTGCTTGTGAGCCAAAGAACAATATGTGAGAAATCTTAGCCAATATTTTAAAGCATATGGGTCAGATGAATACTAATATGAATAAAATGGGGTCAGATATTAAAACATCATTAAGTTCCGAAATAAATGAATTGCATTCTGAAGTTGAACATGGATTTAATAATTTCTCAGTTGAAATGGAATACAAATTGCAGATAAAATTTCGAATTTTGAGAGATTAGTGGAAAAATGACCTGACTTTGTTTAATAATAATATTAACAGGGAAATTAATCAGGTCAGGCAAGAATGAAATGCTGCAGTTGTAACAGTGGAAAGTGAACTAACATCCCAGATTAAGCAGGTTGCTGAGGGTAGCGAACATTTCAAAGAATACGTAAATTCCGAAGTGGAAAAAACTCACGAACATGTAAAGAATGTAGATTACCGTGAGATTAACCAAGCTGCCATAGAAAGTGAAATTAAAGACGAGAAAGACAGGCGTACAAAGTTTGGAGCACAAGTGGCTAATAAAATCACTAATCTACAAACTAACATTAGTCAGTTAGGTACCAGTGTGAATTAACAGTTGTGTGAACACGACGGTAGACCAACAAAAGTAAAACGGTGTGTCAACAGCAGTAGTGGTAATATCCTATGTAACAGTGTAATAGACTCATCTGAAATAGCGTATGTAACTCTTCCACAATTTTTGGAATTTGACCCGAACAGAAATGTGCACCCAAAAGAAGTATGGAGCGACTTTGAAGATGTGTTACCTAAGGTATGGAATGATAAGAACAAAATAGGTTTGATTACATCTGATTTTATTATTTGGGGTAATTTAGCTTCTGAGAAGTTTGATAAGTTGGCGAACTTAAACAGGCAGTTTTTGAAGGATATTGGGCCAAGAGGAAGCAGATGGATGTTTTGAATAAGTTTTGGTCAGGGGGAGATACAATCCTAAAAAAGACAATATTAAAAGGTCTGTTCAAAAATGGGCAACTACTTTATTGTATCTAAGTGCAAAAGTAGAAACTGAGCGAATAATTATGGGGATAGAAAATAAGCTTCCATTGTACTGGAGAAATGTCGGCTCCTAGAAATAATCTTGGTACACTTATTCAGTATCTAGAAAGGGTAGAG
This sequence comes from Schistocerca nitens, assembly GCF_023898315.1. Lineage (NCBI taxonomy): Eukaryota > Metazoa > Arthropoda > Insecta > Orthoptera > Acrididae > Schistocerca > Schistocerca nitens. Next base: position 94,832,044 of record NC_064615.1, on the reverse strand, counting down.
AGTATTTTAATGGAAGAAGAAAATACCAGGAGAGAATATAGGCCTCCTTTCCGACGGAATGATAATGGAAGTGAAGTTAATGTAAACAGAATCAGCGTCCAAAGAGGTAATGGATACAGAGGTAGATTTAGAGGACTAGGAGGAACTAGTGGGAATAGGTTCAATGAACGGGTTCAGTATTACGGCTTCCGTCAGCCGTCGGCTGATGACGTAACAGAAAGGCGGTGCCCACCCAATGACAGGCATCTCAGGCATAATAACAGCACCCGGCAGGAAAACTGTTAGCAGTCTGCGATGATGCTGGCACTCACAGACGAAAGCATTACAGGTTAAACTCGCTAGCGACACCCTTTGTAAGGAAGGCGCCTAGAAAACAACATATTGGTAATAATAATTTAGCCACTAAGAGAGCAGAGGAGAGTGACACAGAGAAACTAGAGATATATCCAGTAAATAACGTAGCATTATGTGATAGAGACAGTGCAAATAAAGATCATAAGGACCATAATGTTAAGGAACAAGTAAATTTAAATGAAGATTCAGATCAGGAAATAGGGGTGAATCAGCACTGCGAAACAGATGAGAGGCTACCAATGAATTGTTGAATTAATGTGGAAGTAAGGGTCGAGGAGGTTTTGAGTAAATTCATGGAAGTAATTTCAGAAAGTGAGAATGGAGAATCAGAAGAAGGGGAAGAAGAAAGTGGTGTGAAAATTTCTAGCAATACCTTGGAAGGGTTCATGGTGGGGGTTCCTGTAGTCATGTCCCGGTTCATGAACCACGGGCAACGTATGAGTGGCCAAGTAAGTGGTCCCTACAGTCGGGATACCAGTTACTTTGGAATAAGGCTGGACATCTCGGACATATTCCGAGTCGTGGTCACCTTTGTGCTCATGCGGCAAAGACTACCAAATCCACCGGTTAGTCCCTCAACCGTTAGGGGTAAAACCCAATGGGACTCGGGGCAAGTAAGGCTAGCAACCTGCTTCCCTGGTACTTTAAATATGATGCTGGCAACAATCAGAGCAAAATGCCTCGGACGTTTGGTGGTGACGGAGTCCCACCTCTAACTGACCAACCAGGGACTCCTAAGATACGACTTGGCAAACATATTGTAATGAGATGGGGCGCTATTAATATCAATGGGGGTACTCCGGAGAGAAGGTAAAGCTGGCAGAGGCTGCAAGTAAGATGGGGTTGGACGTTTTAGCTGTTATTGACATTCGGGTAAGGAGTGAGAAGGAAGAGGAATTGGCAGAATACAAGGTCTAACTGTCAGGAGTCAAAGCAGGAATAGCATAATGGGGTGTAGGGCTTTACATCAGGAAAGAAATGGAACCCAACGTAGTTGCAATAAGGTATGTAAACGAACGACTGATGTGGATAGATTTGACAGTGTCTAGCAAGAAAATTAGGATTGTGTCAGTATATTCGCATTGTAAAGGGACAGATCAAGATAAGATGGATAGTTTTTATGACTCACTCAGTGATGTAGTTGTTAGAGTAAAGGACAAGGACAGTGTTCTGCTCATGGGTGATTTTAACGCCAGGATTGGAAATCGAACAGAAGTGTATGAAAAGGTTATGGGTAAATTTGGAGAGGATATGGAGGCCAACAGGAACGGGAAACAACTCTTGGATTTCTGTGCCAGTATGGGCTTAGTAATCACTCCTAATTTAAACATAAGAACATTCACCGGTATACTTGGGAAGGCAGGGGAACCAGATCTGTCATTGACTATATAATAACAGATCAGAAATTCAGGAAGGCTGTGAGAGACACACGTGTATTCTTTGATAACACTGATCATTATTTAATCTGCAGTGAAATTGGGATTGTAAGGCCGAAAGTGCTGGAGGTCAGGTCCATAAGTAGTAGGATAAGAGTGGAGAAACTTCAGGATAAGGAAATCAGGCACAAGTACATAACAGTGATCTCAGAAAGGTACCAGTTAGTTGAATGTAGTCAATTACAGTCATTGGAAAAGGAATGGACAAGGTACAGGGACACAGTACTGGAAGTGGCTAAAGAATGTCTTGGAACAGTAGTGTGTAAAAGTAGGATGCAGCAAACAGCTTGGAGGAATGACACAGTCAAGGCAGCCTGTAAAAGGAAAAAGAAGGCGTATCAAAAATGGCTACATACTAGAAATCAGGTAGACAGAGAAAGTTATGTTGAAGAAAGAAACAAAGCCAAACGGATAATTGCAGCATCCAAGAATAAATCTTGGGAAGACTTTGGAAACAGGCTGGAGACTATTGTGGCTTGGCAAGACAGCCAAGCCACTATGAGGAAGTCGAAAGGCACGCGTTTAAGCTCACGCGGGATGGCGTGAGGTATTGAACAGGACAAGGTCTTTATAGTAGCAAAAATAGTACGTAGCTTCTGGAATACTTAACTTTAATCCATAATTGGTGAACATCGGTCTGACGGTACATGCATCACAAGATAAATAGCAATTGATAATGGCGCCTTGCTAGGTCGTAGCAAATGACGTAGCTGAAAGCTATGCTAACTATCGTCTCGGCAAATGAGAGCATAATTTGTCAGTAAACCATCGCTAGCAAAGTCGGCTGTACAACTGGCGCGAGTGCTAGGAAGTCTTTCTAGACTTGCCGTGTGTCGGCGCTCGATCTGCAATCACTGATAGTGGCGACACGCGGGTCCGACGTATACTACCGGACCGCGGCCGATTTAAAGGCTACCACCTAGCAAGTGTGGTGTCCGGCGGTGACACCACAGAGACTATGGGTCAAGCTGCTGGAAAACCATTCTGAAGTGTAATTAGCAGTCTTCGAAAGGGAGGTAAGAAGGAAATGACAAGTATTTTGGACAGGTCAGGAAAACTGCTGGTGAATCCTGTGGATACCTTGGGCAGATGGAGGGAATATTTTGAAGAGTTGCTCAATTTAGGTGATAATACGATCCGTAATGTTTCAGATTTCGAGGTAGAATGTGATAGGAATGATGAGGGAGATAGCATCACATTTGAGGAAGTGGAGAAAATGGTCAATAGATTGCAGTGCAATAAAGCAGCTGGGGTGGATGAAATTTAGTCGGAACTCATCAAATACAGTGGAATGGCAGGTCTTAAATGGCTACACAGGATAATTGAAATAGCCTGGGAGTCGGGACAGGTTCCATTAGACTGGAGGAAAGGAGTAATCACACCTATCTTTAAACATGGAAACAGAAAAGATTGTAACAACTACAAAGGTATCTCTTTAATCAGCGTTGTGGGTAAAATCTTCTCAGGTATTGTTGAAAGGAAAGGGCGAGTATTAGTTGAGGACCAATTGGATTAAAATCAGTGTGGGTTTAGGCCTCTTGGATGTTGTCAGAACCAGATCTTTAGCTTACAGCAAATAATGGAGAAGTGTTACAAGTGGAACAGGGAATCGTATCTATGCTTCATAGATCTAGAAAAGGCATATGACTGGGTTTCTAGGAAGAGTTATTGTCTGTTCTACGAGATTATGGAATACGAGGCAAGCTCTTGCAAGCAATTAAAGGTCTTTACATAGATAGTCAGGCAGCAGTTAGAGTTGATGGTAAATTGAGTTCATGGTTCAGAGTAGTTTCAGGGGTAAGACAAGGCTGCAACCTGTCTCCACTGTTGTTCATATTATTTATGGATCATTTGTTGAAGACAATAGACTGGCTGGGTGAGATTAAGATATGTGAACACAAAATAAGCAGTCTCGCATATGCGGATGACTTAGTTGTGATGGCAGATTCGATTGAATGTTTGCAAAGTAATATTTCAGAGCTAGATCAAAAATGTAGGGACTATGGTATGAAGATTAGAATCTCCAAAACGAAAGTAATGTCAGTGGGAATGAAATATAAATGGATTGAGTGCCAAATAGGAGGAACAAAGAACAGGTGGACGGTTTCAAGTACTTAGGATACATATTCTCACAGGATGGCACCAAAAAAAAAAAAAATGGTTCAAATGGCTCTGAGCACTATGGGACTCAACTGCTGAGGTCATTAGTCCCCTAGAACTTAGAACTAGTTAAACCTAACTAACCTAAGGACATCACAATCATCCATGCCCGAGGCAGGATTCGAACCTGCGACCGTAGCGGTCTTGTGGTTCCAGACTGCAGCGCCTTTAACCGCACGGCCACTTCGGCCGGCACAGGATGGCAACATAGTGAAAGAACTGGAAGCGAGGTGTAGCAAAGCTAATGCAGTGAGCGCTCAGCTACGATGTACTCTCTTCTGCAAGAAGGAAGTCAGTACCAAGACTAAGTTATCTGTGCACCGTTCAATCTTTCGACCAACTTAGTTGTATGGGAGCGAAATCTGGGTGGATTCAGGTTACCTTATCACCAAGGTTGAGGTTACGGATATGAAAGTAGCTAGGATGATTGCAGGTACAAGTAGATGGGACCAATGGCAGTAGGGTGTCCACAATGAGGAAATCAAAGAAAAACGGGGAAAGAACGCTATAGATGTAGAAGTCAGGGCGAACAGGCTTAGATGTTGGGGTCATGTTACACGCATGGGAGAAGCTAGGTTACCCAAGAGACTCATGGGTTCAGCAGTAGAGGGCAGGAGGAGTCGGGGCAGACCAAGGGGAATGTACCTGGATTCGGTTAAGAATGATTTTGAAGTAATAGGTTTAACATCAGAAGAGGCACCAATGTTAGCACTGAATAGGGGATCATGGAGGAATTTTATGAGGGGGCTATGCTCCTGACTGAACGCTGAAAGGCATAATCAGTCTTAAATGATGATGATGATGATGATGACCTTGGAAGGGTTTGCAGAATCAGAGGAAAATTATGGTGAGAAGTTGGAGGAGTGTTTTAAGTTGTCAATAGTGGACAGACTTGTGGGAGCTGCCACTAATAATAATAAGCAAAAGGAGGACCCAGTAAATATAAGTATGATTTCCAATGGGAGAGAGGATTCGGCAGACGAGAAGTGGTGCAAGATTTGTTAGAGGAGCCTAAGACTGTAATCAGGAGAGTGTATGTAGGACAACCGATAGTTAAAGTAGTGATGTTTGAAGAAAAAGTTTAAACATTATTGTAGCTACTGGAAAAACTTAGAAAGTGGTTAAACAAGAAGTCCTATTACCCATAACTGTAAGTGGGGCAGCCATAAAACAGAATCTTCGGGTTATAAACGGGCTCAGTGTGAAAATGTTGGTGGTTGCCAACTCCTTGCATAAATATGAAGGATGGGTAAATTTTGGTTCCAATGATGTAACTAAAAGAATAACAGGAAAACTTGTAGTTATTCCATTCATTGAAAATAGACAGAGTGTAAACGAAGAACAAAGTGATATTGATCGAAGGCTATAATGAATATGGTGAAAGAAAAGAAGTGGATCCTTCTGAGCTAGAGAGTGTCAGAATTACGAGGTGCATTCAAGTTCTAAGGCCTCCGATTTTTTTTCTCCAGACTGGAAAGAGATAGAAACATGCGCATTGTTTTAAAATGCGGCCGTTTTCATTGTCAATACGTCCCAGAGATGGCAGCACCGTTCGGCTGATGGAATTTTACCGCCAGCGGCGAGAATGAGAACTGTTTTAAATACTTAAAATGGCGACGCTTTCCTTACTTGAACAGCGTACAATCATTCGTTTTCTGAATTTGCGTGGTGTGAAACTAATTGAAATTCATCGACAGTTGAAGGAGACATGTGGTGATGGAGTTATTGATGTGTCGAAATTGCGTTCGTGGGTGCGCCAGTTTAATGAAGGCAGAACATCGTGTGACTACAAACCGAAACAAACTTGGGCTCGCACAAGTCGGTCTGACGACATGATCGAGAAAGTGGAGATAATTGTTTTGGGGGATCGCTGAATGACTGTTGAACAGATCGCCTCCATAGTTGGCATTTCTGTGGGTTCTGTGCACACAATCCTGCATGACGACCTGAAAATGCGAAAAGTGTCATCCAGGTGGGTGCCACGAATGCTGACGGACGACCACATGGCTGCCCGTGTGGCATGTTGCCAAGCAATGTTGACGCGCAACGACAGCATGAATGGGACTTTCTTTTCGTCGGTTGTGAGAGTGGATGAGACGTGGATGCCATTTTCCAGTCCAGAAACAAAGCGCCAGTCAGCTCAATGGAAGCACACAGATTCACCGCCACCAAAAAAATTTCGGGTAACCGCCAGTGCTGAAAAAATTATGGTGTCCATGTTCTGGGACAGCGAGGGCGTAATCCTTATCCATTGCGTTTCAAAGGGCACTACGGTAACAGGTGCATCCTACGAAAATGTTTTGAAGAACAAATTCCTTCCTGCACTGCAACAAAAACGTCCGGGAAGGGCTGCGCGTGTGCTGTTTCACCAAGACAACGCACCCGTACATCGAGCTAACGTTACGCAACAGTTTCTTCGTCATAACAACTTTGAAGTGATTCCTCATGCTCCCTACTCACCTGACCTGGCTCCAAGTGACTTTTGGCTTTTTCCAACAATGAAAGACACTCTCCGTGGCCGCACATTCACCAGCCGTGCTGCTATTGCCTCAGCGATTTTCCAGTAGTCAAAACAGACTCCTAAAGAAGCCTTCGCCGCTGCCATGGAATCATGGCGTCAGCGTTGTGAAAAATGTGTACGTCTGCAGGGCGATTACTTCGAGATATAACGCCAGTTTCATCGATTTCGGGTGAGTAGTTAATTAGAAAAAAAATCGGAGGCCTTAGAACTTGAATGCACCTCGTAGGATCGAGGAGATATTAGAGGAAGTTACAGATTTAATTGAAATACAAAAGGATAATGTAAGACCAATTTTGAATAAAAATTGTGAGGTATTTTCAGATCGGCCTGGATTAGTTCGAAATTATGAATGATACTTAACCGTGAAAGAAGATGCAATTTTTTTTTCAAAAAATAACATATGCCGTTCCAGAAGTGCATAAGGAAGCCGGGGACTAAATTTTTTTGTTGTATGGATATTACGTGTGGATTCTGGAATCCACCTCTGGCTAAGGAATCCAGAAAGTGTACAGCGTTTCTGTTTGAAGGACGATGTTACCAGTACAAGGTTGTGACTTTTGGGTTGAATATCAGTGTTTGTGCATTTGTCAGGGCAATGTCTCAGGTTTTAGATGATCAATTATTGAGGCGAATTACCGTTTACGTGGACAATGTGTTGATTTCGACTTCCACTTGGGAAGAGCACTGTTTGTTGCTAGACAATGTGTTATGGCTATTAAAACAGGAGGGATGAAGTTAAGTAAGACAGAATTTGTCAAAAAAGAGGTTAAATTCCTGGGACATATAGTAAGTGGAGAAGGGATTATGCCCGATCCAAGTAATATAAATGCTATTAGGTACTATGCAGCACCGACCACACGTAAGGAACTAAAAGAAATGCTCGGTTTGTTCGGATTTTATCGCAAATTTGTGGCACGGCAATTATTTAATGATACTTGTTTAAGGGAATTGTCGAAGAAAAATGTTCCCTATAAGTGGACCACGGAATGTCAAACCGCTTTCGAAAAACTTAAGGAAGCACTAGTGAATAGCATGATTTTGAATCATCCTGACTTTTCAAAACCTTTGTGTCTAGGATCAGATGCCTGTGGTTACGGTCTGGGGGTAGAATTGTTCCAGACTGAGATGATTGGAGAAGAACAGGTCCACAAAACGATCCCATTTGCAAGTCGATCGTTACAACAAGCGGAGAAAAACTACAGCATCACTGAACTGGGAGCTTTAGCGGTTATTTTCGGTTTGAAAAAGTTTCAGCAATGCCTGTTAGGACATAAAGCTCTGATTTTTACGGACCATAGTGCACTAACGTATTTAAATACTTGTCAGCTCAAACATGGTAAACTCAAGAGTTGGCCTATGTATTTGAGAAAATTGAACTATGAGATGCAGTATATAAGGGGTGCTCAAAACATAGTGGCAGAGGCGCTACCAAATAGTGTAAAGAATAAAGAGCAGAGAGTGGATCCTGCAACGAACAGGGATTGTGATGATTATATTGAGAGCAGTATTTCAGCTCCAGGAAGAGGGACCGATTAAACGCATCTGTAAGAACCTTAGACGAGAACAAAATCAGGATGATAATATTGAATTGGTGAAAAGTAGAAGGTCACCCCGATTTTCCTAAGGTAGCAAAATATTACCAAGTTTGCAAAGATATTCTTTTTAGGAGGAGAAAGAACAGTAATGAGGATTGGCGTATTTGTTTCCCTGAACAACATGTGGATTTGTTTATCGATTTTGCACATGATAAATATGGGCATTGTGAAGCAAGTAAATGCATCGCCAAGCTAAGTGAAGTTGTAATATTTGAAAACACGTGGCGCAGAGTGCAGAAGAGGCTGGAATACTGTGACCGGTGTCAAAAAGGTACGAGCTAGTAATAGAATTAAACAAGGACAGATGTACTCTGTGGAGCCCCAAAACCTACTAGATTTAGTAGCAATAGAGCTTTTCGGCCCGCTACCAGTTTGAAGAGGAGGTTGTGGGTATGTGTTCGTACTGGTAGATGGATTTCCTAAATAAGTGCAATTTTATCGGCTTAAGAAGGCTAACTCTAAGGTAATTGTAAGTAAGATAGAGAAAGACTATTTTGTCAACACTGGGGTGCCAAAAGCTATTTTGTCAGATAATGGTCCACAAGTTATATCTAAGCGTTTTGAAGAATGTTTAAAAAAAAAGAGCACATCAAAATTTCGACCTATTTTCCACAGGGAAACATGTGTGAAAGAATTATGAAAGAACTTAACCATCTCTGTAGGACATACTGTCATAAGGAGCACTCAGCATGAGCTAATTATTTGGGGTACTTTGAGAGAGAATTAATAATTTAAAATACGAAGCCATAGGTTTTGCTCCAGTAGAATTAATGGGAGGGATTAGACCTAACAACATCCTATTTCATTTAGTAGAATTCCCTAAAATCACAGAATTAGCTATGGAAGAAAAGGAAACGGTAGCCCGTTCCAATATTAGAGAAAAGGCGCTAGAAAGAAAAAGGAGACATGATGCGAGAGCTAGTCCCACGAGCTTCCAGATTGGTGATCTGGTGCTGGTAAAGACTAAGGAAAAGTTTAAGAAACTGACTGTTGAAACTAAGAAATTTCCAGACGAGTATGTAGGACCCTTTAGAGCTATAGAGAAACCGCATGCTAATGATTATAGACTGGAGTATGGGAAGTCACATAACCTTTTTGGATTAAGAAACATTATTGATTTGAAGAGATACATTCAGAAAGAAATCTAAAACCGTAGTATTACACCGGATTACTACCCTATTCTCCGTTCTGTCTTTTTCCTTTTGCACGTTGCGGTTAGCACTTGCAGAGTAACCCGGCTGATCGGTTTATTCCTTCAATTTTCGTTTTCGTAAACTGGTCGCCTATCTGTCTCTTTAATCTATGCGTCCTCGCTTCCCACCTTTGGGAGAGGCGAAGGCACACTTTTCCATCTATCCATTGTAATTCCTTGTGTTGCCACTCAGCACTACCAACGGGTTACGGACCTGTTGTGTGATGTGAACATTGCAGCAAAAATGATTCCCTCTTCTTTCCCTGGCGTGAGGAAGAAGCAGAACCGCTTTCTAGCACTGTTTCTGGTCTAAACCATTAACAGTGTCCTTAGGTGGTCTTCCCATTCTTGCTTAGGCCCTTTTATGGACCCATGATAATATCATCTAGTTACCGACTTGTTGAAAGTAAAAGAGACGATCGAGGCAACATTGCTTCTCCCTCTTATCCTTGGCGTAGGTGATCAGCAGAGCATTTTTTCAACTAAACAGCACTAATTTACACTGACACATTAATTCTAATAGTGGATTAATATATAGACCAAACCTAATATAAAGATAAATGAGATGATTTGAAAGCCACAGAGAGGTGGACTAAGCGTATTTTATATTGTCAGTAATGTATGTTTTCCTGAATATAGTGAATGAGATGCATCGGAGAGCCACGTAAGTTGGCATGAGTCTGGCCTAATGTTTTTCCATAAGGAATTGTTTCGTATGTTCTGTATGTATATTACGTAATTTGATCATGAGATGACGAAGAACCACAGTAACTGACGTATTGGAGGTGTTTTGAGAGCCACAGAGGTTGACTTGAGTTAGCTTCAGTAATGAAGAGCCACAGTAACGGCTAGTGGTCTCAGTATTTTACTATTAGGACTTTTTGTATTTTCCTTGAATTTTGTGTACGAGAAGTACTGAGCCACAGTGGTAGCATTAGTTAACGTTCAAATTTCTCATACAAGGACTCTTTGCAGTATTTGTCAATAATTTATACACTTTATAACAGGTGTGTCTAAGGTGTACTGCTCGAAGCCACAGCAGCTGGAGTAAAGGACTTTCTGTCTGTTACCACAATATGGTAAATTTTGTATATAGGATAAATGTGAGGACTTCGCTAAAGCCACAGAGAATAGCAGGGATATTTTTCAGAGCTTTTTATGATGACTTTTCTCTAGAATAGATGTTCTTTGAAAACAGTATTACGTAAGATGTGAGTAATATATCAGAGATTTTATAAAATAGTTTTTCTGTTGTTGTAAGATGTATATAGAAGTATCTGCAGGACTGAAGAAGGTGGACTGAACGATTGTCAGTGCTCAATACTTTTGTATTTCTTTACGTAATGTGTAATGATGTTTTTCAGAGCCGCAGATGATGACGGAGATAACTTCGCAGGTTATTTTATGATGTTGTATTTTGTTCTTTGTGTCCAACAACGTATTTGTGTGAAGGCAAGTAGTAAATCTGGTTTTCTGAAAGAGAGTTAGGAAAGAGTGTTTTTTGGGAGTTAGCAGAATTTGTAACAGTAACTTGCTTAGTGATTAAAACAGATTTTGGAAAAGGATTCCAGTAGTAGTGCCAAAATTGGGTACTGTTGATTTTTTGAGGGACACTTAATTCACTTTTTACTGAGATGATTAATACTCAATTTAACTACTGTATATAAGATGTTGAGTTTTGATGAACTATGAATTCGTCTGAGAAAACAGCTCTGTGTAAATGAGAGAAGTATATTTAAAAGGAACAATAAAGTTTCCGAAAAATTTTTATGGAGTTCTTTGCTTTTGAATTTGAGAGCAGTAATTGCTGACTAAAGGATATTTTGTGTGTTAGGTTAGGATTTTGAAGGTACAGAAAAACTGTACAGAACCCGATTCAAGACTGAGAGAGAACTCCAGTCTCTGACTAAGAGCTGGAATGATGTATCCCAGTGACGAGCAATGATGGGAACCATATGTAAGTGTTGATTAGAAGTGGTCCGAACACATTTTATACATCGGAGACTGTTATCAGAACCATAACATGTTGTCAGAGAAATATTAGGTAAAAAGACGACCCCCATATCGAAGTGAATACATTCTGTCAAGGTTCAGGAAAGGACACCCTACACAGTGACTAAATTGTATTTTAGTAAATTTTTGAATGTTGTTAAAGCGACTTAACAAAATTAATATTTTTGCTTGAAGTCAAAGTGAAAGATTAAGAACTTTGTTCAGAGAAGAATGTAATTTCAAGAAAAATTCAACGTAAATATTTTGCTAATTTAATTTTGAGAAAAATGTGATTTTGGAGATAGATGGAAATTTTCTGTAAATTAATTTGATTGTATGCTATTCAGTCCTAGCATTTAATGTTCGATGTAATTGTGTAGAATACTGTCATGAAGTTAACTGAGAAAAACAAATTTTGATTAACAGTGTTGTGGTAGTTAAAGATTCAAATTTTGGACGCAGTAAGAACCATAAAATGTAATTAAACGAAATTTGAGGTTCTTAGGGGGTGTGTAGCGACGCAAGTTGTTCCTTTCGAACGTTTGTTTTAGGATAGCTTGCTGCATGTAACTTCGGGGGCTGACATCTAGCGGCCTAACCGAGAGACACACGAGCATCTGTCACTGGCTGAAGTGGGAAAGCTTTTCAAGGTCTCTTACTGCATGCGTATATTCACCGCCTATAAGAACTTAAATAAATGATATTAAATATTATTCAATCAATTTCAAAATCGGTACACTACCTTTTTAATGAGGAGAAGATTGTATAAAAATTTCAACACTGTAACTACCGTAGTTTAGGAGATTAAAAAAAACTAAAAAGTAAAAACCTTACATTTAGGGAACTCAATTCAGTTAGGAAATTTGTTAGTTAGTCTTTAGGTATAATTGGAATACATAAACCGAGCTCTCCGTGTACAGAATTAATTAATTGAGTTTTTCACATTAAAACTTTAATATGACAATTAGTTATTATTTGTGTATAATATGGTTGTGGGAGTAAATATGAGTAAATGAGAGTGTGAATGTTGGTCATTCGTTTAATTTCAAAGTTGCATTATGTAGCGTCTTAAGTAACCATAAGAGTTACACAAACCTGTTGTGGGAAAATGATCCTAGGAGATTTACTCACTTTGCTGATGACGTATGTCTAGGTGTGATTGATATCGCAACAGAGCAGCTAGAAATTCAGCTGGGGTAAAATCTGTGTCTAAAATGTATTTCCAGAATTATTGTCTCTTCGTTTTCGTTTATTAAACATTACATTAATATATGCATGTCAGATTGACGCAAATGCGTCAGTGTATATGGATTGGTGCTGGCAAGTTTTGGCGCGAGTATGATCATGAGCGAGCCTTCTGATTGGCAGCGAGTGAGGTGAGCCCATCAGAACTGAGACGTTTCCCTGATAGTTATACTGGGAGTGAGGCTGGAAGAAGGAAGTCAGTTGTTAGCGCTGAACGCGAACGGTTATGTTACTAGTGCCAGTCAGAATAATGTATAAGATGAAGAATTTCATAGTGTTTCAGATATTTGTGAGCTAAGTTGCAGTTGCTGTTGAGGACTGCTTGGCGAAATTTCTGAAATTTTGACTAAAACTGTCGGACAGATATTCACTTGTGAAATATTGGCCTTCATAGTATCTGTGTGGCATGTTTCCGTATTCAACCACTGAGCATTTTTTGCGAGCAGTTTCTTTTTTAGAAATCCACAAGAAGGACCGAATGTAATAACTCATATTAGTGGTGAAGTTAAAGAGTGTGAAAACGTTATTCAATTTGCGTCGGGTTTGGAAGATTTCTGACTGCTGTGCATGTGAAATGTGTGTATGAGTTGTGAACTGGAAGAAAATAGCCAATAGTTTAAATGCGGACTGAATAGTACCTTTTTTTTGCTATCAAGAACAAAATAAACATTTTTGTGTGGAAAGTTTGGACATTATTTTGCAGAAGCCAATCCATTTACTTACTGTCAGATAAAATTGAATGACACTTTTTCTACAGAACTTTCTTCCAATTAATTACTGTCCGATAAAATTTAATGACACTTCTTCTACAGAACTTTCTTCCATTTAATTACTGTCCGATAAAATTTAATGACACTTTTTCTACAGAACTTTCTTTCATAACCAGAGTTGGGCAGCGTCAGTATTTGTAGTTTCTAGACAGTGTTTTTTAATCAACGTTGCTTTTACATCATCTTGTAAGTATCTACGTTGCCGAGTGAAGGGACATCGAGCAGACGCCGGTCTGAGGTAGGTGAATTTTAATTTGCAGCCTGCACAGTGACAACGGTGTAACGAGGACAAAACTCGCCCTGCCGCACTGTCGCTTCACTTGAACGTACTATGACTAACATACAGCATAATTCTCTTTCATAAGCATTTGTGCTTGCTCGTAGGAGTAACTGTTCAGATTAAGATTTCGGTGGTCCTCTGTACATGACAGTATTGAAAAAAGAGTATGGGACAACGAATTTCAACAAATAAGGTAAGAAACTCCTGCAACATAATTTAGACAGACATAGTCGTGAAGCTGGAACACTGCATTTTATGATAGTTGAGAAAGAAAACGGATAATGGTTATATAATATGATGAGATATCATTTTTCTATGTTCTCTAATCTATTACGTAGCGTTGCGAAAATTCTACAGCTGTAATATAAATCTTTTCAGAAAATACACCTATGTATAAACGCTGCGACCAAAATGGTTTTCGTGGATTATACAGGCTTTCTGGACCATGATGGTAGTAGAGTAGCAGAACTATTGTATTATTCGAGCCTAGTGAGTGTGGACTCTTACTACTGGGAATTATAATAGTCAGAAAGCTGTGAAATTCTGGGAATAGGCTTTCAGAGTTTAAAACCAGTAGTGGGAAAAAATATTTTGAGGGGAAACAGCCGTGGGTCTTTCTCCCTGGTGCCAGCCAGTCGCGAAAGAGTCTCATTAGAAGGTGTTTTACATGTTCAAAGTTTTATTCATGTGCTGCAGCAATAGTGTAGGTGGATTAACAAACCTAGAAACGGTATACCACACGAAGAAAAATTTGAATTTTTCTAAAAATAAAAAAAAAATTGCAAAAAATTGTTGCTATGAATAAATGAAATGTTGCTAAAGAAGTTATTTGCGAAGAACAGAATTACCGAAACCTCTTGGAACGATAGTGGGCTAGAAGGGAGCAATGGGCGATTTCCAGTTGTATGCGTATGCTGGCACAAGGGCGCCATACCAACAATATTAGTGAAGGGTTCTTGAGGATTTTGAAGGATCAGTGTGGTGCAGACAGTGCAAAGTCGATTTGTATTTTTAGGAATGAATTCTAGATCCTTCGAACGGAACAAGCCATTGATCTTTCAGCAATTCAGTTGATATACCTTCACCGGAAGTACTAATAAAAATATGGCAGGTTAACAAAAACATTCTTTTGTTTCCCAGTAAGGATAAAAAACCCGCCTGATCACGGAAATGATCCTGGTAGTAGACCAAGAACACCAATTTCTGACAATAAATAGTATAAAGCTGCATCTGCTGCGTATTCTGTTAACTATGTAATCACTACATAATAATGTATTTATAATTGAATAACCTTTGGCGAAATCAATTACATGTAAAATTTTTGATACAACAAACGAATTAAAGTAGTTTTGCTGTGCACGTATATCGTATCAAGCAATACGACGAAAAATACTGAATCCTCATATAAGCTAGTTCTTTGCGCGAAAACTTTCGTGTAAATGACAGCACTTTGTATAATTTGATTTGATTTATTCAGCGCCGATTTCATCGCATTCACAATACCGAGTTTGTCCAGATGAAATGTGTTGTGATTTTTGTGTGTTTGCTCAAGGTAAAATATTAAATACTTCATCTCAAATATGTTACTTATTTACATCTAAACAAACAAACAATTAACAATAAAACGCACTGTCTTTTTCTTGTAGAAACTACTTCAGAAACCACGATTTCACTTCATACATGCACACTTTACGTGACTTTTCTGTATAGAAAAGCTTTAAAAGCATAAGACTTTGATATCGTAATCGTAACAAACGTTAATTTTCGCGAACAAGAACAACTGTCGCAAATAAATATAATCTTCTGAGGAAAATTTTTCACAAATGAGTAGGCAAAATACCAAGAATCTGCATATCTTTAAACTTGGGAGGATTAAGAAAAATCAGTTGCTTCCAGTGGACAAGTTTATGTTAAAGCAGACCTTTTTAGATCGACCTCAGTTCTGGCTTTTCATTGGTTGCTTGGCTATAGCTCGCGGCCTAGTGGGGTATTGCTGGAATCCGTGCTACTTTCGTTCTCGTTGTGGCAATAGCGCGTCACGTTTCAGCCAGCCAATCCCGAGCGTACTTGTGGTCACATGACGTATAGTCCGCTGCCTGCGTAATCAGCTTTGTGTAACAGCTCGCTTCTGCTTGGAGGTGTCGCAATGTGAACTGCTTCTTGCGACAGTTACTGAGGTGGGGTCGCCGCATTCTTCCCTCCCCCATTTCCTGCCACTCCCCGACGGTCCGATAACTGCGTTTACGTGTCTCCCTTCCGCCATTCCATGCCTGCTAACGGCAAGCATGAGCCTGCTCATTTTAATAATAAACGTCTCCGGCAATCTAAGCGAAGCCTGCTCGAGGACTGTTTGTGAAGGTACTATCCAGAAGCTTCAAAGCGATAAAAATTTTTATTTTACTGAAAGCTACGGCGTTGGTTTGCTGTCGATTCGGATGAGGATATGTCAGTCACTAATGCTTCGCATTAACGCTTCCTTTCCTCTATGCCTATATTCTTATTCACAAAGAATCTTCACTACACCATTTCCTGCTGGTGTTGATTTTACCCGACACTCAACTGATCGGAAAGATTGTACCCCTTCACTTTCAATTACACATCTGTAACACGACTGACATTTTCATTTTCCTTTTCAGACTTTCTAGCATGCTTACTTCAGACTTCTGACACTCCTCGCAACGATTGTTTCGATGGTTATTCAAACTTTTCCTTGTGGCGACATCCCATGTGGCTAGTCCCTTCCGAAAATCTGAATGGAGGACTATTCCAGAATTTTTGTCAGTGGTAACAACCATCACTGCGCGTTTTCAATCACAGGCCACATTTACTGTAGATGGATGTCATGTGACTTCCTTACTCTGGTGTCCGCCCCCAGTAGCTGAGTGGCCAGCGCGACAGAATGTCAATCCTAAGGGGCCGATTCCTGGCTAATTCGGAGATTTTCTCCGCTGAGGGGATGGGTGTTATGTTGTCCTAATCATCATCATTTCATCCCCATCGAGGCGCAAGTTGCCGAAGTGAGGTCAAATCGAAAGACTTGCACCCGGCGAACAGTCTACCCGACGGGAGGCCCTAGTCACACGACATTTACATTTACATTACTCTACCTTCTGTGATGCGTCCGCGTTTAGAGGCAGTTTCCCACACGATGCGCAAAAGGGATCCTGGACCTTCAACCATTTCTCCATCATCTTTGACACGGCAGTAAGAAGAAGATACTGATACCTTATTCCGGAGGTTTGCGGATTCATGCCTCATTGTTTTTATGTGCTTCATAACCAAAGACGGTATGGCTAGACCATTATGAGATCCTACACGCAATAGCTTTGCACATGGAATCTCCACGAGGTAGAAAAGAACACTAACAATTTTCTACTGTGTTGTCATATCTCCTGGAAACGATAAAACAATTTGAAGGAAATGTATAGCTGCTCTAATCCTCAACAGTCTACGAGATAAAAAATATACACCTAATTACAAACATTTATCTTCCCTCACTTCTCCCCTTTGCTTCCATGTACGTTACGGCGCTAGGGACGGTTGAGTTAATCAATACGGTCTTGCTAAGTTAGCAGCCAGAACGGCCAAAAGCATGGGTGACTAGAGTCGATATATTTTCCGTGGAAATACTGTTCTACTTTGTGGTTTAACTGTGATGCCATTCTTCTGGATAAAATATTAGGTTGGTAAAATGTAGCCCCGTTTGTTTCAGAGATTAGTCCAGAGTGTATTGTCATCAAGAGAATCGAATCTGCCTCTTGACGGGTCTTGGAGCAGAAAAGTTCCTGAATCTGAGTGGAAGGCAAGAGAATTTAAACATAGGGCTGAATTACTTGAAGTTGGAAATGTTGTGAACTAGTCAGTTTGACTGAGAGGAACAAGGGGACTTCAGTTGAATCTACAAATGGCAGTAAGTGAGCTTACGAAACGTGTTGTCTTTCGTGACTAGTTCTGACTGGATCCCCAGCTCTCAGAACATTCTCAGCTCATTCAGATACGTTGTTTAAAATCTAAGGTCGTGCAATGGATTAAAAAGGAAGACAACCTAGTAAATTAATAATGGGTGCCAGTTTTGCAAATCAATAATACCGGTTAATATCTGTAGTTAATTAACTACAGATCCAATACACGAAAGTCCAGTTGATGCTCTATTTTTGGTTCTGATGGTTACAGCCAAAGGAACAGCATACTGTGTTCAAATATCTTAAAAACATATGAAAAACCTTTAATTGGTATGAATCAGAGCCTAATTCGGAGGCTGAAACACCTGTGAGTGGGTCGCAAATTACGAGGGGAAGGACAGAAACATGGCCTAAAGGTTTCTCTCTCCAATCTAGTTTCATTTGTTGCACAGAAGCAAATGCACCGACTGTCATGTGGGTGCGGAACACACATGCAAACTTAGTTAATAGTAGGGAACTGGCACTGTAATTAGCAATCACTTAGTCCGACCTTCACTGGGGTAACCACGCTTCAACAAAAAACAAAATCACACTGTACATTATATCGTTCGTGAATTCACGTGCGTAATTCCCACAGCCACGATAAGAATTTTGTAAGTGGTTCCATAAACGTGGTCTGATCTGCACATGCAACAATGTGTTCTTGATGCAGAAACAAACCCTAAGAAATTCGTCAAATTAGGTGGCGAAATGAAACCCAAGAAAACAGTCAATGCAAGAATAAGTCAGTTTAGAAACAAGAAAGCGATATGGAAATGTACAGAAGCATGAACAACAGCGAAATATTCTTCAGCGCCATACCTGCATGAACCAAAAGGAAACCATATTTAAATTGTAATTTAGTCGAATAAAAGTTAGTGAGGACATGACGCTCACCAATAAAATGATTCTGACAAATACAAAGTTCAGCCGTAAAGGATGAATTAACAAGGAACTTTGAATAACCCTATCTCACACACGTGTCCCCTCATCATAAAGGAAAATGTAATTCAGCACAAAAAATTAAATTAATATAAGAGGAAACGAGTCATCCAGAACACTTGCGGACACGATTCAAAGTGAGAACAGGATTGCTATCGCAACCTCACATAGCGAAGGTGTGGATTTAATAACGTGCATACTGCTTTGACCTAGTTTAGGAGTGAGTGTAGGCTTCAAAGGGAAGGTTTATTTGTACATGCGTCACGCCTTGACTGTAAAATGTTACATTACACGGTTTTGCAGCAGATACTTCCAACCAGTGTGTTAGTAGATACCCTTAAGACAGAACAGCTATAGACCTTAAATATCTGTTAGTAACCAATTCTTCTTTCGAGAGGCAAAGCTCAATCACTGACATAACAACGACGCTTACCCGGACTCGGTAAACCCTCGTAGTTGCAACAGGTGTATGTGGGCTCATTTCTAGGCATCTGCTAAGTAAATGAAGTAAGCTAGAATGGACGTAGCTTCTCGAAATGATTTGAGTGACTCTTTAGATTCAAGCCATATGTTGTTGTTGTGGTCTTCAGTCCTGAGACTGGTTTGATGCTGCTCTCCATGCTACTCTATCCTGTGCAAGCCTCTTCATCTCCCAGTACCTACTGCAGCCTACATCCTACTGAATCTGCTTAGTGTATTCATCTCTTGGTCTCCCTCTGTGATTTTTACCCTCCACGCTGCCCTCCAGTACTAAATTGGTTATCCCTTGATGCCTCAGAACATGTCCTACCAACCGATCCCTTCTTCTAATCAAGTTGTGCTACAAACTCCACTTCTCCCCAATTCTATTCGATACCTCCTCATTAGTTATGTGATCTACCAATCTAATTTTCAGCATTCTTCTGTAGCACCACCTTTCGAAAGCTTCTATTCTCTTCTTGTGTAAACTATTTATCGTCCATGTTTCATTTCAATACATGGCTACACTCCATACAAATACTTTCAGAAACAACTTCCTGAGACTTAAATCAATACTCGCTGTTAACAAATTTCTCTTCTTCAGAAACGATTTCCTTGCCATTTCCTGTCTACATTTTATATTCTCTCTACTTCGACCATCATCAGTTATTTTGCTCCTCAAATAGCAAAACTCCTTTACTACTGTAAGTGTCTCATTTCCTAATCTAATTCCCGCAGCATCACCCAACTTAATTCGACTACATTCCATTATCTTCGGTTTGCTTTTTTCGATGTTCATCTTATACCCTCCTTTCAAGACACTGTCCCTTCCGTTCAACTGCTCTTCCAAGGCCTTTGCTGTCTCTGACAGAATGACAATGTCATCGGCAACCTCTAAGTTTCAAGTCATATACCGAATGAAAACTGTATTTACAGGCGATGTAACCGTATCGGAAAGAAATGTGGTAGATTTCTATCCTACCAGATCAAATATTGCGGAGATATATTTGAGACGGAAACACTACTGATGTGGCGTACATGTCGACGCAACTGTTTTGCTGAATGCTCGGTGTTACCACGGAGGCGGTGGAGGTGGGAGCCATTAGTCCGAGATGAGGAGAATTTAAGAAACAATTGAGAAATAAAAGAGCAAATGCAAACGACTCGTCCATTGTGCCCAGCTTTTGTGGACAAGAGGTAGCGGAACCGGTGTTTGATTATGAATCCCCGACATTTTCATACATAGCTGCTACGACAGGGAAACCAGAAACGAGAAGTGAGCTTCGTGCCTGAGTCCGTCAGGAAGATTCATCAAAGAAAGATTCATCAATGAAAGTCCGTCAGCATATTTCGAGTTACCCTCCAACTAACGCGTCATGCACTTCGCTGAGCGAGAATACGATGAGGGCTATTTCCCAGAAAAAAAGATAAAAGTAATGAAGATAAAGATAATGCTGCTAGTATTCTGTAGAAATGAATAAAAAATAAAGGTGTAAGTATTCCACTATGAACATCGCAATGAACGCTTTATCGTTAGCATTACAGGCAAAGAATACACATCCAACACAGTCGTAGTAGATTATGTACCTATTATCCCGGCAGTTGATGAATAGACTGAAATGAGGAGAGAGGTTCATATGGAGCGGGACGAAAATTTGTGAGGTGGGGCTGGAAAATTTTAGGAAACGAGGAGCTAAAACATTTTATCATACACGTGGGGAAAGATATGAAATAGGAAGCCTTCTGTTAGTATTGTGCACAAAGCACATAATCTTCTTAGGAATTGTTTAAGATTCATCAAAGGAAGACATTTAAAGGAGAAAAAACGCCTAGAGCCACCGGATGGTAGCACATAGATTATAATTTTAATTGCAAGTCTCATCAAAACTGAAGGACCCTAGAAAGGGGGAAGTTAAGGAGATGTGATCTGGACAAGTTGACAGAAGAAAATGGCGCTGAAAGTTTCAAAGAGAGCATTATGAAACTGTTTACTAAATTAGGCGAAGGAACACCACTGAATACCAATGAGCTGCTTTGGGAAATGGAAAAGCGTAGGCTCAGGACGACAAATAGGGAAAAAAGACAGGGCGCAGTAGAAATGCTTGAATAACAAATGACGTACTTAAATGAAATGACGTAGGAGAAAACATAAAAACGCAGGAATGAAATTAGCAAAAATAAAAAATAAAACACGTCCAAAAGTGAGAAAGTGAGACTGACAAGTAGTGCTGATCTAAAAGATAAATGCTTCCGATAGAAACTTTGTAGAAGCCTTTGGAGGAAACAGGAGCAGCTGTATGATTATCAAGAGCTCAGATCAGAAGCAAGTTTGAAGCGAAGAAGGTACACTGACAAGCGTATATAGAATAGCTACAGAAGAAAGACAAACTTGGAAACAGTATTATCAAAAGGTGACAGAAAGAAGATAAAAATTATTTCAATACAAACAGTCTTCATCGTATGTAAGTTATTTATTTATTTCAATGACAGATTTCTATCCGTTAAAGGATCATGATCAGACAATGTTACTCTGTTGAAAAGAGCAATACACTTTCCTAGGGGCCAGTGGGTTTGAATACAGTCATTAGAATAAAATAGTATAAATATTTGGCAGATATAATCTTGGTGACAGCAGGAGACGTTGACGTAGGACTGGCAGCTCTGGAGAGGCTTGAAGAGCACTCCTAATAAGGCACAATCAACAGCCGTTTAATAGCGACACCACCCACCGTCTCTGGCATAACGTAACTTTAATAGCCAACGTCTGTGATGCATAAATATATTGCGTGGAATCCATTTACAGAAATATGTAGTTATTCGATGTTTGTTCATAGGATATACTACTAAAGATGTTAAATAAATATAAAAGATGTGCATAATAAAAACTTCAGAAATAGAGAAGAAATCATTATTAAATAGCACCAGTTCATTTAAACGTAAGCTGCCCTCTAGAAGGACTTACAGTAGACGTAAGAGTAGCAAAGATGGTCGGTAAGATGCCTACTGGTAACTAAGTAAATGGGATATGTCTCGGTATGTCTCTCCATCGGTCAAAGGCGCCAATAGGTAACCAATGAAACGATATGGTAATCGATAAGCCCCGCCCTCAGTAATAGATATTGTGGAGTTTCATGAAGCTACATTTTCATATGCTCCAGTTATATGCCAGCGATAAAATACGTTGCCTAATATTTTCCAAAATGCCGTGCATAAAAACGGGATTTTTCCAGGGCTCATACCTCGCCTTCTATTGGTGATGGGAAGGTAAGTTAAAGTTTCTTAGATAGTATTTCGGCTACGGACTATTCACATACGCAAAAGAAATATTGTTTTTGTGTCTTTATCCTACGGTACAGGATTGAAGTGTGAATATTACACACATCCTCCAACCTAGGAAACGGAGCAAACCGGTTGGTTCTTGTTGCATTAGATGTCATCTATGGTGCGCCTTAAAGGGCTTAGGGATGCACCATTTAGTTCATGGGAGGTCCCAGAACAAACCAGAAAAACCTCGTTTTTGGGTACCAAAACCAAGCCGCAGTTTCCAGTACGCCTAGTTTCCAACACGCCTATGCACAGATAAAGTGCTGAAACTTTTGCCATATGTTCCTAATACGCCTATCTCGAATATCTATTAAAATTGTCTTGATATCTTTATCCATTTCCGAGGTGCAGACGTTCTAAATTTCGCTGCTTGTGCAGATAACATGCAGGTAAACTCCCGTGTGAGGCGAAAACTTAGCTTAGCCAGGGAGGTAGCACAGAGGAATATGATGTAAAGTGACTCCGTTATCATCAGAACGGTTCTGGGAACCCCATGTTTTTGTAGTAGTGATGCACATGACAAATTTTTGTGCACATAAACGTCCATCACAGTTTCTCGTTATTCCACTTTCACATAAATAAAATAACAAAATTTTAATGACCCAGTCAGTTCCTTTCATATGTGTGACATTCCCTGCAGCGAAGCAAGGGAAACAGCAGACAAACACTCCTTCAGAAGCATAAAAAGGTGAATTTTCTCCTGTTTATTAAAAGACTCGTAATGGAAAGGGCAATATCATCTACTCATTTTACCTTCCTCAGTGAATTTAAAAATTTCGCTCAAAAATTTGGGCACGCAGGCATATTCGACTTCTTTATGCAGGGAGGGAAGAAGACAGTGGCAGTGAGAGAGTGACGAAAAAGTAATAAATACTGGATGATAGCAGGCAGTGATCGTTGCATGGAAGTAACGAAGGAGGCAATGCCAATGTGAGAGGAAGAAAGGGACACAGTAGCAGTGGAACACACTCGACAGTGACAGAACCAAACTAGGAAAAGGGTAAAGGTGATAGTGCCAATGGGAGAGTATAACGCACTAGCGTGTTTATGTCACTCTTCCCTAACAACCGAACCTTTAGTCCTGTCACGGGAAAAGCCACATATAACATTAACGTGCCGTGAAACAAGCTAATGTTACCATCTGAGAGGATTTCGAAATTTCACCCGGCATGCGTCTAATGGACAAAGGCCCGGACCATAATTCTGAATATGGTTAAATTAACAGAAAAACTAAACTGACCTTAACCTTCGGAGTTAATGAAAGTGGTAAAATCATAAGTGAATAAAAATAAATGAACGGTTGGCAGTCCAATCAGGCACATTAATTGGGAAATATATGTTTAAGAAAACTGAATATTGGTTATTGAAGTTACTTTCGTTGATATATCCATTTGAATAGCACACTGGATACAAACTGACACAGTGCCCTCTAAACTGTGTTTAGCAGCAGTTACCAATAATGCACACACCAGTGAATTATAGAAAGCAAATTTCCACCAAGATCGTACTAATGACAGCTACACTCAAGATTATCACTTAATCAAATACTGAAATGTTACTGTGTGAAGTGCAGAACAAAATTTGGACATGAGGGGCTTTTATATTCACAGAAGTGACAAAAACAAATAAAGATGAACAGTATCACAAATACAATGTTTAAGCTCCTCTACAAATTTCCGTTTTCCTTGGCAACGGAAATAGATCAATGTTTTCCTAATGAGTGGAGAATATGATGGGGACCCATCAACTAATGTAGTTTCACTTGTCAACGCTCTCTGGTTATTACAGTAGAAGACGCTAATTCAGTAAGCTAATCATTCATTTCACTTGGAGTAGTCCATAATTTATTTTGAAAGACAGTAAAATACAACAATGGGCTTAATTAACTTAAAAAAAGTAAACATTCAATTGAAATCAAAACTACATTATTTTGAAAATGAGCTTAACGTGTCTGCTTTGTTATCACCTATGAAGCAGGTATTGTGAACAATAATATTTACACGATCTTTCACTGTAATCATAGAAAACTATATTTTCTAATAAACTAAGGATACTTTAGCAGAAGTCTATCCATCTTCACTTTTGTGGTTTTAACTTTAACTTTTAGTGCTCCTCTCATATCAGGCAAAAATCACTTTTAAACACTTGAATGCTAGAAATGTTCATTCAAATCAGGATACTCGGTTTTAGTAGTACTTAGTGAGAACCCTGCATATGTTCGTGATCAGGATAGAAAATATGGTTCTGGCCACGGATTTATAATGTTGTGGTTATTATTAAAACAAAGCAAAAATAAACTGGTCTATGCCCTTATACATTACTGACTGTATGAAGTTAGTGAAGCAGTGGCGAAGATTTTTCGCAAGCGGCGTGGCGGCTAACTCTACTCACGGCTCTTGATGTTCAAATACTATACTAAATCTCTTCTTAGCCTCAGATTTTCTACATATTAGAGCCATTCATTTATGCTGAGAATACCCAATAATAGCCACATCCACATCTGAGCCAAGACCTTTATAAAGCAGCTACCAATTGCTTCCTATCACTGTTGAAGTGTACCGTGCTACAGTTGCGACATACTGCATACCGTTCACACCAAGGAGCTGCTCAGTTCTACAGCCAAAACCACTTTTTACATCGCGCCATTCCAATTCCGTTGCGGAGGGACTTCTCTACAGTTTTTGCATGTTACAAATACAAGTTCCGTAAGCATGAACCAGTTTTCAATAAACATTTTCTTTTTATAGACAGACACATATTATAATAATTTATCATTTTAACAAAGCTTTTTGCTTTTTTCATATATACATTACAAACTCCAATTTTCTTGCCATAGCTCAGGGACTTTAAATAACAAAGAACACACACTCAGAACTTATAGATAAGCGGGTACATAATATAAACCTACTTCTAATCGATATAAGTCCTAGAAAAGGAATGAAGAAAAGGAGAATGTGGAAGTAGGTCAGAGCCAGTGATAATGCGAGACAGAGTTCATGACAATAACAGCGAGGAGGAGAGAGATAGTGACGCGGAGAAGACAATGCAGCACTGGTAAGGAGTGAATGGGACAGTAGCAGTAACGGAAAGCAAGAGAGAGAGACAATGATAGCGAGAGAATACAGTATTAGTAGGACAGAATGGAGAAGACTGTGAGAGAGGGGCAGTGACCATAAATGAGAAACAAACAGATAATGACAGTGAGATGGGCTGAAGGCGTAAGCGAGAATGGGCAAGTGATAATGGATGGGTATGAGACACTTCTTCTACAGGCGAGTTGTAGGAGTGAGAGGTGAGCTGCACGTTAAAAAAGAGCGCGAATGTGTTCCAATGCAAAAGTTTTAGGAGGTGCTAAGGAAGGTAGAATGAAACAGCGCTGAACCCACTTTTCAGTCAGTCTTTTAATACTTAGTAGCTGAGCGTGCTGGCTTAATGGTTAGCACACTAGACTCGCATTCGGGAGCATGACGCCTCAAACCCGCGCCCAGCCACCCTGATTTAGGTTTCCTGTGTTTTCATTAAATCACTTCAGCCAAATGCCAGGGTGGTTGCTTTGAAAGGGCATGGTGTATTTCCTCCCTGTCCTTCCCTAATTCGAACTCGTGCTCTGTCTAATATCTTCGTTGTCGATGGGCCGTTAGACACTCAACTCCTCCTTCTTCTCCAATAAACAGGAGTGTATTCGTTTTCTTTGTTCCGATAATTACATTTAACGCTGGTAGACATACGCTCACATGCAATTAGCCACCTTTTCATCGTTAAGGCTGGGTAAATGTAATGTTATCGATCAAAAAGCTAAGCCACCGATAACAAGTAAAATAGAAGCATAAAACCATACTGCATCCACATTGCATTATTACAGCAAGTTATGTGTAACTGTGATATAAAAATACACATCACGCATACAAATGATCACAGATCATATACGAGGCTTACTGAAGAAAACACGACAAAGGTGGTAGAAAGAATATTATAGTGCAGTTAAAAGACCATGTGTAGCCATTAAGTACTATTTTTACGTTATGTACAGTGTGACAGCCAATACACAAAGCTAAGATTTTTTGATAATGAATTGATTAAGTAAAATAATATTTACCAGAGATTCGAAGAAGGTGTCGTAAATATTATCAAAGATACATGAAGTTTATATTAAATATTGAGGTATTTTAAACTAAAAAAGAGCATAAGAAGTGGCCAAAGTGACCATAATATCACCCTACGTGGTGTGCGTACTGTAAGACATTCGGTACACACACCATCAGATTATTTGAATTGTCGCTCTAACGAAGTAGGCGAGTGTCAGCAATATGTCTCGTGGTCTTATGGTGGCGTGTTTATCTTCTGCCTTTAGGTCAGACGATAGAAATGCCACTTGCATGCTTAGAGTAGCAGATTGACGGTGACCAACTTTAAACAGAACTTGATTAATTTTCACACACATTTACTAAAATAGTAACAAGCATAAACCTTACGTAACTTGATTCTGGATGCTGACAATCTGAAGTTCCTTTGGTCTTGGTACGTTAATCTTATTCTCACGTATCTCTGATACCTGACAAAGTGTCTATACATTTCTCTTCATGGCTATGTACAGTAGTATGATAATCCTCTTAGGTGCAGACTGAAACTTGACTATAGACTGGTACAGACTAATGCAGACTGGTACAGAGTGGTGCAGACAAATGCAGACTGACTAATCGGAGGTCTTTACACTCGTTATAATACGTCGCGCGTTCAGGTATCACTGCACGAGTGTGATCCACGAGGAGAAAAGGTTTCACGTTAGCAGCAATCTCATTGGCTACGTTACATATTAATAAGCGGATCGACGGAAGCAGAATTTGGTCCATCTCTAAGGCAGCGACATCTCGTAGTGCGGAGACGGACGAGCGATGCTCCTGCGCTGTTGTGCTTAGCGGCGGGCGCTCTAGTGGGAAAGTTATGTACGTGCTGACTATGCAGAACTATGTACACAACACCCTATATTTACATACTCCGAAAGTGCACTTATGGCTGGTGTAGAGTTATATTCGTTTATTCTCAACCCATAAAATGTCTATCAGGCCAAATACCTTGTTAATTTACTGCTTCCTTTCATGTACACAAATATCTTGTTTATTAGAGTATAGGAGAATAAATATATACATACTAATTTGCAATAAAAGGTATGCTTGTCATTGCAGACATGCAAGAAGTGTAATCTGTATTGGCACTTACCACTAATGTGCCATTGCCGTATAATTTTGTTAACGAGAGTCATAAAAGGAGTAAACTATGGGCAGTCCCAACTTCATACAAAGCGCACAATAAAAAGAATCAACCTAAAACATTATTATGAATGATACAAGCTTTTGTCTTGAAAGAAGATTTAGCTCGAATGTAAAAAATGGAAGGGAGAGAAATATATGGAAAATTTAATCGAAAGAGAAGATAAATATTTGTGAAATATAAAGCAAATAAAATCATGATTAAAACATGTAGCAGAGAAAAAGACAAGTCATAAAAGAACGTCATCTACATTCGAAAGAACTAATTGACATCCTATGAATCAGAAGTGCTTTGAATTTCTGAGTAACTCATCGATAAGTCGAAGAAAACTTTCTCTCCAAAATTTAACTGTTTAATAAGCAGATTCAACAGTTCCTGCTATATGATTAATGTAAATTCGAAGTTCCTCTAAAGTATTAAGTAAAATACATTTAGGCACCATATGAAGATCTTTGGAGTTATCAGCAATATTTCCCTCAAAAAGCTTGTTCTGCATAATGTGCTGACTGGAAACAGATTTGCTACTAGATGTTCTGGAAGTGTGTTCATGGTACCAAATTTGAACACTCCTTTCTTTCTGTCTTACATAATGGCCATCACACGTTACGTGCTATTTCATAAATTCCAGAATTTATGTATTTGTTGTTAATTGTATGACTTAACTGATTCAACAAAGGGTTATTTGTTGAAAGATCTATGTGAATACTACATTTTTAATAATTTTATTAACTTTGCCAGAGATGTTGCCTAAGTAAAAAATTTTAGTAAACTAATGATAGCTTTGAAGTTTGTCTTGAACTGAATTTTGATAAGACATTTTTAATTTAGT
Source organism: Schistocerca nitens (assembly GCF_023898315.1). NCBI lineage: Eukaryota > Metazoa > Arthropoda > Insecta > Orthoptera > Acrididae > Schistocerca > Schistocerca nitens. The sequence continues at coordinate 94,803,736 of NC_064615.1, read as the reverse complement.
AAATAGGGCATCAAAAACTCAGTGTCATAATTATTTGCTGTAGTGATGTGTCTGAGTACTTTTAGTTCCTTCTGGACTACATCTGTTCCTAACGGCAGCTTTAGAATCCTAAAAATAGTCAATAACAGAAACTGTCCATCATATACACTAAACAACAAATTAAATAGTATTCTGAAAGCTTTTTTAGCGTTCAAAGAAAATTTCAGTGTCATGGATACATTTCAACTAGCTGAACTGATGGTGTATGGTTTGTACCAGTGGACATTACCATCGTGTATACCAATATTCCAATGTTACAAACCTCTTATACCAACATTTAAATCATATAAATTGTCGCATTTATAAAAGATTATCTCATAAAACACAAAACTAAGAAGAAGAAGAATCATATAGAGACAACAGAGATAGTGTACCATTGGGGGAGCATGAACTATCAAGCATGGAGGAGGTAAGAGCGACCATAAACCCGCTGAAGAGGGGGAAGACACCAGGAATATATGGCGTATCTGCAGAGATGCTGAAGGAGGGAAGAGCTACTCTACAAGCGAGACTGTACCAATTAATCTGCTTAATTTGGAAGAAGGGAAGGATCCCAGAAGAATGGAAGGAGTCTGTCATCTGCCCTGTACTAAAGAAAGAACTAGATGTAGCAGCTATAGAGGAATCACACTACTACGCACAGCTTATAAGATCTTGATCATGGTGTTACTGAAGCGGCTAACACCACATGTCGAGAAAGTACTGGGATTCCAACAAGCAGGTTTCATAAAGGGAAAAGCTACTGTAGACCATTTATATACATTACGGCAAGTGCTAGCAAAGAGCTCGGAATTACGTAAAAATGTTCACTGCCTTTTTGCGGACTTGCAAAAAGCATATAATAGTGTGAATACACAAGCAATACGGCGAGATAGCGAAAGGGCTCAAGTTTCAAGGAAACTCATAAAATTGACACAGAGATGCACCCAGGAGACAACACGCATGGTGAAAGTAAATGGAAACGTGTCAAAGTTGTTCAAAGTGAGGACTGAAGTGCGACAAGGAGACTGCCTCTCCCCCCTTCTGTTTACCCTGGTACTGGAGAGAACCCTGAGAGAGGTAGCCAGCCTAGTGAGAGGAATACAGCTGGGAAGAAGGGCCAACACCCTGGCCTATGCAGATAATGTAGTTTTAATAGCAGAGAACGAGCAAGACCTGGTTCAGATGACAAGAACATTAATGGAAGAGGCCATGAAAGCAGGCCTGAAGTTGAATATGGATAAGAAAAAATACCTCTTAGTTAGCTGAGAAAATGATGACAGACCCCTGAAGGTGGAGGACAGTGTTTGAAAGGGTAAAAGGCTTTAAATATCTTGGGCCTATACTCAATGAAAGGAACGAGATAGACCAGGAAATTACAGCACGAATACAAGCAGGAAACAGGTCGAGGTTTGCTCTGGGAAACATGTCAAAATCCCGGCTTCAGTCGAGATCCTCAAAGACCACGCTCTACAAGACAATAATAAAACCTGTAGTCTTATATCGAGCAGAGACCTGGAACGTCACCCAAAAGATGGAAAGAAAACTCCTGATATTTGAGAATGCCATCCTCAAACAGGTTTTTGGGCCAGTGAAGGATGGAGATGAAAGGAGGAAAAGAAATAACGGTGATTGGCAAGAGCTATACAAGCCGATGGACATCATGGCTGTTATCAAAGAAAGAAGACTCAAGCATTGTGGACACGTAATGCGTCATGAATGTCAGATCATCAAGCAGGTAGTGGAGGAAGATGTTAGAGGCAAAAGACCAAGGGGAAGACCACGACTCCGATGGGTTGATCAGGTCAGAGAGGATATGAGTGCGCTGGGGCCGTCTGAAGAACAATCCATGGACTGAGGAAGCTGGAAGAGGCTGATTGGTGAAACCAAAGACCGAGTGCGGTTTGTGTGGCCAACGCAGTAAGTAAGTAAGATGACCTTGCCATTGGTAACTTCCTAACAGGCAAAATTTCAGTAATTTTATTAATTATATAGAAAACAATTTAAAGTCAACCATTGCAAAAGGTACGTTCTCGATATGATCTTCCTTTATATCAGATCCCCAGAATATGCTGACAATATTAAACCAAATTAGCAGTTTCTAGACTGATCATGAGTTCCATAAAAGCATCAGTTTCCTAGATATCACAATTACTAACCACGATGGTAAACATCAATTCGCTATCTACAGAAAACATAAACTTCTGATGCAATAATTGGTACCAAATCTTGTCATCCATTTGAGTATAGACGGCAATTTTTTAGTCCTTGATTTTTAGAATGCTAAACCCGTTCAGTCACTGTTAATAGGTTACTCCCCTTTACCTACCGTTAGGATTATAGTGTTGTTAGCTGCCAGTTTATCAATAGCCCCTTACATTATGTTTCATCCATAATTTATTTTACATTTTTTCTCATTTAAAATAAAATTCAATTTAACAAGTTTCAGATTCATTACACTTAGCAAATTTATTGGTAATCCTGACATTAGCTATTAACTGCGCAACATTTTTATGGTAAGAGAGGGAACCAAATACAATTTTAGACCTTTATTCAGCAGAGAATTTTCGGTATTAGTGACTTGAATGTTAGTCAGATTTGAAATTCTCAGCTAAAATTCATCGTTAGTAGAATCTGAAAACAATTTATGCAGTCGTGCTACTAAAAATATAATTTCCTCTTATCTTCATCAGCAACAGTCTCATGTAGTTGCTTAAAGTTTTAACGTGTAAGGACCAACAAGTTTTGGAAAGTTAGAGGGGAAAGTTCATTACCTTTTAATAGATGCAATTAAACATTTTGTGACTCAAACCCAGTTTTTATAAGATTTCCTGATCTCAACTTTCATACATAGTGTCCCCTTATTCCATTTTACGTAACCAATAATACCAAAATTAGAAATGAATTTAGATTTAACTCTCTTAGGAGTAACATTTTTCACTAAGCCAAGTATATGTAAATTTATTTCATTCTTTATTTTCATGATATCCGTCCTGATTACCTTAACCTTTTTGCAGTTTTCCTGTACCTAACTAGGTAACACAACAAGTATTTTCCCCCTAAAGGTAACGTTGCAAAATTTTTTGAAGTAAATTGAGAGGTGATGGAAGACATAACACAGCACCAAAGTGTGACAGTGCAGTGGAAGATCGGATTTAAAAATAGGTGTCGAAAGTCGACGACGGTGATTGGGAATAATCGATAGTCTTGAGAGAAAGGTTACTTATGAATTTATTAAGTTTGTGCCTAGTCAGTCTTCTGATTTAATGCGACCTGTCAAGGATCCCTCGCCTGTGCCAGCCTCTTCATTTGCGAGAAGATCTTGCACCTTACATCCTCAAATACAAGTATTTTTTGGGTGTATTTCAATCTGTGACTTTTCCAGGAGGTTTTACCTCCACCAGCTGCCTCTACTACGGTACAAGTTATTAATATAGATCCTATCATTCTGTCACCATTTCTTGACAGTGTGTTCCATATATCTTCTTCTTCGCCAAGTCTGCGGATGTTATTTGTCAGCCTAATCTTCAAAACCCTTCTAACATCTCAAACCTATTTCCTCCTTTCCAGAGTCCCCACAGTCCACGATTTACTACCACACAGTACTGTGCTCCAAAAGTACATTCTCATAAATTTCTTTGTCAAATTATTTGCTTTATACGAGTAGATTTCGTTAGACCAGGCTTTCCTGTACTAGTCTGCATTTTATATCTTTTTTGCTTAGTCGAGTATTTATTATTTTGCGTCCAAGATCAAAATTGTTTGGAAATTTGTGGTAAAGTTTCATGGGACCAAGCTGCTGAGGTCATCGATCCCTACGCTTAAGCACTACTTAATCTAACTTAAACTAGCTTACGCTAAGGACAACACACACACCCATGTCCGAAGGAGGACTCGAACCTCCGACGTGGGGAGCCTCCCGGGTCGGGACAAGACGCCTACGACCGCGCGGCTACCCCGCGCGGCTCTGAACATAAAAGAATTTCCTTATGTTCATCTGTATAAATCTACAAACGTACTCCGAAAACCACTATCAGGTGCATAGCGGATGATACTTTGTACCATTCCTAACCATTCCCTTTCATATTCGTCTCTGAAATGGAGAGAGGGGAAAAAGGCTTTCTACACGCCTCCAAAAATAGTCTTAATTTACTTATCTTCACGGCCTAAACGCAAAAGTTTTGTTGACGGCAGTAGTTTCGTCCTGCAGCTTGTCGCAATGGCAGCTGTTGAAATTTTCTTAATTGTGGTTCGTGAAACGAACTGCATCTTCCCTTCAGGAATTCCAATTTAAATTCTTAAGGCACCGCTTGTATGTATGTTCGTCGAACCTACCGATAACAAATCTATCAGCAGGCCTCTGAATTGATTTACATTTTCCTTTAATCCGACGTGTGGATCCCAAATACCTCGAGAGTACTCAAAAATGGAACGCACAGATGTTCTCTTGTTATAGATATTTTAAACGTGTCATATCGCTTTCAACGTTACGCATAGACATTTAATCGGTATGCACTGTTACTATGTTTCAAAATTAGTCGACAGTTTTTGCTACTCTCTCGCAATATTTACATTTTTCTACATTTAGAGCTAGCTGGTATTCATCACGCCGGACAGAAATTCTGTCTAAGTCATCCTGTATCCTCCTTCTGCCACTCAATGACGATAATTTCCGGTATTCTACTCTGTCGACAACCATCAATCGCAGACTGCAGTTCACTTTCTCCGATAGATCATTCGTAGTTTACTCTCTGTGGCCACTAACATTGTTGTTTATCGCTAACATCACGTCTGGTATAACTCATTACCTTCGCGTTCTTTCCGCTATTCTCAATCAGTATTCTGTGCCCATCAGATTGTTCATACCATGCCACAGGTACCATTCACTTTCACTAAGGATAACAATGTCATCAGCTAATCTTATCAGTCATATCCTTTCACCCTGATTTTTAATTCCTTTGTATAACTCATTACCTTCGCGTTCTTTCCGCTATTCTCAATCAGTACTCTGTGCCCATCAGATTGTTCATACCATTCCACGGGTACCATTCACTTTCACTAAGGATAACAATGTCATCAGCTAATCTTATCAGTCGTATCCTTTCACCCTGATTTTTAATTCCTTTGTATAACTCATTACCTTCGCGTTCTTTCCGCTATTCTCAATCAGTACTCTGTGCACATCAGATTGTTCATACCATTCCACAGGTACCATTCACTTTCACTAAGGATAACAATGTCATCAGCTAATCATATCAGTCATATCCTTTCACCCTGATTTTTAATACCTTTGTATAACTCATTACCTTCGCGTTCTTTCCGCTATTCTCAATCAGTACTCTGTGCCCATCAGATTGTTCATACCATTCCACAGGTACCATTCACTTTCACTAAGGATAACAATGTCATCAGCAAATCTTATTAGTCATATCCTTTCACTCAGATTTTTAATACCTTTGTATAACTCATTACCTTCACGTTCTTTCCGCTATTCTCAATCAGTACTCTGTGCCCATCAGATTGTTCATACCATTCCACAGGTACCATTCACTTTCACTGAGGATAACAATGTCATCAGCTAATCTTATCAGTCATATCCTTTCACTCTGATTTTTAATACCTTTGTATAACTCATTACCTTCACGTTCTTTCCGCTATTCTCAATCAGTACTCTGTGCCCATCAGATTGTTCATACCATTCCACGGGTACCATTCACTTTCACTAAGGATAACAATGTCATCAGCTAATCTTATCAGTCATATCCTTTCAACCTGATTTTTAATTCCTTTGTATAACCCATTACCTTCGCGTTCTTTCCGCTATTCTCAATCAGTACTCTGTGCCCATCAGATTGTTCATACCATTCCACAGGTACCATTCACTTTCACTAAGGATAACAATGTCATCAACTAATCTTATCAGTCATATCCTTTCACTCTGATTTTTAATTCCTTTGTATAACTCATTACCTTTGCGTTCTTTCCGCTATTCTCAATCAGTACTCTGTGCCCATCAGATTGTTCATATCATTCCACAGGTACCATTCACTTTCACTAAGGATAACAATGTCATCAGCTAATCTTATCAGTCATATCCTTTCAACCTGATTTTTAATTCCTTTGTATAACCCATTACCTTCGCGTTCTTTCCGCTATTCTCAATCAGTACTCTGTGCCCATCAGATTGTTCATACCATTCCGCAGGTACCATTCACTTTCACTAAGGATAACAATGTCATCAACTAATCTGATCAGTCATATCCTTTCACCCTGATTTTTAATTCCTTTCCTGAACCGTAGTGTAGACAGTGTCTTTAGCAGATAGGTTGCAGATTCTAGCAATAAAACTCAGTCATTGGTCCATCGTCCCCACAGCGCTCAGTCACTAATCTGTAAGTTTTTGCCCGTAGCCCCGCCAATAAATAACAAAAACTGAATAGAAAGTACAATAATCTGGGGCCCCTCTGGCAAGTTACTGTCTAGGGAGATAATTCCTACTATTTCCTCCTGCCCGTGACACCACGCAGTCTGGGGCTCATCAGTCGGGTACATCACTCTCTTACATTTACTTACGTCAAAATGACCAGTTTTGTAACAGAATGGTGTTCCAGATTACTCACTTCAAAGTCGCGTAAATAGCTCGATTTTCTGAAAACGCCACATGAAGAAACCCGATTCATAGATAAAACAGATACCTGAACTTACATCATTATTCTAAATAAACCAATAGAATGAAAATAATATGTCATTGGTATCGTTGCCATCTCTTGGCCAGGCAGAGAAATGTGTATTGAAGTAAGAGAATATGTTGCTTCCCATTGTAAATCCTCGCTTGTATATTGGGCGAAAAACAATGTATCTTTTTTCTCTAGTTTATTACTTTGCTGATTATATTTTAACTTTGAGACATTTGTACACAACAATTTTTGCCACTAATTCTTCCACGATTATGTCTATGCTGTCCTTGTACAGAAACAGATTTGTTGTGCAGTTCATATAGCTTGGATATTATGAAGCTGGTTGATCTGTAGCAGCTATGACCGGGAAGTGGTACTAGGCATATTTTACTGAAGATTTCAACGTATCCTGCTTTGAAACTAACTTTTGTGGATATAGAAAGGCAAAATATTCCATACACTACCTGCTAACTGCTATCTACTAAAAGTAGTACACTGATTTGGGAGCAAAGAATCCCGTTGGTATCAATGTAAAGGAATTTACGTGCCCCTGAAAGCATAACGTTGTACATGCACCCGAGTGAAAAAACAAATAAATGGAAGTAATAACTGTACATGGACCCACACACATCTGTATTATTTGCCACTTCTTTCACTTATCATCTTTAGTCACTTTCTGTTTTATTAGGGTTACCAAAAATGTAGAATAATAATTGCTTGACGCTTCAATGCGTATTGTAGGTGTACTGCTGGATTTCTGTCTGGCAGCACTGATTCATTTGTAGATGGTGACCGCTTGTTTGCTCGAGCATCAGTCGGACAAAGTTCCAGGAATTTCCGAGAAACCGCAGAATGAGTAAGCAGCTGCGTTCTGACATGACCACAGGGAAAATGAAATGGGAATAACTGCTAGATTACGAAATCATGTAACGAGTATCATGTAACGAGTTAGCTAATATGCCGCTTAGTGTCTTAATTGAAGATTGTTTAATACAATGTAAGTTCGAGTCAATTGCGAGGATTCGAAAGAATTAAGTTGTTAGCTTAGCTGATACTATTAGCAAAGTAAATAAATAAAATACAACTTGGTGCCCGGAAAATGTGAGCAAAATAACTAGTAAGGTGAGACTTCATACACCAGAAGCGAGACAATGCTTATTGCGAGTACACCCAATGTAAATAGCTGCGTAATTGTAAGTGCTGGCGGACATAAGATGTGAGTATAACACAGGGCATTCTAGACACCGATAAAAATATGCCTGTAGTTATCTTAGGGCATATAGTAAAATAGTGCGAATCATTTGAGTTGTAGCTGCAGGTGGTGCCTCATGCAGCGCGTTATAAAACAGTACAGAAGAAGACAACCCTCGAATAATGCCTAAGGTGCTGATCTCGTAGGTAGCTGCTATTACCTGTGCACTGGCTCAAATATTACGGTTTGAACTCGTGTGTAGAATTATGTAGTTGAAATTGCATAACATTTTTGGGTTTATTGCACTTTCTACTTTATAAACTAATAATCTGGTACTGCTAGTATTAAATCTCAACACACAGATAAAACTGTCGCTGAAAAAAATTGGAAAGTATTACTAGTATTCTGATACCTAAACAAACACGAGAACCTTCTGTTCAAATTTCTTTCACACATACGTGGCTTAAACCCAAACAAACACACAAAACACGAGACTAAAATAAATGTAGAGTTCATAGTGGAATACAATGAGATGCGCATTGAAACAATGAGAGGTACATAGACTAACATCACTGAAGGCAAATGCTCAGATTTTCGTTTCCTGATTTACCTCCAGGAGAATCTTTCATAATACTGCAATCTCTGAAAATAATATGATTAACGTACAAACAACTTGCCTTAGAAAAATCCGAGAACTGCTATTTTCTGAAGAGGTGTAATCTCAATTATTATTTATTTGGATCAACTGAGTTATGTAAATGTTTGCAAAAATGACTAAGATACTTCACTCCATGTTACTGTAATATTGTAAGTATCAGCAATCCTTCTCACATGTTGTAATACAAGATTTTCCTAATATATGTCATACTTTATTCTTGACTCATGTATCTTACCTTGGATATAAATTATGATGTTCATTGTCCCCAGGCCGTCTTCTGAAGAAGATAGATTTATATCTATTGAAACCTAGGTAAAGATTACTTTATCCTTTGCAATTGAATCTCAATTATCATCCAATATTTTGTTTTCGTCATCTGTAGACTCATCAAGGACTTTGAAAGTTATTGCCTCTAAATTTTTCCCTCTTCACTACACATTCTGAGTACGAAATCGACGCAAAATCATGTAAAACGTATGAAACAGAGCCATAGCAAAGGTTTCAGAAACGACCAATTTTTACCGTTATTACAGTCCAGCTGTCACAGCAGAAACTATGAAGCCTGACGACCTGATCTACGTTTGTGGGAGCCTTAAATATACTTTCAACACTGCGGAAAATCATCGTAACTGGCGTGACGTCATATTACATCCTCCCACAATCCGACTTCCCGCAAGCGCCGTAATATTACGTCGGCAGCACGCAACGTGTTAGTCAGTTAGTGGCTGTATGTAACAATTACTTGCGCTTCAGATAAAGCTTCTGTGTTTAAAGTACCTACGCGCAGTCGTGTGTACACTGTATGCATTCCTCGTGAACAATATGCATCTGACCTACCGTGTGTGATAAATTATTACTGTGTAAGCTTTGTACATACTCTCAATCTGTACATTACCAGCAGAAAATAGTTAGACAACCACTGAACTTAAGAAGAAAACAACGTCAGTACAAACTGAAAAGATATTGTCTGTAGCCTAAACAAATAAACAATGTTCAGCTTTGCCCCTAATAATCAGCTTGGCTTACCTGTGTGACAATAGATAACCCGCTATCCCTTGCAACTGCCTGCCTGAAAGAAAGGATTAGGTTTTACCAACATTTAAAAAAATTTTCCAAGTGCAGTGCACTAGCTTAATACATGTTTAATAGTCATATCGCGTGAACTATATGGAGAGTCCAAATTACTTTTCTTTCAAAGTTCTGAATAGCAAGTCAAACATGGAGATTCAACATTGAATAATCTGAAAATTAATTTCACTTCATTTTTCTATTGCTTAGCAGAAACCACGTATGAACATATTTACATCACTAGAGATTCTTAACAAATTGTTGAAATAAGGAAATAAACGCTAAATGTTAAAAGTTAGTCCTTCTTGAAAACTTCCATGAAACTTGGTACTTTAAACAAAATTTATATTTGCCATTAAAAAATGATTAGATGTAAAGAGTGATATATTTCTTTCCTGAGTTCATGTACTTATGAGATAATGAAACAACAGTCACATAATAATCAAACAATGCAAGTTATGAAAATTCACAAAGCAAACCAGCAAATGCTCGCTTAATACGATATCCAGTCTTCTGCAAAAGTAGCGGAAGTGACTGGATGTCAGCTTCTTTCCAGATTACAGCAACACCATTCTGAAATAGAGCACGTCTGTTTCCAACCATAGTTAACATCCTAGTCTCACTCTGTCCCGTGAAATTACTACTTGACAACAAAGTAAACTTTAGAATCCACAGAACATCCTCGATACATGCACTCAAAAACTGTTACCTGGGACCAATTTCGCATACAGAACAGTCACATCTCACTTTGTAACAACCTTTCATCACCACACACTACCAACCAAGAATTTTACAAAACGTTTCTTGCTAAGACAGGCAGCATGGGATACTAATGAAATACGAATAAGAAATAGGGGTACATAAATTTGTGCATCCAGTGATTACAGAACAGGACAAACATCATTTTGTGTTGAAATAGTAACCAACTGAAACACAATTAAAAAGAATGAGTAACGGTAATGTAACATGAACATATAAAATCTTTTTAAAGTCACAAGTACCTGAAAAAAGAAACAATAATCTTATTTTTATGAACATGTTAAGAAGGTGGGCTCTAGTAGTATATAATCAATAGACTACTGTTCAGTGTAGAAATTATTATAAGTTGAAAATAATATTACAGTATGTGTAACAATAAGGTATTACGTATCTTGAGCAAAGAAACAAACTCAATGGCTTACAATTATTGCCAGTTGTTTATAATAAAGTGATGAACGGCTTTAAAAATGTAAACTGTGTTGCTTAGGTGACACATGGGACAATGTCATGCACTGGGAGGTGCAAACTTAACTAACGGCATATGTCACACACCGCCAACTCTTTTTTTGTGGAGGACACACTTTTAGCTGATTCAAGTGGCCATATCTGAAAAGCAAGGTACATCTTTGTGGACTAAGGGCAGACTCAGGGAGCAACATAAAGGGATCAGTTTCTCCACTGACAATCTTGAGATCCCCTAGAATAAAAGTAGCATTAATTAAGGCAGGCTCAGGGAGGACAACGAATTCCTCCACTGTCAACCCAAAGGTTCAGTAATGACGAAATACTAACAGTGTCGTCTTTTTCATCATTCTTTGTCCCCTGTACCTCGTCTGGACCAATTTCGGTGAAAATACAGGCAATGAAACAGATCAGCGAACCAACAGTGTGGTTTATTAAAATAGCAGGACACTTGACACTATGCCCAACTAAGCATGTCTGGTCATCCATTGAATGAAGCAGAACTGATCAAACCTTATTGTTCATATCAACACAAGAGCTCCTCTCAAGGTAATGTATGAGCGTCGATCTTCACAGTATTGCATGCCTCCTAGTCTGACATGTTTGGATGTGATAATAACGTTTGAACTGTCCCTCCCCAAATGCATTGAACTCCTACATTTGTGTGGCTCAAATAAAACACGCAAAAATATTAGAACTTCCATGTCCGCTCCCGTTTTTCCACTATAACTTTGTCATGTACCGAAATATTGCTACAATCGGTACACATCCAGTAGATTACTCCATCAATGCCATCCAAAATTTCGAGTTATAGCAGGTATTTTTGTTGGAATACGTTTTTTAAAAGTATATGTACGTGCCTGGTGCAAATGCAGTTAGGATGTCTTAATCAGTGACAGAACAAGATTAGTTCTCCAGTAGTCAGATGATCCGACAATCAAAGTACATACATTATCGGGAAGTAGAGAGAGTTTCCTGGACTATATTTTTCTTTATTTATAAACTGTTACATATAGCTGGATATAAGAAGAAACTTATAAGGTCACACTACTGTGCCAACATCTGACATAGCTGCCTCATAAATTTATACTTGTATTTATACATGACTTGAATTGTAAAGTTGAGCTGGTTTCACAAGCCATCTCCAACAGTTTGCTCCACATTCTCTCCTAGAATCGATTGATTTACAGCTGCTGGCTTAGTGAACAGTTTAGAGAATCCTGGATCGCATAACTGATGTACATTAGATTTTTAAACGTGTGGCCGGCCGGAGTGGCCGTGCGGTTATAGGCGCTACAGTCTGGAACCGAGCGACCGCTACGGTCGCAGGTTCGAATCCTGCCTCGGGCATGGATGTGTGTGATGTCCTTAGGTTAGTTAGGTTTAAGTAGTTCTATGTTCTAGGCGACTGATGACCTCAGAAGTTAAGTCGCATAGTGCTCAGAGCCATTTGAACCATTTTTTTAAACGTGTGCTCCTGTAAAAGACACAACAGTTCATCAGAAATCACCTACTGCAATCGTATCATCAGTCACTGTCACTGCAGGACAGTGAACAGTACCGTGGAATAGTGCAGAAATCTGCATTGAAGCACCACACAGATAAACTGATACATTGAGGGATAATATTGCTCTGATAACACTATATCAAGGATTTTCGAGTATCAGCACTCAACAAAGAATGCGGTCTGACATCATTCCAGTATTGACACGTTCACAGGACTCTTGTTTAAACTGTAGGTGATGTTAAACAGCAATATACTTTGGTCAGGTGGCTGCTGCTGCAATGAGTTGGCCACAACTGTAAGGAAAATGAAAAAAAAATAGTATTATTCAAGTTAATATATTTTTTTCTGACTACACTCAACCCATCATCATTGTCAGTGCTCATATGTACTTTTGGGCTAGTCTTGCAGTAGGGGGTAGTGTTGCTATATGTCTCGAAATGATTACCCTGTGACATTTTTGCATTGTTAGTAGCAGTTAATTATATGAAAGATTGTGACACTAAGAACGAACAAGATTTCTTACACTGACAAACTGAAAGTATTGCTATAAAAAGACGGAGAGGAAGGAAAGATGAGCCTGGTACTAGGGCAGCTATGTTCTAGTATTATCATAAAGATTCAGACAAGCAGATAGAGGTATGTAAGAAAGCCTCCCTGAGTGTTTATTGTGTTACTGAGTCCAGGATGAAGAGACTATGGAAGTTGCTGTTTCATGGCAAGTCTGCTAAAGACCAACGTGGAAAACAAAAATCCAAAATAGGGTGATATAGTTGCTTCTATTCATGCCCATACTGCGTCATTTCCAACTAAACAAACCCACTATGGAAACAAAGATGTTTTCTTCTCTCCAAACAGTGAACTAACTGTGAAAACTCTGCATGAAATGTTTCCTGTCTAATATCCTGATAGTAATGTGTCTTACCACTATTATCACAGAAATTTCCATACCATTTCCATTTGAGATTTGGCAGGCCCAGTGTAGAGACATGCATTATGTGTGAAAAATTGAACGTTCAAGTGAAAAGCGGTGCACTTAATGATTTTGGTAAATGTGTAGCTGCAGCAGAACTCATAGTCCACAAATGTCGCAGATATAAGGTCTACGAAACACTGGAAGATGCAACCAAGTTATACACTGAGAGAGAGGATTTTCTTGATTTAACATCTGACTACACTTGCAAAATATATGCTTGCGTATGATACCAGTTGAGGACATGTATTATTATCGTCAACCGACAATTCCAGTTTTATCCTTCTACATCTACCACGAGGGGCAAGCTAAGGAAAGTCCAAAAGAGGTATAAGGTTTTCTCCTCCAGTTTTTTTTTCTTGTTTCTGAAAATGTACCTCTAGGGACTTAAGTTGTTTTGCAAATTCACGATTCAAAGACTATTACACTCGATGCTAAATTCAATATATGTGGGACGACAGTTCTCGTTGTAAAACTGTGTAGTTATGACTCCTGATGCATTTATCCACTCTGTGAATAAAGCTATTAACTCACTTTTAAGGGGGAATAGTGGCTGCACAACTTTGGTTTATCCTAGAGACTTCTTAGCCCAGGTGACCTACATATTCTAGAACAAATTATTCCTGACTATGTTACAGCATATTAGCTGAAGGACTGTGGTTTCGAAGAGGTAGAACTTCTTACTGATTATTATATGCATGAAGTACTTTTAGTTACTTGTAAGAAACTTCCAGAAACACTTTGCAGTTTAAATACTATTGCTTATAGTATGTTTCCTATGTAACGTATACCTTTTTTGTGTGATGCTTTGCACAAATTTCACTGGCTACCAGAAGTGTTTAAGAATGATGAGTTTCTTTCTAAGTATGAGCCCTGCTATACACATTATGATGAGAACGCACGAAGTCAGATTTATGGTCTCCCTATCATTAAACTGCCGTATTATGGCTGTAAAAAGGAAGAAGAAATAAATGAGTTTTTAACAGTACATTATTCCTTTATCAAAATCAAATTATGTGTAGCTATGACAGCTTAGTAAGTTAGTTTTTGTGAAGGAATCATACACCTTACTCAATAAACTGTTTTGGCTATGTCTTTTCCCTTACTCTATATTGAAACCTGAATACTGACGATGAGGATGGGTTGGAAGAATAAGAACAATTTTATGGGAAGTGGTATGTTTCGTTTACACATTACATAGTTAAAATCATTCTTTTCTGCAATATTTAGCTAACAATTTTGTTCTATATGCCCTAAATTCAGCCTGTGTAGCACGTAAACATGTAGGTGCAACAACACACATAGGTATACAGCTTCTGTAGACATGGTACTTATAGGATATACACTTGTACACTTTGGCACTGGGTGAATACAAGCGTATATACAACGTTATAGTTGACTTCCTTGTACACCATTCTTGCTCAAATAATGCATAATGTTGTAGTAGGCATCTCTGGCGTTCCCTGATGTTTTGAGGTGGCATGCTGTGAGGCCGAAGTACGCCGCTGGTGGTCATGGAAGAGGGCAGTAACGGCTGTACGATACGTGAACGCCATCCTCCGACCGATAGTGCACCCATATCGGAAGCATATTGGTGAGGCATTCGTCTTCATGGACGACAATTCGCGCCTCATCGTGCACATCTTATGAATGACTCCCTTCAGGATAACGACATCGCTTGACTAGAGTATCCAGCATGTTCTCCGGACATGAACGCTATCGAACATGCCTGGGATAGATTGAAAAGTTCTGTTTATGGACGACGTGACCAACCAACCACTCTTAGGCATCAACGCCGGATCGCCGTTGAGGAGTGGGACAGTGTGAAGCAACAGTCCCTTGATGAACATGTGGATACCATGTCACGACGAATACAGGCATGCATCAATGCAAGAGGACGTACTACTGAGTATTAGAGGTACCGGCGTGTACAGCAGTCTGGACCACCACCTCTGAAGGTCTCGCTATATGGTGGTACAACATTCAATGTGTGGTTTTCAAGAGCAATAAAAAGAGCGGAAATGATGTTTATGTTGATCTCTATTCCAATTTTCTGTACAGGTTCCGGAACTCGCGGAACCGAGGTGATGCAAAACCTTTTTTGATGCGTGTACATTCCATCTGTATGTAATCGACAGCTCTAGATGCAAGGCTCTTTCTCAATCATGAACTAAATTATCGCGATAAAAAATCTATTTCTGATGTAACATAACAGAACCTTTCGGCTACTACATAGTGATTTAAAGGGTCCGCGACTTTTAATATCGTTGTTTTCAATTATGAACGGTTATTTATTGATCTTGTCAGATTTCAAAGTGTGATATCTTGTTTAGGAAATATCCCCAATAATACTAACGTTTTACTGGACGTCAGAGCCACCTCCTACTCACAAGACGTAATAGGTTTTGTAGGATATAACTTCCATGAACCAATCCTGTACATTGTTGGATGTCACAACAACTTCTAACGGGTGTATTGCTCAAAGTATCTAATGAAGCCTTCTTTGAAGAGTGTTTTAATGCAAATAAGTTATTACAGTACATGTAAGTGTTCAAAACATCTTGACACATGTGAATTTTTTCATCAAATAGACGACGGCTCATTTATTGCCTATTAATGAAAACATAGATGAAATATATCGATGACTCGGAAGATAATTTAACATAACCAAACCTGTGTATATCAATCAAAATCTGTTTAATTTTTATTTTGGAATTTTCGTAGTGATTTCTGTTTTTTATGCTTTTAGGCTTTCTGCTTTTATGTCAGCCCGATTCAGTAAATATACTATTGACATTATCTCTATGCTATCACAACTATCAATCTGTCACATCCCCACAAATTCTAATTTCATCCACCGAATCATCCTGAAAGTTATCCTCCAGTGTCATCAGAGAAAGTGAAAATGATTATTTCATTACAGACATGCTTTTTGATTCTTATATGGAGCTTGACCGACACAATAAGTAAGGATAAAATAAAACATAAAAATAAGAGAAGCTGTCTCAGATTTGGGTGACAAATTTTCACCGAGTTTCGGAAGTTCCTATCAGGGTGATGGAAAGAGTACGTGGTACATTCTTTTGCGAGTGAGTAATAGTATTTTGCTGTGATATACAAACATAATATAATTTACTGTACGTTGTTCAAACAGCTGTAATCACCTCAGGCTGAATACAAAGAAGTGATCTAGCAACCTTTGAAAAAGCGACTTCAAAAAAACAAGTAAACATTTCAACGAGAATTGAGGAATTGTGAAATTGCTTTAAGGGGGCTTTAATTTTATGGCTATAACTATGTAGATCCCAACTGTACGATGTTTGAAGAGCATTTCATACGGATGACGGTAGAAAGACGTCATCAAGTATTAGTGCTGGTTTCCACATCTACATCTACATTTATACTCCGCAAGCCACCCAACGGTGTGTGGCGGAGGGCACTTTACGTGCCACTGTCATTACCTCCCTTTCTTGTTCCAGTCGCGTATGGTTCGTGGGAAGAACGACTGTCTGAAAGGGCCCGTGCGCGCTCTAATCTCTCTAATTTTACATTCGTGATCTCCTCGGGAGGTATAAGTAGGGGGAAGCAATATATTCAATACCTCATCCAGAAACGCACCCTCTCGAAACCTGGCGAGCAAGTACACCGCGATGCAGAGCGCCTCTCTTGCAGAGTCTGCCACTTGAGTTTGTTAAACATCTCCGTAACGCTATCACGGTTACCAAATTACTCTGTGACGAAACGCGCCGCTCTTCTTTGGATCTTCTCTACCTCCTCCGTCAACTCGATCTGGTACGGATCCCACACTGATGAGCAATACTCAAGTATAGGTCGAACGAGTGTTTTGTAAGCCACCTCCTTTGTTGATGGACTACATTTTCTAAGGACTGTCCCAATGAATCTCAGCCCGGTACCCGCCTTACCAACAATAAATTTTATATGATCATTCCACTTCAAATCGTTCCGCACGCATACTACCTGATATTTTACAGAAGTAACTGCTACCAGTGTTTGTTCCGCTATCATATAATCATGCAATAAAGGATCCTTCTTTCTATCTAATGAAGCTCGTTTCATGGCCTAGTGAATTCTTTCTCTTATAGTCAAGTAAGAAGAAGAGATTGTTCAAAAACTCTGTTACTTTACGCCTCATGTAGCATTTGAACTAAACTTTCAGCACTCGCCATAGAATTGTGTTAATTTCCGTTTCTATAACGAGCACGTGAGAGCTACAAGTTCCATTGATACTCCTTTTCTTTCTAGGAACCTGACCTGCCTTGATGGCGTCACTAAGCACGGCCCTCACCAGTAAGCGGAACCTCTGCAGTCCACAATTGGGAGTCCCCTTTCTAGCAGGTTGGCGCACCCCTACGGCAGTAGCGCTCCTTCTCAACGCGCTGCTCGCTTCCGACTTCCGCTTGCTGTTACGCCTGTCTTCCAGGCTCCCCATTACCGGCAATGAAATTATAATGACTTGCTCTTCGGTGCTGCTGCTCCTCCCCTTCCCCGTCAAACCCTCTTCTGCCACTGCTGGTGGCACATTTCAAAGGAATAATATCAGCCACCGCCTCTCGTCGGGGCCGCCAAAGCGCTTACGTGTATTCAGCTGCTCCTCTTACGAGGTTCTGTCGAAATACAGTCTCTCGCATTTGCCAGAGGCAGTATACTCCGTCTTGACGGTGGGACCCTGGTTGCTACTTTGCTGTATCTTCTGCTCACACCAGGGTGGAAATAAATTTGACGCCTCAGTGACTGATTTCCTAACACAGACAGGATTCTTAAAACCTTAAAAAAATTAAGGGCTGCTAAGGACTGTCCAGAAGGAGTAGAGCACACTGAAAAGAAAGAAAAGTTGGATGATAAGCAGCATGCACAAAAAAATTAGTCATACAAAAGAGACACCAAAACCGTCGCCTCTGTCATTGACAAAGCTTCAGTTGCTTCAGGTATACCATATCCAGCTCAAGCAGCCTGATTCCCACTCAGCTTGTCCTATTTACACATGATATTCTACGAACCAGGAATGAAGGTCAACAGACAGATTCCATATTCCTAGATATCCGAAAAGCGTTTAACCCGAAGCCCCACTGCATACTGTTAACGGAAGTCTGAGCGTTCGGATTAGGTTCCCAGATATGTGAGAGGCTTGAAGTGTCCTTAAGTAGCAGAAGACAGTACGCGGCCCTCGAAACCGAGTGTAGGTATGTCTCAGGGAATCGTGATAAGACCGCTCTTGATCTGTACACACTTAAACGATCTGGCGTAAGGCGTGAGGAACAATCTGCGTCTGTTTGCACATGACACTGTGCTTTACCGGAAAATGTCGTCGTTGAGTGACTGTAAGAGAACAGAAGATGACTTACACAAATTTCGTAGTTGTGTGATCAAAGGCAGCGTACATTAATTGTAAAGAAATGTAGATTAAGGCAGACGAATAGGAAAAACAATCACGTAGTATTCGAATACAACGTTAGCAGTGTTCTGCTTGACACATTCACGTCGATTAAAAATCTGGGCGTAACGATACAAAGTGATGCTAAATAGGACGAATACGTAAGGACGGTAGCAGGGAATGTGAAAGGTCAACTTCGGTTTATTGAGAGAATTTTAGGAAAGTGTAGCTGATCTATAAAGGTCATTGTGTACAGAATAGTGGTGCGACGCATTCTTGAGTAATATTCGATTGTTTGAGATTGTAACCATTTCGGATTAAAGGAGGACATCGAAGCAGTTCAGAAGTGTCCTGCTAGATCGGTTACCGGTAGATTCTGTTGAGTCCTCGTCGCCAAATGTGGAGTCTTGGCCACTCGTCTCGTATAGGGTGCCTAAGGGATGCTGCCTTCTCGGAATGCTTTACAACAATTCCAGCAAATAACATCAGTAGTTTTATTTCAATAAAGCAGATTGACAATACTTAACTTGTATTTAAACCAAGTGTTGCAAGCGATGGATGACATGTAAACACCCTTCGCTATGGACAATGTCAAAACAATCAATGGATACAGATCACTAATAACTGTACTCGTTGCACACTTTGATAGGTCACGCTAATACTCTGCAAATATTGTCCACCAGCGTCCTGTCTCAGACAACACACGAAACAAAGAAAGCAAATTTGCTGTACGTATTTTCTTCGAGTGTACGACCTGCTGCTACAATATCGTCCACAAAGTTCGAACAATTTGTTACTTGCGTAGTCAGCTGTTCTAAATACCGTTCTAAAATGGCAATTGCGGAATCACTGACAAAAGGCAGGCGCCGATATTTAAAGAAGAACAAATGAGATTCTTCATCGAGCGGTATTTGAAGATATTCGTCGCTTAAATCAATTTTTGAAAAGTGGCGTCCAGCGTCTAATCTGTCCATAAGATCCTCTGGGCGTGGCAATGCAAGACGCCGATGAGCAAAGGGACGATCAGAAGCAAGGGAATCAACATGACAAGTAACTGGCTGCTCAAATTTAACAGCCGACAAGGCACCGGAATCGTACTGATCTATTATTTGCACTACAAGCTGAAGTGATGGATCAGAGTGTTCCACATTCTGTTCTCTGAGTTTGACATCAGGTAAGTTATACAAAATCGCATCACGCAACGTAATATCTGAATATAAAGCACCGCAAACACATTTGAATTTGCATTTCCTTGTCATACCCTGAAAATCTTGCTATTCTTTACGTTCAACAGTGACTTTGCCCTTAATGCACTGGGAACAGTTCTACCCCAGCACAATTTCGGCTGAGCACTGTCTCCCAGCGTAACATGTGCAAAACAATTGTTAGCTTTGCCAAAATCTTCCGGCTATTCTTTTAGCAAGCAAGCTATACAGTCTTCTGTATTGAATGCAGACATTAACAACACTTTGTCCTAAACGGTAAAGCCAAACAAATGAAAAGAATAAAGACCTAATATATTCTCGGACTTGTGTGATCGTAGCACTGTAAAAGTCACTGTTCACGTACGCAAGCGGTATATTGCAGGCAAAGTCCATGTTCCGAGATACGGAATGTCTTGTCCATTATAAGCTGTCAGTGTCGTCCTAGCTTTAGACAGACGTGGAGAGCCTAGAAGTTCATATGTGTGACGATTGAGCAATGTGACAGAGGCACCCGTGTCCAACTGAAATTTCACACGTTTCCCACAAAGAAGTAAATGAACAAAAAGTTTGTTCGACTGATGTATCACTGACGAAGCGGCACGCTTGCTAGTTGCAAACTTGAAATATACTGAATTAATGCCATGGGCCTTGTAACAAGATTTCTGGGGGTGGGCTGAATTTTGATGTTTTTCCCGCTGCAAACATACAGGTCGTATATATCCTTTCCTACCACAAGCGTAACACTGTGCATGTCGGGAGGGGCAGTCGTGGCACTTGTGCCGTGAATAACACCTAGGGCAAGACTTATTTCTGTTTGCCTGTGTCGCAGCCTATTTAGCGAACTGCCTACGCAGCGTGGAACGTTGTTTACTCGGCGTGGCTAGCGCAAGTTCACTCGGAGTTGGGTTTTGAAATAGTTTCTGATTGAATCTGAACACTGCTCTTCCTACTGTTGATAATAGGGAACTTTCACAGTACCT
This sequence comes from Schistocerca nitens, assembly GCF_023898315.1. Taxonomy (NCBI): domain Eukaryota; kingdom Metazoa; phylum Arthropoda; class Insecta; order Orthoptera; family Acrididae; genus Schistocerca; species Schistocerca nitens. The sequence continues at coordinate 94,782,848 of NC_064615.1, read as the reverse complement.
GGTACCTTGTGGGCTAGTAGATGGGCCTCGAACAGTAACAACCACCCTCCTATGGTCACGAAACTGTCGAAAACGTAGTATAGCAGCTGCAGTAGGCGGTGCTTGTTCTGTCGGGCGGGCAGCGTTGGCCAGTAGTTGCTGCAAACTCGATCAACATACGAGTGTCACGGAGATGCCCCGTGAACTTAAATGAGAATCCACATAGGGAAGACGTCATTCTTTTCACGAAACCTCCGTTAGAAAATTTAGAGAACTGGCGTTTGAAATTGTTTGCAGAATGATTCTGCTGCCTCCAAAGTACATTTCGCGTGAGGACCACGAAAATAAGAGAAATTGGGTGACTTATGGACGTGTATACAATGTGGTTTATCCTCTCTCTCTCTGTTTGTGACTGGAACAGGTAACCAAATGATTAGCGCTCATACAAGTAGCTCTCCGTCAAGCATCATACAGTGCTTTGCGGCGTATGTATGTAGATATAGAGGTAGAGCCGGTTATTAGATCTCGTAGAGGTACGAAATTGCAGGGATGTACACATGCTGTTTCAAATTGACTCAGACGTATTCTACGGGCTTAACATCGTGTGATTTAGCAGGCCACTCGAGATGCGAAAAACTTGCTAGAGGGTTCGTCAAGTCAAGGATGTATGCATGAGGCTGCGTTCGAATGATAACTGCCTCTTGGAAGATGCAAACATCCACAGCGTACTCTTCACGGCGTTGTAGAAGGAAGGGCAATACCTGCTCACCAGGAATGTTGAAATAAACGTCTCAGTTCACATTCATGGTAACCAGAATCTGGGTACTCAAATCATGATGCCAAAAACTCTCCTAAAACATCAAAAAGTAACCGCTATCCTGAACTTCACCAACCAAAAACCGTTGATTAAACTCCTCTTTAGTTCGGCGGTGCATTCGATTGCTTGAATAATTGGAAAAGATACAAACCGTGAATCACTTTTCAACACTATACTTTTACAGATAGCTACTGTGAAGTTCCTATGTGTTCTTAAACGCAATGTAGATGTGCATACTTGATAATTATCTTAGTTTTGTGCGGGAAAGTTTCAGAAATTTCTCATATATTCCATAAGTCTCGCTTTGGCTAGAGGTCTGTAGTGAAGTACCCGACTCCAGATGTCCATTGAAAGGAGTTTCTTTGACATTATTCGCTCGGAAGCTGATCAAGGTCGAGCTACATTCACTGGAAGCAGCAGTTCTTGTCAGTTCTGAAACTGACTGTCACTGAGTATTCGTAACATTCGTCTCCATGGGTTGTTTGTTACGATATTTTTATGACTATTCTTCTTACGCTGTGTTATATGGCTTAGAGTGGTACACCGTTCCTTGCACACATGTTTTCAGTCCGCGTTGATAAATCAAGAAGTCGAGCGCCTTCATTCACGGAGCGGTAATGCGTAGGTGCAAACAAGACACCTCCTTCATGACATTCTGTCACATCATCCCTCTTACTGTGCTGATTTCATTCAACAGACTGGTATATAACATCAGCTTAACCACAGTACTGTAAGAACTTTCGAGCTACGAATAAATGGGGTACATGGTTCATTTTGGAAATCAATTTTTCATCGGAAGAACTGCAGACACATAAGGTATTAGTCAAGACGATGCAGTAGACATACCCACATCTTATCTTACCAGGCAGCATCCTGCGTCTGTAATCTCACAACTAGTCATTTGGCAATAAGAATACTTCGAGATTCTAGAAATTCTGCCTAGTATAAAGTCCTCTTTGAGGTGTTTTGCTGTTGCCTTCCTCAGTCCTATTACTGACTGTTCTGTATCATCAGGAACGTGGCCCAATGTTTGTGTTGTTATGAGGTAATGGAATGACACGGACGAACCGTATAATATTCTGCGTCGGTACGTATACGACTCTTAAACAGTATACAGGGAGCTGCCGAATTTAATGCCCAGTTCGACGGACGAGTCCTCAAACCCAGTCACAAGATCTTACTCCATGAGATACTGAGGATCGTTTTGATCATAAACATAGGATACCGGTGCAAGAAAACGTTTCAAGGAGATTGAGGCCTCCTCGTGTTCTGATCCTGTCCGCTTTCCAGCAAAACAGATACCCAAAACTTCCTAGAGACCCGAGATTCGAACTGAAAGCGTAAGAATCGAGCAACACCGCATTAACAAGCGCACTTGTATATGCACACAATGATAGTCTGAAGCCTTCTTTTTATTCAAGCTCTTAAAAGGCGTTTTGCTACACGCACAGAGAAATTTTGTAACATTTAGTGTGAATACATTTACTATTTATTGATTTTGCTCTATAATGTATGCCGTTTAGTTACCAAGTAGGTTAACTGAAATACAAGGCTTACTGTATTTTAAATTGGTTTTCTCCGGAAGAGAACGATTTTAGTGGACAACTTAGAACATTCAGAAATGTTTTTGACCATTTTTATATACGAGGGCAGTTCAATAAGTAATGCAACACATTTTTTTCTGAAACAGCGGTTGTTTTATTCAGCATTGAAATACACCAGGTTATTCCCCAATCTTTTAGCTACACAACACTATTTTTCAACGTAATCTCCATTCAATGCTACGGCCTTTCGCCACCTTGAAATGAGGGCCTGTATGCCTGCACGGTACCATTCCACTGGTCGATGTCGGAGCCAACGTCGTACTGCATCAATAACTTCTTCATCATCTGCGTAGTGCCTCCCACGGATTGCGTCCTTCATTGGGCCAAACATATGGAAATCCGACGGTGCGAGATCGGGGCTGTAGGGTGCATGATGAAGAACAGTCCACTGAAGTTTTGTGAGCTCCTCTCGGGTGCGAAGACTTGTGTGACGTCTTGCGTTGTCATGACGAAGGAGAAGTTCGTTCTGATTTTTGTGCCTACGAACACGCTGAAGTCGTTTCTTCAATTTCTGAAGAGTAGCACAATACACTTCAGAGTTGATCGTTTGACCATGGGGAAGGACATCGAACAGAATAACCCCTTCAGCGTCCCAGAAGACTGTAACCATGACTTTACCGGCTGAGGGTATGGCTTTAAACTTTTTCTTGGTAGGGGAGTGGGTGTGGCGCCACTCCATTGATTGCCGTTTTGTTTCAGGTTCGAAGTGATGAACCCATGTTTCATCGCCTGTAACAATCTTTGACAAGAAATTGTCACCCTCAGCCACATGACGAGCAAGCAATTCCACACAGATGGTTCTCCTTTGCTCTTTATGGTGATCGGTTAGACAACGAGGGACCCAGCGGGAACAAACCTTTGAATATCCCAACTGTTGAACAATTGTGACAGCACTACCAACAGAGATGTCAAGTTGAGCACTGAGTTGTTTGATGGTGATCCGTCGATCATCTCGAACGAGTGTGTTCGCACGCTCCGTCATTGCAGGAGTCACAGCTGTGCACGGCAGGCCCGCACGCGGGAGATCAGACAGTCTTGCTTGACCTTGCGGCGATGATGACACACGCTTTGCCCAACGACTCACCGTGCTTTTGTCCACTGCCAGATCACCGTAGACATTCTGCAAGCGCCTATGAATATCTGAGATGCCCTGGTTTTCCGCCGAAAGAAACTCGATCACTGCCTGTTGTATGCAACGCACATTCGTTACAGACGCCATTTTAACAGCTCCGTACAGCGCTGCCACCTGTCGGAAGTCAATGAAACTATACGAGACGAAGCGGGAATGTTTGAAAATATTCCACAAGAAATTTCCGGTTTTTTCAACCAAAATTGGCCGAGAAAAAAAATGTGTTGCATTACTTATTGAACTGCCCTCGTAGTATGGCAGGCAGGCCAAGGAAACATATAACAAGTGTGCTCAGTATATCGTCCTGGAGACTTTCTTCAAGGCCCGAAACTGAGAGAAAATACTGCCTACTTTCTCTGCCAGATAATGACCCGGGAAGGACAATGCTACCCTGCGTTTCCAAATAGTGACAACCAAGTCTATTTCCTCCTATTTACGGTGTGATCGAAATGAGAAACGACCTATTGCTACAAAAAAGATCACTCTCACTGATGGCAGATTTTAGATACTGTATTAAATGTTCAAAAATATATGTCAGAAAAGAATGTGAATTAACAAAGAGGAAAGGTGACCATAAAAGTCCACATCTAGGCTTAAGAGAACGAAACTGAATATCAGGGAAAGGAATCGGACAGCTCATGCCCCTACTAGTTGTCGCCCGAGACCTTCCACCAACGGGATGGGCACTGATAATAAAAACTAAAGATTCAACGTCCCGTCCACAGTGAAGTCATTAGTGGCGAAGGAACAAAAGTGCAGACGGCGGAGAGAAACAGCTCTAGCCTTTGAAGTCAACCTTTCTACCAGCCAGCTTAAGCGATTTAGAGAAATAACCGAAAACCTATATCTGGATATCCGGAGGGAGATTAGAAATTCAGCACTCCCAAATACGAGCCAAATCTTACAATTGCGTCACCTATCTAGGTGGAAAGCCAGCGACTGTAATTTGTCGCTGCTATGGACTTCACTACTAAAGGATGAGAAACTGCCTCTGCGCTTTTTTGCAGTAACGATTATGCTTGAAATGACCAAGTAGAAAGGACGGAGCGTCCTGAAATGCCCATGTTAGCGTTTGCACTACCGCTAAGGCTGCTTTACCCAAGTTTTCTGTTTTCTAACGTAAATTTCCTAACAGACTCGCTGGTAACAACTCAATAAGAGGAATTTTCTAAACGTGGTGCATGAGCTCTCGTCGCAGTAGCCCTGGAACCGGTAAATCACTGCCCAAAACTCACTGTTATGGTCTCCACCAGTATACCAAACTTAAAGTACCAAAGTACTTAGTAAAAATTTGACATTTGAGAAGCATTTAATGGAATGAAATAAAGAAATGTTTACGTAGTACATGAACTGCTGCAACGTTTCTCTCCTTTTTTGAACAACCTCACAAACGCATAAACTATTAATAGGCCAACATGTTTTATAATTTAATCCCTATCAAACTCAAATGTGCTACAAAGGCGTATCGTATGGATTTGATAGGAGAAATAACTGATGTTATGTAATACTAAACAAATCCTTTGTCTATTTTCTTGGCGTCAAGTTAGTAACAGTAGTTGCGTCCCTAACAATCTTTAGAAAAATTTCATCAATGTTTTCCATATTAGTCTGTTGTGTGTCTCCGATTTTGTTTTGCCCACAAAGTCGAGGGGCAGAATGGTCACGGTCGTCGTGCAGAGGTTGGGAGTAGCTCTTAACTATGTGGCACTCTCTGGCGGAAGCAGGTACCATAGGGGACGAGGGCTAATGCCCAGGGGGCATCGAAGGAAGAACTGCTTTAGTGAACAGACGCATCGGAGCATGCTGCCTATGTGAAAGGATTATGAACGGTATGTGACAATCATGTAGAATTTGGTAGTAGTATAGCAAGGCACTATTTGGAACTCTTTGACTGACCGTAAACCCTCATGATATGACGTGGATTCCTACTGTACACATGTTGTAACACGTGCAGATTGTCTACACGTAAAGGCAGAACACAATATACTTTTGGCAGTAGCGACCTGACACAGTTTTGCCACCAAAACGTCTGTCCCATCAGTAAGTTTCATCTCTATCTCATATGAGTGTGCACACAGCGTCAAACATACTTAAAGATATTGGCATACTGGTCTATTTACAAGTCTAAACCATCTGTATTATTTGCCAAAAAATACATAAGCTTCGTCGAGAAGGCGCACAGATGAGATCTATATGTCGGTTGTCACTATGTTACTTCCATGACTGTATTACTTGACAAAAGTTCATAATGATCTTGATGGTACTGGTATAGCTTACAGTATCTCCATATCTAAAATGCCTGTATCATTTATCAAAAATATGTAAGCATTTAAAATTCCCCCTCGTCTGTAGATTTCATCTCTCTCTCTCTCTCTCTTTCTCCCTTCTCTCTCTCCAACACACACATGTAAACACACACACACACACACACAAATATATATATATATATATATATATATATATATATATGCATGTGCAGGCACTGACAAGTCTCCACTTGCTGAGCAGGCATGTTCCTGTTTGTTGACTAACGGATTTGCGTGTTGTTAACAGGTCTTGACGTGCTGACTAAAACGCAACATATATTACTACTTGCAATCATATATACTGCATGTACTGTTTATGTACTGTGCCTAAAGAGAACAGGGCTGCTTCTGATTCATTGTATTCTAATTTAAAAGAACAGGAAGAGGGAGGGAGCACTAAATGGATGTTGGGGCTGTCATCCCCACAAAAGGATGATCCGATCGTCACTGGGCGACACACAATGATGTAATTAGTAGCACTGGCCATCATCTATCTATACTGTGAAATAAACTTTTTAAGTTATTTTCTGGTCTCACGAGAGATCTATTTGGGTTTCTAACCTCTAGACAAGTCTCTGGAATATATTTTGGTACATGGAACAGTGAGGATGTTCGTGACTGCGAGACTGTTTCATAAATACTGACGTAATTTTACGAGTAACAATACTAATAGATGCTAGTATATTTCCAGGGGCAAATGTGGACTCTGACCAGAATCTATTGGTTATGAACTGCAGGTTAAAACGGAAAAAACTGCAAAAAGGAGGGAATTTAAGGAGATGGGACCTGGATAAATTGAAAGAACCAGAGGTTGTAGAGAGTTTCAGGGAGAGCATTAGGGGACGATTGACAAGAAAGGGGGAAAGGAATACAGTAGAAGAAGAATGAGTAGCTTTGAGAGATGAAATCGTGAATGGAGCAGAGGACCAAGTAGGTAAAAAGACGAATGCTAATAGAAATCTTTCGGTAATAGAAGAAATACTGAATTTAATTGATGAAAGGAGAAAACACAAAAATGCAGTAAATGAAGCAGGCAAAAAGGAATACAAACGTCTCAAAAATGAGATCGACAGGAAGTGCCAAATGGCTAGGCATGATTGGCTAGAGGACAAATGTTAGGATGTAGAAGCATGTATCACTAGGGGTAAGGTAGATACTACCTACAGAAAAGTTAAAGAGCCCTTTGGGGGAAAAAAACCACTTGCAAGAATATCAAGAGTTCAGATCGAAATCCTGTTCTAAGCAAAGAAGGGAAATGAGAAAACTGGAAGCAGTATATAGAGGGCCTATACAAGGGCGCTGTTACTGAGGACAATATTATGGAAATGGAAGAGGAGGTAGAAGAAGATGAAATGGGAGATATCATACTGCGTGAAGAGTTTGACAGAGCACTGAAAGACCTAAGTCGAAAAGGGCCCCGGGAGTAGACAACATTCTATTAGAACTACCGATAGCCTTGGGAGAGCCAGTCCTGACAAAACTCTACCATCTGGTGAGCAAGATGTATGAGGCAGGCAAAATCCCCTCAGACTTCAAGAAGAATATAATAATTCCAGTCGCAAAGAAAGCAGATGCTGACATATGTGAAAATTACGGAACTCTTCTTCTTCGGTTATCAACCCACAGGTTGGTTGGCAGCAGCACGCCATTCCGTTCTTTTGTCAACTTTCTTCTTCATATCTGCATAGGTCTGGCACCCGATGTCATTTATTACTTGTTGAATGTAGCTTAATCTAGGTCGTCCTCGGCGAGTTCTTCCTTCAATGATTCCTTCTAATATTCTCTTAATGAAATTGTTATGCCGTAAAATGTGACCTATGAAGGTTATTCTTCTTTTCTGTATATTTCGCCAAAGAGATCTGTTTTCTTTCACTCTTCTGAGGACATCTTCGTTTGTAGCCTTGTCTCGCCAGCTGATTTTTTCCATTCTCCGGTAGCACCACATTTCGAATGCCTCTAATCTTCTCTTTTCTTCTTTTCCACTAGTCCAAGTTTCACATCCGTAAAGGGCTGTACTCCACACATAGGTTTTCATGACTCTCTTTCTTACGTCTAAACTAACATTTCTACTCGTCAGTAAGTTTCTTTTTCCATTGAATGCTATTTTGGCAAGTTGTATTCTGTTTTTAATGTCACTTTTGCTCCTTCCATCTGCTGTTATTTTGCTACCTAAGTAGTTAAATTCTGTAACCTGCCCTAGTTTCTCTCCCTTTATTGTTATTCGTATGGGTTCATTGTAGTTCAGGGCGCCACTCACCATCACTTTAGTCTTTTTCTTATTTATTTTCATTCCATACTGTTCTTTTAAGGTGTTTTCCATTTCATTGAGTGCGGCTTCTAAATCTTCTTTCCTTTCTGTAATTATGGCGATATCATCTGCATATCGCAACATATCTATTTTCATTCCGTTGAGTTTTATTCCTACTTCAATATTCTCTCTTATTTTATCTATTGCTTCTTGGATATATGCGTTGAAAATTACTGGAGATAGTGGGCATCCCTGTCTCACTCCTTTCCTTATTCTTGCTGTTTCTTCTTTGTTTTCCTTCTTAACTAAGGCTGTTTCATTTTGGTATATTTTAAAGATTATCCTTCTGTCATTATATTTCAGACCAGCCTTCTTCAGAATTCTAAACATTTCTGGCCATACAACATTGTCAAATGCCTTTTCGAGGTCTACGAAGGCTATAAATACTTGTTTGTTTTTGGAAATTTGTTTCTCAATTATTAGTCTTAAAGATAAGATTGCTTCCCTCGTCCCTACACCGCTTCTAAAACCGAATTGGTCTTCACTTAGAGTGCTATTCAATTGGTTTTCAACTCTTTTCAAAATTATTCTTATTAGAATTTTTGATGCGTGTGAAAGAAGACTGAGTGTTCGATGGTTTTCACAGTCCATAGTAGATGCTTTCTTAGGTATGGGGAATATGATGCATTTCTGATAGTCTTCAGGAACTTCACCTGTTTTGTATATTTTCTGTATGAGTTGCAGTAATGTAGCTTTCATTTTGTCTCCTGATTTCTTAATTAGTTCAGAAGGTATATCATCAACACCTGCCGCTTTCTTATCTGGTAGTTCTTTTAGTGCTTTTTCAAATTCATCTTTCAGAATTGTGTCCCCTAGTTCTTCTTTCTCTACTTCTTCGCTTAATTCTATCATATTATCTGTTAGAGGGTCTCCTTGATATAGCTCTTCAATGTATTCTTGCCATCTCTTCAGCGTGTCATATCCAAATAGTACCTTGCCCTCTTTGTTCTTTATAGTTCCTGAAGATTTTACTTTCCGTTTAGCAAAGTTTTGTTTTATTGTTCTGTAGGCCAAGTCAGTTTTTCCTTTAACCATGTTTTCCTCCACCTCTTTACAAATGCTGTTGAGGTAATTTTCTTTTGCTTTCCTAGATTCTCTGTTTATTTGGTTTCTAAGCTTTCTATATTTGTTTTCGCTTTGCTCGTCAGAGGCATTTTTGTATAGTCTTCTTTCTTCCATTAGACAAATTATTTCAGGTGTTATCCACTCTTTCCTGTTTACAGGTTTGGCTTTCCCAATAAGTTCTTCTGCTGCTTTATGTATGCCTTCTTTGATTTGTTTCCACTCCTCGTTAGTACTCCCGGGAATAATGTTTGATGCCATCTCATCAGTTTTCCGTGCATAAGGGATCACTAGTTCTTCAGACTTTAGGTTATCTCTGTTCCATACTTTGTTCGTTTTTCTCTCTAATCGCTTGAGTTTGAGTAAGCATTTCATCATTACAAGGTTGTGATCACTATTAATATCCGCAGACGGGTAGCTTCTGCAATCCTTGATTTGGTTTTTAAAACGCGATTTTACTAATATATAGTCGATTTGGTGTCTTCTAGTATCTCCTGGGGCTTTCCACGTGTACCTTCTTCTTTTATGGTGGTTGAAAAGGGAGTTCGCTATGACCAACTTGTTTTTGGCACAAAATTCAATTAGCCGGCTTCCTCTTTCGTTCCTATCTCCTAGACCATATTTCCCTACAATTCCGTCAACTTTCTCTTCTCCAACACTAGCATTCCAATCTCCCATTATAATTAAGTTCTCTTCACCTTTAACATAATTTATAACTTTGTTGATGTCTTCATACACTGTTTCTATTACATCGTCTTCTTCTGCCGATGTCGGCATATAGACTTGTACTATTACCGTGTTCTTTGGTTTGGTTCCAATTTTGACTAGTATTATCCTAGAGTTAAATTGCACATATCCTGTGACTAGATTCCCGAGTTTTCCTTTTAGAATTATTCCAACTCCACCGATTCCAGTTGTTCCTTGGTTAGTACCTGTATGAATGATACGATAATTTCCTGATCTGAAGTCTCCTGGTTCAGGCCATCGCATCTCAGATATTCCTATTATGTCTGTTCCCATTCTGTCCATCTCTAGTTTGAGGTTCTCTAATTTCCCGCATTGGAGGAGTGTTCTTACATTCCATGTTGCTATTTTTAGTGTATTCTTCAACTTTGCCTGACCTTCCATTGTCCCCACCCGGAGATCCGATTGGGGGACTATTACTCCGGATTTATGTTTAACAGAAGATTCTGGCATGGTGCGCTACTGATTCTTGGGATATCTTGAGTGATCTTTAATGGAGTGGTTTCCCGTTGCCTTCTCCATCCTATGCCGTTGACTGTGAAGTTCTTCCGCCTTTAGGAGCAATTTCTCACTCCAAGGACAAGAGAGTGCCCTGCCTCTATCCGCTCATCCGCTCTCTTTGAGACCGTTGGCACTTGATAGGGGGGGTTTCCTTATCCCGGGAAACATTCGGTCGTCAGAGCCTCGTTAGCAATAACAGGGTGTACCGTGCAGCAATCCTTAGCTGCAACTCGGGTAGGTGAGGTTGACATTTGTACAGGAGAGGCTGTTAGAGTCGCTTCACTGTACCTTACGCCCCATTACGGAACTATCAGTTTAATAAGCCACGGCTACAAAATACTAAAACGAATTCTTTACAGACGAATGGAAAAAGTGGTAGAAGCCGACCTCGGGGAAGATCAGTTTGGATTCCGTAGAAATGTAGGAACTTGTGAGGCAATACTGACCTTACGACTTAAATTAGAAGATAGATTAAGAAAAGGTAAGCCTACGTATCTATCATTTGTAGACTTAGAGAAAGCTTTTGACAATGTTCATTGGAGTACCCTCTTTCACATTCTGAAGGTTTCACGGGTATAATACAGGGAGGGAAAGGCTATTTACAATTTGTACAGAAACCAGATGGCAGTTGTAAGAGTCGAGGGGCATGAAAGGGAAGCAGTGGTCGGGAATGAAGTGAGAGAGGGTTGTAGCCTCTCCCCGATGTTATTCAGTCTGTATACTGAGTAAGCAGTAAAGGAAACAAAAGAAAAATTCGGAGTAGGAATTAAAATCCATGGAGAAGAAATAAAAACTTTGAGGTTCGCCGATGACATTGTAATTCTGTTAGAGACAGCAAAGGACCTGGAAGAACAGCTGAACGGAATGGACAGTGTCTTGCAAGGGAGATTTAATATGAACATTAACAAAAGCAAAACGAGGATAATGGAATATACTCGAATTAAATCGGGTTATGCTGCTTCAATTAGATTAGGAAATGATAAGCTTAAAGTAGTAAGTGCGTTTTGCTATTTGGGGAGCAAAATAACTCACGATGGTCGAAGTAGAGATGATATAAAATGCAGACTGGCAATTTCCCCTGGTGAGGTCTTCCAGCCATCAATGGCATATGATCATTTAATTTCCATGCAAAGTAAAGATAAGTACACCAGTCCTAAGGAAAAATAATTGTTTCAATCAACAGAGGTCTGTCATACTTACCGAGAATATTTTAAAGAAGGATACTTTATGCACAGAGATCATTGTCGTTTTACAGATGTATCCAGGGCGCAGCACTTCCCAGCAGTAACTTGAACTGCAGGCCCCGTTTTACAATCTCAGTCGTATTCCACAACTTCAGTTTCAAGCAGTTACGAGGTACTATCTGTATCACAAATGTCTACACACAAACGTTGACAGGCAGTGATAAAGAAGTGAAACTACATCTGGGAAGCTTTTCTCTGCAACCTTCAAATATCAAGAAGAGCAAATCAATAATGAAGAGTTTTGTAGTGATGCACCAAGACAGGAGAAGCAGTATGTATTACCGATTTATAGATTCGTGGAAATTTATGACACATTCTTTCAAAAAATGTATGTAGTACTTATATTGGAGGAAACCACGATAATAAAGAAGTATTTTTCTAAGAATCGCATATTTAATTTAGTAAATCAGATAGGCATATTTCTGTGTGAGTATGTTAGTAATGAGTCACTTTTACTTGTAGATCAATCACCTATAATTGATAAATTCAGTAGTTTATTAAGTGGTGAAACCATCACAGAAGTTGAATACTACAGCGCTTGTAGTGTCTGGCATCTATTCAAGTGTAAGACAGTAGGAAAGTATTCTGGTCTGTATTTGAAAAACTGATGTGGTACTTCTTGCTGCTTATTCACAAACTTCAGTAGCCCATGTCTTACAGCCATTAAGTTTATCATGCCCATTACATTAGTTCACCTGCCCTAACATGGGATGCTCTATTGAAAGTTTCTAGAGTAGAATTACGGGTTATTACTGAGATTGAATACCTTCAGTTCACTGAAAGAGACATTAGAGAACGTGTTGTTGACCTTTTATATCGACTTTCTGTTTCAAACCATAGTTTCTGTTTCAAACCATAGTTTTAGGTTTTACATTCCGCGCTGGCCAGTTGCAGCTGTAGCGGCGCATCGAAGGCTAAGTACTAATTAATTGTTTGTGTATAGTAGTTTATTTAGGAACTTTCGTAGTCTTCAACCGGTGGTCTTGGTGTTTTCTGGTGAAATAATTTCAGAAGAAATTTTTGCGAACTGCTTTCAGTTTCGTTACTGTGTCATTAGACGTTTGATTTTATTTCTGTGTTAGTATTTTGTTATATTCCCATTTGTTGTTGATTAATACTGTCAATAATAGAAGTTACTTCCCTTTTAGGGCAAGTTTGTGATTATTGTAGTCAGGTTTTAACATCTTCTTATTGTAGTAGCGGAACTTAGATAAAGTTGTTTTCTTGTGTCAATAACTGTAAAATTTTACCATGAGTGAGAAGTGCGAGCTTTGCCTTAGGTTCGTGAGTAGTGGATTGCGGTGTGAGACTTGTACGAAGTATTTTCACTGGGGGGAATGCAGTGAGGAAGCCAGTGGGCATTCTGGTGAGATCCTCTCCTGGAACTGCAGGTTATGTAGCAAGAGTAAGTTGACAGAGGAGCAGGAGCGTAAGATCTGTGCCCTTCAGGTGCAGTTGAAAAACGCACAGGAGGAGCTAGATAGGATGAGGAGGGAGAAGGGGGTTGGGGAATGGGAGCTGGCTGTTGGCAAGAGATCTGCTAGGAGAAGGAGATTTTCTGATAGTTTTTCTATTGGTGTTTGTAATAGATATGACCAACTGTCAGAGTCTAGTGGAGAGGAATCTGTAGTAGCTGTAGATGTAGGAAGTATGCAGCAGACCTCAGCAATTACGGTGGCTAGGACAGATGCAAAGTTTAAGAGAAAGAAGAAGGTTCTGCTGTTAGGTAGTTCTCATGGTAGACGTGTAGGCCAGCAGTTGCAGGAAGTGTTGGGGAGTGAGTACCAGGTCACCAGCATTGTGAAACCTAATGCAGGATTGGCTCAGGTGACTGTTAACATAGGTGGGTTATGTAGGGATTTTACTAAAGAGGATCAGGTAGTGATTGTGGGTGGGGCTGGTAATAGTATTGACAGGGATGGGGAGTATGACATAGATGGTGATCTGGAAAAGATAGCCACTCAGACTGGCAACACGAATGTGCATTTCGTGGAACTGTTTCAGCGTCACGATCGGCCTCATCTTAATACAGCCGTCAGGCGAAATAACATGAGACTTGGGGGTGCGCTGATGACAGAAGGCATGAGTCACATTTCAGTGGTGTCAGTGGAGTCTATCAGCAGGACGGGTTTCACTAGACATGGCCTGCACCTCAACAGGTATGGAAAGGGGAGGTTGGCAAAGCTTATAGGTGACAGCATAGGTGGGGGTGGTGGGATCACTCATGGGAAAATTCCGGTAGTTGTGGGTGTTAGAGCTGTACCTTTTTTAGATTGAAGTCAGGTGATAGGTATTCCTGCTTAAGGGAAGTCTCTCTAACAAAGAAACCACTTTCGAGAAAGCTTAGGTAGCCGATTAATGAGGGAATTAGTATATTTCATCAAAATATACAAGGTATTAGAGATAAAGTTGTTGAACTGCATATAGATGTTGACTCTGAAATTATTGGTATATCTGAACACTTCTTAAATAAGGAGATAATTCAGAGGCTTCCTTTACCAGGATACAGGTCGGCTGGCAACTTTTCTAGGAGCTCTTTGCGGTGTGGGGGAGTAGCCATGTACATGATGAACGGTATCCCATTCGAGTCAATTGATGTTTCAAAGTACTCCACTGAAAAGGTGTTTGAATGGTGTGCAGGTGTGGTTAAATTTAGTGGAGCAAAACTTCTTACTGTTGTTATTTATAGATCTCTAGACTCCGATTTCACAACATTTTTGCTTAAGCTAGAGGAGGTTCTTGGTTCACTTTATAGGAAATAGAAAAAGTTAGTTATATGTGGTGAGTTCAATATTAATTGTATAAGAGATTGTGCAAGGAAAAGGTTGCTGGTAGGACCTTCTTAATTCATATAATCTTATGCAAACCGTATTCTTTCCAACGAGAGTGCAAGGGAACAGTAGGACAACCGTAGACAATATGTTTGTTCATTCCTCATTACTAGAAGGGCATTCTGTTAGCAAAAAGGTGAATGGCCTTTCAGATCATGATGCACAAATTTTAACTCTAAAAGATTTTTGTGCAGCAACACATGTTAAATATAGTTATCAACTTTTTAGGAAAGCTGATCCAGTTGCTGTAGAGACCTTTGTAAACCTTATCAAGGAACAAGAGTGGCAAGACGTTTATAGTGCTGATACAGTAGACGATAAATATAATGCTTTCCTCAAGACTTTTCTCGTGCTCTTTGAAAGTTGCTTTCCGTTAGACCGTTCAAAACAGGGTACTAGCACAAACAGGCAGCCTGGGTGGCTGACTAAAGGGATAAGAATAGCTTGTAGAACAAAGTAGCAATTATATCAAAACGTTAGAAACAGTGACAATCTAAATGCAGCAGCCCATTACAAACAGTATTGTAAGATGCTTAAAAATGTTATTAGGAAGGCAAAAAGTATGTGGTATGCAGATAGAATAGCTAAGTCTCAGGATAAAATTAAAACCATATGGTCAGTCGTAAAGGAAGTGGCTGGTCTGCAGAGACAGGTCGAGGATACAGAATCAGTGCGTAGTGGGAACGTCCGTGTTACTGATAAGTCGCATATATGTACAGTATTTAATAATCACTTTCTGAATATAGCAGGTGCACTAAATAGAAACTTAGTCCCAACAGGGAATCATATAGCGCTCGTAGAAAAAAGTGTTCTGAGACTGTTATCTGAAATGCTCCTCCATGATACTGACAAGAGGGAGATTGAGTTAAAATTTAAATCGTTAAAGACCAAGAACTCTCATGGATATGACGGGGTATCTAGCAGAATACTGAAGTATTGTTCTATGTATGTTAGCCCAATACTTAGCCATATCTGTAACTTTTCCTTTAGGAGTGTTCGATTTCCTGACCGATTAAAGTACTCGGTAGTGAAGCCACTTTATAAAAAAGGAGACAGGGTTAGTGTTGACATTTATAGACCTATTTCTATGCCATCGGTGTTTGCTAAAGTTATCGAGGGGGTTCTATATACAAGGTTACTGGAGCATTTAAATTCACATAATTTGCTGTCAAATGTACAGTTTGGTTTTAGAAATGGCTTAACAAGTGAAAATGCTATATTCTCTTTTCTCTGTGAGGTTTTGGACGGATTAAATAAAAGGTTGCGAACGTTAGGTGTTTTCTTTGATTTAACGAAGGCTTTTGACTGTGTTGACCACAAAATATTACTGCAGAAGTTGGACCTTTATGGAGTAAGGGGAGTAGCTTACAATTGGTTCGCCTCTTACTTTAATAACAGAAAGCAGAAGGTAATTCTCCGCAATATTGAGAGTGGTAGTGATGTTCAGTCCCAATGGGGCACTGTTAAGTCGGGCGTTTCCCTAGGGTCGGTGCTGGGGCCACTGCTGTTTCTTATTTATATAAATGATATGCCTTCTAGTATTACAGGTAATTCAAAAATGTTTCTGTTTGCTGATGACACCAGCTTGGTAGTGAAGGATCGTGTGTGTAATATTGAAACATTATCAAATAATGTAGTTCATGAAATAAGTTCGTGGCTTGTGGAAAATAATTTGATGCTAAATGACAGTAAGACTCAGTTTTTACAGTTTCTAACTCACAATTGAACAAGAACTGACATTTTGATAAGACAGAATGGGCATATTATTAGCGAGACGGAACAGTTCATGTTCCTAGGCGTTTGAATAGATAGTAATCTGTTGTTGAAAGCCCATGTTCAGGATCTTGTTCAGAAACTAAATGCTGCTTTATTTACCATTAGAACAGTATCTGAAATAAGTGACATTTCAACCCGAAAAGTAGTCCACCTCGCATATTTTCATACGCTTATGTCATATGGTATTATTTTTTGGGGTAATTATTCTGATTCAAAAATGGTATTAATGGCTCGAAAATGGGCTGTTCGAAAACCTCTTGTCGACCCCTATTCAATAGTCTGGGAATGTTAACATTGCCCTCACTATATATATTTTCATTAATGTCGTTTGTTGTTAGCAACATTAGCTTTTTCCCAAGAGTTAGCAGCTTTCACTCAGTTAATACTAGGCAGAAATCAAATCTGCATGTGGAATGCACTTCCTTGACTCTTGTGCAGAAAGGAGTGCAGTATTCTGCTGCATCCATTTTCAATAAGCTACCACAAGAACTCAAAAATCTTAACTATAGCCCAAACTATTTTAAGTCTAAACTGAAGAGTTTCCTCATGGGTCACTCCTTCTATTCTGTCGAGGAGCTCCTGGAAGAGCTAAAAAATTAAGCAAATTCCAGTGTTACATTGTTGATTTTCTTTATTTAAACTTACGACTTGTCGCTTGAATATGTTTCTTATATTTCATTTTATCTGTTTCTACAATTGTGTTATAATTTCATGTATTGACTCGTTCCATGACCATGCAGACTTCTCCTTAATGTGGTCCCACGGAATAATAAAAAAATAAATAAATAAAAATAAAAAAATTATCATGATAAAACTGATACCTCTTGATGCTGTAATCTTTAGAGCTCCTACTTTGCGTATGTTCCTCGAGAAAGAGTTGAAACTTGTGATGTGGAGAAAACTGCCAGATGTTTCTGATATTTTGGAAGTCATTCTTAAATCTTATATCACTGGCCATAGTTTTCTTTCAGATTTGCCTGCATGTTTTGAAAAAGTAATTCCATCTTCTGCTAGCAGGAAACCAGAAATTGATTTCTACTTTGCATGATAATATGAAACAATATTATTTATTAAAATGTAGACTTTCACGCCCGGCAATATCATGTCCATTATAGTTATCCGGGCTGTTATGCCGTGGTCAGTTGATGAATTTTGTCTCAATTCCCAACGTTTCGTCTCCGACTGCGGGAGACATCTTCAAGGGGGTCCGTAGGCCGATGGAAGGTCCAACACACCCACTGGCGAGCGTCCTTGGCAGGCTTAAGGTATTCCTGTATCTTCCTGGTGGGCTTGTAAATTACGGTAATATTCCGCTTCGTCAATATCCTCCCTATTCTTTCTGTTACATTTTTAACAAACGGCAGGAAAACCTTAGATTTTGCGGTAGCCTGCACGTCAGTATGATTTCTGCGTGGCTGCCTCAACGCACGTTTCTTTTCGGTGGACGAATATCCGTTCTTCATTAGTGCATTGTGGAGATGTCCCATCTCAGCGTCGAGCAACTCAGGTTCACAAATATTTCTAGCTCTGTCCGCTAACGTCTTGATAACACCCCGCTTCTGTTGTGGGTGGTGGTTCGAATTCCGGTGCAAATAACGGTCCGTGTGCGTGGGTTTGCGGTATACTGAGTGGCCCAAACCACCATTTTCGTTTCTAAAAACAAGCACATCGAGGAAATGTAATTTGCCGTCTACCTCCACCTCCATTGTAAATTGAATTCTCGAGTTTATACTGTTATTGAGACAAAATTCATCAACCGACCAAGGTATAACAGCCCAGATAATTATAATGGACATGATATTTCCGGCCGCGAAAATCTACATTTTAGCATCAGACGCCTCTATGGGGAGGAGATGTCAAGAGAAGTGCGACGCCTGGAAGGACTCCAGAAGAAGAGAGTGCAGCTCTTGTGTTCCCTCACATTCCTGTCTCGTTGCAGAGCCGTCGGCGTTATACGGAAGTTTCTGAAGATAAAGCGACTGTTCTATTCGGGAAAGGCACAACCCATTTTCAAACGGACTGAGGAGGCCTTACTACAAGAGCGCATTCAGCAGACTCGACGGGACGTGGCAAGCACAAACTGTAAGTTAATGTCTCTCCATATTATGATCAGTAATAAACTGTGCAGCAGTGACTGGGATAAAATTGATAGACCACTGCATGATACCATGGGGAAGCGTATGTTGACAACGTCTAGTAGACAGAAGAAGAAGATTGATAATTTGCTACCTAATCAGACACTTCGGCATTTAGACGTTTCCCGGACCGTTATCAAACTGTCCAAACATTCGTTATCTGACGATGAGACATCTGTGCTTGCCAAGGGAGGAAATTTTGCTGTTAGTCCGCGTTTTGTGCCCACGGAAGAAATTATAGCCAGTGTACAAGTAGGAATTCGCAGTGTGGATTCTGTAACAGCTGAAGAAATCCGTATAGAAACAGTGAGAATATTAGCCAATGCAAAACAGCCTAAAAAGTAATGTAACTGTGGGTGAAAGAAGAGCATTAAAACTCCTGAATGACGACGATAGTATTTTGGTTCTCCCAGCTGACAAAGGAAGCGCAACGGTGGTTATGGATGTGGCCGACAATCAGACTAAAATTACTGATCTACTGGATCCGCAAGCATATGGGAAGCTGAATAAGGACCCCACTAACAACGTTCTCAGAACTGTGTCGCGGTTAATAAAAAAGTCCTCCACTGAAGACAGTGTACAGAAAGGTCTCTGCAATTCGTTTGCGCTACCACCGAGGCATTATGGATTGCCCAAAATTCATAAAGAAAATGTGCCGTTAAGACCGATACCAAGTGCCATTGGATCGCCCACCTACTCATTAGCCAAGTTTTTGACTACGCTGTTAAAACCACATGTGGGCCGTTCGGACTCTTATATAAAGAATTCGACACATTTCATCAGCAGATTGAATGGCATAGTGGTCCAGCCGGAGGACATATTGGTCAGCTTCGATGTGGTAACGCTGTTTACCATGTTTCCACTTAATGATGTACTGGAACAGCTGGATCGAATTTTCCTGCTGATATTTCAGAACTGTTTAAGTGTTGTTTGACGACCACATACTTCAAGTGGAATGAACAGTTTTATGAGCAAACGGATGGCGAGGCTATGGGGAAGCCCACTAAGTCCCGTAATTGCAAACTTCTTTATGGAGAAATTCGAAGAACAGGCCTTAGGTATTGCCAGCAAAAAACCAAATGACTGGTTCCGATACGTGGATGACACGTTTGTGCTGTGGAGACATGGTAGGGAGAAACTAAGCCGGTTCCACGATCATGTGAACAGTATAAACTTCAGAATTCAGTTTACAATGGAGGAGGAGGTAGACGGCAAATTACATTTCCTCGATGTGCTTGTTTTTAGAAACGAAAATGGTAGTTTGGGCCACTCAGTATACCACAAACCCACGCACACGGACCGTTATTTGCACCGGGATTCGAACCACCACCCACAACAGAAGCGGGGTGTTATCAAGACGTTAGCGGACAGAGCTAGAAATATTGGTGAACCTGAGTTGCTCGACGCTGAGATGGAACATCTGCACAATGCACTAATGAAGAACGGATATTCGTCCGCCGAAATAAAACGTACGTTGAGGCAGCCACGCATAAATCATACTGACGTACAGGCTACTGCAAAATCTAAGGTTCTCCTACCGTTTGTTAAATATGTAACGGAAAGAATAGGGAGGATCTTGCCGAATCGGAATATTACCGTAATTTACAAGCCCACCAGGAAGATACAGGAATACCTTACGCCTGCCAAAGACGCTCGCAAACCATTGGAAAAAGCTGGAGTGTATAGAATCCCATGCAGCTGTGGTGATGTTTATGTGGGTACCATTAAAAGAACTGTTTCTAAACGTTTGGAAGAGCACAAGGGAAATTGTAGAAGAGGAGAAACAGAACGATCAGCTGTTGCGGAGCATGCTTTCCAGCCAGGGAACCATAATATTCGTTTCGAGGAGACGCAAGTACTAGCAGCCACAAGCGGATATTACGAAAGGCTCTACAGGGAGGCAATCGAAATCGCTAAACACCCAAATAATTTCAACCGAAAGAAGGAGGGCGTGAAATTAAACGGTATATGGATGCCGGTGTTAAAGAAGATGTGTACCACCCGTCCACTACTGGGTGATGGCAACGGCGATCGACGGCGACGGACAGCGGCCAATTGCACTGACGTTTTCAAAACACGTGACGTCACATCGCGGCGCGGGAGCGTGCGGACACGGAATTTAGCGGCAGTCAGTAGCGCGCCAGTGGGTGTGTTGGACCTTCCATCGACCTACGGACCCCCTTGAAGATGTCTCCCGCAGTCGGAGACGAAACTGGGAATTGAGACAAAATTCATCAACCGACCACTGCATAACAGCCCGGATAATTATAATGGACATAATATTATTTACTAAAAAATCTAAAACAATCGTCACATAATGAATTGATATTAAAAATATTCACAAAATTTTATCTTTCGGACCAGCACAATCGATGAAACCATACATTGACATTAATTCACAGAAGTAAGCCATGGCTGACTCATGCTATGCGTTGGATTACATCTACATCTACATCTACATTCATACTCCGCAAGCCACCCAACGGTGTGTGGCGGAGGGCACTTTACGTGCCACTGTCATTACCTCCCTTTCCTGTTCCAGTCGCGTATGGTTCGCGGGAAGATCGACTGTCTGAAAGCCTCCGTGCGCGCTCTAATCTCTCTAATTTTACATTCGTGATCTCCTCGGGAGGTATAAGTAGGGGGAAGCAATATACTCGATACCTCATCCAGAAACGCACCCTCTCGAAACCTGGCGAGCAAGCTACACCGCGATGCAGAGCGCCTCTCTTGCAGAGTCTGCCACTCGAGTTTATTAAACATCTCCGTAACGCTATCACGGTTACCAAATAACCCTGTGACGAAACGCGCCGCTCTTCTTTGGATCTTCTCTATCTCCTCCGTCAAGCCGATCTGGTACGGATCCCACACTGATGAGCAATACTCAAGTATAGGTCGAACGAGTGTTTTGTAAGCCACCTCCTTTGTTGCTGGACTACATTTTCTAAGCACTCTCCCAATGAATCTCAACCTGGTACCCGCCTTACCAACAATAAATTTTATATGATCATTCCACTTCAAATCGTTCCGCACGCATACTCCCAGATATTTTACAGAAACGTTGGTTGCTATCCTGTGTTTAGTCTCCTGCGGTTATCGCAATTATGCAGTTATCCTCTCTTTCTGCGGGTGGCAGCAGGGTTGTGTATCGCTATTTGCTCCTATTTGCTCCTATTTGCAATCTTTGGCATGGCGCTTATATCTTCTGGCTGGGTGGGGAGGGAGAAGGGTAAAGAGAGGTGGGAAGTGGCAACAGGCAGTAGGAGGAACAGGCCTAGAACTTAGTCTGACAGCTTCATGGTGAATGTTCAAAATAGATTTTACCTGTTGCTTCAGTTAGAAGCTGGGGAGCCTCAAGCAGTTGCAGGTGTAGACAGGGCACAACAAACATTCAGCAGCAAATTGAAAAGTAAGAATGTAAGGCAATCAGTAAAGAGAACGAAAGTGTTGTCGTTAGGTATTTCCCATGGAAGAGGTGTCGGCCAACTTTTGCAGGATGAACTAGGATCAGAATACCAGGGCACCATTTTTTTTTTTTAAACCTAGTGCTGGTCTGGAGCAGGTGAAAGAGGATTTAGGATCACTTTGCAAAGATTTCACTAAGGTAGACACCGTGGTTATAGTGAGTGGGGCAGGTAACAGTTTTGTCAGAGATCCTGGGTACAGTATGGAGTGTGACCTGGCGAAGATTGCATCGGCATCGAAGCATACTAGTGTTGAGTTTGTATATGTTCTTGGGCGCCGTGACCGACCTCATTTGAACTCTTCTGTCAAGAGAGTTAATTTGGAGCTGGAACAGCTGCTTATGTCGGGTGCACGGTCACACATTGGTGTGGTTCCAGCTGATTCTCTCAGTAGGTGGGATTATACTAGGCATGGCCTTCACCTCAACAGGAAGGGGAAGGGTAAATTGGCTGGGGAAATAGCAGGAAAGTTAAAGAGGGAAGGCACTGTCATGAGTGGTAAACTACCAATGGTTATAGGGTTCAGAAAAGACCCTTTTTTATGGTAGGGAGGACAGAAAGAAAGCAAATTTTAAGAGAGGTAAGAACTGAGAGAAACCTTAAGTCGGAGAAAGAAATCAAAAAACATAATTCCAGCTTATTGCATCAGCATAAAAAGCTATTGGTTAAGAATTTTCAACAGTCAGCAGATATTATAACTCTACCAAATTTTAACTCAGTCAATGCGAAATGTCAGCTATCTTTATTGCATCAAAATATTCGAGGACTGAGAAATAAAATTAATACATTAACTATCTGCATGGATGAATTAGAGTCTTCAAACCCAGCTGACATAATCTGCCTCTCTGAACATCATGTGACCACTGGTATAGAACTTTCAAGTGTTACAGGGTTTAGGTTAGCATCTCACTTTTGTAGATCAGAAATGGAGAAAGGAGTTGCCACATTCATTAGGAACTGTCATAAATTTAAGAACATAGACATTCATAAATTTTGCCTAGAACAGCATATGGAAGCATGTGCAACAGAATTATAATTTTACAAAGAATCCCTCATAATATTAAGTGTATATCGAGCACCTGCAGTTAACTTTAATCTGTTTATAAACCACCTTGAAGCTGTACTGGTCCATTTAACAACCAAAAACAAAGAAATACTTGTTGCTGTTGATTTCAATGTAGATTTCCTTAAAGACTCTCCCAATAAGAACTTATTTGAGTTAGTAACACTATCATTCAACTTAATTCCCATTGTAAAGTTCCCTACTAGGGTATCCACTTGCTCACAAACAACGGTTGATAATATCTTTATAGAAAAGTCCAATGAACAAAATTATATTACAAAACCAATAGTCAATGGCCTCTCAGACCATGACATGCACCTACTTCTGTTAAATGTTAATACTAAACAGGATATAAAATCTGTTAAATCTGAGCTCAAGAGGGTAATCAATAAGCCAAAAATTGATTATCTTAGGACACTCCTCAGAGATATTCACTGGACTGATGTTTACAGTGCTCATGGCATGAATGAAAAATATAACACTTTTGCTAATAAAGTGCTTACCTTATTCGAACAGTGTTTTCCCCCAAAACTTACCAAGGTTAGAGCAAAGTCTACAAAAAAGCAGTGGATTACTTGTGGAATAGGGGTATCTTGTAAAACAAAAAGAAAACTTTATCTGTCAATCCGAAACAGTTCCAATGTTGATGCTATAGCACATTACAAGAAATACTGCAAAATATTAAAGACTGTAATATGGATGTCAAATCAAATATATTACATGGAAAAGATAGTCATATCAGATAACAAAATAAAGACAATATGGGATATAGTGAAGGAGGAGGCCAGTAGAACCAGACATGAAGGGGGACAAAGAACATTAAGAGTAAATGATACATTGGTGACAGATGTGTATAGTGTCGCAGAACTTTTTAATAAACCTTTTATTACTCTTACCGAAAAGATGGGGTTGTCAGGTATGGTAGATGCTGCTATGGAATACCTCAGATCAGAAATTTCAAGCAACTTCCATAATATGAATTTCACCCTCACTACCCCAAGAGAAATAATGTCCATCATAAAATCTTTAAAATCAAAAACATCTAGTGGGTATGATGAAATATCAACAAAGTTCATTAAAGAATGTGATTCTGAGCTAAGTAACATATTAAGCTATCTGTGTAACCAGTCATTCATCAGTGGAATATTTCCTGAATGGCTGAAATATGCTGAAGTTAAGCCACTGTTTAAGAAGGGAGATAAAGAAATAGCATCAAATTTCCGTCCAATTTCACTGTTACCAGAATTCTCAAAAATTTTCGAAAAAGTAATGTACAGTCGGCTTTATAACCACCTTACCTCAAATAACATACTGTCAAAGTCACACTTTGGATTTCTAAAAGATTCTGATATTGAGAAGGCTATCTACACTTACAGTGAAAATGTGCTTAATTCATTAGACAAAAAATTGCAGGCAACTGGTATATTTTGTGAACTGTCAAAAGCATTTGACTGTGTAAATCACAATACCTTTAAAGTAAATTAGGGTATTATAGTGTAACAGAAAATGCTGCAAAATGGTTCAAATCTTATATCTCTGGCAGGAAACAAAGGGTGTTATTAGGAAAGAGACATGTATCAAGATATCAGGCATCATCCAACTGTGAACTAATTACATGTGGGGTCCCACAAGGTTCCATTTTGGGGCCCTTACTTTTTCATGTGTATATCAATGACCTTTCATCAGTAACATTACCAGATGCCAAGTTCGTTTTGTCGGCCCATGATATAAACATTGCAGTAAATAGAAAATCAAGCGTAGTCTTAGAAAGATCAGCCAATAAAATATTTGTGGACATTAATCACTGGTTCCTAGCCAATTCTTTGTCACTAAACTTTGAAAAAACACACTACATGCAGTTCAGAACTTGTAAGGGGTGTCCCACGAGTATATGTCTAACATACTATGACAAGAAGATAGAACAAGTGGACAGTGTTAAATTCTTGTGATTACAGCTGGATAATAAAATCAAGTGGGAGGACCACACCACAGATCTGCTGAAGCCTCTTAACAAATCTCTGTTTGCAATGCGAATTTTGTCAGACATAGGGGACATAAAAGTGAAACACCTGGCATACTATGCTTACGTTCATTCCATAAGGGCATATGGGATTATTTTTTGGGGTAATTCATCAAGCCAAGCTAAAGGTTTCTGGGCACAAAAACGTGCAGTAAGGGTTATATGTGGTGTGAACTCAAGAACATCCTGCAGAAGCCTGTTTAGGGAACTAGGGATACTAACTACTGCTTCCCCATATAGTTATTCCTTAATGAAATTTGTCATTAAAAATATATCACATTTTCAAACCAAAAGCTCAATTCATGGAATCAATACTAGAAATAAGTATAATCTTCACAAGGATTTAAAGTCACTTACTCTTGTACAGAAAGGTGTGCATTATTCAGGAACACACATTTTCAATAACTTGCCAGCAGCCATTAAAAGCTTAACAACCAATGAAATTCAGTTTAAGAGAAGCCTAAAGGATTTATTGGTGGCCAACTCCTTCTACTCCATTGATGAATTTCTCAGTAAAACCATATATATATATATATATATATATATATATATATATATAATTATATATATATATATATATATATATATATATATATAACTTCTGCGTAATTTCAGTGCAGTAATGTGTTCATTGTAAATGTGTTGTGTGTGTGTGTGTGTGTGTGTGTGTGTGTGTGTGTGTGTGTGTGTGTAAGTACAATCTAACTTCTGCACCATTTCAGTGCAGTAATGTGTTCATTGTAAATAAGTGTTATAGTAGCTGTATTACATGTCTATTACCTTATAAATAAATAAAAAACTTTTTATTTTAAATTCAGTGCATTAGTATTTGTATAATGACTTTCATATAGTGTTCATTAAAAAATGACGATCATTCCACTTGGGGCCGGTGGAATGGTACATTAGCTTATTTGTTTTAGTTGTAAATATTTGTCATGTATTGTTGTTTTTCTGACATGTTCCACATGCTGGAGGACCTCCTCACTACGGATCAATTGGAATGAAAGTAAATCTAATCTAATCTAATCTGTGGGGACAGATGGTCGGTTGTCGTGGAGCAGAGAGGAAATCTACACTGTTTGTAGTTTGGCCGGGCCCACTGGCGGCCTCTATGCAGTCTCGGAGTGTATGGTGCTGTTCCCATTGTTACGAGGTTCGTGGCTCACCATTTCTGGACATGACAATTGAGGTTTTACTTAATCTACCAGCATGTCACGACTGTTCACATAGTGTCGTTTGGAGTTCAATGTCGGCTGTTGAGGTATTTCAGCGAGCAACAATGTGTGTTTTCAAGCCACCCTCTGCTGGAGTTTAGCTGTACTTGGGTATTTCAATTGACGTGCACCAGCGGAATCTTCTGCATTGTGGCCGTTAACGTTCCAGTTACGTGCCCTGGCCATTGACGTAAATTCAGGCAGTGTAATTTCCTCATTGGGTTGTCGCTGTCGAGCACAGTGTGCTGTTTGAAAGCTCAATGTGTAATTGCTTTTGGGTGCCAATACCTTCTACGTTGTTCCATTGAACTCCCTGTTGTGTGCTGGTCGTGTGAAGCGGAGCCTTGTCAGTGGGTCCGTTGACTGTCGGTTGGGTTGTCGTCGGATCGACAACGGTTGGGCCGACTGCCTGTCTTACTTAAGCGAGCGGTAGTGTTTGAATTCCAGGCCCACCCTCGGAACTTCTGAACGCCCTTGGGTGTACTGCCTTTTCTTGTTTGTTGTTGTTCTTTGTACTTGTATGGCTTCCAGCTGACTTTTAGATTAAGGTTGTTTTGTCCTTAAGGCATCACATGGTTTGGGCCTTCAGCATAATTTAAGGACTGTTTTTCATAAGGCCTTTGGCATTTTTTGAAATTAATGTTATCCAGTCTTAAATGTTGGGCCTTCAGCTGATTTTGGATTTGTTTATTCTTAAAGTATCAGATTCTTTGGGCCTTCAGACTAATTAAGGAACTGTTTTAAGATAAGGCTTTGCCTTTTAAATTTTCGATTTCGGTTGAGCTTTAAGTTATTGGCTTTCAGCTGTTTTTAAATTAAAGTGATCTTGCCCTTAAAGCATGAGATTGTATGGCGCATTCAGCTGCAAATTAAGTTCCAAAACTAAAGCTTTTTTTTTATTCTTGGCGCTTGCAATGTTTGATCGAATAAAAGGTTGTATGTTCGAGTGTAACTGACAGCCACAAATTTTGGCCCCTTTCGACAACTTGAACTACCTGTCCTGTCCAGCGGGTTTAGCAGGACGTGTCAAGAAGATTCCAAAGCAGGCAATCATTTCGGACCGAATTCCTTCACACTTCTGAATAACTGTATCTGTGGTAAAACTATGCAGAACATACAAAAGCTGAGAGACATAACACTGTTGAAATCCTGAGAAGATACGTATGGAGCTACTGTGTTGATTGAAAAGTTATTTACAAGCAGTAGGTTATATTTACACAAAATTTAATTGGTACTAAATCATGCACAGTTAATGTAGTCTTTGATAAGACAATATATACTAATGAAGTCTACAGCAAAGAAAAGTTGTTCCAGAGACGCTACACTGACAGTTACGGTATATGAATAATGAGAAGTGATGCACAGCTTTGTTCGTAAAGTATGTCAGTTGTAAGATGCAAGCCTCAACAGCCTGAACACTGTCTCAGTACCTCTGAATTACTTATAACATGTAACATGTCTCCACATGCTTGGAAGACACAGTAATGCTGTGCACTTCACATGTTCGCTAAGTAGTGTGATTTTTGTTATGGGAGAATATGGAGCATGTATGAAAGACAGCAACTGTTCACAGCCTATTAATCACTCTACATCGTAAGTACTTTTCAAGTGAATTTGGCTACAAACTAAAATGAATAATTTATACATTTTTTACAAATGACAAGTAGCTACTGTCTTAAGACCTACGTTTAGCAGCACAGTGAAGTATTTCCAGGATCTGATGCGTAATTAAACATTTATTAACTCTGTACAGTCTGATAAATGTGGTACTCAAAGTTTACAGGTATAAAGGTAAGGGTTACATAATGTATCAGAATACAAAATCAAGAAGGGAACATCTCTCCTATAGTCCTACTTCCCTCCTAAAGTACAGTAAGATAAGATATCAATATAGAAGTCTCGCTTTTGAAGGGGTTTCTTTTTTATTCTTTGCCAACTGAGACAAGAGCCGTAATTCCCACTGCTAGCATTGGAGTCCCTGAACTATTATTGAAAGAAGCCAGAAGGAAGGGAAGCATTATATTTCTATATGTTTTGGTGGAAAGATTACATAGAAGTCCAGTACTGCTTGGAGGTATAGGCGTAAGTTTCCTTCGAATCAGAAGAAAAGAAAGCAGGACAGCATCAATTGTGTGATGACAGAATGTGCGAATGGGGGTGGGGGGGGT
Source organism: Schistocerca nitens (assembly GCF_023898315.1). Taxonomy (NCBI): domain Eukaryota; kingdom Metazoa; phylum Arthropoda; class Insecta; order Orthoptera; family Acrididae; genus Schistocerca; species Schistocerca nitens. The sequence goes on along the minus strand of NC_064615.1, from coordinate 94,754,483 downwards.
GGGTGGGGGGGAATTAAATGGATATCTACTTGAATTTTCCCGAATTATTTTCTCACCGATCAAACAGCATTTGATGGAACCGCAAACTTGCGGCCTCCCTTCGGACTGAAATGTGGGGATTCCAACTTATAACACCGGCCTGTCAGGTGAAAAACGTGTCCCTCCTCAGGAAGGACAAGGATTTGGGCGTCTGAAGTGAGTTTCAATTTAAAGAGAAACATGAGACTGAAAACTCACTCTAAAGAGCGGTAAGTAATTAACACGCGGCGCATCTACCTCACTCGATAAAAGACAGCCATTTTGGTACTTGTGGCTGATTTTGCTATTTATAGGCAATTATAGCGTTTGCTGGTGCCAATATTTGTGATGGTATGAGGGATGTAAGGGAATTAATGACTAACGGATAGTCGAAAGAGACGAGGGGAAATTTAGAATAAAATTTTGTAACAAAACTCTAAAATTCCGTGACTGATTCTCCGTCCAGCACAACTCCAATCCGTAGACTTATTTATTACCTGCTAAAGTCTTTTTAGAGAGGTGTATAAGAGGGACACTTAATCTCTTCGGTTAACGAAAGCGTCACAAATTTCCTCAAGAGGCTCACAGAATGTGGAAACAGTGTGTCTCTGGTGGTAATGGATACCGAACATAAGACATCGTGTGACAGAAGGGCATATCGACCTCATATTCACTGAAGTGGTACTACCACTAAAACAAATTTTTAAGAATATGTACAGAGGGAGGACAAAAAGATGGAAACACCACAAACACTCCGCATCACCATGCGAAATTTGATTTGGAAACCCGTTAGCACTCAAAACAGCGTTCAGTCGTTTTGGAAAAGATAAATACATGACCTGAATGCTTTTAGAGGGAATTCTATAGCATTATTCCTGCAAAATAGTCACAGGTTCTGTTGAAGATGATTGAAGCGGACACCGATCAAGCAACATACTTTCCAAAATAGACCACAAATGTTCCACAATATTGAGATTTGGTGCCTGTGGTGACAAGAAGAACTGGACGTGATCACAAAACCAGTCGTGGGCGATCTGAGGTCTGCGATAAAGAGCCTTGTCGTCTTGGAACACAGCATCAAAATTGTGCGGTGGGATGAACCCTGACCAGCCAAAATGGTAGCATAATCCTTCGCAGTAATGCGGCCTTCCCGAATATCCATGGAATACCATGTTATGGCTGCCAAAATCATCAACGAACCCCCTCCATTTTTCTCACTTAGGACTTAAACTCGGCTAGAAGTTTGAAATAGTGTGCATCAGGACTTATCTGAGCGAATTACTTTCTTCCATTGTTCGACGACCAGGTTTTATGGCTTCGGCAACACGTTTTTCCATTGCGAGCAATGGCACCCCTGATGAGTGATTTCGGAATTCCAGGTAGCCCTGGAATTTGAAGATTATGGAGCTCCCTTATGTTTTGGTGCTGATACGGTTCACACATGCGATATTCAATTCAGCAGTGACTTTTGAATCTGTCGTCCTCTTATTTTTAGTCACACTCTTCTTGAATGACCGTACGTCACAGTCACCTAACAACGACTTTCGCCCGTGTTGTGGCTTAGTGGATAATGTTTTCTTTTTTACATCTAAGTGATACGGTACCTCTTGAAACATAAAAAACTTAAACTATCTTGTTTTCCGATGACCCACCATAGGGAACCAACACTTTGCTCACGTTCAACTTCACTTGATTTCAGTATAATGCACTCACAACTACAGTGAACGTTGTTACGATCACGAATGCCGCATGCAACGTATTAAGGACAGTGCATACGTAATGTTTTTGGCCAAATACATCTTCACAACCTGCAAGCCCGTGCTAGCATTCTTATTCGTGTTGAAGCCTATATATAAGGAATCAAAATTATTTATTATTGTTTCCTACTGGAACAAACCCTTATTCACTTTCTATCAGCCGAAAGTCACAATGTAACATAAAATTTATTTACGGCACTCTACATGCTGTCGTACTTTCTGTGACATCAAAAAATAAAACCACGAACTATCCAGTATCATTAACACTGACGTCTCCTATGAAACACCTTAATATAGTTCAATAATCTTAGTACACTGTTCCAATACATAACCCATGTTCTGTGTGGAAAGAACTCTGCATACTGGTAGTTAATGAATGTTTACGTAACCAACAGCCCTTCATTGTTTTTATGTATAGCTACGTTCCATATTTTCAAATTTTAGGGAACCATGAGTGTAAAATATATTGAATTAAATTTTATTTTTCCTCTTCAGCTATTGTCATTGCTCTAGTTATCTCTCAGCGCCATAATTCAGCTTATAGAACGAAGATGACATCACTTCAAAGATTATCTCATCTTCAGTTTGTATTACATCTGCTACAGTAGTACGTCCACTTTACCATTATTAGAGCACACACTGATTAAAATCGGAGACAGTGGAGCGAGATAATATTGTCTTTGAGAGATATTTGACTAAAGTGGAAAACTGGAAAAGAGTGTGATTATTTCTTATGCAAGACTGGTACCAACAGTACCTGATCTGCACTTGTTTTATCTCCTCATAAGTCGAACTCAATGGTGGACCTCACGCTGGCAACAGTTTACGTGAAACTGAAGACACGAGGTCAAATTCCAAATTTTACTGAAGACGCTGGTCAGTATGTAGTACGGTAAAACAGAGGTATTAGAATCAATATTTGTTTGTTTGGAAAGGTCTTTACATCGCTCTAACTCTTATTCAATGATACTGGAAACATTTAAGAAGAGAAATTGCATTTAACTAATTTCTTACATAAACAGAACTAAAATTAACCGATTTTTAAATTTTAATTGATCTAGTAGTAGATAAACAATTATAAAGAAACTAATTTAATTCATTTGTGGAGACTGTAACAAACGTTTCAAAATATTTTCATCTTATTCTCCATATCTTCGTGCCCTACATTCCCGCGCATGGAATATCCCACAACATCTACGCATTTGGCAAGTAGCAGTAAGTTTCCCGAGTTCTTCCATTTCACATTTTGCTGTTTGAGACTGTTTATTTGGTTTTCCTTGATTTGTCCCCAGAAAAACTTAATGAAGACTATTGAAATTTAAGTTTCTCCTTCCTGCACATGGATCATGCAATCGTTGACGTACAGAATATATGGAGACAAAGTAAAAATTAGTCAAGCACAAAGTGGCCGAAGGAGAGAAATATGTTCTCGTTAGACAGTTTCTAACGAAATTGTTTACAGTAAAAACAATTTTTTTTTTCAAAATTAAAATGCAATAGTATGCATGTGTTCCACATAGCTAGAATGCACAATACGTCCTCTTCTCTACATTTTTGGAAATAATTACTGAAAGTTATTCATTATCTCTCTGTATTTCTATTTCACGCTAGACGTATACATGTGTTTTTGCTACGAGGTTCCTTCCAGTAATCTTGTAGAAACGAAGAAATGAACCACACAGCATTTCACGTGAATATGTTCGAGTTCTGAATCACATTTATTAATTTACATTGTCTTTCGATTTTAATATCCGTCCTTAGTGGTTTGGTTTGGCGCAGTACACCCTAACTTGTTTGGGCTTAACGTTTTCCTGACAAAGAACTTGTGCACCATCTTTGAAACACTTTATATATATATATATATATATATATATATATATATATATATATATATATATATAAAAGCATGGACCTTGCCGTTGGTGGGGAGGCTTTCGTGCCTCAACGATATAGATAGCCGAACCGTAAGTGCAACCACAATGGAGGGGTATCTGTTGAAGGACCAGACAAACGTGTGGTTCCTGAAGAGGGGCAGCAGCCTTTTCAGTAGTTGCAGGGGCAACAGTATGGATCATTGACTGATCTGGCCTTGTAACGCCTTGCTGTGCTGGTACTGCGAACGGCTATAAGCAAGGGGAAACTGCAGCCGTAATTATTCCTGAGGGCATGCAGCTCTACAGTATGGTTTAATGATGATGGCGTCCTCTTAGGTGAAATATTCCGGAGGTAAAATAGTCCCCCATTCGGATATCCGGGTGGGGACTACTCAAGTTGACATCGTTATCAGGAGAAAGAAAACAGGCGTTCTATGGATCGGAGCATGGAATGTAAGATCCCTTAATCGGGCAGGTAGGTTAGAAAATCTAAAAAGGGAAATGGATATGTTAAATTAAGATATAGTGGGAATTAACGAAGTTCGGTGGCAGGAGGAGCAAGACTTTTGGGCAGGTAAATACATGGTTATAAATACAAAATCAAATAGGGGTAATGCTGGAGTAGGTTTAATAATGAAGAAAAAAAATTGGAGTGCGGGTAAGCTACTACAAACAGCATAGTGAACACATTATTGTGGCCAAGATAGACACGATGCCCACAGCTACTACAGTAGTACACGTTTATATGCCAACTATCTCTGTAGATGCTGAAGAAATGATGAAATGTATGATATGATAAAAGAAATCATTCAGGTAGTGAAAGGAAACGAAAATTTAATAGTCATGGATGACTGGAATTCGAGAGTAGGAAAGGGAAGAGAAGGAAACGTAGTAGGTGAACACGGATTAGGGCTAAGAAATGAAAGAGGAAGAAGCCTGGTAGAATTTTGGACAGAGCATAACTTAATTATAGCTAACAGTTGGTTCAAGAATCATGAAAGAAGGTTCTATTAATGTAAGAACCCTGGAGATACTGAAGGGTTTCAGGTTATAAATTGTAAGACGTTTCCAGGGGCAGATGTTGCTCTAACCACAATCTATTGGTTATGAACTGTAGATTAAAACTGAAGAAACTGCAAAAATGTAGGAATTTAAGGAGATGGGACCTTGCTGGATAAACTGAAAGAACCAGAGGTTGTACAGAGTTTCAGGGAGAGCATAAGGGAACAATTGACAGGAATGGGGGAAAGAAATACAGAAGAAGAAAAATGCGTAGCTTTGAGGGATGAAATAGAAAGGCAGCAAAGGATCAAGTAGGTAAAAAGACAAGGGCTAGTAGAAATTCTAGGATAGCAGAGGAGATACTGAACTTAATTGATGAAAGGAGAAAATATAAAAATGCAGTAAATGAAGCTGCCAAAACGGAATACAAACGTCTCAAAAATGAGATCGACAGGAAGTGCAAAATGGCTAAGCAGGGATGGCTAGAGGACAAATGTAAGGATGTAGAGGCTTATCTCACGAGGGGTAAGACAGATACTGCCTACGGGAAAATTAAAGAGACCTTTGAAGAAATGAGAACCACTTATATGAATATCAAGAGCTCAGATGGAAACCCAGTCCTAAGCAAAGAAGGAAAGCAGCAAAGTGGGAGGAGTATATAAAGGGTCCATACATGGGCGATGTCTTGAGGTCAATATTATGGAACTGGATGGGGATGTAGATGAAGATGAAATGGGAGATATGACACTGCGAGAAGTGTTTGGCAGAGCACTGAAAGACCTAAGTCGAAACAGAGCCCGGCGAGTAGACAACATTCCATTAGAAATACGGACAGCCTTGGGAGAGCCAGTCTTGACAAAACTCTACCATCTGGCGAGCAAGATGTATGAGACGGGCGAAATACCCTCAGACTTCAAGAAGAATATAATTGCAGGTGTTGACAGATGTGAAAATTAACGAACTATCAGTTTAATAAGTCACAGCTGCAAAATACTAACACGAATTCATTACAGACGAATGGAAAAACTGGTGGAAGCCGACCTTGGCGAAGATCAGTTTGGATTCCGTATAAATGCTGGAACACGTGAAGCTATACTGACCCTACGACTTATCTTAGAAGAAAGATTAAGGAAAGGCAAACCTACGTTTCTAGCATTTGTAGACTTCGAGAAAGCTTTTGACAATGTCGACTAGGATACTCTCTTTCAAATACTAAAGGTGGCAGGGGTAAAACACAGGGAGAGAAAGGCTATTTACAATTTGTGCAGAAACAACATGGCAGTTATAAGAGTCGAGTATCATGAAAGGGATGCAGTGATTGTGAAGGGAGTGAGACAGGGTTGTAGCCTATCCCCGATGTTATTCAATCTGCGTAGTGTATTCATCTCTTGGTCTCCCACTACGATTTCTACCCTCCAAGCTGCCCTCCAATACTAAATTGGTGATCCCTTCATGCCTCAGAATATGTCCTACCAACCGATCCCTTGTTCTAGTCAAGTTGTGCCACAAACTCCTCTTCTCCCCAATTCTATTCAATACCTCTTCATTAGATTAGATTAGATTAATACTTGTTCCATAGATCATGAATACGACACTTCGTAATGATGTGGAACGTGTCAGTTTAATACAAGAGGTCTGTACAAGATATTACATTACACAAAATATTGCATGACACTAATGTTTAAGTTTCTTTTTTTTCCTTAATTTATATCTAAAACTTCAGCCAATGAGTAGAAGGAGTTGTCATCTAGAAATTCTTTTAATTTATTTTTAAATGCTAATTGGCTATCCGTCAGGTTTGATGCTGTTTGGTAGGTGACCAAAGACTTTTGTGGCAGCATAATTTACCCCTTTCTGTGCCAAAGTCAGATTTAACCCTGCATAGTGAAGATCATCCTTTCTCCTGGTGTTATAGCCATGCACGCTGCTATTACTTTTGAACTGGGTTGGATTGTTAACAACAAGGAAACAAAAGAAAAGTTCAGAGTAGGCATTAAAATCCACAGAGATGAAATAAAAACTTTGAGGTTCACCGATGACATTGTAATTCTGGCAGACACAGCAAAGGACTTGGAAGAGCAGTTGAACGGAATGGACAGTGTCTTGAAAGGAGGGTATAAGATGAACATCAACAAAACCAAAACGAGGATAATGGAATGTAGTCGAATTAAGTCAGGTGATGCTGATGGAATTAGATTAGGAAATGACACACTGAAAGTAGTAAAGGTGTTTTGCTATTTGGGGAGCAAAATAACTGATGATGGCCGAAGTAGAGAGGATATAAAATGTAGACTTGCAATGGCAAGGAAATCGTTTCTGAAGAAGAGAAATTTGTTAACATCGAGTATTGATTTAAGTGTCAGGAAGTCGTTAGTATTTGTATGGAGTGTGGCCATGTATGGTAGTGAAACATGGACGAGAAATAGTTTGGACAAGAAGAGAATAGAAGCTATCGTAATGTGGTGCTACAGATGAATACTGAAGATTAGATGGGTAGATCACATAACTTTGTGTAAATCATAGAATTCAGTGCAGAAATGGTTTAATTCATACTGAACTGGAAGAATGCAGAAAGTTGAAATAAATGGTTCATGTAATGTTAAAACAACAGCTGATTCCACAAACTGGGGGGGGGGGGGGGGCGGCTATCAAGTACGGGGTCCCACAGGATTCGGTCTTAGGTCCTTTACTGTTCTTGATATACATTAATGACTTACCATTTCACATTGGTTGGTTGGTTGGTTAGGGGGATTAAAGGGACCAGACTGCTACGGTCATCGGTCCCTTTTTCCAAATACAAAGAACACCCACAGAGAATAAAAACGAGGAACAGAATAGATTACAGATGATACAGAACAAGGGAAACTTAGGCAAAGACAAGACAAAACGAACTAAAATCACACAGAGTGTGACGGTGGTTGGCCGACCATAGAAATAAAAAAAGGAAAAGCCAACCACTTAGAAACACATTAAAAAATCTGTTTAAAATCATAGGCCAAAGGCCAGAATCAACACAAAACAATAAAATAAAACAGAAACACTCAGATTAAATGATAAAATCCCCCTGCCCAAATAAAACGTAAAACTAAGTCAGCTATAGCGGAGTCGTCTGTTAAAAGGGCAGGGAGCGTATCAGGCAGCGCAAATGTCTGTCTGACCACAGCTAAAAGGGGGCAGGCCATCAAAATGTGGGCCACTGTCAAAGCCGCCCCACAGCGACATAGAGGAGGGTCCGCCCGGCACAGTAAATAACTGTGTGTCAGCCAGGAGTGGCCAATGCGGAGCCGGCAAAGAACTACTGAGTCACTGCAAGTGGCTCGCAGGGATGACCGCCACACAACCGTCGTCTCCTTGACAGCACGGAGTTTATTGTGCCTTGTCAGTGCGCGCCATTCATCGTCCCATAGCGCCAAAATTTTGCGGCGGAAGACTGCCCGCAAATCAGTCTCTGGGATGCCAACGTCCAGAGATGGCTTACTGGTGGCCTCTTTCGCCAGGCGGTCAACATGTTCATTACCCGGGATACCGACATGACCGGGGGTCCACACAAAGACCACAGAGCGGCCGCAACGGGCAAGAGTATGCAGAGACTCTTGGTTAGCCATCACCAGACGAGAACGAGGGAAACACTGGTCGAGAGCTCGTAAACTGCTCAGGGAATCGCTACAGATAACGAAGGACTCACCTGAGCAGGAGCGGATATACTCTAGGGCACGAAAGATGGTGACCAACTCAGCAGTGTAAACGCTGCAGCCATCCTGCAAGGAATGTTGTTCGGAATGGTCCCCTAGAGTTAGAGCATACCAGAGACGACTAGCAACCATCGAACCGTCAGTGTAAACAATTCCAGAGCCCTGATACGTGGCCAGGATGGAATAAAAGCGGCGGCGGAAGGCCTCTGGAGGGACTGAGTCCTTCGGTCCCTGTGCCAAGTCGAGCCGAAGGCAAGGGCGACGAACACACCATGAGGGTGTATGCAAAGTAGCCCGGAAAGGAGGTGGAACAGTGAAAACCTGAAGCCCAGAGAGAAGCTCTTCGACGCAGACCGGGGCCGACGTTCTGGCAGACGGACGACCGATCGCGGGAACAGGAGACGATAGTTTGGATGCCCGGGGAAGCTTAGAACATGGGCAGCATAAGCGGCCAGCAAACGTTGGCGTCGTAACCGCAGTGGAGGTACACCTGCCTCCACTAGTACGCTGTCCACAGGGCTGGTGCGGAAAGCACCAGTGGCAAGGCGTATCCCGCTGTGGAGAATTGGGTCCAGCACCAGTAATGCAGATGGAGATGCTGAGCCATAAGCCAGGCTCCCATAATCCAGACGGGACTGGATTAACGCCTGGTAGAGCCGCAACAGGGTGGAGCGGTCGGCGCCCCAGCGGGTGTGGCTCAAGCATCTCAGAGCGTTGAGATGCCGCCAACACGTCTGTTTAAGCTGCCGGATATGAGGCAGCCAAGTCAACCGGGCATCGAAAACCACCCCCAAAAACCTGTGGGTCTCCACCACAGCAAGGAGTTCGTTGTCAAGAGAAAGCCGCGGCTCAGGATGGACCATTCGGCGCCAGCAGAAATGCATAACGCGGGTCTTGGCAGCCGAAAACTGAAACCCATGCGCTACAGCCCAAGACTGCGCCTTACGGATAGCGCCCTGTAGCTGACGTTCAACAGCTGCAATGCCAGTAGAGCTGTAGTAAAGGCAGAAGTCGTCAGCATACAGAGAAGCGGAGACAGAATTTCCCACGGCCGCAGCAAGCCCGTTAATGGCTATTAAAAACAGACACTTAAAACATAACCCTGCGGCACACCGTTCTCCTGGACGTGGGAGGAACTATACGAGGCCGCGACTTGCACGCGGAAAGTACGATACGACAGAAAATTGCGGATAAAAATCGGCAGAGGACCCCGAAGACCCCATCCATGAAGCGTAGAAAGGATGTGATGACGCCATGTCGTATCGTACGCCTTTCGCATGTCGAAAAAGACAGCGACTAGGTGCTGACGGCGGGCAAAGGCAGTACGGATGGCCGACTCCAGGCTCACCAGATTGTCGGTGGCGGAGCGGCCTTTACGGAACCCACCCTGAGACGGAGCCAGAAGGCCCCGAGACTCCAGTACCCAATTCAAGCGCCGGCTCACCACCCGTTCAAGCAACTTGCAAAGAACGTTGGTGAGGCTAATGGGACGGTAGCTGTCCACCTCCAGAGGGTTCTTTCCAGGTTTCAAAACGGGGATGACAATGCCTTCCCGCCATTGCGACGGAAACTCCCCCTCGACCCAAAGACGGTTGTAAAGATCGAGAAGGCTCCGCTGGCAGTCCACTGAAAGGTGTTTCAACATCTGACAGTGGATGCCATCTGGCCCAGGAGCGGTATCAGGGCAAGCAGCTAGGGCACTGCGAAATTCCCACTCACTGAATGGAGCATTGTAAGATTCTGGGTGGTTGGTGCGAAACGAAAGGCTCCGACGTTCCATCCGCTCTTTAATGGAGCGGAAGGCCTGGGGGTAATTCGCAGAAGCGGAACTCATAGCAAAATGCTCTGCTAAGCGATTTGCAATGACGTCGGAGTCAGTACAAACTGCTCCATTCAGTGTGAGAGCAGGGACGCTGGCAGGGGTCCGATAGCCGTAGACGCGTCGAATCTTGGCCCAGACCTGCGAAGGAGTGACATGGAGGCCAATGGTGGACACATATCGCTCCCAGCACTCCTTCTTGCCTTGGCGGATAAGGAGGCGGGCCCGCGCACGCAGCCGTTTGAAGGCGATAAGGTGGTCTATGTCTGGGTGGCACTTGTGACGCTGGAGCGCCCGCCGGCGATCTTTAACCGCTTCAGCGATCTCAGGCGACCACCAAGGCACAGCCTTCCGCCGAGGAGACCCAGAGGAACGGGGAATGGCAGATTCGGCGGCAGTAACGATGCCGGTGGTGACCGATTGAACCACCGCATCAATGTCATCAGTAGAGAGAGGCTCAATAGCGGCAGTTGAGAAGAACAAGTCCCAGTCAGCCTTATTCATAGCCCATTTGCTAGGGCGCCCAGAAGAGTGACGCTGTGGTAGTGACAAAAAGAGCGGAAAGTGGTCACTACCACGCAGGTCGTCATTCACACTCCATTTGACAGACGGTAAGAGGCTATGGCTACAGATTGAAAGGTCAATGGCGGAGTATATGCCATGCGCCACACTGAAGTGTGTGAAGGCACCATCATTTAACAGCGAGAGATCGAGCTGCGACAAGAAACCCTCAACGATGGCGCCTCGACGTGTTGCCACTGACCCACCCCACAGAGGGTTATGGGCGTTGAAGTCTCCCAGTAGCAAGAAAGGTGGCGGCAATTGGGCTACCAGTGCAGCCAGGACATGCTGCGAGACCTCACCATCCGGTGGAAGGTAAAGACTGCAAACGGTAACAGCCTGTGGCGTCCACACCCGAACAGCGACAGCCTCTAAAGGTGTCTGGAGAGGGACAGACTCGCTGTGCAGAGTGTGAAGGACATATATGCAGACGCCACCAGACACCCTTTCATAAGCTGCTCGGTTCTTATAATAACCCCGATAGCCATGGAGGGCGGGGGTTCGCATTGCCGGAAACCAAGTTTCCTGCAGAGCAATGCAAAGAAAGGATGAAGGCTGATAAGCTGGCGGAGCTCAGCTAGATGGTGGAAGAAACCGCAGCAGTTCCACTGGAGGATGGTATTGTCCATGGCGGAGAAAGGCGTCACGGGACTGGGAAGGCAGATTACGCCGCTGGGTCACCTGCTGCCTCCGATTGAGCACCTGTGCTAGTGCTATCCATGGCGTCTGAGGGCTCGGCGAGATCGAGGTCCTCAGCGGACGCCAGGATCTCCACCTCGTCCTCAGACGCAGAGCTGGAAGATGGCGGTGGGGTGGCTGCCACTGCGAATTCCTTGGGCTTAGAGCTCTTCTTCTTGGATTTCTCACGCTGCTCCTTGGGTTTAACTGGCTGGGAGGGCTTCACCGATTCAGTCTCCGGGACTGAGGAGGATCGTGAAGCCCTTCGACCAGCTGATTGCGGGCACTTACTCCACTGTCGGTCGTCAGCCTTCCCACTGGTGGAAACCTGGGAAGGGAGGGACCCAAGGGACCCCTTGCGAGCGTGAGAAGCCGAAGAAGTTGGACACTTCTCCGGCTTAGAAGCAGGGACGGACGTCTCTGATGGGGGGGATGGTGTTGCCCCTGAGGTAGGTGGCGCAGGAGCAACCCGGTGGGTAGAGCCCCCCACCGGCAAGGGGGCAGGAGGAGTTGTACCACTCAGCGATCCGGCCGGAAGTCGCGAAACTGATGGGGCGAGCACAGGTGTTGTAGCAGCGGCGTCGGATGATGTCATTCTCACGGGATGTAATCGGTCGTATTTCCTTTTGGCCTCAGTATAAGTCAGTCGGTCCAGGGTCGTATATTCCATGATTTTGCGTTCTTTCTGGAAGATTCGGCAGTCTGGCGAACAAGGTGAATGGTGCTCCCCGCAGTTGACACAGATTGGAGGCGGGGCACATGGAGTATTGGGATGAGACGGGCGTCCGCAATCTCGACATGTGAGGCTGGAAGTGCAGCGGGAAGACATATGGCCGAACTTCCAGCACTTGAAGCACCGCATCGGGGTAGGAATATAGGGCCTGACGTCACATCGGTAGACCATCACCTTGACCTTTTCCGGTAACGTATCAGCCTCGAAGGCCAAGATGAAGGCACCGGTAGCTATCTGATTTTCCTTGGGACCCCGATTAACGCGCCGGACGAAATGTACACCTCTGCGCTCTAAGTTGGCGCGCAGCTCGTCATCAGACTGCAAAAGAAGGTCCTTATGGTAAATAACTCCCTGGGCCATATTTAAACTCTTATGCGGTGTGATCGTAACAGCAACATCCCCCAACCTGTCACAAGCAAGTAACCGCCGTGACTGGGCAGAAGATGCCGTTTGTATCAGGACCGATCCAGAGCGCATTTTTGACAAGCCCTCCACCTCCCCAAACTTGTCCTCTAAATGCTCGACGAAGAACTGAGGCTTTGTGGAGAGAAAAGACTCCCCATCAGCTCTCGTACAAACTAAGAATCGGGGCGAATAACTGCTACTGCCATCCTGAGATTTACGTTCCTCCCACGGTGAGGCCAGGGAGGGGAACGTTTTCGGATCGTACTTCTGAGCGTTAAATTGAGCCCGAGAACTCTTAGAGACTGCTGGCGGCTGGCCACCAGCGAGAGATGATGTACCACGCTTCATTGCGGGTCATCCGCCCTGATGCCACCTACTCCGACCAAGGGCCCTCCCCACGGGCGCCACCCAGCCACAGCAAAGGCCACCTGGCAGGATGGCCATTGCCGGGAGTCCCGATACCCCAGGAGGACAGGCGTCTACTCCTTGGCATACGTGGGGAGTTAACGGCGCAGGCATCAGCAGAGCGATCCCTGTGTTGTCAGGGGGCTACAACCAAGAGGGTACATGGCGGCTCCACCACAACGGACTGGCTACCGTGCTGGATCTTAGGTGCAAAAATGTCCAAGGTCGTCGTCGCAGATAAAAGCAACACTGCAGAGTGCAGCGTGGTAATCGCACCCAGAGATGTATCCTCGCCCAAGAGATGGAAAACGAGCGGGACACCATTGCAACGACGAAAAAGACGGCTAAAGGTCTCAATCCACGACGGATACAGTGCACCATGTAAGACGCCCTTCCCCAATTGGCTCGTTCTTCGGAATAATTTAGAAAGATGGAGGTCAAACCCGAGAGGGGACCATCATATAAGGCCGAAACATTTGAGACTCCTTTTAGTCGCCTCTTACGACAGGCAGGAATACCGCGGGCCTATTCTAACCCCCAAACCCGCAGGGGGACATTCCACATTGATGAAGATGCAAAGTTAGTTCTTTTTGCTGATGAAACAAGTATAGTAATAACATCCAAAAACCAAGAACTGAGTGATTTAATTGTAAATGATGTTTTTCACAAAATTATTAAGTGGTTCTCAGCAAACGGACTCTCTTTAAATTTTGATAAAACACAGTATATACAGTTCTGTAGAGTGAGTGGCACAACTCCAGTAATAAATATAGACTTTGAACAGAAGTCTGTAGCTAAGGTAGAATTTTCAAAATTTTTAGGTGTGTCCATTGATGAGAGGTTAAACTGGAAGCAACACATTGATGATCTGCTGAAACGTCTGAGTTCAGCTACATATGCTATTAGGGCTATTGCAAATTTTGGTAATAAGAATCTCAGTAAATTAGCTTACTATGCCTACTTCCATTCACTGCTTTCGTATGTCATCATATTCGGGGGTAATTCATCGTTGAGTGGAAAAGTATTCATTGCTCGTTTGCTGAAGCCCACCTACGGTCATCCTGCAGACGTGTAGGGATCCTCACAGTAACCTCACAGTATATATATTCACTTATGAAATTTGTTGTTAACAATCCAACCCAGTTCAAAAGTAAAAGCAGTGTGCATGGCTATAACACCAGGAGAAAGGAAGATCTTCACTATGCAGGGTTAAATCTGACTTTGGCACAGAAAGGGGTAAATTATGCTGCCACAAAAGTCTTTGGTCACCTACCAAACAGCATTAAACCTGACGGATAGCCAACTAGCATTTAAACATAAATTAAAAGTATTTCTAGGTGACAACTCCTTCTACTCATTGGCTGAAGTTTTAGATATAAATTAAGGAAAAAAAAGAAACTTAAACATTAGTGTCATTTAATATTTTGTGTAACGTAATATCTTGTACAGACCTCTTGTATTAACGTGACACGTTCCACATCATTACGAAGTGTCGTATTCATGATCTATGGAACAAGTATTAATCTAATCTAATCTAATGAAAAGGTATTGAATAGAATTGGGGAGAAGAGGAGTTTGTGGCACAACTTGACTAGAACAAGGGATCGGTTGGTAGGACATATTCTGAGGCATCAAGGGATCACCAATTTAGTATTGGAGGGCAGCTTGGAGGGTAGAAAACGTAGTGGGAGACCAAGAGATGAATACACTACACAGATTCAGAAGGATGTAGGCTGGGAGATGAAGAAGCTTGCACAGGATAGAGTAGCATGGAGAGCTGCATCAAACCAGTCTCAGGAGTGAAGGCCACAACAACATATATATATATATATATATATATATATATATATATATATACAGCTCCGAAATATGGATATATGTAATCCATATTTCGCAGCTGTAATCAATACACTGTAGGTATGAATTAAAAAACGCTTTCTGTCACAACTTTTCGTATTTTATGCGATAAATTTGTGGCCTTGTGGTCCATCATCAGGTGTAATTCATCTTAATACTCGTTTTATTTTTGCTCTTTAATGACGTGAAATGCATATTCCTGTCACGAAATTGTTTGATGGTAGGTATGAATTTCATAAGTAAAAGATGTATTCCTCTTTGTTCATAATTGCTACAGAATTGCTTTTCTCAGCATGCAGAATCATGGCACTGTCATTATTGAGTTTCATGTTTATGCTGTTTACTAACTTTCTTTCTTAATGAACTGCTTTGGGGTTTTATTATGGTTACTTATGTTTTCCTGAACAATTTTATTTCTCTTGTGTGTATGAGTATAATGCTTTCAGTGCCAGGCTGTTAAAATTCAATTTAATTTTACTCATATCCTCCTACATGAATTAGAAAATAAAACTGATGAAAGCCACCTTTTCAAAAAACAAATGAGTTTCCTTCTCAACTAATAATGAGTTAGGAAACTTACCCGTCCAGAGCATGAAAACAAACACGCCAACATACAACAACGGCGGAATGTATAAAGTATCATGCTCCTGTTTCCCTACCTACAACCTAGGGAAAATAGGTAAGAACTTCAAAACCCGTTTTCAAGAACACGTAAATGCTTTCACCCTCAACCACTTCGAAAAATCAGCCATTCTACAACATATGTGGGAAACGAAACATGTCATCGACAATCTAGAAAACAATTTGGTAGTACTATATATTGAAGACAATGGTAAGACTCAAAATCTGTTAGATCAACTAGAGATATACCTCCACAAAATCAAAAAAACAGTATTTATGTTAAATGAAAAAAACACATTTCGTAAGCCATATCTATTTCAGTAATTTTGAAGAACTATTCTAAAGTTATTTCCTGCATACTTCTATTGTTTCCTACATATGTCAATTATTGAAGAATTATATCTTTAGCACTACAAATAGATTCATCTTTGACAAAACCATGTACAGAAACATCTGCGAGGTGTTCACAAACATGTGTAAGCGAATCTGCCTCTTGTATGAAGTGATATGTCCGAAAACGATGAAGAAAAGAATGTATGCTGGTGCTAAAACGCTGAAGCCGCTTCCCTTGGATTATTTGGCAAGTTTTCGCTGTTCATCTTTTCCACTATTTCGCACATATTTTCCGCGTTAGACTCATGAAATTCATAACATAATAACAAACATTTTCGTGAGAGGAACATGCATTTCACCTCATTCAAGAGAAAAAATAAAGCATGTATTAAGACGAATTACACCTGATGATGAACCCGCAAGGTCCGAACTGAATCATGTACTTAATAAAATACGAAAAGTTGTGACTGAAGGCGTTTTTTAATTCATACCTCCTATGTATTTGTTCTGTTCAGCTCTCGATTAAAACACTATTTTCTGTTTCTTCTGTGTTTCATTCGTACACGACGATCTCAATTGCAAGCAGTCTATTCACATCCCAAATTTTAATGGCGGTAAACAGAATTATTCTCCACTTGTACTAAATTATTTCCAGGTTACACGGAATCACACTGAGATATTTTTTCAGTTGACATTAATGATAATGAATTGTGTTCATCATCTTTTAGGCTCAATACCAAAGCAGTATCTAGCTCGGCATTCGTATCTATTTATCACAAAAGTTTCATAATAACCGAAGAACGGTAACATGATTACTCTCGTCATCTATCAGTGGCGCCCATTTCAGTAAAAATTTGGTAACTCGGGATGCTATAAATTTGTAGCTCCATATAGTCATCGGGAGGGAGGAGGGATAATTCAATGGCTAGGGAAACAATGACAAGTAGCGTTTCAGCTGAAATTATCGCCAAGTTAATTTAAGAACCATGGAAAATGCGGTATACGATACTATGTCTTCTTGGATCCGGGTTTATTTTATGTAGGATAATTCATATGAGCCCCAGATTTAAGTATCATTTCTAAATAGTCGATTTTGCTCTTCACAGATGTACGAGATTCGCGAACGTATTACGATTGCTGCCGCAGTGGCAACGTACATTTCTCGTTTGGTGGTGATGCAGATAAAAGTTGTATAAATACATCCTTAATATTCGGTAGCTCCCGCAAAGAGACATAAAAACACGCGAAAGAACAGCGGAAGAGCCAGCAAAGACTTTTGTTTTGTGTAGTGTACTCTACATTTGAACGAAAAAAGGTGGTTAACTCGCAGCTATGCCTGAAATTCTGGAACAAAGAAAATACACACAGCGGTGTTCTCATTAAACAGAGTGACGCGCAAGCTGTCAGACGAAATTTGCCAGCTTCATATTAGCTCTGTTTATTTTAAGTGAGTGAGAATTTTCTCGCAGTTTTCTCACTTCTCTGTTTTTTGCTACATTGTCTCTCCTTTCTCAAACCACCAGCCTTTCTTCACTTTTCTGTTATAGCCTGGACGATTCTTCAGACTGAGGGCGTTATTGGTAACTGCAGATATACACTCTGTAGCATGAAAAATGTCCCCTTTCCAATAACAGGCAGGAAAGGTTATCCGTGATAGAGTCGTGCACGGGTGATTCCATTGAAGCAGTACAGCAAAGCAAGTACGACAGTGCTCGTCTCTAATACAGATTTACTACCCAGTAAGTAAAATCAAGTGAGATGGTGCAATAGTGTCGAAGAGAGAAGTATGGGGCAGTCACAGTTCTCTAAGTGAACTTTATGTTTTTCATTGTTTCTCCAAGTCATTTGAAGAAAATGGCGGAATGGTTCTTTTCGCAAGGCCACGATCCACTTCGTCCATCATTATTTCGTTTTTAATGAGCGAAGTATTGAGGAGTCACTAAATCTAACATTGCTTCTTTCAGACTTGCGATATGTATCGGTGTCAAAGAGTTGTCAAAAGGAATGCAGAGTTGAGTATTTATTTGTGAAAGATAATAAATAACAGACCTGAAGTGTTATACGTCTCTTCATCTAACTGAGAGCGTTCAAAGGCTTGCAAGAACTTCAATGGATGAATCGTGCTGATTACGAAGGCTTTCCCGGCGTAATAATTGATAATATTCTTCTCGGGTGTGCAGCCGGATCATAACGTCATCTTGACACAATATTTCCGCGGTCCAACTGGCCGCCATCTTCAGGTGAGAGTGCTGGTACACGATCTCGCCAGAACAGCTCCGGCGAGATCGTGTACCAGCACTCTCACCTGAAGATGGCGGTCAGTTGGACCGTGGAAATATTGTGTCAAGATGACGTTATGATCCGGCTGCACACCCGAGAAGAATATTATCGAAGAATCGTGATACTCGCCAGAAGCAACCTGAGAACAGTTCTTCAAAATTAAAAGGTTTTTCACAGCTCTCTAATTCAGTTATTCAGTGTGTATCCTTGACACAACTACTGACAGTATGGTTATAACAATGCGAGGTATAATAAAAAGACATGACCAAAGTTTATGAACACATGCATCACACTTAGAGAAAGAAACAGTTATACGGACATGACTGCAGACACGCTATTTTCCATATTGTAAATAACTGTCTATAGCGCTTTATAGTTCATTACACTCTTTCATACAGAAAATGTTCAAAATGCTCCCTCTTAGCATTAACACATTTCTAATGTATCCCTAAGGAACTGCGTATGGTTTCGTAGGTCACGACAAACTGCTGAACCGGTCGCTATCTTGTCAAATTTAGACATATTTGGAATCATCGCAGTAATACTATTATATTACTTATAATTAAAACAGCTGCCAGACACTATTAAGAATTTAAAATGTTTATTTGAATCAAACAGTTACCGCTTTCCAATTTGTTACAGGTATCCTCAGATAGTTCTTACATCTGTAATACTATAGGGGTCGGTATGGGACAATCCAGATAAAAACCAGGTGAAAAATTTTCCACATGTTTTTCATTTTCAATTTTAGAACATTCTGCGCAAAAGTGGCCGTCTCTTTGAAACTGCATCTTTTCGGCCAAAAGATGCCAGCTACATTTTGGAAAATCTTGGTTACTTTAATACAAAAGCTGACACCTTGTTGAACCCGTATCTTTTTGCACAAAACAGCGGCAACTTTTTTGAGAGCACTTTTTGGCGAAATGTTTACGACGTTAATTAAGGACTACGGTTGAGGACAAACCCGCATCTTTTTGGGCAAAAGATGGCGATCCAATTTTGGCGGGCATTTTTTTGCAAAATTTCGGTGACTTTAAGTAAGGAGCTGTGGTAGAGGACAACCCCGCTTCTTTTTGCTCGAATGATGGCGAGCACTTTTTTGTCGGCACTTTTTTTGCGAAATGTTGGGGACTTTAGGTCGGTCGTCCAAACGGTAACTTTTATGCTAAATGTTGGCGACTTTATGGCAGACGTTTTTTTCCAGTGAGTTTACGGGGGACACTTTTTTGCGAACACTTTTTGGCATCTGCTTTTGGGGAGCACTTTTGGTAGCCACAAGTTTAAAATTTTGTAGGCCTTGACCAGCAAGGCTTGCTTGTTGACTTGCTTGTTGACGAACGTCGTACTACTTATTTCTATAAGTAATCGAGTATGAGCTCGTACCAACGAGCAGGATCATCGGTGTATCCTGTAATCACTATTTCCAATTATGTATACAAAAGTTTTTCTTTAAGAACTCCATGGGAGTGTATCAATTACGTAGTCATTTTTCCTCTAGAAGCATACGCTTGTCATAGTTAAATTTAAACTGTTTTGCTATAAATTTATGCACCAGGTTTTTGGACTTCTTATCTCTCGTAATAATGTTACCTTCACTGTCTATATTAATTCGGTCATCGTCTTCATGTTGAGTTTTTACTGAATTTTCGTAGTTTAGTGTGAAACCTTTATTCTTGGTAGTCTGTTTGCCTTATACGTCCGATAAACATAGTGTTTTGGCCCAGTGCTTATCCATTCAGTGCCGAAATTGTCTTGCCCAAATTCATCTGTTCATTCACCAAGTTTGCAACCTGTTTGCACTGTGTCTGCACCATCGTCAATGTAAATAATAGAGCCTAATCTATCGAGCATATCATGCAACCTCATTCTAGCGTAGGCGGTGGTGAGAGCGACCACAAATATGTTAATACTTGTACTATCTTCGACATAGAAATCATAGTAGCGATATGTCACCTCAATTATTTCCTCGTTGATCAGTATCACATTAGTTATCTCTATTTTGACGTTGAGTAGTAGCTCATGCCATCGTTTAATGTCCTCTATAAATTCTGTTTGTGACAAGTTCAGCCTCTGACAGAATTTTCCCTAAAGAAAATTGAGGCAAATTTTGGCAACAGCTCGCTTACCAGCGTTCGCTTCAATATTGCTAACGTCGAGCTCAATATCTTGCTTTACCTTGATAACTCAACCGTATTCTTCTTTCGACTTGTAATCATCTTCCCAAGGAATACTTTCCAGTTTGATCTTCTTGAAGGTTTTAACGTAGTCTCTGAACAGCTCATTACTTACTCGATCAAAATGCCTTACCTCGTAGATTTCCTGTGTTTTGTAATTTTTTTCGATAGTCTTATTGATCTCTATCTTTGTCCCAGTTTCTATAAATGCTCACTCATCATCACTAGGGTTGCAACTAGTATGAGGCTTTTCTTCTACACATTTCGCACGTAGAGTGAACAAAAACAGTTCCTGCTTAACTGAAAGCACAGGATGATACAAACCTTGAGGCGCAAGCACTTTGCCTTTAACAAAACCAAACCATTCTTCGTCGTATTTTTCTGGTCCCAGTATCTGTACGGGATTACCAACAGGATAATCGTTGCAAAACATCACTGTTGGATATAGACTGCAGATATGTATGTATCGCAGCTTCTTGTCAGAAACCTTCAATTTAGCAGCGTTTGCACATCCACAGAAAAATACGTCTCTGGGATTCAGTGGTTCTACGATATTTATGGCTTTATTTACATTCTCTTTGTAAGCCCTACAATTTTTTCACTTGCAACTCCTCAACTCGACAACGTTATAACCAGCATTCCTCAACGCTTGTGTTCGCTCTGCAGTCATTGGAAAGAGATCACCCATCGATTCATTGTTCACATTACTGATAGTATCTGGTGAATAACATTTGGGACAACCGTGCCAAAAGCAACCGTGATATTGATACACGGTTTCTGTGCTTGCGCCGTAGCCGTCAACTTCAGTGTCACATATTGTAGCTCCCCCGCCATTCAATGCATGCTGTACATTAGGGAATGAGTTTAACAACGCAATTGACTTTTTGCTGGACATTTCTTTCTTTTGATCTTTGACTACAGCAATCTTGCTATGTTCAAGGAATTTTGACATGTAAATAGCCATACATACACTAGTGACTGTCTTGCTCTGATGTGGATCAATATTTGCTATTTCCTGGAAATTTCACCTAAATTCAATACATCCACGGAGCAATATGTCGACATCAGAATTGCAATATTCAGCTAGTTCCTTCTGGAAGTCAACCACGTAGTTTTCCTACAACCTCTGAGCGTGCCATTCCTAGAACGCTTTTCGAGCTTCAGGTTTCATGGTATCAACACCCTAGTACTTGGTCTGTGGAATTTGCCCTACGTAATTTTGATTTTCGCGCTTGTTGAAAAAGTGCGGAAAGTAGTCTCTTCCAAGGCGAATGTCTTTGGAATCGACGCGAGGCCGCCTTGGATAAAGTTTATACTGTCAATTATTTTGAGGTTTAGGGTAGGTATTTTCAGCTCCATGAGCTGAAAAATGATTTTGATCTGAAGTCCGTTATTGACACAATACTGCAAATTGAAGTATGCATCATAAGCCTTTGTGTACGTATACCCCCTGTTACTGTGTGATATCAACCATTGCATGGGGGCTTAATTATTTATAATGCAAATAATTTTAATTTTTTTAGTCGCTGACTGT
The DNA here is from genome assembly GCF_023898315.1 of Schistocerca nitens. Taxonomy (NCBI): domain Eukaryota; kingdom Metazoa; phylum Arthropoda; class Insecta; order Orthoptera; family Acrididae; genus Schistocerca; species Schistocerca nitens. The sequence continues at coordinate 94,732,740 of NC_064615.1, read as the reverse complement.
CCGGTTACGCAGTCTCGTAACCGGTTGGCCCTGTCTCGTATAGTACGCAATCTGACTGCATAGAATAACAACAAAGAACGAAAGAAAACTTCCCTTAACATAATTAATTAATTAAGTCCCCAGCAACTATGAAAGCTACGAAACAACAAGGCACAATTGTCGCTGTTCTGTGTGTGGAAGTGTGATTCAACGTACACATCTGGCACGGTTCTTCCTCAATACGACAATATATTTTAAATACCATTTATACTGAAGTAATAAAAAAACAAATACTATAATTACACATAGAAACCAGAAATGCAATCTAATACAAGGAACACGAGCCAGATGCTTTGTTGACTGAACCTGTGACCAAGAGGCATTATTGTTTAAGACATTGAAATAATAAAAAAAAAGGAATTTTTTTACCTTCATATATATTGACGAAAAGCACACTCTGATCATTACAGCCTCCCAATCCAATAACATCTGGTGTCTAGCCCATCAAAACAATACTACAAATTCTGAACAACCACTCACTACCGCAACTTCTCAACTACGACTCACCACTGCTACATCTCAACAAGTACTCTCCACGACGACTTCTCGACAAGAACTGCCAGTGGAGGCGGCTAAATAATACTCTTTGGCGCAATCTCTGGCGCTGTGGCTCAGTGTAGCCACCTTTCATATGCCCCTCCTCCACGGGCCAGAATTTGATGGTATTTTTGCCAGCATTGGTGGTGAAAATACCACCAAATTCGTCCAAAAACAACACACAAACAAAAATAAAAGATAATTTTAATAATTAAATATCATATAACTAAATAAATTTTGGCTTTGCACTGACCGTTCCATATCCTAATATATAAAATACAGTAAGGCATACAAATGCTTTCATACGTGTGATTTTACATAATAGTTTACATAAGTATTCTTCAATCAATAGCACTAGCAATGTCAAATAGGTGTAGGTAAGAGTCTCATAACATTTCACAAAGAGTATATACACAAAAAATCAGTTTATACAAATATTCACATAAAATGCTTTCCATAGTTCAATAAAAACGTAGTTGACAGTTCCAGCAGTAGCACCCAGCAATGGTCAACAGGTGCAGACACTAACAAGTGACATCATTTCAGCAGAAGCAGTCCATCAGTGGCACCCAGTAATGTTGAACAGGTGCAGACACCAACAAGTGACATCCTTTCAGTAGAAGCAGTCCATCAGTGGCACCCAGTAATGTTGAGCAGGTGCAGACACCAACAAGTGACATCATTTCAGTAGAAGCAGTTCCATTAGTGACACCCAGTAATGTTGACTGGTACAGACAGCAACAAGTGACATCTCATCACTGGTTGAGCAGTTCCAACAGTGGCACCCAGCAATGTTGAGCAGGTGCAGACAGCAACAAGTGACATCATTTCAGTAGAAGCAGTCCATCAGTGGCACCCAGCAATGTTGAACAGGTGCAGACACCAACAAGTGACATCCTTTCAGTAGAAGCAGTTCCATCAGTGGCACCCAGTAATGCTGAGCAGGTGCAGACACCAACAAGTAACATCTTTCAGTAAAAGCAGTTCCATCAGTGGCACCCAGCAATGTTGAACAGGTGCAGACAGCAAGAAGTAACATCATTTCACTAGAAGCAGTTCCAACAGTGGCACCCAGCAATGTTGAACAGGTGCAGACACCAACAAGTGACATTATTTCAGTAGAGGCAGTCCATTAGTGGCACCCAGTATTGTTGAGCAGGTGTAGACACCAACAAGTGACATAATTTCAGTAGAAGCAGTCCATCAGTGGCACCCAGTAATGTTGAGCAGGTGCACGTAACAGTCCATAATATTCACTATCACTAATAAGACAGTTCATCAGAGTTTATCAGCAGAAATTATACATTTCCAAGTGGCACCCGGCAATGTTGAATAGGTGCAAGCACGAACAACAGTTTGAAAGCACACACAGCTGCTTTTACAAAATTATTATCAATGCTCTTACACTAAACATACAAATTATAATAAACACAGAAATGATATCAGATAATTGTCATATTAAATATCACAAATACACAAATATCAGTAAACCTATAATATTTATGGGTGTCAGTGCACACAAACAAGAAAAATAATATTTAGGAGATAGGTCGGTACCAATTATTTGGGATTAGGAAAGGAAAACACACAAAACACACTCAGTCACCTTTCATCCACAATAAGTACTACTGTGTAACTGAATAGTATTAACTGTGTAAATGCAATTCTGTCAAAGATTTGATGTTCGACATTTGTATCATGTAGTAGTGGCAGCAATGTATAACAGTCGATAATAGTTAGTCAACGTCATAGTCACCATGTCAGACCAATGTTTGCCAAGCCAAATCAAAATGTACGGTTGGTGAACAACTGTCAGTGTGCCAAGATATGCAATTACTTCCTCTCTCCTAAAAAGTCTATACTGCTTATTGATTTAACAAAGTGTGTGTGTAGACAATCTTCTTTCCACTTGAGTGTTCTAGTCTGCCATCTTCATCCTCCTTGTTCCATATAGACCAACAAAAAAATATGCTCCTCACTTACTTTACCTCTTATCCACCAAAACTCAAATAATCATCAGCATCACATAATCTTAATACTTCAATAATATCTCTTACGTCGATACATATAAACCTTATCATCAATATCATTTACCTTACCTCTTGTCCACCAAAACTCCAATAATCATCAACTTCACACAATCTCAATACCTCAATAATACCTCTTCAATACGTCGATACATATAAACCTTATCGCCAATATCATTTCACTTCCATAACAACTCTTTCCTCTAGTCAGTCTCCTCGAACAAGTACAGATAAAATCCTAGTGCAAACCTCAATTCATCATCCCATACAATCCGAAGACAATGTCCACACACAACCTCTGTGTAGTCCACCTGAGCCAAATCTTCTACTCATTATGAATTATAAAATACATTTTGGTTACCTTGTCCATCATTAAATAAAAGAAATGCATACTTGACCTCTAACAGCCTTTAGTTTGAATAACTCTCAGTAAGTAAGTACGATTACGGAGTGTTAATGATCGTAATATTTCACAGTGTGTACACCACTTCAAGAATCATGGCAAAACAGAAGCAAACATCTGGAGTATTTCTTGTGTCAAGTGTCACTTGCAATTTCAATTGCTCACGAAGAATGCAGTGTAATAACTGTCAATGGTCTAAACCTAGTGTTGGTATGTCATGTCGTTAGCTTCCTTCCTATTAGCATAAATTTATACAGCTTCCATAAAACCTCCAGCTCATGTGACTTCTATGAAGTTTCTTGTACCAATGTCGTTCGTAGAATTACAGCAGTTCATTTTCTTATCTTAAAATATAAGGCACTGAGCGTAAGCAAAACATGCAATAGCGAGTAAATATACGAGAACAGAATGTCAACAAGTGAATGCAGCACAATCCCTACAGCGAGGCTCTGCCAAGCGAACAATCTATAATTAATACCATAGTGTGACCTACACTCTATGTTCGTACACAATACATCAGCATTTCTATATACCAAATTAAAGAGTAGTTATGACAACAAAACAGAAATGTGTAAATATGCAATCCATACGCACAGCAGCAAACATATATCTTACGTAATAAACAGGTCATTAGCATCATATCAGCATAAGCAAATAAATGTTCATATGTAATCTTAATAAGTAAACATGAAGGCGCAAGCAGATAAATCACAAAGTATAACTTACATAACCATATCAGCACAACTAATCAGGTGACAATTATAATTTAAGTAAATAGACACAGCAGGCACATAATAAAAAAAATGTGACATCAGTGAAAAAGCATAGCAGCCAAGCGATGCATAATATACACAAGTAACAACCCTGTTCATTAATCAATCATTGTCAAAATCAGTTAACACATAGTATAAATCACGTAATGGCGAGCAGCAAATTACGTCTAAAGTACGTACCTAACTGGAAATATGTTACCTGAAAAATAAACTCAATTAATAGTTACCTTTTTAGTTTATTAGTTTCTTCTTCAAAATTACATTCTTCCTGAAAATTTCTCGATAGCAAGTCCTCTTAACGGCGGACACACACAGAATTTACCTGAAGTTCTTAAATATTTTATACAACTGTATCCTGAAAAATACTGAACGTTAATAACATAATTTATCAAGTCATTATAGTTTTATACTGAATTTAATCGGAGAAATTAGACTGTGTATTTGTTTACGGCTGTCAATGCATTCGCACTGAGCGCTCGATCAGCTATAGGTACGCGTGACGTAGGAAGTAATTGTTTGCAATCAACGACTGCCTTGTGCGACGCGCAGACTTGACTGTTGCTTTGAGTATGTGCCGCCGACGGAACACGGCGCGGTATCCTTGCATTCTCCGTGTGTTTACGTATAACTATTAGTTTCTCAAAAGCATGTCATTCCACAAAAATTTTAACGTTAGATATATGATGTACTCCCTTAGAGCGTCGAGATTTAACAGTTTCTACTTCGACAGTGTTATCACGAATAATTTTGCGAACTCTATGTGGACCGTTATAAAGCAGAAAAAATTTGCGACACAAGCCTTTTCCTTTGTGAGACAAACGGTGAGACTTAATTAACACCTTTTGACCAACTGACAAAATTTTTAAACGACCAGGACGTTTAGCTGATTTCTCTCTTCTAGCAGCCGCAGATGCAATAGTTCGTAGAGCCAGGTTGACAACTTCAGAATGCCGCAGCTTCCGTGAAGGCGGAAAAGGAACGATTTCAGAAATGCGATTTCTCGGTGCTTTATTTTTTAATATCAATATAGGCGGTAAAGAAGTTGAATCATTAGGGAGTTCATTCAGAATGTTTTGAAAAATATGAAGATACTGATCCCACGTTCTGTGATTCTGATGACAATAAAGACGACACAATTTATTGATTTCCTTCATCCATCTCTCTGAAGCGTTAGATTGAAGGTGAAAAAGTGAAATGAAAATTGGTTTAATCTTACGACGCCGTAGAGTACGAAGCCAAATTTTAGAGCGAAACTGTGATCCATTATCTGATATAACCTTATCAACATGACCCACTTCTTTAAGAAAATGTTTGATGAAAGCGTTAAATACTGAACGAGCTGTTGCTTTGCGTAAAGGTGTAAAACACACATATTTTGATGTCAATTCCACTGCTACCAAAATGTACGCAAAACCATTAGTAGAACGAACCACTGGACCGAACAAATCGACTGCAGCCATCTCCTTTAATTTCGCTGGAATGATAGGAAACAACGGTGCTCTGTGAGAAATAGTTGGCGGCTTAGCCTTTTGACATAATTTGCATTTGGCAAGAACAGATCGGCAATAGTTTTCTGAACTACAACGCATTTTTCTTCTATCTCTTGAAATAAATATGCACCTAGGCCTTTGTATGATGAGTCCGTCTCCAAACAAAAATCTTTAGATAAATCCGGATGTGAAAGAAGTGGAGCAGCAACTAAAGCATCTCGCAGTTGTTCAAATTCTGCTTGAGCTTCCTCATCCCAACACCAATTAGAATTCTTTAGAGATAGTTCACATAAACGAGGTGTGGCCAAATCGTCCAATCTAACAAAGCGTCTAAGAAAATTACAGACACCAAGGAAACTACGAACATCACGTTTTGTAGTAGGAACAGCATAATTACGAATAGCGTCTAGTTTCTCTGCATCAGGAAGAATACCTTCTGTAGAAATAATATGACCAAGAAATTTCACCTGAGAACGACCAAATTCAGATTTTTCCAAGTTCACTGTAATGCCAACTCTTGCAAAAATACGTAATAATGAATCCAATATTTTGTTATGCTCACTCCAAGAATGTTTAGCAATAAGAATATCGTCAACATATGAAGTAATATTGTCACGAAGATCAACAGGTAAAATTTCGTTTAAACTACGAAAGAATGCTGCTGAAGACACAGTAAGTCCAAACGGTAATTTCCGAAATTACTTTTGGGTAAAATAGTTATATCCGGTTATTTTTTACCGACTCTCTAGATAGATTGATAGTTGAAGAGTTGTTTTGATAGATACAAAGAATAGTAAAAGAGTAGGCAGCAGTGCAGAAAACTAAAAGGGAAATAGCACTACTACAGCTCGGGGCCCTGTGCACGCTACGGCACATATTCACTTAGCGTAGTGAATCCCCTGAGGACTCTGATTATTCGCGTCATTTCGCGGATCAATTTCTACGATTTGCACTTGTCTTTCTGATGTTCTGTCACGTGGAGGATGCCAATTAGGTCCCTCCTGTCTGTTAGATGCAAATTCTTGGTTGTGTCTGTTATTAAAATTTCTATTTTCCTGTCTATCTGCATGACTGCTTCTTGTGTAATTTCGACTGTCACTTCTGAAATTATTGTTATATCTACTACCCTGGTTATTTCTGTAGTAAGAATTTCTATTACTGTATGAATAATTTCTGTCTTGATGATACCGATTACTGTTTCCGTATGATTGATCATTCCGGTAGGAGTTTCCGTTATTATAATTGTCTGTGTAATTTCTGTTAGAACGTCTGTTATTGTCATAAGGCTGGTATCTATTGTCCTGTCTGTTTCGTCTGTCATTCTCAAAATTACCCATATAATGCCCGTTTCGATCACTATTCCTTTTCTCTGAAAATCTATTGTAATTACTGTTACTGAAAAAATTACAAGAAGTCCCGTCGTCGTTGTCATACTCAAGTTCTTGTAGCAAAGTCTTAAAAGTGTCAATGTCGTCTTTACATCTTCCGGCTAAAGCAATTTGTCTTATTGATTGTGGCAGCTTAGTTAAACAAATGCGAATTAATTCAGTCGGGCTATAAGGGTTGGACAGGAACTGATTCTTTCGAATCATGTCTCCAAAGTATTCTGCCGGCGTGCGGAACTCAGACCGTTTAAAATTACGCTCCATAATAAGACTGTGTTTGACTCCATCTTGCGTGTTTTCGGACCAATATGCCGATAGAAATGCATGATAAAAATCATTTAAATTATTACAATCTCTAATAAGTGCGCCCATCCGTGTCGCCGGTTCGTTTTCCAAATATCCACACATTAATTCCAGTTTGTGACTTAGTGGCCAATTTGGTGGAAGTGCGTACATAAATTGATCTGACCATGAACATGGATGTATGTCATTCTTAGAATTGCGAAAGATCTTAAATTTCCGAACAGTCAAAAAGTGTTTATAGTCAAAGTTTTCGCCTCGTGGCGACAAAGACCTACCGCGTCTGTCCCAGTCCGAATGTCGATTATTGTCAAGTTCGCGCGCCCGGCGCTCTCTTGTTACTTCTCGTAAATGAAATAAATTATTTTCTTCAAAGCCCTCTGCTATCTGTGATTCTGAATTTCTTCTGCTGTCTTTTCCTACGATTTCGCCTTCAATTTGTTTAACTTGCTTTTGTAATGCCTCAAATTCCCTTTTAACGCGTTCATTAAATTTTCCCTGATTTTCAACATGCTTATTTATGTTCTGGAACTCTTCGGTTTCTGCAAATGGTAATGGTGCTGTATCATCCGAATCTCTGTCCCCATTTAAACTAAGACTTGTCAATTTATCTGAAATCTCCTCAAATCTTTCCGATAAATCACCATTTTGTTCTTTCTGTTTATTTACGGCTTCTGTAAGTGTCGCGACTCGGGTTTCAGTATTGACACATTTAGTAGTTACCTGTTCATATTGTTGTGTTAGGTTATTTATTCTGTCATTTGGTACGGATTCCTCGATTCTCTCAAATATTTCTTCCTTATCGTGTGCACGTTGTAAATTTAACTCTGAAAATTTTTGTACTATCACGCGATCTCTTTCTTCCTGTTCTCTATCCTGTTCCCTTTGTCTGATTTCTATTGAAATTAATCTATTATTGTGAGCATTCAAAATCGGTTGTACTTCTTCTCTAATTTCTTTCTTTAATTCATCTTTCATGTTTTTGAAACAAGTCCCTATTCGTGAATCTAACCGTGTTTCCATTGTTCCCATCTCAGTTTTAATTGTTCCTATTTGTGAGTCTAACCGTGTTGCTAAAGTTCCCATCTCTGTTTTAATTGTTCCTATTTGTGATCCCACTGTTTTTAATTCAGATCCCAACTGTGAACCCAGATTTAATATTGCACCCATCAACTGCTCCACAATGACTGGTTCGAAATTCCTTTCGCCCCTAACATTTCCCGCAAAACCAGCTTCCTTCGTCATAGCTGTAAAGCTATCTGTGTTCAATACTATTCCAGAATCTTCTGTCATTAATCTCGTATTCTGAAAATTCTTTAATTGTGAAAAGTTTTGAACTAGTTCTGGACTATTTTCCCTGCTTATTAAATTGCTTTCTACTTCATTATTCATGATACTGTTTTCCTCTGTTGGCGAGTTCGCCATGTTAACAATTTCGTCATTCTCACTATCCATCATTTTTTCCTTTTTCATCGATCGCGTAATCATTTACAAAACATACAAAACTCGTCACTATACGAAAAATAAACACAATATGACACATTATCACCAACAATACCGTTCACACGAAATGCTTCCCTCAAACACGATTAACGAACAATTGAAATCTTCATAATTACACAAAATTGTCAAACGCGTATACAAGACAACAAAAAATTAAATTCTGCAAAAAATACCATTAGAAGAATGACAATTACCAAATCTACACATGCAATATAGACTACAATTACTAAACTACAAATTACTTCAACAATTCTACTGTCTGATATTTTTACAATCAGAAGAATTCCAAGGGACGATCCGAAGCAGCGGTCGCCACGTGCATGGGGGCTTAATTATTTATAATGCAAATAATTTTAATTTTTTTAGTCGCTGACTGTCCGGTTACGCAGTCTCGTAACCGGTTGGCCCTGTCTCGTATAGTACGCAATCTGACTGCATAGAATAACAACAAAGAACGAAAGAAAACTTCCGTTAACACAATTAATTAATTAAGTCCCCAGCAACTATGAAAGCTACGAAACAACAAGGCACAAGTGTCGCTGTTCTGTGTGTGGAAGTGTGATTCAACGTACACATCTGGCACGGTTCTTCCTCAATATGACAAGATGTTTTAAATACCATTTATACTGAAGTAATAAAAAAATAAACAAATACTATAATTACACATAGAAACCAGAAATGCATTCTAATACAAGGAACACGAGCCAGATGCTTTGTTGACTGAACCTGTGACCAAGAGGCATTATTGTTTAAGACATTGAAATAATAAAAAAAAACGAATTTTTTTACCTTCATATATATTGACGAAAAGCACACTCTGATCATTACAGCCTCCCAATCCAGTAACATCTGGTGTCTAGCTCATCAAAACAATACTACAAATTCTGAACAAGCACTCACTACCGCAACTTCTCAACTACGACTCACCACTGCTACGTCTCAACAAGCACTCTCCACGACGACTTCTCGACAAGAACTGCCAGTGGAGGCGGCTGAATAATACTCTTTGGCGCAATCTCTGGCGCTGTGGCTCAGTGTAGCCACCTTTCACCATTTCTAAAATTCATTGTTATTTCTGTACTCGTATGTGTTTCCTTTGAAGTCGTACACAGCGACAAAGCTTGGCGTATGTACTCCTGTATCTTCTTCTGCTTCGAAATGAAATTAGTAGTACCTTTCTGTGTAAGTGCATTTTTTAAATCGTTTAGTGCCTCTTTCGTGACAGATACAATTATCCTCGCAATAACCACCGTGACTTTTTCTCCTCTGCATGTAGCATTCGTGCACCCTTATATTTACATTTTCATAACAGTTTCGGAATTCACAAAAACCATAGTTGTGTCCAGTTATGTTCTACTGCTGGTGAATGTAGGTGCTTTCTGAAAGTACATTATCACTGCCACGCCGACTATATATACACAAGTTGCAAACGTCTTGAACAAGCTCTCTGGTTTGCCTCAGGCTAGGGCACCCAAAGCAATGAGGATCATCTTCATCATCAAGTCGCTGCTGTTTTTGTGTTATGCCCCCTCAAATAAAGACGACGGCTGACAGATGCAAGAAGGAGCAGCTTCCGTCTCAACGCGGATCATCGGATCTGGCAATGGATTTGGACTTCGGTAGAAAAGAAACCCCGGAGGGTAAAAGATGAGAGACAACCTGGAAGATGGACGATAAATAGTTTGGACAAGAAGAGAATAGAAGCTTTCGAAATTTGGTGCTACAGAAGAATGCTGAAGATTAGATGGGTAGATCACATAACTAATGAGGAGGTACTGAACAGGATTGGGGAGAAGAGGAGTTTGTGGCACAACTTGACTAGAAGAAGGGATCGGTTGGTAGGACATGTTCTGAGGCATCAAGGGATCACCAATTTAGTATTGGAGGGCAGCGTGGAGGGTAAAAATCGTAGGGGGAGACCAAGAGATGCATACACTAAGCAGATTCAGAAGGATGTAGGTTGCAGTAGGTACTGGGAGATGAAGAAGCTTGCACAGGATAGAGTAGCATGGAGAGCTGCATCAAACCAGTCTCAGGACTGAAGACCACAACAACAACAACCTGGAAGAAGAAAAATCACTCCGGGGATTTCCTTCTCGTGGCGCCGTAGGTTTTCACTTTTTTGTAGCCACAATTGTAATGGAACTCGATCCATTAAAAGTTACGCCGACAACTTAGCCCTATGAACATATTTGTATCATGAATTAATTCGTCTTGCGTGTAATCATCCTTGATATTGAAATAGTTAATATGGTAGTGGATGCTCAAGTTTTCCTTCATTTGTTGGTACAAATTTATCGAATTTGCTCGTACTTGAGCCTAGCATTTCTTCACTGTTTCGATGTCCGTCCATGATTCCGTACAAATGTTTTTTTGCAAATTTCTTCTGTGCACTCTGATGAGTCGCAATTATCGTGACATAAGTTCAAGAGTACAAACATGGGTCTGAAATTTTCATTGACTGTTTCAAGAACAGCATGAGGTTACAATTCACGTGAAGTTCAGTTTCAATTTTGAATGTGCCATTCGCGAATTCTGTTTAAATTTTTCAAATGAGTTATTTGGCCTTGATACATCGCTTTAATTCTGTACTCACCGTGTTTTCTTATGGAATGCAAGACTTCACGTGAGACCCGTTTTTTAAACTGCTTAACCTCTTCTTTCTTGGATGAGGAAATCAGTGAATTAAGTCCTGCTTCGTTGATAAGTACTGATGATTTCTCGTTGCCCTTTAATCCCGTCTGGCAGACGGGTTCAAATTTTTCTTATATGTTAGTATCATCTGCGTTTACGTTCTTTCCAATTGCTCGATCACTACCTTTATTTTCCAGAACTTAAGCCACCTCGGAGCACCAGAGCATGAGCACTTGCTTATAATTGTACACAAGTTTGTTGTTGATAATGTCGACAACTGCTTCCAGTTTATATGTAAAAATTATTTTTTTATTTCATTATATAATTCAATTTTCGAACAGCTTCAACAAAGTTATACTTACATCCCTAAAAAACTTAACTGCGCTGAACTAATGATAAGTATATTTTTCTTTAAATAAACTAAACAGAATAATAACTGTACTTGCAATCATTTTACCCTGGTTAGTATCCGCTCTTGATGAGGCAGCAGTGAAGTACTTGCACACCTTCGGCTATTTGGCTGCCCAAGAAGAAAAAATCAGTTTTCTAAATTGAGTGACGAAGCGTTCAAAGAGGTGCCTACGTTATTTCAGCAGAAATATAATCTACACTCCTGGAAATGGAAAAAAGAACACATTGACACCGGTGTGTCAGACCCACCATACTTGCTCCGGACACTGCGAGAGGGCTGTACAAGCAATGATCACACGCACGGCACAGCGGACACACCAGGAACCGCGGTGTTGTCCGTCGAATGGCGCTAGCTGCGCAGCATTTGTGCACCGCTGCCGTCAGTGTCAGCCAGTTTGCCGTGGCATACGGAGCTCCATCGCAGTCTTTAACACTGGTAGCATGCCGCGACAGCGTGGACGTGAACCGTATGTGCAGTTGACGGACTTTGAGCGAGGGCGTATAGTGGGCATGCGGGAGGCCGGGTGGACGTACCGCCGAATTGCTCAACACGTGGGGCGTGAGGTCTCCACAGTACATCGATGTTGTCGCCAGTGGTCGGCGGAAGGTGCGCGTGCCCGTCGACCTGGGACCGGACCGCAGCGACGCACGGATGCACGCCAAGACCGTAGGATCCTACGCAGTGCCGTAGGGGACCGCACCGCCACTTCCCAGCAAATTAGGGACACTGTTGTTCCTGGGGTATCGGCGAGGACCATTCGCAACCGTCTCCATGAAGCTGGGCTACGGTCCCGCACACCGTTAGGCCGTCTTCCGCTCACGCCCCAACATCGTGCAGCCCGCCTCCAGTGGTGTCGCGACAGGCGTGAATGGAGGGACGAATGGAGACGTGTCGTCTTCAGCGATGAGAGTCGCTTCTGCCTTGGTGCCAATGATGGTCGTATGCGTGTTTGGCGCCGTGCAGGTGAGCGCCACAATCAGGACTGCATACGACCGAGGCACACAGGGCCAACACCCGGCATCATGGTGTGGGGAGCGATCTCCTACACTGGCCGTACACCACTGGTGATCGTCGAGGGGACACTGAATAGTGCACGGTACATCCTAACCGTCATCGAACCCATCGTTCTACCATTCCTAGACCGGCAAGGGAACTTGCTGTTCCAACAGGACAATGCACGTCCGCATGTATCCCGTGCCACCCAACGTGCTCTAGAAGGTGTAAGTCAACTACCCTGGCCAGCAAGATCTCCGGATCTGTCCCCCATTGAGCATGTTTGGGACTGGATGAAGCGTCGTCTCACGCGGTCTGCACGTCCAGCACGAACGCTGGTCCAACTGAGGCGCCAGGTGGAAATGGCATGGCAAGCCGTTCCACAGGACTACATCCAGCATCTCTACGATCGTCTCCATGAGAGAATAGCAGCCTGCATTGCTGCGAAAGGTGGATATACACTGTACTAGTGCCGACATTGTGCATGCTCTGTTGCCTGTGTCTATGTGCCTGTGGTTCTGTCAGTGTGATCATGTGATGTATCTGACCCCAGGAATGTGTCAATAAAGTTTCCCCTTCCTGGGACAATGAATTCACGGTGTTTTTATTTCAATTTCCAGGAGTGTAGTAGCTAATGGCGAACTGACTGACGAAACTTCGCAGTTGATGGAGAAACCAAAATGCGGCGTGGAAGATAACGTTTTGAGCTTTACTACACACATCTAAAAGTGAAACAAGAAGAATATAAAACTGCCTTACTGCCTTGCGACTAGATAAATGTTGCAGGCAGCTGAAGCAGATTTTGAAATGTACAAGATCACACCTATCTTAAGTTTGAGAACAGCAACCAAAATCCTGATATTGTCATTTCGAACAAGAGAGTAGGTCACAGAAGGCAAAACTCAGTGTTGCAATTCTGTCAACGCAGTTTTGACTGCAGAGGTCATATACTGGGTCATGCTGATTACCCTAATTTAAACCACAAGTCTATTGAAATTCACGTTGATCAGGATGAATACTGGTACATAGGAACGGACAATAATACACCTTCTTTGCAAACAAACTCGCTTGCTGTCTTAGTTCACGAAACTGGCCGCACGCTAGGTTGGGCGCATTCAGACATCGCAGAGTAAATGATGCACTCATTCTACAACAGCATTACCATGCAGCTACCTGAAGACGACATACGCCATGTTCAAATTACATACGGCGAACGTGATGCTGCTGCTGCTTCTGAGCCTACTAAGCCGATGACGGCAGCAGTGCCTGAAAAACAACCTGAATTTTGCAAAATCAAGCAGTTTGGAAGTTCTGTTGTCGTGGACGAATGCCTGTAAGTTTTCCACGTAAGACGGGTTTGGATGAACGCTCTTGACAATAATGACGAGTATGCTACTGCTAACCCTCTGCTAATCACAGACTGGTTAAGATTTCTACTGCAGATTTTAAAAAATATATCTGCTGTTTATCAGAGGCCATCAGGTCAAGTGGTGTTGATTATTAATAACATGATATACACTAAGTACCGAGTTTAGCGCTAGAAGCTGGAAATCCTAAAAAAGTATCTGATACAGGCCTGCGGCAAAACTCTGTCATCCAAGTAGCGTTAAACACTTCTTCAAGTAGAAAGTTGTTTTTTTTTATTAAGATGTATGCTTTCCATAAACAGACCAATGCCGATTTAGAGCAAAGGCATGTGGCGTTATCAGTAAAAGTTTTCCTGGCCTACCCTCAGCCTTAGACCCTTTATTTAGGTACATAACCGGCATGTTGTACTTTTTCAAGGACGGCATATTCTACGAATACGATAAATTCTTGAAATTGATGTGCAGGTATATTTGAACTTTCATTATTTGGCATAAATTGCCCAAAGATATCTTCTTCATTCAAGGCAATAATAGAGACTTTAAAGAATACTGTGGCGCAAATAGAAGCGATAAATTACTAAAATATATGTTTCGTATAGTAAGATGGAACGAGATAAGTTGATGACGAAGCTCAATAACTTGGACGCATCAATGTGTCATAAAAAGCTTAGTGACTTGGAAGAAGGACGTTTACACACAATTACAAACGCCAGCAGCGTAAATAAAAGACATGGATATAAAACATCCCTAGGGCTCTATGGCGAGTGTAAGATTCTTTTATCAGATAGATATAACAAAGAGCTGAATTACGAGGACTATGAAATGCTGATAGGCATGCTTATGGTATATAAAAGTTACAAGAATGTCAATGGCTATAACGTTCACGACATCGAATTCTGTTAAATTTTTATGGTTGATAAATAATAAAAAATCATAGTAAACGTAGTGGCTTAATAGTGGCTACATGTTTGCATGCTCAGTGAGACGTGAGACGTCGGTCAAACATGTACTGAGAGAACAGTAGTGTCACAACTTATTGCATCTGCAGGACGGCAATCAATATTTAGAACGAAAATTTTGGTTACTCGAAAATCGCAAGCACTTGATGTAAAGGACTGAAGCCGCCCTCCAAATCTGGAGGGCGGCAATCAACATTTCATGCAAAAATTTTGCTTCACGTGATACGTGAGATGTAGAACGTAAAACGTGAGACGTGGAACGTGAGGCGTAAGATGTGAGCCTCAAATACAAAAACTAAAATGTGAGACGTAAAATGATGAAAGATAGGGGGGGGGGGTAAAGAGTTCCCCCCCCCCCATAATGGGGGTAAATCTTGACGTGAGACGTCAGACGTAAACTTAGATCATTTTAAAATTTCTCCTTAAATGAAGATGTTTGCAAAGTACAATCAAAAGCTTGTTAAACAAGCAAAGAACAACAGGAAGATGTTTGAACAGCTGAAAAGTCAGTTCAAAGAGTGGAAGATGAAGCTAATAACAGAATAGGAGAAATATAAGAAAGAAGACCAGACTGTTATCGATAAACTGCGCGTTTTAGGGAGAGAAGATGTCTATGCTATAGCAAAAAATCGATAGGTTGAAAAAAAGCTAGTTCCATATGAAGGGAATTATGACGATATATTTCCAATTCCGCCTACACATAAGGAATAATCTTTTGAAAAACGCTTATTTGTTGATGATGAACCGATCACGCCAAAGACGCGCAAGAGACTTGAGCCCATGTAGCAGCAAATTGAGGAAGAAGAGCGGGAGAAAATGAAGGCTATTACAGACTACTCGACAACTTATCTTGAGGCGAAAGTATCAAAATACTTGGGCGGTCTCGGTTATACTGTATTTGGCTTAAGGTTTAACAATGGAAAGCACTACAAGGGCGATTCCGAAGTAACGTCAACAATGACACCATTTCTATCAAAGGTAACGCTTTCACTGCCAGCGATGGATTGATAAAACTGCTAACCTGGAAAAACGTATCATTCGAAGACTACACGCCTGATTGCCTTGAAGCATATACATCTATGCTGAAGGAAACGAATGCAATATTTCACCACAATCATCCAAATACGAATAAACCCAAATCAAACAGCAGCGAAATGTACAATATCATCCTTAAGCCGATATGACAGTCGTTAAGAAAAGTACGTTTTAATTCTACGTCAAAGTCACCAGGCAGCAGGAATGGGCTTTGTAAAAATATATACAGCCAAACCCGTCGAGTAAGTCTGGATGAATGACGTTATAGATTTAATCGCTGATCTGGTGGTGATTCACAGTGAAGAGAATGCGGGAAATAATAGTTATCATAACGAAAAAGTAGGTATAACGAAAATTCATACCAGTAAATTTAACGACTTTATGGTGATCATGCCAAAGGGAACTCCGTACTTGATTAGAGTTTTGAATATTCTCCGTCACACGTTCTGGAAGTCAGAAAAGCATGGTAAAGGCTTAGTCAATTGGGCATAAAATAATCTGCCAATGCCACAGATACATCTGCCTGGCTTCCGCTTTTGCGGACTTTTTACTAAAGTAGATGAAAGATTAGCGCGTGGAAACGTAGGAATTAATCCTTTAGATGAGACTTGCAAGAGACATGACATTGAATGCAGAGACCATAAGGATGTGGTAAAAAGACATGAAGTAGATAAAGAATTGCAGTAGCCAGCAAAAGAGAGAATTTACAGCAAAGATGCATCGCTAGGCGAAAGGTTAGCTTCTATTGCTGTTGCGGTGATATTGTATGGAAATAGAAAATTAGGCATGAGTTTAGCAGACGATAATGGTTGGAAATTATAATTTTTCTCACCTGCTAATGAATGAAAGGATGTAGTATTGATTTTAATGTATCATATAGCGGCGAGCAAAGAGCCTGAGACATTAAGGTAATGCTTTCCTACGACGAACTGAAAAGTTGCGGCAATCTTGATAATTTTCTTACTAAAACACATGTGAAACAGTAAGCTAGTAAAGTTAAAAAAAGGTGGTAGTTTACTCCTAACTTTATCTATTCCTGTTGTGTAAAAATTGCATAACTATCTTATAGTAAAAAAGAAGCTAAACACCAAGGCGGGCCCTTGCCGCTGATTCTAGCTTCATTGGGCGCAATTGGATCGTTGGCTGGTGGTGCTGCAGCAATTACGAGTGCTGTCCATAAGAAACAGAGGGAAGATGCAGAGTTGGCAGAGCAGAATAGACATAACCTAGAAACAGAGAAAAGAAAAGTGGGGGCAAGTTTGCCTAAGAAATCATGCCTTAGAAAGAGAAGTCAAAGAAATGATGCAAAAGTATAGCCATCCGCTAACCAAGTTTGACACAGAAAAATTAGTAAAGCAACTGAAAATTGCAAATTTTATAGGCGACTTTATGAACTACCGCAAAAAGCAGCAAAAGCTGAAGCACGAATTGTTAACCTAGACAAGTCTGATCACGTAGGCACTCAATGGATATCTTACTTCAAAAATGGCAGTGAAAAATTTGTGTTTGACTCTTTTGGTGGCGATATTACACAAGCGTTAGTGAACTATCTAGTCCGAGATGACTTGTTTTATAACGCAGAGAGGATTCAAAATTTTGATCAGTTGGTGTGTGGCTACCTATGTTTGCTGGTCTTGAATCTGTTTACAGACGGTTGGTCGTTTGATATAGTTGGGAACAAGATAAAAGACGGTGTTAAGGAGCAACTAAAATCGACTGCTAGTAAAGCTGACTTGCAGAGTTAGATTCAAATATCAAGCAATTTTATAAGTAACTAAGAGCTACTGCTCGTAAAGCTGGCTCGAGAGAACTTCGAAAATCGAAGGTGAGGCTGATCAATTCCGAAAGGAATTAAACAGCGTTTTTAAAATAACGAAAGATTATATTGACTTTAAAAGTAAGAGATACGTGAACGTAAAAGACACTATAGATGGCCATGATATAGTTACCGAAAGATATCTAGAAAAGCAAATAAATAACTTCCCTAATGCTCTCGCTGAAAGTCTCTACAACCTCTGGTTCTTCCAGTCCATCCAGGTCCTATGTCCTTAAATCTGGTCGTTTTGCATTTTCTTCAATCTCCAGTTCAATACCAACACATTGTGGTCAGAGTCCACATCTGTCCTCGTAAGTGCGTTACAATATAAAACTTGGTTCCTAATTCTCTGTCTTACCAGTATCTCCAGGCATCTTACACGTATTCAGCCTTCTTTCATGATTCGGAAACCAAGTGTTAGCTATTATTAAGTTATGCTCTGTGCAAAATTCTACCAGAGAGCCTCCTCTTTCATTCCTTACCCCATTGCATACTCACGCTACCGCAAAAAGCGGCTGCCAGAAAAATCGGCTGCAGAAAAAGTGGCTGCCAAAAAAAGTGTCCTCCCTAAAGTCGCCACCAAAAAGCGTCTGCCATAAGGTCGCCAAGATTTTGCGAAGAAGTTACCGTTTAGATGACCGACTTAAATTCGCCAAGATTTCTCAACAAAATCCCCGCCGGGAAGTGCTCGCCATCTTTAGGGCGAAAAGATACGGGGTTGTCCTCGACCACTGCCCTTACTAAAAGTCACCGAAATTTTGCAAGAAAATGCCCACCAAAAAGTGCTCGCCATCTTTTTCCCCATAAAGATGCAAGTTTGTCCTCAACCGTCGCCTTTACTTAAAGTCGCCATCATTTTGCCAAAAAGTGCTCGCACTAAAAGTGGCGCCATCTTTTGCACAAAAATATTCGGTTCCAAATAGGCGGCCACTTTTGCGCAAAATGTTTTAAAATTTAAAATGAAAAAAATGTGGAAGATTTTTCACTTGGTTTTCACTTGAATTGTCCTATATGGACCACTATACTACTAACTATCGTTGGTTTCCTGATGGGCCCTGGTTTTGGACTAGCTACTAGCTTTGGGGACTAAGATAAATAAATGTTTTTCATTTCAAATTAGGTCAACTTACCATGGACTGTGGATGGGCGACAACAATTATGTAACTAAGAATCTAAAATGTTAAGGAAGAAAGAGTGTGATACATTTTACAGTTATGTTCATCGTAAACTCTCCAAGATGAGGTGCATGGGATACTGTAGACGTCTATAGCCTTATGGATATGGATTTACCAACAGAGTTTGCTGGGATTTTTAACAAAATGGAGATGTGTGATTAGCTAACATCAAATCATGACTTCTGCGTGCAAGAAGAGTGCCAAGCAAATAGAAATGTAATTGTGAGCAACGATAAAACTACTTGAATATAGAGTTGAAATGACTGAGCTCTGACTGTGGAATAACGTCATTAACAAATCAGAGGCCCAGGAGTGAACATTGACATCAGCAATCATCTTAACGAACTCATAAAATGTCACTGGTATGTATTTACTGTAAACGTTTATGTCCTCCTTGAATAAAGGTCATACTACCACCAGACTGGGAGCTACGATTGATAGCTACAGAACGGATAGTGAGCATGACCCCGTGGAAGATTTTATTAAGTGTATTACATGCGAACTTCCACAGTGAGACAGCATTAGTTGGTATTATCAGTAGAAGGTCACAAAGGATTTGTTCTGCAAAATAAAGTTAATTGTCTAGGATGGGGTCTCTGTAACGTTTTGCCGTGTGGAAAGAGTTTAAAGTGCATAGCTGAAAGCACAGCAACCCTCATTTCTTACCTATATGAACGTATGTTAAATGATGTTGATTAATCGACTAGTCAGCATATAATTCGTTAAATGCTGAGTACAGATTCCAAAGTGTGACAGCATAACTCGCTTCTCATCAAGTGTTACATCAGTACAGCCAATAAGGGAGGCACGTGTGTTGTGTACTGTTATAGAACACATACGGACAAGTTTTGACAAATAATACAGACAACTTTTGGTTTCATATAATACTGTTTCAATTTGGTATGAAGCTAGAACAATTGTGGTCCCTAAATGTATTTTAACCAGAACTTACACAACAGCGCCGTAAGTGGATCACGTCTATTTTGTAGTCTAATAGAGAAATGATACAATGTTTGGTTTCTTTAAATCGCTATTTGGCTCTGGTGAAAAGTGCGATTTTCCGGCCGCAATCGGTTACTACTACTGAGACTTGTCGTACTCTTGCAAGACTTTGAAGCAAACCGAGCAGCCGCCATGTTGATGTAAGTGGCTACGAAGTTCGCACGTCGTCTATGGGGCTTTTAGATGTTATACTGGCGTATTAAGAAGTTTAAATGATACGCCACGTTAAAGATATCTCGAAAACCCGTCATTTCCAGTAAGCTTTGTTGTGCCTTAAGAATCGGAAAATGAGACGTCAGTCAGTGGCGGATACATAAGAGGGGGCCGGCAGCATTACCTCCTGCACCGCTTCCGCCAGTCATCCCGCACGCTATCCGTTCGTTCCTTTTGTCAGTCGACTCGATTGAATCGAGTTATCGAGTAGTTGTACTTTCCTATGTAGCACACGCGGCCGCGTCAACGTATTTTACACGTTTCTGCCTGACACATAGATAGCTAATACATACCTACGAAAAAGTCGCGGCAATTCTAGTCATCACGATACGTCATTCCGTCTGGCATTGGTTCCAGGAAAGTCCCGATTACTCTATTGTTATTTTTGTATAGGGAAAATATATGTCATCGTATTTCATACGTTTCTGTCTGGCACATAGATAGCTAACAAATACCTGCGACAAAACTCGCGGCCATTCTAGTGATATCAATACGTCATTCTGTCGGGCATTGGTTCGAGAAAAGTCGCGAATATTCTACTGTTTTCTTGTACAGAGAAAATATTTATGAAGAAAATATTTATCATTTCAAATTCAACATATTTTTGCCCTCACAACTACGGTAATAAACTGGCACACAAATTAAATCAGTGCTTAACTGAACTACTGTTCTTTGAACAAGAATCACTCTTTGTGATTAAAAAGAGGCTATTGGGTGAGATTTTTCAATACAAGCAATCGAGCATAAACCCCCTTAATGATCGTGATTCTCTTATACAAGCATTGTCTGTTTTCCTACTTTACACACGCTGTTCAAAATATTTGTCTGTCTACCTTCATCTATTGCGGCAATAGAAAGAAGTTTTTCAACACTGCGGCGTACAAAGACATGGCTGAGTTCGACAATGAAGGAGGATCGACTTAATTGTTTAGCTCTGTTGGACACTCACCCTGCATTGATTGTCCTAACGACAATGTAATAAACCCATTTACCAAGAAGAATAGGCGCACAGAATTCATCATTTAAGGAAGAGAACCACAACTGTAACTTTTCTATATCATAAGATGGCATTGTCTTGTATATGTTTATAATCACTTGAGCTAAAACTTTCTTAAACTTTGCATGTTACTTGATTATTTTTTATCATGGTGAAAGTAAACGTAGCTCAAGATATCTTTATCGCCCCCTCCATGAGGTTCTTCTGAATCCGCCACCGACGTCAATGGATAAACATGTTAGGCCTATATATCTTGGTTTTAAATACTATGGCGTACTGTAAAGTAAGGACTCCGAATTTTGATTATGAAAACTCTTAAGCTTTTAAGTCAAACAAACGGTATATACGTTGTACATCTTTATTCTTCACTTCTACATATTTGTTTCTGAACATAGTCACCCAAGAGACGAACACATTTCTCCAAGGGGGAGACAAGTTCGTTGATACTAATACTGTAGTATATTTGAGTTTGTTGACGGGGCCACAACCTCACAGCTGTTTGCACCGCTTCATCATTATCAAAGTGCAGTCCTCAAAGGTGTTCTTTAGGTTTTGGAAACAGATGAAACTCGGATGAGGTCAGGTCGACACTGTTTGTTTGACGATTGTTGACAGTGTACTCAGTGTCGGATTGTTGCGGATGTCGCAGTGCTTCTGTGCAGTCTAGCTTTGACATGATGAAAGGGAAGGAGGTTCCATGTGCACATGAACTCTTCGAATTAAAATCTCGATTACAGCATGCCGTTTCTCACGCACACAGTTCAGTAACACACCACCATGTAACACGCCGCAATTAGTAGCCGTTTAGCGGCAGAGTTACAAATATGTACAAGGTGTAGAACTTTAATAACTTTTGTTTTATTTAAATAAGCTTTAAGAGCTTTTATTAAGAAAGTCATTACTCCGCCGTTTCTTTGTGAAGTTAAATAGTATCAAGTCTTCTTTCTGCAAAATACATTGAAGCGCCAAAGAAACTGGTATAGGCAAGAGTATTGAAATACAGGTACATGTAAACGGGCAGAATACAGCGCTGCTGTGGCAACGCCTATAAAAGACAACATGTGTCTAGCGTAGTTTTTAGATCGATTACTGCCGCCACAATGGTAGGCTACCAAAATTTAAGTGTGTTTGAACGTGGTATTACAGTCGGCTCACGATTAATGGGATCAGCTCATCCGAGGTAGCGCTGACGTGGGCATTTTTCCGTACAACCATTTCATGAGTGTACCGTGAATATCAGGGATCGGGTAAAACATCAAATCTCCGAAATCGCCTAGGCCGGAAAAAGATCCTGCAAGAAATAGCCCAATGACGACTGAAGAGAATCGTTCAATTTGACGAAAGTGCAACCCTTCCGCTAATTACTGCTGATTTCAGTGATGGGCCATCAACAAGTGTCAGCGTGCGAACCATTCAACGGAACATCATCGATCGAGGCTTTCGGAGCCGAAGGCCCATTCGTGTACCCTGACACAAAGCTTTACGTCTCACCTAGGCCCGTCAACACCATCATTGTACTGTTGATGACTGGAAACATATTGCCTGATCGGACGAGTCTCGTTTGAAATAGTAGCGTGCAGATGAACAAGTTCGGGTTGTAGAACCCTCATGAATCCATGTGCCGTGCATGTCAGCAGGGGTTCAAGCTGGTGGAGGCACTGTAACGGTGTGGGGAGTGTGCAGTTGGAGAGATATGGAACCCCTGATACGTCTAGATACGATTCCAACAGGTGAGATACATAAGCTTTGTGTCTCATCACCTGCATCCACTTGTGACCATTGTGCATTCCGACGGACTTGGGCAATTCCAGCAGGACAATGAGATGCTACATGGTGGCTCCAGGAACACTCTTCTGAGTTTAAACACTTCCGCTGGCCACCAGACTCCCGAGACATGAACATCATTGATCATATCTGGGATGCACTGCCATGTGCTGCTCAAAAGAGATCTCCACCCCCCGTACTCGTACGAATTCATGGTAAGTCCTGCAGGATTCATGGTGTCAGTTCCCTCCAGCGCTAATCCAGGCATTATTCGAGTCCATGCCACGTCGTATTGCGGCATTTTCGTGTGCTCACGGGGCCCCTAGATGATAATAGTTGTACAAGTTCCTTTGGCTCCTCAGTGTAATATTGCTTTATGGTCACACATCCCTAGAACTGAATTGTTAGTAAATGAAATTGGGCAATGCTGATCATCACTAGATTGTTATTAGTAACTCAGTAAAAATGTTGTTTGCGCCTTTAGGAATATATGCAGGAAAATATAGATTGTTCGCGTTCCTAATGTTACCGCACCTTAAAGTCTGACAATTCTGTTAGGCCAGGAAAATAGTTTTCTGTTGTTCACATTATTGGTTTATGTTTCAGCCGTTCGTCACAGAGTGTTACAGGCGGAGGAAAGATGAACTAGAAATCCTGCATCAACTACAACTGTACGCAGAGAACCCTATATCCCTCAGGACATACGCGAGTAGACGATATATCTATAACAAAACTCTAAAAGGAAAGTAGAAAACATTCTGGGCAACGGAAGGAAAGATAGTAGTGGAGGAAGCCACAAAAGACCCATATATTGCGCTACGCCCCAGAAAACGGGCAGAAACACAGTACATGCATATGAGAGAATGGGAGACGCACTTCTACAACATAATGAACAAGGAAGCACTAAAAGGCAGACCAGCGGGCAGACTGGACACAATGCCACAGACAACTATGGAATGCGTCCCATTGTACACAAACGAGGTCAAAGTTGACATTAACACCACCAAGAACGAAAAAGCTGCAGGCCATAACAGACTTTGCAGAGAATATTTAAAAGAACTTTCAAACACTAACGCCAACATGGGCGAACCTTTCCAATAAGTGTATAGAAACAGCCTCCATTCCGTAACAATGGAGGAAGTCGATAGTGGGAGTGTTATGTAAAGGGAAAGGAGATGCCAATACTCTAGAAAATACAGAGGCGTAGCCCTAGAAAACTTACCTTTCAAAATATTCGCTAAAATAATAACAGAAAGAAAAAAGCCAACACTCGACGAACACCTCCCCGAAAACCAAATCTGATTCAGAAAAGGAAGATCAACTCCGACTGCAATAGAACTCCTCATTAAGAGCGTATGGGAAGCCCTTGATGATAGAGAAAAGTTTTATGTGGTATTTATAGACTTCAAAAAAGCCTTTCTCTTTATAAACAGAAAATTAATGACCACAAAACTAGAGAAACCATTAGAGAAAACAATACAAGGACACGAATCATAAGCGCAGTACCGCGATGGAACTAAATAAGGATCTCGGACAACCTCTCCCTATCAGAGCCAACACTCCTATCAAACGGAGCACTTCAGGGAGACCCAGTGAGACCTCTGTTAAATATCCTTACTGCGAAAGAAAGTGTAAGAATATCCCAAAGGGAGGGTGTAAGCTTATATGCATCTGTAGGCGATATTGTAATAGGTGCCAAGGATATGGCAAAGTTACAAGAAGCAGTCAACGATGTGGGACACTGGTGCGCCGCAGACGGCTTCAAAATAAATGTAGCAAAAATGAAATGATGGTGCTCCGAAATAGATGGAGAGACGTGTATCACCCAAGATCTTCATAGGAAGAGTAAACTGAAAATCGTACCAAACTTCCAGCTCCTAGAAAATTTTTCAGAAAACATGTAACAGAGAAAGCAGTGCAAGCAATTATACTATCCATGAAAAATAATACATTGGATCCCTCAGCTTATAGTAACGGCACTATTCAGAGCCAAAATCTCCCCATTACTGACGTACGGCATAGAAATTATCGGACCACATCTCACAGTGGAAAACGTAACGATACTAGAAAGAGTAAAGGCAACGTTTATGAAGAAAGCAATGGGAGTGTCCAAACAATTGAAATCCACACTTGTATACACACTTGTATACGAGCTGGTGAGGGAACCATTCGTCATTGAAGACTTACGGGCAAACCTGTCGCTACCCACACCAGGGCCTCAAAAAGTGTACGCAGAGCATTGAAGGAAAAAAAGGAGGACGTACTTCCAGAAATTTTCAGCACGGGTGACGTAACAGACCGTACATTGACAAGGGAAACCATCGACACGAGTCACGTGATCACCAAATGGCAATCCATGGTTTCCACCACCTTATTTGCAACAACACGTCGTAACATGAATCAAACACAATGTGTGAGTGTAAACTGTGTTCAGATATGCAGACATTATCTTATAGAACTCTGTACCAAAAGAACACTGTTTATAACTGACTCTGTAAAATACAGTACGTGTTATTGTTGCTGTGGTCTTCGGTCCTGAGACTGGTTTGATGCAGTTTTCCATGCTACTCCATCCTGTGCAAGCTTCTTAATCTCCCACTACATACTGCAACCTACATCCTTCTGATTCTGTTTAGTGTATTTAACTCTTGGTCTCCCTCTACGATTTTTACCCTCCACGCTGCCCTCCAATCCTAAATTTGTGATCCCCTGATGCCTCAGAACATGTCCTACCAACCGGTCCCTTCTTCTTGTCAAGTTGTGCCACAAACTCCTCTTCTCCCCTATTCTATTCAATACCTCCTCATTAGTTATGTGAACCACCCATCTAATCTTCAGCATTCTTCTGAAGCACCTGTAACGTTCCCTGGCCGCACACACACTATTAATAAACTAAAATTTAATTGTACTATATACGCCGCTATGAAGCAATTTGTATATATTGTAATTATTTAACAAAAAGTATTATTTAATTTTGTGTAAAGGACATTCGTTATTCTTGTAATATTTTGTGTAATAATATTATCGATGTATTTATGATTGTAATATTTCTATACTCTTAATGTAATTACGAAATGTGTCAATATCTGCGATAAGAAAAATGTAAAATACAGCCGCAGATTGCAAAGAGACAATAACGGTTGATAGTCGTGTAAATAGGAATACATAGTGTGCATTCTTTGTCTTCTTTCTCGAGAGCTGAGAGCGAGAGGAACCTGTGACGTAGCATTTTATGAATGGGTAGACTTCATCTGTCTGTATCTAGATTTAGCCGCCATTAGAGGAGAAATTACAAACTAATGTAAGTTGAATTATTGTTGTGGTCTAAATACATTATAATTTATCAAAAGTGTGTATTACTAATGTAAATTAGCTTGCCCATGTCATCTATAATATTTCTTTAAAGAATTTTCAGCATTTTTAGCGGTGTTGCTGGGCTGTGCCGCGACCGAACGATTTGCAGCGGCGGCACATTTAAAAAATTGTTCCGCTAAGAAAAATTTAACCAAACCCGTAAATCGGGAGCAGATAAAAATTAGCAGTGAATTAAGAAAATGTTTTTCTTTTACAGCGATCCTGAGACTGACGAAATTTATTACTAGTTTCACATTTGTGCATTCATAGGCGGATAGTTAACGTTGAAGTTTAACAATTTCTTGGTTCTTTCAAATAACTGAAATGTATAGTGAAGTGTGTTTTATCAATGATAATTAAACGTTCAGGTCGGCTTGGCAATATTTAACCATTTTCTGCTAATAGAGACAGTCTTGTGTTCCATAGCTAACGCCGGGAAAGAATTCAGTAAATATTAAAAAAAAAAAAAAACACTGCATTTAGAAAATGTGTGCAAAGGCCGAATTATGAAAAACATTTGATTCTCAACTAAATATTCTTAATTAGTTAATATGAATTTATCAGCATGAGAGTAACTGTTTATTTTTTTTATTTAATTTCATTAAACACCACATTTCGAAAGCTTCTATTCTCTTCTTGGCCCAACCATTTATCGTCCTTGTTTCACTTCCATACATGGCTACACTCCATACAAATACTTTCAGAAACGACTTCCTTACACTTAAATCTATACTCGATGTTAACAAATTCCTCTTCTTCAGAAATGCTTTCCTTGCCATTGCCAGTCTACATTTTATATCCTCTCTACTTCGACCATCATCAGTTATTTTGCTCCCCAACTAGCAAAACTCCTTTACTACTTTAAGTGTCTCATTTCCTAATCTAATTCCCTCAGCATTACCCGACTTAATTCGACTACATTTCATGATCCTCGTTTTGTTTTTGTTGATGTTCATCTTATATCCTCCTTTCAAGACACTATCCATTACGTTCAACTGCTCTTCCAAGTCCTTTGCTGTCTCCGACAGAATTACAATGTCATCGGCAAACCTCAAAGTTTTTATTTCTTCTCCATGGATTTTAATACCTACTCCAAATTTTTCTTTTGTTTCCTTCACTGCTTGCTCAATATACAGATTGAATAACATCGGGGATAGGCTACAACCCTGTCTCACTCCTTTCCCAACCACTGCTTCCCTTTCATGTCGCTCGACTCTAATAACTGCCATCTGGTCTCTGTACAAATTGTAAATAGCCTTTCGATCCCTGTATTTTACCTCTGCCACCTTCAGAACTTGAAAGAGAGTTTTCCATTCCACATTGTCAAAAGTTTTCTCTAAGTCCAGAAATGCTAGAAACGTCGGTTTGCCTTTCCTTAATCTTTCTTCTAACAAGGGGAAGGCCTCAGACACGGGCAACCGATTCGGCTCAAATTTGGCAGGTCGCTTGTATACAAACTAAAACGAAGGAATCTAAGATATTTTGGGTCAACACCCCCGCAATTTTGAGAAAATTACCCCTAAAGGTTATGACGAGCAATCGACTCAAAATTGGAGGGATCGATAGATAATTGTAAATAGGGCGTTTTTTATCATCAGTTATGGGGTCCGCAAACGCAAACTTTTCCAGAAATCGAGGAAAGAAACTTTTACAACTGCCTCTTCTGGGCCCACATGGTAAAAGCTTTTCGCCGATAGCGCAACGGACGAGGTGCCGGCACGATAGCTCAGCGTGTTCGGTCAGAGAGCCGGTTGGCCTCTGTAACAAAAAACTGAGTGGAAGGATCAACCACCGAACATGAGCAGGATGTCTTGCGACGTCCGCAACGACCAAACACACACACATAAAACAAAGATAAGTATCTGGGAATCGGAAACCCGGGTTCGAATCTCCAAGAAACTTAGCGGATGTCATTCCTTTCGTTTGTATTTCTCCATATCTCAATTGATAGGGATAGGGGGTTTAATAAGGTAAGTAAATCAATAAGGAATGATAATAAGGTAGGCAAACTAATTTCCCAAACGCCGAGAGTTAGTAAAGTATGAAACTTTCAAGCTTTGTCACATGAAAACAACTCCGAGTAAGAGTGCTGCGAATTTCTTACGAGGGACCACAGATAGCCAACCGCGCGACGCTTGTTTACAGCGATGCACGGGACAGAATGCACGCGGGGAGAGTTATGATGTCCCGGTTGCCTCTTCGTCATATTGTAGTTGTGAACCTGGAAGAGTGAAGGTGTCCAGCATGAGCCTTATAAGCCAATCAGAAAGAATTGTTTTCCGTAATCAGGCTGCCGCGAACCTCGCGGACACATGTAGTGATTTTTCCGTCGTTAAAGCGCCGAATGAAATACGTTTAGTGAATGAATACAGTTTCCTCGAGATTCGAACCCGGGTTCTCCGATTCTCAGGCAGCTACCATGACCGTTGGGCTATCGGTGCTGGCGACGAAAATCGTTTACCATGTGGGTACAGAAGGGACAGTTGTAAAAGTTTCTTACCTCGATTTCTGGAAAAGCATAAGTTTTCGGGTCCCACGCCTGATGGTGAAAAATGCTCTATTTACATCTACCGATCCCACCAATTTTGAGTCGATTCCTCGTCATTACCTTTATGGGTGATTTTCTCAAAAACGCTGGGTTGTTGACCCAAAATATCTTAGAGTCCATCGTTTTAGGTTGTACACAAGCGACCTGTCAAATGTGAGCCAAATCGGTTGGCCGTGTCTGAGGCCTTCCCCTTGTAAGATAAGGTGTAAGGTTAGTAATGCCTCACGTGTTCCAACGTTTCTACGGAATCCAAACACATCTTCCCTGAGGTCGACTTCTACCAGTTTTTCCATTCGTCTGTAAAGGATTCGGGTTAGTATTATGTAGCTGTAACTTACTAAAGTGATAGTTCGGTAATTTTCACATCTGTCAACACCTGCTTTCTTTGGGATTGGAATTATTACATTCTTCTTGAAGTCTGAGGGTATATCTCCTGTCTTATACATCTTGCTCACCAGATGGTAGAGTTTTGTCATGACTGGCTGTCCCAAGGCCGTCAGTTGTTCTAATGGAATGTTGTGTACTCCCAGGGCCTTGTTTCGACTCAGGTCTTTCAGTGCTCTGTCAAACTTTCACGCAGTATCGTATCTCCCATTTCATCTTCATCTACATCCTCCTCAATCTCCAAAATATTGTCCTCAAGTACATCGCCCTTCCATTTTGCTGTTTTCCCTTCTTTGCTTAGAACTGTGTTTCCTTCAAAGCTCTTGATATTCATGCAAGTGGTTCTCCTTTCTCCAAAGATCTCTTTAATTTTCCTGTAGGCAGTATCTATCTTACCCATAGTGAGGTAAGTCTCTACATCCTTACATTTGTTCTCTAGCCATCCCTGCTTAGCCATTTTGCACTTCCTGTCGATCTCATTTTTGAGACGTTTGTATCTTTGCCTGCTTCATTTACTGCATTTTTATATTTTCTCCTTTCATCTATGAAATTCAATATTTCTTCTGTTACCCACGGATTTCTACCAGCCCTCGTCTTTTTACCTACTTGATCGTCTGCTGCCTTCACTATTTCATCCCTTAGACCTACCCATTCTTCTTCTACTGTATTTCTTTACGCCATTCCTGTCAATTATTCCCTTATGCTCTTCCTGAAACTCTGTACAACCTCTAGTTTAGCCAGTTTATCAAGGTCCCATCTCCTTAAATTCGTACCTTTTTGCAGTTTCTTCAGATTTAATCTACAGTTCATAACCAATAGATTGTGGTCAGAGTCCACATCTGTCCCCGGAAATGTCTTACAATTTAAAACCTGGTTCCTAAATCTCTGTCTTACCATTATATGATCTATCTGATACCTTTTAGTATCTCGAGGGATCTTCCATGTATACAGCCTTCCTTTATGATTCTTGAACCAAGTGTTAGCTATGATTAATTTATGCTCTGTGCAAAATTCTACCAGACGGCTTCCTCTTTCATTTTTTACCCCAAATCCATATTCTCCTACTATGTTTTCTTCTCTCCCTTTTCCTACTCTCGAATTCCAGTCACCCATGACGATTAAATTTTCGTCTCCCTTCACTACCTGAATAATTTCTTTTGTCTCATCATACATTTCATCAATTTCTTCAGCATCTGCAGAGCTAGTTGGCATATAAACTTGTACGACTGTTGTAGGCTTGGGCATCGTATCTATCTTGGGCACAATAATGCGTTCACTATGCTGTTTGTAGTAACTTACCCGCACTCCTATTTTTTTGTTCATTATTAAACCTACTCCTGCCTTACCCCTATTTGATTTTGTATTTACAACCCTGTATTCACCTGACCAAAGTCTTGTTCCTCCTGCCACCGAACTTCACTAATTCCCACTATATCTAACTTTAACCTATCCATTTCCCTTTTTAAAATTTCTAACCTACCTGCCCGATTAAGGGATCTGACATTCCACGCTCCGATCCGTAGAACGCCAGTTTTCTTTCTCCTGATAACGACGTCCTCTTGAGTAGTCCCCGCCCGGCGATCCGAATGAGAGACTATTTTACCTCCGGAATATTTTACCAAAGAGGACGCCATCATCATTTAACCTTACTGTAAAGCTGCATGCCCTCGGGAAAAATTACGGCTGTAGTTTCCTCTTGCTTTTAGCAGTTCGCAGTACCAGCACAGCAAGGCCGTTTTGGTTAGTGTTACAAGGCCTGATCAGTCAATCATCCAGACTGTTGCTCCTGCAACTACTGAAAAGGCTGCTGCCCCTCTTCAGGAACCACACGTTTGTCTGGCCTCTCAACATATACTCCTCCGTTGTGGTTGCATCTACGGTGCGGCCATCTGTATCGCTGAGGCACGCAAGCCTCCCCACCAACGGCAAGGTCCATGGTTCATGGGAATGCGTAAAATTCCTAATTTCGTGTATTTTTATAGTTGTACTTTGAAAGTGTATGGCTATTTGACTGCAATGAACTTGTTATAATTCAGTGCTCATAAAAGTGAGGAATAAGTAGCTTAGCTACAGAGCTTTGTACTGCCTCCTGGTTCTTGAAACAAAGTAACAACACACAGCTAAAAACTAAAACCATATTACTGAAACAATTAATGGATTAGTGGGTGGTTATTTTAGATAATAACGTATTGCAGGATCCAATTTCTTATTTAGGAATATCTCAGATAGTGGTTCTAGCAATTTGTACTAGTATTTCGTTATGCGTATCTTTCTTGCGTTTTTTCGCATAACACACTTACCTCGTAAATTGCAACGACCTTTACTTATTTAACTTGGTATCGATTGGAGCTGTTGTCTATCACATTAACATTGCGAGATGCAGTCCTGACTAGCTTCTAACGTAACAAGAAAGCCGATGGAACTTAATGTTTGCTTGGGATTGCGCATCAGCGTAGTAATTACGTGTTTGATTTGCTGAGTATACTTCGATCTGAGAAGACGAATATCACCATCTCGGGTGACAAGTCTTATTCCGCCATGAAAATGGATGTTATCATTGTCGTTGCTGTTTTTGTGTTCATTGGCTGATAATTGTTCGTTGTAATTTCAGGAGTATCTCATTAATTACATATGAGACAGAAAAAATTGAAAAATTATTTTAGCGATTCAACGAAGGCCAAACCTTCATTACACTAAGTTATTTGTGTGTTGTGTTTGGAAATGAAAAACATGGAGAGGTATATGGAAAAATTTTTATTTGAGTAAAAACAAGAAAGAGGTAAACTTTTAGAATTTTGCGAAAGCAATTAACTTTATCTCACTTCATCGCCATGAACAAAATTCGAGATTACGATCACAGTATATGAGCTGTCTTGCAAGCGTCATGACAATACATCAAAATAATAACAACAAAAAGATGTTTGCCAAACGTGATGAAATTTGGTTAAAATGTAGAACATTAGGGACAGCAAAATAAAAAGTGAAGGCAAAATATCAATAGTATATTTTGTGTTTGAGCTGATAACAAGTTTCGGGCCGATTTGATACTGCAGCGGTACCGATTGCTCTGAGAGTGATGAACAACGACAGTGCGCATATAGAGATGCTTGACGCTGTTGGAGACGTCCCCTATGACCTCTGCAAGAAATACAGAGGTGAGCTAAAGGAGTGTTAAACAAATATTGACATGGATTTTGTTTCAAACTGTGTAACGTCTTAATAATGACACAGCGTAGTTCTTCGTCTCCTTTTTACGGAAAAACCAACTGCTGTTTCTTCCGTGCAGTATTTATTTTATACGTTATTTCCTGTCTTGCAGTTCAGTACAGTTATCTCAGATTAATTTCTAAGCAATTTACAAGCATTTTGAATGAGTTAGCACATATAAATATTCATGAAAATCAGTAACAAAAAACTTAGGCGCAAAATATTTTCTGCCGTGCCTCCTCAAATTCAGCTATCTTTGCATTCCATGGTAAACACGTGACGGTAACCATTTTTCTACCAGAAGTTTGTAACATGATAGCGAGATTATAGGAAAATTAATTTCCACACATTGTGTTGATTCACTTGAAAAATATTGTTCTCTCTTATATTTTAATTTTCACATTGTTACTTTCTCATTAAAATTTTATTTCTCTATAATTTAGTTGAAACTCCAATGTAGTTTAGGGCTATTAGATTGATGTAGACAGTTACAAGTAAGAAACAAAACAAAAAAAAGTCCAATTATTTATAAACTTTTGGAGATATTTGTATCTAAATTCTGATAAATACAACTTGTGGGAAGCCGCGAATGAAGATATGAATCGTATTAAATTGAGTCTCACAACATTCTGAAGCTTAGTATTCATTCTGCTTAATTTCTTCTTCTTCTTCGACTTTCCTTGTGGCACTTCTTGGTTCTTTAGTGACTCAAAAAGCGAATCGTTGAGCTTCCTGCATCCGTTGTCAATCAGAGGTAAGCAGTCGGTGTTTAATATTAGAGTCACATTTTAGGCCCAAATTTCTTAACGCTACCCGACACGCTGTTATTCCATCATTGAAACATAGGGCTACGAATAAAAGAAAAT
Organism: Schistocerca nitens; assembly: GCF_023898315.1. Classification (NCBI taxonomy): domain Eukaryota; kingdom Metazoa; phylum Arthropoda; class Insecta; order Orthoptera; family Acrididae; genus Schistocerca; species Schistocerca nitens. Next base: position 94,699,557 of record NC_064615.1, on the reverse strand, counting down.
CTACACCCACAAATAGCTGTAGCGCTTAGGCAACAAACTTTCAGCAGGACTCGAAGAAAATAGTTCATCAAAGCAATACGAAACATGAGCAAAGATGATCATTTACAGAGGCAGTGTTACCAACATATACAATAAAATCCAAACACAATCGCTGAAAGCAAAATGTTCAAAGTTCTTTTGCGAAATACCAGTAGTTTTCCAGAATTAAATGAAAGGACTCAATTTTCATTCTAAACCCAACATCGTATATATCAATGGACGCAGGAGAAACCATAGAACTTAAGAAAATAATTTCAATTATTCGTCATTCAGAAGAAACCTACGTCCAAGACAAGGATAGAGAGGAAAATCTACTGTATTGACACAGCGCATTAAACAAAAGCAATACACCGATTCTCTCTTACATCTCTGTTAATTACAGTCTTCATTTTCCGATTCCTTTTTGCTAATTTCATTCATTCAAATGTAAAGAACTGAGCAATACCCTGTCAGTGAAAGGAAGTAATAAACTACGATAACATACGGAACAAAGTTCACACGATTCAATGATTTCCTTGCTCACGTCAGCTGACAACTGTGGCGAAAGGACGGGGTCCATACAGAACGTTAAATTAAAATTAAATATCCCACTCGTGTAAACTGGACCCAATACAATGGGATAAATGATGGGAAAGAGAGGCAAATTACGTTTCTGTAATGCTGTGGGTTCCATTGCCTTCTGCATCGCCACAACATTGTTTTCATTGTTGATTCCTTCAAATTTAGTGGTATAGTCCCACCGAAGATGTATGTATCCACTGCTTGCTCCTCCAGCCTATTTTGGAAAGGCTGTGGGTTTAATGAAGAAGACAGCTTTTAACGGAAGTCCTCGACCAGCTATGCTAATTATTTTCAGTCAAAATTATATATGTAACTGGAACTTTATCCAGTACGTTATGTCACTAATCAAAGCCTTACTTGGCCATGCTAACATCTAAGCGTGATTTCTATTGGTCATCGTTACAAGGGGAGTACGACACAGCGCATGCCCTGCCATTGGAAGGGAAATTTGGAAACTATTTGCTATTTTTCTAGAGATGCATAGGAAGACAACGACAAGAAAGAAGGAACAGATGAAAATATTATAAACGGAAGTCGTTTGTAGTTTTGCGCCGAGACATTCCAGTTTTGCCTCGTTATGTGAGGGTGGCGCCACAAATTGTGGGAGGTGAGGCGTGCAGCTGCACGCAGGGAGCGAGTTACCCATAAAACTCGGCCTTCCTCGGTCCAGTGTTTTACGGTGTGCACGTGAGCGCTCGCCCCAGCTGATAATCTGCAAGCAATAACCCCGGCACACGGGGCTGTGGGAGCTAAACGGCGCAGCTGGCTGGCCGGCCCACATGTTAAAACAGGGGCTTATCGTCTGCGCACGTGCTCCAGCCTGCCCGCTGCCCTTGTTACTTACGGAAGGACAGGGTGTGAGGCTTTCCGTGTTATTCTCTCTAACAGCTATACGGGAGTCTCCGTACATCTCCTACAAAGTAAAAGCGTGACTAAAACGGTTCGAACGTACCATCAATAAATCTACTCATTATTCTTCACTTACCATCAAATATCTGGTCCGAAAAATGGCCAGAAACATTTATTGATTTCCTTTGGGACATTACCTGGCAACGATTAAAATAATCTCAGGCGTAACTAACATCTCACACTTGTGCAATTCAGCCTAGTCTCATCTTCACCACGCCCTATCCACCAACTATTTCGCTTACTGCCTTCATAGATCAATAATCAAGGTTCGCCGATGACATTGTAATTCTGTCAGAGACGGCAAAGGACTTGGAACAGCAGTTGAACGGAATAGACATTGTCTTGAAAGGAGGATATAAGATGAACATCAACAAAAGCAAAACGAGGATAATGGAATGTAGTCGAATTAAGTCAGGTGAGGGAATTAGATTAGGAAATGAGACACTTAAAGTAGTAAAGGAGTTTTGCTATTTAGGAGCAAAATAACTGATGATTGTCGAAGTAGAGAGGATATAAAATGTAGACTGGCAGTGGCAAGGAAAGCGTTTCTGAAAAAGAGAAATTTGTTAAAATCGAGTATAGATTTAAATATCAGGAAGTAGTTTCTGAAAGTATTTGTATGGAGAGTAGCCATGTATGGAAGTGAAACATGGACGATAAATAGTTTGGTCAAGAAGAGAATAGAAGCTTTCGGAATGTGGGGCTACAGAAGAATGCTGAAGATTAGATGGGTAGATCACGTAACTAATGAGGAGGTACTGAATAGGATTTGGGAGAAGAGGTGTCTGTGGCACAACTTGACTAGAAGAAGGGATCGGTTGGTAGGACATGTTCTGAGGCATCAAGGGATCACCAATTTAGTATTGGAGGGCAGCGTGGAGGGTAAAAATCGTAGAGGGCGACCAAGAGATGAATACACGAAGCAGATTCAGAAGGATGTAGGCTGCAGCACGTAATGGGAGATGAAGAAGCTTGCACAGGATAGAGTAGCATGGAGAGCTGCATCAAACCAGTCTCAGGACTGAAGACCACAACAATAACAACAGATCAATGGAAATCAAAAATATACAAATGTGTGTGAAATCTTGTGGGACTTGACTGCTAAGGTCATCAGTCCCTACGCTTACACACTACTTCACCTATATTATCCTAAGGACAAACACACACACCCATGCCCGAGGGAGGACTCGAACCTCCGCCGGGATCAGCCGCACACTCCATTATTGCAGCGCCTGAGACCGCTCGGCTAATCCCGCGCGGCAATTGAAATCAGTTTGTACTAAGCTATATTATACTTATCTTCAAACGACCCTGTCGGAGGAACTTCCGCAACTGATCATTGTACCAGAGGCTGGAAGTACCGCTACAGTTGTAAGGTTGTTTTATTTAGCACACCACCGGTTTCTGGCTCTTTTACGGCCATCTTCAGGTGTCGTAACTTGGTGCTGTGATCCCAAGCGCCTCGGCGGACGAGTGCAAGACACGGTGTGCTACCAACCAGGCATATTCTCGTTCAAATGGTTCAAACGGCTCTGAGCACTATAGGACTTAACTTCTGAGGTCATCAATTCCCCGGAACTACTTAAACCTAACTAACCTAATGACATCACACACATCCATGCCCGAGGCAGGATTCGAACCTGCGGCCGTAGCGGTCGCGCGGTTCCAGACTGTAGCGCCTAGAACCGCTCAGCCAACCCGGCCGGCTCATACTCTGCGCTCGCTGGTAGCACACCGCGTCTTGTGCTCGTCCACAGCGGCGCTAGGGATCACAGCACCAAGTTACGACACCTGAAGATGGCCATATAAGAGCCCGAAACCTCCCGTGTGCTAAATAAAATAACTTTACAACTGTAGCGGTACTCTCAGCCTCTGCTACTTATCTTCATTAAACGCTAGTATCAAACTTAGTATTCATTCACATTTACATCTGTAATCCGCAGAACGCCTTATGATACGTGACGGAGCGTAATTCACGTACGGCTGTCAGTTCCAACTCTCCTGTTCCACTCATGAACGGTGAGTGGTAATAATGACTCTTGTGGCTGTAGGTAAGCAACTATATGAGTATGAATCTTTGTAATATTATCTTCATGATCTTTGGTGGGGACACCTGAACATTTATCGCTCTTCTAGGAATGTACGCTCTCCAAAAGTTGACAGTGAACTTATCACTAATGCACAACTCCTCTTTTATAGCATCTGCTACTGGACTTGAATGACCATTTCTGTGACGGTTTCGTATTTACTTACCGAATCCTTGACGAAACACGCTGCTGTTTTTTTTTTTTTTTTTTTTTTTTTTTTTTGGATCTTCTAGGTTTCGTCAATCGTTCCTACCGGATAAGGCTCCCATACGGAAGAAATATATTCAGGTAAGCTTTCTCTGATTGTGACAGAAGTGAATCCATTTATTTCGAAAATTTGCCCCTCATGTAACATGTTCTTTAGGAATGGTTTTCTATTGCTGAGCAAAATGGACTTTTGGTTGCCCTGTATTGTGCATGTGAACAGTGTCGTGAAATAAAACTTAACACTCCATGAAATACAAAATTTGACTAAGAAAAGTGAATCTAATTAAATGCAAAATGAAAGTACCGGTGTGCTCAATGAAAACTACATAACCGAAACTCAGTGCCGAAATACATTATGAACGATGCGTAATATGAAGTGCAGTCATAGACTAAGAGTAATCTCAAAAAAAAGTTCAGCTCTATCCGGAAGGAAATAACTATTTGAAATTAGCAACACTAGTCACTGAAAATTAATGTACTTGCTAGCATGACACGTGACAATCCTGACTACATACAGTCTACACAAGAATGCAAGTTGAAATGTGCCCTGAAATAAAAGTGACTCAGCGCCTATGTTTTTTGTTTGTTTGTTTGAGTGTGTGTGTGTGTGTGTGTGTGTGTGTGTGTGTGTGTGTGTGTGTGTGTGTGTGTGTGGATGTGTACGTGTGTGACTGTCTGGCGTTGTGACGTACCCGAAAGAAAATAAAATACAAATCATCACATGCAGCAACTAGATATAAAAATCTACTCTAAGTCTTTTTTTTTTTTTTGTCAGAGGCAATCTTCTACTTCGTGTGATGCAAGGTGTAATGTGCGATGCACAAACGATAAAAATTCAAAGTTACCTTGAATCATGAAGGCAGGATTTATTTTACAGAAAATCGTTTTGAAGAAATCAACCTGTGACTGCTGAGAAAAAGGCCCCACAATGAAACAGCTCTCTAACAATTACAAATACTCTCATTACAAAATTTCGAACATACCTTTACAGTTCCTGCGAAATCTTCATCAGTACAAAGAACAAGACAGTATTATGTATCAGTTTTCCCCTCCATTATAAAATATTCCAAATAGTTTCTCCCAGTTTGACAAATTCGGATCTCTTTCTCGGAAGACGTCAATTGCTCGGTACTATGTCTCAAATAAGATTCTTCAGCACTGCATAACAGGCTGGGCAGCAAGTGAACTACGTATGAAACTAAACACGGGATCACGTATCTCATCCACTAGACATGCTGTGTGCTCATTAATATTCGTCCCAGTACAGTAACGGTGAGTTACTTACGATAACTGAAAACATATGAGAACCTTACAGTCTAACGAACTTTGTAAGCTTCCTCCTCATGAGTCAACTATACGTCTTGAAGATTCGACCAGTGAATCACATGCTGGGATTTAGTGTCATATTATCGTTCTAGATTAAACAACACCTTATGCTCAGATTTTCAGTGCGTGGAATCCTGCCTTGACGTCAAATATGTGGAGCCTACGAAGCTTGCCTTCTCGGATCGATAGACAACATTCAAACAAATCATATTAATGAGTTTTATTATGAAATGAGCAACGACAATACTTAGCTTTGACAATAAGACAGAAGTGTCGCAAGGAAACGGCGACCTACGAGAAAAACAAACTTCTTCACTATAGACAATGCTACATAATCCTAGGGAAACGAATAGTCATGAAGCTGCTGTAGTACTGGGCCGCAGCCAGTGGGGAGCGACGCTTATGTTCTCTTCGCATAGAGACCTCTGCTGTCGCGTTGTCCTGGAGATGGGTCGCTCAGCGTTCAATTGGCCGACGCTTTCTTCACAGCTCCAAACTAATCTCTCGTTCCCGACTGGCTTCCCGGCGATTCACTTTACGCCGTAACACAGTGATTGTTAGCAATTCATGCGATAGAACAGAAACGGGTGTAACATAAATTTATTATTCTTATGCTATTATAATAATATTTTCGATTGGCTCAATAGCCGGGTGCTGGTCTATAAACTGTACGCTATTTCAGCGACTTACGTGTCTCTAATACACCCCAGTTATCCAAACAGGGAAAGAGGACCTACAGTTTAACATGCAATCCGAACTACGTATCGTTTCTGGCAACTCATCACATCAACGTGAGGTGAAGGCTGGATTAAATATACACAGAATTACCGTGGTCCGACAGGGATTGCCCATAAAACATGGATAACAGGGCACCTTATTTAAGAGCCGCCATTGATGTCACTGGGAGGCTGTGCAAATAATACTCACATATCCCGAAACCGAGCACTTCTTTTTAAGTAAATTGTAGTCCCATCATAGCAGAACACAAAGGGCCAACACAATCCCCAGTTTTCGACTGTTTACCCCGGACGTTGTCAGGTGGTAACTATCATCTCACCCAAGTACCACGCAAACCGGTAGGGTGGCAGAGGAAGTCCCAATTGGGACAATTTTGAAAGATTTACCGTTTTCCAGATCTGCGCAACAAACTGTGATCAGAACTAACTCAATTTTGGGACAATATGCCGAAGAATATAAACGGAAGCCCTAGTTAATGAGAAAGTGTATTTCTTTACGTATATATGCAGAGTAAAGTCGATGACAAGATAGCCAGATGCAGTGTACCCAATTCAGAGCGTGCAGTTGTAGGCCTCGTCCTTACGTTTCCTAGTACCGCCTGATTCTCGTGCTCAGAAAGGTAACAATGTCAGCCTCGAGATTCCAGGCTTCCACGCTGTACTCAGCTTCGAACTGCCGTCTTTAATATGCTCTTATCTGTATAGCTTATTATACTAAGGTAATCTAGAAAGAGTTCGGCCTCGTGTGACTTATTTGCCTTTGAATATTCTTTTACGTTAGTTTTCGAATGATTTTTAGGTAACAAAGACTTCTTTGGCTAGCATTGATACTGACACATCTCGTGTTCAATTCGGCGTTCTTCTCTCGTGCACACTATTACATCACTCAGAGTGTGCGCATAGTGGAGCAACGCCGAATTTGTCATAAGAGGTGTCTTCAACTACGGTATCCAGAAAAGCCGTCGGTGGCTGAACATGCGTTGGAGAATGGACATAAAATCGCATTCAACGACACTCTATTTCTGTTTTAAAAACTGTGATCGTGTACTTTCTCCAAAGACATTATGTCAATATTTGCATCATATTGACTGCACTTCACTACACTTCTACTCGTTTCCTGACGTATTTGAACTCGACTCTAAGAATCTCATCTGTTTTTTCGTGAACTGAAATAAAAACTGTTTTATCCCTATTCGTAGCTCAACTTCTAAACTTTTCTCTCGATCACGCGAACATCTGAGTGAAATAGACTCTCTGATCACGTAATGGTATCAGCCAGTATTTTAATATCCACCGGGGTAGCGGAATTTGAGGCCCCAACATTTGATGCCGATACAGAAACGTACGATTGACATAAGACTTCAGTGGCTCACATTCCAAAGTGAGTGGAGTCCATCGAAGTATATGACAGCACTCTTATACCTATCTTCGATGAGTCACCATGAGCTGTTGGCGGTGGTTCAGTATCATGGCTGAGAATGGCTCCAGAATGGTCCTGGTACCTCTTAAACAGTATGCATCGATGCTCCGTCGTGACGAAAAAGTGTGCCTTACGCTACTAAATAAGTGTCGTCAGTGTATGAAATATGGAAGGAGGCTTTTGATTTAACATTATGCACAGAATTTCTAATTAACTGGGTCATTATTGCACACTGGACAGACAGCATTGAAGTTTCATACGGATCTCGGTGAAATATACGTAGAAAATTAGTAAACAGTAACACGTATAAGGAACGACAAGGTGGAAAGTTCTGAGGAGGTGTTATCGGTAGATTTAAATGTGTGTGAATTCCTAACGGACCAAACTGCTGAGGTCATCCGTCCGTAGACTTACACACTACTTAAACTAACTTAAACTAACTTACACTAAAGACAACACACACATCCATGCCCGAGAGAGGACTCGAAATTCCGGTGGGAGCGGCCTCGCAATCCGTGACATGGCACCTCAAACCGCACAGCCACTCAGCGCGGCGGTATATTTACAACACACGTTGGTCTTCATCTGTGATTAAAAAGCTACCGAGAAAGAAGAATACGATAGAATAACGAAGAAAAGTGCTCAGATTGAAAAGCGTATTACAAGGTGAATTGAGCATAGGTAAAAAAATTCAATAAAATGCTTGCAGGAGTGGGTTGAAGATCAACGACGAAAGAATATCAGTGATAACATTCATTGGAGACTTTGCAATCCTCAGTAGGGTTTAGGAGGATTATTGGGTCTGTTGAAAGGAATGTGCGACCGCAAATTACTGACTGAGGGAAAACAACGGAAAGACGAAATGTATGAGGTGTAGCAGAAATAAACTTAATAACTACTGGCGACGAACTGAAGGAATTCTGCTAACTTGGAAATACGAGGAGCGGTCAGTAAGCAATGAAACACATTTATTTTCTGAAAGCAGACTGGTTTTATTAAGGATTTCAGTTCACAATTTTATTTTCTACTCTTTTGGTTATAAAACACTATTTATTAACATAACATTCGTTCAATGCGGCGGCCTCACGCCACCTTACTAGGATAGCCCGTATGCCCACATGGTAGCACTCTAGTAGTCGACGTCTAACTACACCAGTTGCCTCCACATCATCCACGTACGGCTTCTGGCGTAGTGGATCCTTCTTTGGCCCAAACAGATGGAATTCGGAAGGTGCGAGATCTGGGCTGGTGGGTGGATGAGGAAGAACAGTCCAGTGAACTTTTGTGAGCTCCTCTCGGGTGGCCGGCCGCGGTGGTCTAGCGGTTCTGGCGCTGCAGTCCGGAACCGCGGGACTGCTACGGTCGCAGGTTCGAATCCTGCCTCGGGCATGGGTGTGTGTGATGTCCTTAGGTTAGTTAGGTTTAAGTAGTTCTAAGTTCTAGGGGACTTATGACCTAAGATGTTGAGTCCCATAGTGCTCAGAGCCATTTGAACCATTTGAACCTCTCGGGTGCACAGACTTGTGTGACGCCTTGCGTTGTCATGGAAAACGACGCGCAAGCAATTACGCGCAGGTGGTCCTTCGTTGCTCTTTATGCTCTTCTGTTAGGCGGCGAGGAACTCAGCGTTTGTACATCTTTGAGTATCTCAACTGCTGGGCGAGTGTGTCAGCGTTACCAACAGAGACGTCCAGTCGTGCAGCGACGCGTTTGATTGTGATCCGCTGATCACCTCATTTGAGATTTCCAATATTGCTAAAGTCACAGCTTTGTGCGTCCGGCCAACACGTGGGTGCTCGGACATGTTTGCACTAACTTGTTGTGATGGTGATACACGATTCGCCCAACTATTCACCATGCTTTATTTTCGCTGCCAGGTCTGCGCAGACATTCTGCAAGCGCCCATGAATGTCTGCATAGCTCTGCTTTTCCACAAAATGAAAATCACTGACAGCTCTTTGCTGGTAATACAGTTCCGTTAAAGACGTTATTTTGAAAGCTACGTTTAGTACCTCCACCTACCGTAGCGTCATGTAACTACAGTATATTGGCTAAAGCAGGAATATTCAACAGTTTTCCATAAGAAAGACCGCTGAGCCGTGCTCTCTCAGAACTATGCGATTTCGTGAACTTCGCCGTTTATCTGTGTTTGGTTTCCCGCTCTTTTCGCGATTTCGTCGTGGTTCTTCTTCCTTCTATGTGCGCAGCAGTGATGTGTATCGATATTAGCGTCGTGTACTATCTTTGGTTTGGTTCATATCGTTTCCGGCAAGAAGGTCTGGAGTGAGTCGGTCGGTAGTTGTGGACGAGGGACGATATCTCCACGCGGTGCAATCGGCTGCGGCGGCTGGCAGCCCCTGTGCACTTCATATGGTTCAAATTACTCTGAACATAATGGAACTTAACATCTGAGGTCATCAGTCCCCTAGAACTTTGAACTACTTAAACCTAACTAACCTAAGGACATCACACACATCCATGCCCGAGGCCGGATTAGAAACTGCGACCGTAGCTGTCGCGCGGTTCCAGATCGAAGCGCCTAGAACAGCTCGGCCACAGCGGCCAGCCCCTGCGCAGTGCCGGAGAGTGTGTGGAGCTGTCCGATCGCTACGAGCTTTGTGGTTCCCCGACCCAGGACGTCAGAGTTGAGTTGTGGTTTCAACTACCCGAGCCACTTCTATTCATGTTGTCGTGGTTCGCCTCAGTGGTTTGCTGTTGAGGTGGTTTTCCGGTGAGCTACACCGCGTGGTTCTACTGCTGAGATTTAGCCGCCATGTGGTGCGATTAGAGTGCACCAGTCTAATTTTCTGTCTTGTGGTCGTTAGTGTTCTGGTTACCTGCCCTGGGCACTGACGTAAATTAAACCAGTGTTCATTTGAGGGAAGTTAATTATTAACGTGTTTCAAATTCAAGTGTGCCAGCGGAATTTTCTGCCTAGTGGCCGTTAATGTTCTGGTTAGCTACCTTGGCTACTAACGTAATTTCAGGCAGCGTCCTTCCCTTACCTGTTGTCGCTGCCCAACATGGTGCGTAATTTTGACAGCTAATACATACTCCATTGTGGATTATCACATTTGTAACATTGCCAGTTTGAGTTATGACGCACGGGATTAGCCTAGCGGTCTTAAGGCGCTGTAGTCATGTACTCTGCGGCTGGTCCCAGCGGAGGTTCAAGTCGTCCATCGGGCATGGGTGCGTGTGTTTGTCCTTAGGATAATAAGGGGCTGCTGACCTTAGCAGTTAAGTCCCATAAGATTTCACACACATTTGAACTTTTTTTTTGTCGGTCTGTGGCGGTCCCCTGGTTGGGTTCCGACAGATCAAGTATAGTTGGTCTCACCACCTGTCCCGCCTAAGTGATCGAGGCTGACCGACCTCCCTGGAGGCCTTCTGAGTGCCACCGGTGTTTAGTTATCTGTTGTCAGCTATTTTAAATTTTGGCCTTATGGTTATTTGTTTTGTTTCTTAAAATTTTGCAAAATTAATTTTTAAATTTATCTTTCAACCTTAAACACTGCGGCCTTCTGCCTTTAGAGATTATGGTAATATAGTTTAAATTTTGAAGTTTAATTGTGGCCCTCAGCCATTGGTATTGCAGCTTGCATATGTTGCTACTTTTAAATTATTTTGTTGCTACCTTAATTTAATTTTTGTTTTGTTGATTATTAAGATTTCTTCTTGTTAAACATGTTAGCCTTCTGCCTTTAAAGATCTATGGTAATATATTCTGAAGTTTTGAAATTTAATTGTGGCCCTCAGCCATTTGTATTGCGCTTTGGGTATGTTGTTTCCTGAATTATTTTATTGCTACCTTGATTGAATTTTTACCTTTTTAAGATTTCTTGTTGGAGGCCTTCAGCCGTGAATGATCTGCATTCGGTAAAGATTCGGCTATGTGTCGCTTTGGTTCTAAACGTTATTAAATTACAATAAATGACTATTAGAAGCTGAAACTGACCTCAACCCTTAGCCCTTTCCACAATCCTTTTACCTGTTCTGCGCAGAGGGCTTAGCGGCAGTTTCAACCGTATTTTTTCAACCGGAATCCGAATACTAAAGAAAAAAAGGACGCCTGACCTAAACTAACACATGAGGCAAGAGCAAGAAGGCAGTAGGAAGCATACTAGCATGAACAAGACTAATGACTAAATAAGTCTATTAGTATCAAACTGAGAAAGAAGAGATTTGATGCGAGGATGGGGCTACTGTCTCATATTAGGTAAGGATTAAAAGTAACAGTTCCTGCAGCTGACATTAAACTTTCAAAGTCCACTTCACTCTCTGAGATGATTATAATGTCGGGTTTATGTCATCGTCGTGAAACTGTAAGTTTGTGAAATTCGTCAATAATTTTAAACCACACCCCCAAAGTGTCCAGAACTCCATACGCTCTGCAAAGGACGATGACTGTGGCTATTTATACAATGTGTTGTTCGATATTAACGCGTCCTCGATATGTTCGAGTAAGATTGTTTACCAAACAATACTCCTACTAGCGAATCGATTGCACTCTGCGTGAATGTGCAATAGTTCCCAGAGCGATGGCCCATGCCGTATGTACGATCGCTGTTTGGCGCAGATCAGTAACGACGCAGTTAGGCCCTGCGTGCGCGTGCGCAGCGCGTTCGCAGCTGCCGACCCGTGCCGCCACTGACGGAATGGCCGTAGCCGATGGCGGCGCCATTTGCTGCTTCCGATCGCTGAAACCGATACCCGCACGGCTACGTAATTGGTCCGATTACTGCACCGCCGTTCCGCTCGCAGACAAGGTCAATAACAGTTTGTCGTGGTTAACGCGCCGCAAGTCTTAAATGGGTTTATTCCGAATCTCTTGGGGCTCTAGCAGCCAGCTGGATATTCCCCTATGGCACAGTGGCCCAAGCAGTGTTCGTTTATTGCTACAGTCGTCTAAGAGATTAATATTTTCAGAGACAACTTATTTGCTAAGGTAAAACTCGTTCTCTCATGCCCTTAACAACAGAAGAATTTTTCTGTTCGCGACTACTTATTAATCTAGAAATTTCACTAAATGGCTGCAAACGAGTTTAAAAATTACAAGTTGGGAAAGCTTCGAAAACTACAAGTCCTCCAACGCAGTTACTTCATGGTGAAGATCGTGGCACGACGTTAGGATGCACAGCAGTTAGGTCCTCAATGACCACTTATTTTATATATTTGCTGGCGTTATGGATATGCATGTCGAAATATTTGGTCCATCAACACTAACAATGTGATGTCACAATAATTTACAGGACAGACAGAGGCACTGATAGACCTACCATTTCTTTGACAAAGTACTTCTATTCCTTTCTTTAATCAATTGGATAGATAATACAAAAAATGGAAGACGAATGCAAGAAGCGAGTGACAATCTTCTCAGTGAACTTGTACAAGAGAAAAGTACGAATCGCCCTGTTGGTACGAAGACAAACGGTAATACACTCCTGTGCGAAGATTACATCTACATCTACATACATCTACATAAATACTCCGCTAACCACCAAGCGGTGTGTGTCGGAGGGCACAATTCGCCCCAAAGTCATATTTCCCTCCGTCTGTTCCCCTCGCGGATCGCGCGAGGGAAAAACCACTGTCTCAACGCCTCAGTACTAGCTCTTATTTCCCTTATCTTTCAATGGCGATTATTGCGCGATTTGAAAGTTGGTGGTAATAATATATACTCTACATCCTCGGTGAAGATCGGATTTCGGAATTTAGTGAGCAGCACCTTCTGTTTAGCTCTCCGTCTATCTGCAAGTGTGTCCCACTTCAAACTTTCTATGAGATTTGTAACTCTTTCGCGATGGCTAAATATACCAGTCACGAATATTACCGCTCTTCTTTGAACGTTCTCGATCTCTTGAACCAGACCCAACTGGCAAGGGTCGCATACAGACGAACAATACTCTTATACTGGACGAACTAACGTATTGTAAGCTATTTCCTTTGTTGAAAGACTGCATCGCTTTAGGCTTGTACCAATAAACAGCAATCTAGAGTTCGCCTTACCCGTTACTTGTGTAATCTGATCATTCCATTTGAGATCATTTCGAATAGTCACACCCAGATACTTGACGGACGTTACCGCTTCTAAAGAATGGGCATTTATTTTCTACTCGTACAATAACAGGGATTTTCGCCTTGTTATACGCAGTAGGTTACACTTGCTAATATTGAGATATAACTACCAGTCATTACACCACGCATTTATTTTCTGCAAATTCTCATTGATTTGTTCACAACTTTCATGTGATACTACTTCCCTGTAGATTGCTGCATCATCGGCAAACAGTCTAAGGCCGCTGTCAATACCATCAACCAGATCGTTTATGTAAATTGAAAAAGCAGAGGACCTATTACGCTGCCCTGGGACACACCTGAAGTTACTCTTGTTACTGTAGAAGTCACCCCGTTCTGGAAGGCATACTGCTCCCTGTCTGTTAAAAACTTTCTATCCAACCGCATATGTTATCGGATAGACCGTAAGCGCGCACTTTTTGTAGCAAGCGACAGTACGGAACTGAGTCGAATGCCTTTCGAAAGTCGAGAAATATGGCATCAACCTAGGAGCCGGTATCTAGAGCCTGTTGTATATCATACACAAAGAGGGCCAGCTGTGTCTCGCACAACCGCTGTTTCCTAAAACCATGCTGGTTTCTGCAGATGGACTTCCTAGAGTCTAGAAAGGTTATTATATCTTAACACAAAATATGTTGCATGTTTCTACAACAAATCGATGTCAGTGAAATTGACCGGTAATTATGTGCATTCGATTTTCTACTCTTTTTATAGACTACTATGACCTGGGCCTTCTTCCAGTACCGTGGAACTTTCCGCTGTTCCAATGATCTCTGATGGATAAGAATGGTGCTATATTTGTAGCATACTCAACATAAAACCTTACGGGGATACCTTTTGGGCCAGATGCCTTCCTGGCGTCCCAGATACACTAAACACTACGTCAGCCATCCTTTCGTTTGTTCGATAATTGAAAGGGGGAATGGTGCTGCAGTCCTCTACCGTAAACGGGTTTTAGAAAGCTAGGTTTAGAATTTCTGCCTTCTGTTTATCATCATCAGTTACATTACCCATACTGTCAGCAAGAGAAGCTATTGAATTATTTGTAGCGTTCAAAGATTTTACGTACGACCAAACATTTTTGGGGTTATTTTTAGAATCTACAGATAAAATATTGCTTTCAAATTCGTTAAAAATGTCTCTCATTGTCCTTCTGACAGCTGCTTTCATTTCGCATTTTTGCTTGTCAGCGGGGCAGTGACTACGTTTAAAACGTCTGTGCAAAATTCTCTGACAATTGTATTTGCTTTCCCAAACAAGAAAACTCCACGCTGTTTCTTTGGCTTTTTTGCAACTTTCACTGACATAGAAGCCACAACGACGGTATGGGCGCTAATACCTGCGTCTACATTAACTTTCTCAAAAAGATCAGGTCTGTTTGTCGCCAAGATATGTGTTCCTATCTCGAGTTGGTTTTCTAACAAATTGCTCAAGGTTGTATGTTGAGAGCGCTCCTAGAATAACACCTCACGAGTCTTTGCTTCTGCCCCCTGTAATAAATGCGTAATTTTCCCAGTCAATGGCTGCTAGATTAAAGTCTCCACTTATAACTAATGGATAATTTGGATATTTACTTCCTATGTACTCAGGACATTCCTTGGAACGTTTTGCGACGTTTGTTGCGGATGCTGGTGGCCTATAAAACATCCTAATACAATGGTCAATCCTTGTCTGATTGACATCTATATCCAGACTATTTCACAGTCCGACCCAGTATCGATCTCAACTGCGTTTAAAGAGCTTTTAACTGCAATGAGCACACCACCTCCCATAGCGTCAGTCCTATCCTTCCTAAACATCTTCCAATCCGAGTTCATAATTTCACTGCTTTTTATGTCTGGTGAGATACATAAATTATTATATTAATTAATAGCTGGCGGCCAGTGTGGCCGAGCGGTTCTAGGCGCTACAGTCTGGACCCGAGCGACTGCTACGGTCACAGGTTCGAATCCTGCCTCGGGCATGGACGTGTGTGATGTCCTTAGGTTAGTTAGGTTTAAGTAGTTCTAAGCTCTAGGGGACTGATGACCTCAGAAGTTAAGTCCCATAGTGCTCAGAGCCATCTGAACCATTTAACTAATAGCTGTATATGAACGAAAGTGCTGAAGAATGTTGCCAGAGGTCTTCTAGGCGTACACAGAAAGTTGGAAGTTACATGTCGTGAGGCGTTGTCCCTGTCATGATGCCGGGACTCTCTGTGCCAAATGGGACTCTCTGTGCAACATGATGCAGTGGAAGGAACAGCCAAAGATAGTGTTGGTGTGCTTAAGTAAGCAAGCTTTTACGGTGCATTGTGGTGGTGTTCTTCAACTCGGTCCAGAGACAACTTATGGATGACTTCACACTTGGAAGTATCATCAGAAGTTGTCGGTTGCGGTCCGCTACATCTGCAGATGACCGCAACATAGTGCTACAGGAAACGAGGGACGGACGTCAAACACCAAGTACAATTTCAGACACACTTAACACGACTGCAAGATACGAAATCTCACTCTGAACAGTGGCATGACGAGTGCATGAGTGTGGTCTCTTTGCCTGCCGACCGCTACGTTACGTTGATACCTGCGCATCGGTAGCACCGCGTAGATTGGTTCCAATAACATACGGACTGGATCAACGAGGAGAGTAGTGATTCTGGTCGTGCCGTCATATGGGAAGATGTGGGAGCACTTACGGGACCAAGGAACATTGTTGAACGTTATACTTTTGGCAGCCCATGTGTCATGATATTGGAACACGTAACGATGCATCGGCATACTGACCTCCAAATCTTTGAACTCGGTACACGTTATTGCCAACGTTATTGTAAGACTAAACTCCGTCCCCCTTGTTGGTCTTTTAAAGGGTGCCTTAGACCCCGCCTTCAGTTTTATGGGTGATGATGTGGGACGTAGTCGGACAGCGTAGGTGGACGTGCTCTTGGAGAGAGATTTTTAGCGAATAGACTGCCTGCCGTATCACCGACTTAAACGCCCCTTGCCACCCGTGGTCTAGAGATAGCGTCTCCAACAGTAATCAAACCGTCCTGTCCTACGTTTCAACCCCACCACTGCGTAAAATTTGAATAAAAATCATCAGCAATGGTGACCTAAGACATACGGCATAAGAAATATCCCTCATTCTGTCATTGTCTTGTCAAAGAGGGCGGGGAAGCGGAAACAGCTTCAGGGCACTCTCTTGCACTTGGGGTGGGAACTGCCCCTAAAAGGTGGAAAATCCCCGATGATCAACAGCATGCGCGTGCAGAAGGCAAAGAAAGGACTCCATTAAAGCACATAATCAATAACCGTAGGGTATGTGGTCTGTAACTGAAAAAAGTATGGCCAAACTTCCGGAATAGTCCCCTGTTCAGATTCCGAGACAGAACTACCAAGTGCGAAGTGACTATGAGAAACAGACTGAATAACTAACGGAAGTGTGGTGTTCTATGAGTCGGGGTATGAGATGTCAGGAACCTGAGCTTGGTGGGGTACCTACAGATACAGAGAATGGTATAACGGGAGTAGGATCCGTTATAAATAGGGAGGTAGGAGAAAGAGTGAGTTACTGCGGGTAATTCAGTGACACGGTTGTTCACACCAGACACGACAGTAAACCAATGCCTACAACAAGAATTAAGGTCTGCATTCCAACGTCGCAAGCGAACGATGAAGAGTTACAGAAAGCATTTGAGGACAGTAAACGGGTAATACAGTACCCAAAGGGATACGAAAATCTGTTATGGAGATTGGAATTGAGGCTGTAGGTGAAGAGAAGAAAGTGTTACGCGAGCATATGGGTTTGGTACTAAGAATGAGAATGGAGAAAGACTAATTGAGTTATTCAATAAATATCAGCTAGTAATAGCGAATACTCTGTTCAAGAAACAATAGACGAGGAGTTATACTTTGAAAAGGCGGCTAGGTACACTAAAATTTTAGATGAATTGCTTCATGGTCAGCAGGGATTCAGTAAGCAGATATTGGATAATAAGGTGTATAAAAGAGCAGGTATGGACTGAGATCCCAATTTACCATTGATAAGTAAGTTGAAGTGTGTGAGACCAGTCATGAAAAATCAATAATAAAAACAAAAAGAAAAGAAAGGCGTACGGAAATACTAACAGATTAAGAGGTAAGCTGAAATGAGATAGAAGAATGTATATCTCTTCAAAGGATGCTCACAGAAGTTGGAAGGAAAAACATAGGTACAAAGAAGGTAACTGCGCAGAAACCATGGCTAACGGAAGAAACATTTCAGTTGATTGGCGACTCTATAGAGTGCTGTGTGCACAACGACGATATGATAAATAAAATTAGAAGGAAGGTCAGCATTAGCCGTAATTTTGATGATTTACTAACAGCAAAATCGATTTTCGATCGCATAATTATCATCTCCAGTTCTGGAAGTTAAACATTTCACATAGCAATCGGTGAATAAAAACAAAAGCTCACAAATACACCTAAGTGTGAACCAACTGTTGGTAAGAACATACCTTTAGCGTACAAATTAAAGCTTGTAGGCACTAGTGTCTAGTTAGTTGCAGTAACTGAAGCTATTAAACGATCACAATAACTGAAGCCGCTGTTTGCATTCACCTATACAGCAGACCTCGGTGTCACAGGGGCTTGGAACGCCATCTATAAGACATGTGTCACGTAAAGACTTAACATTACTTTATTTGGCAAGAGAATACCAGAAAATACCAAATGTGCACTTGCAAATCATTAATTAAAAATATAAAATTTAAAATTGTACATTAAAAAGCGCATAGCAAAAAGGAAAGGGGAAATGCACATCTTGCCAAGATACACTAGCGTGTTATTTTCAGAACAACTTAAAAAACATCCAAGAATGAAAATCAACAGGTAAATTATAAGGTGTCAGATTACAGGACTAGTAATAAAGAAAATATACAAATAGCATGACACCACATATAACAGAATTTGTTATAAAATAGTAACCGCCACCTGGCGTGGGAAGTCAGAGATGCAAGGTTCTTAATTTACGTAAAATATTACGTTGAAACCAAGAAATCAAATACGTAAATAGAGGTAATTGTACAATATGTCACGATTTAACAGGTCAAAATGTCATGAAACTCAACATTATCTACAACAATTTTTAGGGCGTGGACTAATAACATGTCGTTATATACGATAAAAAATTGTTAGTCTGCATCTTAAAAATTCCTATCCTCAGTAAAGTGGAGAATATTTTAGGGGATCTGTAGAAGGGAATGAACAGTCTAATGAGTACAGAATGTGGAGTGGGGGTATATCGAAGAATGACTAATTAATGAGAAGTAGCTGAAATGAGGACAGCGAAAAACTTATCGTGAAAACCAATGATCACGTAGTAGATGATTTTAAGGAAGTCGGTTACCTAGACAGCAAATTATACCTTAATGAACGGAGGATGGAAGACATAGAAAGTACAAAAAGGTCGTTTCTGGCTAAGAGAAGACTACTGCTATCAATCATAGGCCTACAGTTGAGGAAGAAATTTCTGAGAATGTCCGTTTTGATCACAGCATTGTATGCTAGTTAATTGCAGATTAATTGTAGGATAATCCAGAACAGAAGAGAATCGAAGCATTTGAGATCTGGTGCTACAGAAGAGTCGCGGAGTCGTCGAGGAAAGGAATTTATGGAAAACACTGACAAGAAGATGGGATAGCATCTTATGACGTCTATTAAGACGTTAGGAAATAACTTCCATCGTATTACAGGGTGCTGCAGAATGTGAAAACCGGAGAGGAGGACAGAGTTTGGAATATTCCCAGCATACAGTTGAGGACGTCGGTTGCAAGTGCTACTTTCAGATAAAAAAGGTTGACACAGGGCAGGCATTCGTGACGGGCTGCATCACATCAGCCAAAAGAATGATGAGTCAAAAAACAAGTTACCAGCTGTGCTGATTCAGGATGGTGGAATGGAACACCCCACTTCAAGATCTAAGCAAGCTTGTGGTCAAGCTGGGAGCATGTTGCAGAGAAATGAATTTGCCACCTGTGATTATCACACAAACTCATAAGAACCTTACCACATCTTTTCAAATACCCAGTGGACCAACTTACATCGCGGTAACATCACTGTAATTACTGCCTTCTTTCTCTGTGTGATCCAAGTTTCATTTAGCTATTGTACTTGGTAATGACACATCACGAGGAAATACTTTCAATTTTAAGTGTTGCCTACTATGGTGTCACCGCCAACCACCACACTTGCTAGGTGGTAGCCTTTAAATCGGCCGCGGTCCGTTAGTATAAGTCGGACCCGCGTATCGCCACTATCAGTGATTGCAGACCGAGCGCCGCCACACGGCAGGTCTAGTCTAGAGAGACTCCATAGCACTCGCCCCAGTTGTACAGCCGACTTTGCTAGCTATGGTTCACTGTCTACATACGCTCTCATTTGCCGAGATGACAGTTTAGCATAGCCTTCAGCTACCTCATTTGCTACGACCTAGAAAGGCGCCATATTCAGTTACTATTCTGAACAGATAATATTGTGAATCATGTACCGCCAAGAGCGACGTTCATCATTAATGGATTAAAGTTAAGTATCAAACTAATTACGTTCGATTTCTGAATTCTCATTCCTTGTCATGTTCCAGACCTCACGTCAGTATAGTTCTTTCCTCCTCACGCCAGCCTGCGTGAGCTAAAATGCGTGCATTTAGGCCTTTACCAGTAACAAGGTGTTGGCTCATCTGCCAACACAACACCTACAACTATTGTTACCCTAACACTGAACGTAGCATTGGAGGAACAAATTGAAGTACACTCATCGCAGAAATGGGAAGGTAACTACAAAATGAAAATGACAGGGGAGAGCCTCTCCAACGGAGTAGTTATAACTTTTAAGAACAGATTTTATCAATCGTGTTCTGACGTAACCACAAACGTCAGAACGACGATGCGGCACGCCAGAGCAGAGAAGGCTGTGAGGTAACGGCGGGCAGTGGTGCGCGGAATTGGACAGCACAGCGCCCGGCACGCCCCCTGCAACAAGTTTATATAAAAGACGCTCCTGCTAGCCTCGGCTGATCAGATCGGCCCATGTCTGCAACATGGTTACTGCTACGCTGTCAGATGGCCGTGATCCGTATCATGTGTTCCGTTGGACTCGCTGTATAGAAAGAACTGTACTGCATTCACGTCGCCTCTCGCAATCGACATTTGTTGTAAAGAAAATTAAGTATTGGTAGTTTGGTTTCTGGAAATAAACTATTCATGTTATTTGTTTGATATTGTTGTATAGCACTGGGAGAACGCGGCATTCCATAGGCACCCTATTGGCAATGAGTTTGCAAGAGCCCACAGACGTGTTTCAGAAAAGAGAGCACCAAGAGAGTGTGTGTCTTTTTCAGATACTGCAGAAAATGAAATAGCTATGGAGAATATCATAAAAACGAACTCTATTTTTACTTTTAAATTTGTAACACCCTTCGAAATCAGGCCAAAAATAGTGTTACACTGTCTCTTTATGATGGGCGATGAAAGTAGTCTATTATTCTGGTAGCCCTTTAAAAGCTAAAAACCTTTTTAATGGGATGCCAAGATATTCTCTGCTAGGAGTTTTCTATGAAGATACAGAAGCGATAATGCGACAACATGCCATGCGATTACAATTTAGCAAAGGACTTCACATATGTGGATGGGAGGGAAATAAAGATTGGAGGGGAATGAAGATTGGAGGGGAATAAATATTCATTATTGGGAATGACATACTTTAAAAGTATTCTTGTATATCAGTTAGACTCCGCAAGTCACTTTAAGGTGTGTGATAGAGAGAGTGATGTTTTTCCCACAATGGCTCTGCCAAACTCCTCATCTCATAGTTGTAATTACACTACAGTTCCTCAGTTATTGTCACACATTCCGTCTTTCACTACAGCTTTGGCCCCCTAAGACGCCTTCTAGTACCATGGAAGTTATTGTCAAATGCTTTCAGGTCGCAATCCATATATTCCTTTCTTCGCCTCATTTCATCTTTAACCACCTAATCTTCAGTATTGTTCTGTAACATGTGTCAACTGTTAAGATATGCTTTTTTCTGGTTTTCAAACTGTCCGTGACACACGTTCATACCATTCAAGCTTCTGTACCACCATGGTCATTTTGCAAGATATGAGGAGAAAGATGTATTAAATTCATGGGGGCATGCTCAGTGGATAAAATAAATTAAAAGTATGATTGTGATGACATGACATGTCCTGTGATGTCAAGAGAGGTCTTCAATGTGATGGTGTTGGAGAAAATTGTAGGGGGAAGACATCATTGTTAGATGAGCCATGTATTTTCATCTGGGGAGAGTGAAATGAAACGTCAGGACCACAGTAAATTTGTTCAGTTAATTTCTCTTCCAATATTCAGGCGTAGTATATCATGGTCACCTTGGTGGACGCGTCCAGTTACCTCTCATGCGAAACAATAGATGCCTGACACTGTTGGCAGCACAAAGAAGGGGGCCAAGCGGGGCGTCCTAAAATGTGGCTGTCAGCGCCATCCCTAGCTGCGATTGTGATGACAGCGCAACAGTGCATCTCACAATTCTATGTTGGCTGCCATAACATCCCTCCAGCGAGGTGTCGGCTCTCTGCTTCAATGGTGGCTGCTTTCATGACTCAGGCCAGGCTGCCCCGTCCTGTGGTCGAACAGCGGACCCCATAATACGCTCCAAGCTGTCGCTCCCGGTGTCACAGGCTCACAGGCTGTGATACTGAGTTGATAATTTTTTATTGGATGAATGGTTGAGTACTTAAATACTCCAGGTTATGTTCATTTAGGGCTTAAGGCACGTACGCCAAACACTTCCATGGTAGCAAGGGAGGAAAGGCTTCCATCCTTCCACTAGCATATTGTACCATTGGGTTTGCTATACCATGCACAGCTATCGTTGCTTCACAATGCCTGTCAACCGCATTTTTCTTTGCAGTGCATAATACTCTTCCCTACCAGCAGCAGACTCTGTCAATTACACATTTCCGTTCTGGTGTTTTGTTTGTCCAAATACGGACCATACACTACAGTGCTGGTCCGTTGAGCAAACAAGGTAGATTATCCTTTAGACTAGAGTAGTTCCTGAAGATGGACCGTTCTGAACCTATGTCGACTCTTAAGACTTGTTCTAACAATTTTTTTCTTTAACACTATCACTTGAAGTGTGTGAATTCCTAAGGGAACATATTGCTGAGGTCATCGGTCCCTACACAATACTTAAACTAACTTATGCTAAGGACAACACACGCGCACACCCCTGTCCGAGATAACACTCAAACCTCCGGCGGGAGTGGCCCCTATCACTTAATCTCATTCGTTTCTAGATAGCCCTTTACTCCATTCCTTAATTGAAAGACCATGGTAATTATTTCATTATTAGGATTCTTGCACAATTACTTCTAGTTCTCTATTCCAAACGTAGAACCTAAAACAGATAAATTATTCTTAATACTACCTCCTTGTGTTTTCATGTTCCTTCTGCTTGTGTTATCCAATCCATTGGAGTCTGCATGACGGCAGAGTCTGAACCCAGTCCCGTACTTCATCTTCACATACCAAAACAAGGACTATGCTCAGAAGAACAAATCCTGCTGTTCTGGTTGGTGAACCATGCCTGGCACATGTTCTGCGTTGGATTAAACCCTGGTTCCTATTCTGTATTTAGTCTCCTGTGGTTATCCTGATTATGCTGTTATCCTCTCTCTCCGCGAGTGGCAGCAGCGGTCTGTATCGATATTCGCACCTTTTACTATCTTTGGCCAGGCGCTTGTAGTTCTGGCTGTGCGGTGTGCGATGAGTTGGTCGGTTAGCGTGGAGCAGTGAAGAGATCTCCGCGGCGCTTAATTTCTCCGAGACCGCTGCCGGCGAACACGCGCGGTCGGAATGTGTGGTGCTGTTCCCATTTGTACGAGGTCCGTGGTTCACCGATCCCGGACACGAAAGTTGAGTTTTGACTTAATCTGCCAGCAGGTCACGACTGTTCACATTGTGTCGTTTGGATTTCGTTGTCGGCTGTTGCTACATTCTCGCGAGCAACAACATGTGTTTTCAAGTTGGCAAATTTTAGCCACTCTCCGGTGGAGTTTAACTGTACTTGGTTATTTTGAATTCAAGTGCACCAGGGGAAACTTCTGCCTTGTGGCCGTTAACGTTCCGGTTACCTGCCCTGGCTGTTGATGTAAATTCTGGCAGCGTATTTTCTTCATCGTGTTGTCGCTGTCCAGCACGGTATGTAGTTTAATAGGTCATTTTATAATTCGTTGTGGGCGCCAATACGTTCTACGTTGTTTCATCGAACTCCGTGTTGTTCCTTCTATGTTGTTTCATTGAACTCCTTGTTGTGTGCTGGTCGGGTGGAGCGAAAGTTATCTTGTCGGTGGATCCGTTGACTGTCTGTCGGTTGGGTTGTCGTCGGATCGAGAATGGTTGGGCCGACTGCCTGTCTCACCTAAGCGAGCGTTAGTGTCTGAATTCCAGGCCGACCCTCAGAAACTTCTGAGCGCCGTTGGGTGTACTGCCTTTTGCTATTTGTTCTTGTTGTTTGTATTTGTGTGGCTTCTAGCCCATTTTTAAACTAAGGGTGTTTTGCCCTTAAGGCGTAAGATTGTTTGGGCCTTCAGCCGAATTAAAGAACTGTTTTAAGATAAGGCCTTTGGCTTTTTATAAATTTAATTTTGATTCGAGTCTTAAGAGATGGGCCTTCAGCCGATTTTTTTTAAAATTAAAGTTGTTTGCTCTTAAGATGTTATATCCTAGCCGGTAATGCCAACCGAGCCCGCTGCCAAAAAGGTTGGCAGCATCAAAGTCCGGACGCCGTCCGCGTAAGCAGCGCCAGCGATACAGGAAATCGCCGCAAGTCTGCGCGCGCCACCGCTGGCTTCTGGCTTCTTAAGCGCTGGAGTCGCGAGCGCTAGGACAGTTCTGGATTCGCCGCTCAGTTGTATACTCGCCACCGAATTGTGTACCTGCTAGTCAGTTGTGTGTTCATCGCAGCAGAGTTGTTGTTTGTCGTCAGCCGACGCTGACCAAGCCGCTCCGACTCGAACTAGACAGATTTCTGTAGACCATGTTCACCACTGTGTTCTGTATCGTCGTTAATAAAGATAAGTACCGACTTTCATTTAATCCGAGTGTTTGGGTTTTCATATTTCTGTTCACTGTTCCAGCGGACCGGTCGGCCCGCTATTAAAAGTGTGGCGGTGACTTCGTAGGCCGTTTCTACAGCGAAGTGTTGTCGCTACGAAGGCCGTCACAAAATAAGATGTGAGATTGTTTGGATCTTCAGCCTAATTGAAAGAACTGACTTAAGATAAGGCTTTCTGCCTTTCAGATTTCTGATTATGGTTTGAGTCTTAAGTTATTGACTTTTAGTGGTCTTGTCCTTAAGGCATGAGATTGTATGGCGTATTCAGTCGTTGATTAAGATCCAAAAATTAATGCTGTGTTTTTTTAAAAAAATTTATTGCCTCTTGTAATGTTTGGTCAAATCAATAAAGTTGTATATTGGAGTGTAACCGACAGACGCTTAGTTTGGCCCCTTTCTACAAATTAAACTCCCTGTCCTGTCCTGCGGGTTTAGCAGGGAGTCTCAGTTGGTATGACAATAGTCACTTTGTCTCTTTCTGATACTGCTTCTCCAGATATAAATTTACGTACTGCAATAAGATTTCCACAGACTTTCATCCCTTCTGCTGGTTCATAAGCGTGTTGTGTGTATATCCTGCATCAGTTCTTGCCCCAAAGTTTGATTTAACATGGTTAGATTTGCAGCAGGTAGCACTTCCATGAGCTCCTCTGGCTAACACAAACATCGCTGGGAAATATTCAGGCAACTTATCCCTGAAATCATGGCGGGCACATAGAAACTAGGCCAAATTATCTCGCACGCCGTTCCTCTCTCATTTAATTCTATCCTCTCTGAAGACGTAAGCTTCTCCTGCTCGAAACAACTAGCCACTGCTACCATCTTGTTTGCGGTAAGGTACAACAAATGCGTCTCGACCTTCTGAAAGTACAATTCCGACTTGATCACTTGTTTATTTCATTCTCTTACCTCCTTTTGTCACGTCAGTAATTTCCCTACGCAATAATACTGCTCCTCTCTTATTAGTATACTCTTACAGACTGTGGTTTCCCCTCAGTAGCACATTCGTAACTTTGCTTCCCCCATTTCTACGTATTTTCCATTGTCTGTTGCAATTAATGGTAGACGCTACATTTTACTCTCACAGATTTCTTCAGAATGCCCCATGCATGAACTATGTAGCATTCGTAACGTGCTTGTTTCCGTGCTACTGGTATAGAAACAGAAATATAAACTTTTGTTCTATCAGTTCTCCGATACTGTGGCTACCTAAAAATAAAAAGACAACTTTTTGTGCTCGGTTTCTAAAAGCATCCTCAACTGTGGCGGTAGTTTCTTATGTTCTCTCTGTAGACTCTGTAAATGCTGCTCTGGCGACAATAAGTTCACCCCTAGCTGACCCCTGACAGCCTGCTGCATTCCCTTATGCTTCCCAAACAGTCTTGTATGGGCTGCAAGCATTATGTCATTACTACCTCCCTATCTACGACTTCTACTGCCGCTTGTATTTCTTTGGTATTCTAATTAATTGCCTCTTTTGCAGCTCTGGCACACCGCATTACTTCTCCAGTCATTTGTAGTAGTCGTGTGTTATTCAGTACGGCCTTCTCTAAAACTGCAGTCTGTGAGCTAATCACTACGACTTAGTTCCGTTTTGCCCACCACTTCTGCGGTGTCGTTCAACCTTCGAATGTCTTCCTCATCATCAGTGCCAAATATGGTTCTGATAAGCCGACGTCCAGCGTCGATCAAACCCCCTTTCTCTGCGTATGTGGAATAATCCCCAGTACCTGGGTCACCTCACTCCTTAATTTCTCGTACACCTTATATACTCTCTCATAAATCCCGGCACTTCCTCTGAGTATCTTGGGCCTTTCCGTTCCGTGACGGAATTTGTCGAATGCTTCGTGGAATCTTCTTATATCGTTTATCATCCCCCATGCATTAAATACCACCTGTATTTCCCAGAGATGACAGGTGATCACATCGTCTTCCTGCTTGGCGAACAGCACTCCTACTTCCAGGTGCTGTTTCCTTAACGCTTCCACACCGACGAAGATCAGTAGTCCCGCTATGAACTGCTTCATCTCGCCTTCTCTTCACCTCACCTAAGTGCACAATACTTCTTACTTTCCTCCCCCTTAAACTCATTGCTGCTACATAACTGCTTATACTAATTACACTAAATCTAAAAAAAATAACTTTGTCCATATGGGTTCCACGTTACCGTTTCATTCACTAATTCTTGTTTGCCGGCCGCGGTGGTCTCGCGGTTCTAGGCGCGCAGTCCGGAACCGTGGGACTGCTACGGTCGCAGGTTCGAATCCTGCCTCGGACATGGATGTGTGTAATGTCCTTAGGTTAGTTAGGTTTAAGTAGTTCTAAGTTCTAGGGGACTGATAACCACAGCAGTTGAGTCCCATAGTGCTCAGAGCCATTTGAACCAATTTGAACTCTTGTTTATCTTTCGATAACTTTATCCTTATTCTCCCTTCCCTGTTCGCATCTCCTGTTACTGGAATAACTTGCAGACTCCCTTGAAAAGGTTTCAACTGCCCTACGTGCACAATTTTCACTCTCGTCGGCAATTGAATCTGGACATTTACTAGAGACGTAGTCTCTACCACTTGATATGGCCTCTAGTAACTTGCAAAAAACTTGAAAGGAGAGACAGCATTGGTCGTATATTTTTGTTTATTATCGCAAAATCGATTTTCGGTCACTTAGTGACCATCTTCAGTGCTGTAGTATATAACTTAAATTAGTAAGCACTGGTGACAATAAGCTTACGGCGATCACATGGACTATGTGATCGCCGTAAGCTTATTGACACCAGTGCTTACTAATTTAAGTTATATACTACAGCACTGAAGATGGTCACTAAGTGACCGAAAATCGATTTTGCGATAATAAACAAAAATATACGACCAATGCTGTCTCTCCTTTCAAGTATACCCATTATCTGGTTGTAGTGCACAGGACACTATGGAGTCGCAAATCAATTGCAAAAAACTGCTTTTTCTTTCCCCTGGCGTATACAATGTCCTTAGCATCACTCACTGACCAACCTTATATTATGATATTCCTGCTGAATGGCCCAATGCTTCTTCCTGTTTCTCGACTGCCCTCCGTACTCTATTCCAAATGCCCCAAATCACTCTGGCCAATTTCTTAACACACTCTCCTGTCTTCCATTTCTTCGTTTTCAATATTTCGAATGATGATGGTATTTTACAATATACTACTTTATATGGCGATAGTTTGTATTCGTATACTGATTTGAGTTGTAGGCGTAGGTGACTCAATGTAGTATCCAAGCATCTTCTCTATTGTCCTATGATCTCTTTCAGCTCTTCTGCTGGCTTGTGAATAGAGAGGGCCCTTCCTTAACTTCTTCTCATTTAATGACTTACACAGTTTCTTAAATAGATCTCACATGAAGTTCGTTCCCTGGTCTCTTACTACTGTTTCAGGCACTCCAAACTTCAGTATCCAATTATTCCCTAGTGCTTGTGCCTCTGTTGCTGCTTGCTGGTTTGGCGTCGCTACCTTTTCTACGTATCTTGTGAAATGATTTATGATTTTGAGTGCTTGCTTATTCTCTGCAGGTGTTTTATTGAACGGACCTAAAACGTTAATCCACAGAAAGTCGAATGGTGCTAATGCTTCTGGTAACCTCTAAAATGGTACACTTATTCGTCACAAATCCGCTCACTGTACGCACTGTACGCAATTCCGCAAGCACTGATTTACGTCCGTCTGCGTATTCTTTCACCAAAACCATTCTGCTACGCTTCTGTTGGTAGATCTGTAATCTCCGGGACCAGTAAATATATGATCATGAGCATCTTGTAGCGCTCTGTTCCTTAGCTCCTCAGGTACCACTGCCCACGGTCCCAGCTTGGTTTCTCTGCATAGCTGTACACAAAACTGCGACTGCTTAAAATACTACTTATATTCATCATGCGCTCTCTGCGCAGTTTGAAATTCCTTATGCTCATTACCCCCAAAAAGCAATACTGCTGCTTTTCTACTTAAGCCATCTGCATTTCCGTGCTTCTCCTCAGGTTTATGTGTGACTTCAAAATCAAATTCCCATGGTCTTACTGCCCATCGCGTCAAGCTGCTTGAAAGCTCCTGTAGCCCCTACAACAATTTTAATGCCGCATGTACTGTTATTTCTATGAACTTTTTACTCTAGAGATAATATTTGAAATATGTGATCCCATAAATGTGAC
Organism: Schistocerca nitens; assembly: GCF_023898315.1. Classification (NCBI taxonomy): domain Eukaryota; kingdom Metazoa; phylum Arthropoda; class Insecta; order Orthoptera; family Acrididae; genus Schistocerca; species Schistocerca nitens. Next base: position 94,670,886 of record NC_064615.1, on the reverse strand, counting down.
TTAACACCTCTTTCTCCGTTGTGGAATAATTTTTATCTTCTGAATTTAGTTGCCTTGGCGCGTAAGGTACCGGATGTTCTACACCTTCCACCTCTCGTAACGACACACAACCAAGTGCATGGTTGATGCATCACAGGTTGAAACAAATTCTCTACTAAAATCTGGAAATACCAAAATCGAATTCGATGTTAAAGCTTCTTTTAGCACCTCAGTAACATCCTTGCACTCTTCTAAGCACACAAATGTAGCAATATTTTTTAACAGCTGTGACAACGGTCTGGGATTAACTGCAAAAGATCGATTGTAATTCCTTTACAGATTCTGGTACAGGAAATTCGGTTTCAGTTCTGCCTACTTGTGGGTCTGTCTTAGCCCCATCTTTACTTGTGATGTGATCTAGGTACTTTTTCCTATACATGCCGCGTCAGTGGCTGCGCGGTTTGAGGCGCCATGTCACGGATTGCGCGACCTCTCCCACCAGAGTTTCGAGTCCTCCCTCGGGCATGTGTGTGTGTGTGTGTGTGTGTGTGTGTGTGTGTGTGTGTGTGTTGTTCTGAGCGTAAGTTAGTTTAAACAGTGTGTACGTATAGGGACCGATGACCTCAGCAGTTTGGTTCCTTAGGAATTCACACACATTTGAACAACCATTTTTCTGTACTCGATATCAATTTCGCGCCTTTAACCTTAGGAATATTTCCCTTAATCGCTGCATATGCCGTAACATATCACTCTCCCATACGATAATGTCATCGAGATACACTAAGCATTGCCGTGGTTTTAAACTTCAGGGTATTCCGTCCAATAATTTTTTAAATGTTGCCTGTGCACTTTTTTAATCCGAATACCAATCTTCTGAATTGGTAGTGTCCACAGGGTGCTGAAAACGCTTCTTTGAGTGGATCCTGCGGTGCAACTCTATTTGGTGATAACCATTCTTCAAATCCAATATTGAAAAATATTTACATTCCTCTAAATGGTCAAAGGTTCCGGGATGTTTGGAAGAGAGTAGGTGTCCGTTAGGGTTTTCGGAATTAAATGTCTGTAATCACAACAAAACCTATATTTTCGTGCCCCATCCGTTGACATTTTTGGCATAACGATTATTTCTGACTCCCCCTCCCCCCGTGCACTATTTACTTTCTTCAATAATTCCATCTTCCAGCTGCTGATCGATAAATCCCCCCAAAATTGGCTATAAGTACCTACGTATTCGGTATGATTTGCGAAAGACTCTTGGTTTATAACCCGTTGGTATGTGGTGCTGTGTAATATGCATAGCTGGTAATGGCCCTTTTGGAAAAAAAATTCCTTAAATTCCAAAAGTATTTTTCCCTCTGTTCCCTATTGCTTCGCTAGAGGTGCTTCACTTTTCCTCGTAAAGCAGTTTCAATGGCGTCTGGATACTGTCTGTGGCTGACACCATAGTGTCCCATTCTTCTTCCTGCAAGATATCCATGTTAGTGATTAACAAACGTTTCGTTAAACCTATGTCATCTGTGCTAAAATTATCTTAGAGAACAGGTACCCACTTGTCATCCTTTATTTCTTGTACGTCTAGAATACGTCTTTTAATTAAGGAACGTGCCTAATCTAATACTTCATTCTCTTCCAATGATTCTGCCACTCATAAAATTTCTGCAGTGAAGCTAGATTCAACACTGATCCACAGTGATCTCCAAGTACCCCGAGGAACGCAATCGAGCAAATCAATTCTGAGTGTGATAGTTCGCGGATTAATCGCTTCGTCTTTCGTGACAAACACCCCTCATGACACCGCTTCAATAGCAATGGCGTCATCTAACTGAAACTTTTTCCGTCAAGTTCCACCCTGTGTTGCCAAAGATCGATTATGTTACAATTCTGATATAAGAAATTTAATCCCAGAATCATATCGTAGCCCTCATTCACATGTGGCACAATCTCTTCACATTGTTTAAATTGAACTGTATCCAGACAAATGTTTATGTTCACCGATCCTAACGGTGTGACGTCTTTATCCCCCGGTCCACGCAATCTATACTGTGATGGGCCACATGGCTTAGGTTTCAGCACCGACCTTTCCACCCCTGTGTCCATAAAATCTTGCAACAGATTTTTCTTACTATTCCTCTTATTCGCACAATCCGCCGGTGCATACGATTTCGTAGCACCAAATCCTACTGAGAAAGGCGGTTGTTGGACCTGGTGTTCCCGTTGGCGTTTAACACCTTATTCTTCCGCGATCCTCTACTTCTTAAACTAATACTTCCTCTCACTTTACGTACAACACAATGAGGCTGATGACACTGCCTCCTGACATGGCAGGTTCGTCCGCACCAGAAATATTTTATACTAGCACCAAACACTATCCGTTTACCCTGCATTCCAGTCGACAAACCGATCTGTGCGCAAAATCCGTGAGACCCCCTGTCCGTACACATTTCGACATTTCCGCATGCAGCCCTCTTAAAAGAGCATCGAGCGCCGTCTGCTGAGTTTCTTGCAGCATCCTGTCCTGATTCATAGGTACATACATTAATTTTCCTCACATTATTCGCAAATTGTCTCATTGTTTCAATACTTTTCTTAGTTATACTCCTACTTGTTACCTATAGCGTCTGGCACTATTTCGTTCCGAACGTCTCTGAATTAATCCTTCTATAAATTCTTTTGATGTCGTGGCTCCCTTAAGAGCTTCTGTATAACCTACCAAGGGTTTAGCTTCCTCTGTTAGTCTCAATTGAACAACACTCAATAATTGCTTAGCTGGCCAACCTTTGATCTCAGCAAGATTTCCAAGATCTCCCGCAACGACCTGCACATCCTCGGTTGCCTTACCACAAAAAGGAACATTTAAACTTACGACTGACAAATCTACATCCCATTGTCACAATCGCGATTCTAGCAAACCGCACATTTCTGTATTATCCAATGTTAATAGTGCTACCTTTTCTAACAATATGCATATTGCTTCCATACCTTGCGTCTCTTGCTTCTGTCTAAGCTTTGTCCTCCACAAAACTCATTTTGACTACTAACACTCACAGGACAAGAAAACAAAATTCTTTAATTCTCACGTCTAATGATGAGTCACCTTGACTCCCGGCAACGCCTTACCACATACCTTCAGTGATTACGAGTATAACAATTTACCGAGTTTAACAATTTACATGGTGTTGAGTGGCTATCAATGTTACTATGTGTATGTCTAACAGGCACTAATGAATCACGACCTCTAGTACCTCTAAAAGTAGACAAATTCATTGTTCTCTACTTGCAAATACAGTCTCCTTCACAAAATAAACTTTCACCAAACCTTTTCGCCATGGCCAAAATACGATCGTATTTTAGACTCCCCTTACCATAGTCTGTAGGCTCAGACGTTGCTCTAAGAAGGTGTCGTCAATGACATAAAACCAGTGTTAGATGACCCACGGATTGCCCAAAACATCAGGATGGCAGTGTATTTGTTTAATTAGCTTCTTTATTCCAGCCCTCTGCCGTAGTACACCAGAAACAGCTTGGTGGGACCATCAAGTAACCTCTCAAGTGAAACGATAGACTTCCGGCAATGAGGACAGTGCAAAGAGCAGGATCAAGCTTGGAACCACTCGAATGCCTGTGTGAACGACGTCTCCAGCTGGCTGCGACAGAGATGACAGCACTGCAGTACAGCTGACAGCACCATGGAGGTGGCTGCGACCTAGTTCCAGTGAGTGGGCGCCTCTCTGCTCTGGCGGTGGCTGCTTTCAGGGCAGGGCAGACAGTACTGCATTCCAGGATGTCGCTCTTGGTGTCAAGGGCTCGTGGTGTTGGCTGTTGTACTGAGATGAGAATATTTTAGTACATGAATAGCTGAGTGCTTATAGACTCCAGACTATGTTCGTTTAGGGGCTTAAGGCAAGTACCTTAAACACTTATATGGCGGTAAGTTAGGAAAGGCTTCCGTCCTTCTGCTAGCTTATTACACGGTTGGTTGTTGCTATACCACGTCCACCTGGCTCTGCTTCGCCACACCTGACGGCTGTGTTATACTTCGCATAGCATAACATCTTATTTTTTTTTTCTTTTTTTTTTTGCCGAATACGGTCTATAACACTACCGTCCGCTACTGTTATAACATAACCTCAGAGCTGGAGGCAAATTGTGTCACGAAATTATTACTCAAAGCAATTATAGTATAAAGAAGCAGGGCAGTGTTACCCTATGGAAGGAATTTTGTTATATTGACCGTGATGTACCTAACAGAAGTGGCATATCGGAAGGGAAAGTCAAAATTACGTAAATGTTTAAACGGGAGCAAACAAAATTTACCTATCCACACTGTACAAATGATAAAGAAAACGGTCGCCAGCCTAATTAGGCACATGAATGAGTAATATTCCTATTCAAGAAAATGCGTATGAGTAACTTTAATGGACAAACACAACCTATACTTTGCCACACGAGAGTGCAATGAACTCTAGCACACGCATATGTTAACGTTAAGGTTGGAGCTGATATTCAGAGCAGAACAAACTATTTGCCTAAGTACAACAGATACTGACACACACTATCGTCTTCAGTGCTTAGTCAAACAGGATAAGCTCAACAATATTACTATTAATATTCACCATAGAAACTTAAATTGGACATAGGTTGTCTCTCTGAACTAAATACCTTTCTACTTAGAATAAAATTTAAATGACATGCACTGACAAACACTTTCTCACTAGTCTATGACTGCAAGCAATTACCGTAATCATAACAAATGGTCTATCTACCAAATATTTTCTACTAGTTAGCACAACAAACAAACTGTAGCTCCTATTACACTAATGATATGCGTTTTGCAATACACCTGGGATCCTTATTTTAGCGAACATAACCATAAAACTTTCATCAGTAATTTGACCTGTGACTGCAGTAAGACACACGTTAACATAAAACTTCAGGCATTGACTCACCTGGTACAGTGAACAACAATCTGTATTGTTCATTTATTGAACATAGCTTTATAAGCTTCAGTTTTAAGAACTTTTAATTTTTTACGTTGTCAGCAACTGTTTTAATGCCAGTTTGTTCTACTTTATTACTTTAAATTCTATTTTTCACTTTAGTTTTTTAGCAAGCCCACAAACCTTTAATAAGTAGTTTTAGTTGCAAAATTACTTTCAGCAAACATTATTTACTTTAGCAGACTTCCACATTAACTTTAACTTTCTTTTTACTGTGTTCAAGAGGCATTAATTATTAAAAGACTGGGCCTTAATATTCCTTTAATAAGATACACTTTTTGTTTACGTTATATTTGAAAACAGATATATCATCCACAAGAGCTGATACTTCACTGTACACTTCTACAATTCCTTGGTTCCTTTGCAGTGATTGCGCAACGTGGTGGCGAGTGCATGTTGGTGGGTGGATTTGCAGCCGGAATTGCTGAACTCTGTCATTTCTTGATGGCGATGATAGATATCAGTTCCAACATAATTACAGCTAGTTACTGCATCCATCTAAGGCTCTGGCACACTGGAAAACGGCACAAAAAGCCTCTCCCGGCACCAGCACTATTCACAACCTTCTCGTGAGCTGTTGGTGGTTCAGTAGCATCCCCGACTGACTCTTTGTTCCACCTTTCTATCCATGCCAACCACATTTTGCGCGCTCTACAAAGTTCCATTCCCGAGGGGAGCCACACCCCCTTTTATACACAAGTGAGGATCAGCAATTACATAACAGCAACCAATCACTTTAAACAAAACATATCTTTTGCACATATTGGTAGATCTACACAAAATTATTTATATAAAGTTATTCACTTTTAAAGATAACCAAAGAAATTATGTGAGAAAGACAAAACATATCATTTTCCCATAATGTGCATATTATAGATATTATACTTCATTACGGTATCGAAATAATCATACAATAATTACAGAAGTTCAACGATGGGATGGTGAACAGAACTGAAAACTAAATACATCAGCAAAACGGGTAGGTACGTTATGAACTGTGGTGTTACAGGTCGATATGCTACATTATGAATAAAACATAGTACACTCTCTGATATAAACTCTACTCTGGGTGAAGATATTGGTACAGGAGATGTAATGTGGTGGAATACATCAGACATAATACAAGAATTGAAAAACAAATATTGAGAAATGATGTTGTGAGGCTGACATCAACGGAGGGTACAAAGTAGTAGTTAGTTATTGTAATGGCGAGCTTCTGTCTGCCTGACAAATATTTCGTCCAACTTTTTATTTTTTTCCTATTATTATCATAATTGTTATTACTGTTATTGTTATTATTATAGAAAATACGAGTGAACAAACTGTATGCAAAAGTCAAAGTTCAAATTAAAGTAAAGAATGTGGTGACCAACGTCTTGGAAACTGAAATGGTTAGTAATAACATAGCTTCTTTGAACACTCTGAATGAGTAATACTTTACTAAGAGCTTCAAAACTTGTTCAGAATGACCATACTGCTGCTACAGTCACTGGGAAACAAACAGGTTTGCATACACTTGCTGACGAACTTATGATAGCGTTGGCGCGTATGCACAGTTCAACGGAGAGGGAAGCCTCTTCACTCCCCGATGGCTGGAAAAGGCTATGTCACTGCGAGTAGGTAGCACAGCAACGTTACTCCGACAGGAACTTCCTGCAAGTGGGCAGGATCCGACTTCGAACATAACTGCCCCCTTAGCCTCTGGCGACACTATTTCATAGCGAAGGCAAGGCGGTGGCGCCCCATAACTATGGGAGGCTCGGCTGCTTTCTGGCATCTCATTGGCGCCTCGTGATCCTGCTTTACTGCGGAGTGTCTCTGCGGTGGTCGATACTTCTTGCACTGCTCTCGATGCTCACGACACCGCAAAGGCGATGCTGTGAAATTCTTCACTTGCAAGCTTATACTGTCCGCCATACTTGAGCTAGAAATCCGGTTAAACTAATGTGGAAATAGCAATAAAAGAAGTAGACGAAAACCTAAATAACGACGTTGCCCTATTAGAAGTATGTTACATTGAAAGATAACAATTCCCCATATAATCTGTTCAGATAACTATATAAGCTGATTGAGCCATGGACAGCCCGCGTTTATCCCCTTTATTGTTTTGTCATTGTCTATTGCGGTACTGCAGCCTCGTTTTCTTATTCCATTAACAAGGCGTCACTAACTTCCTGCCTTACTTGCCCGTGAACGGCAACTGCAGCACGTATTTAGAAGAGCACTGTCGTACCATCTCTGGAGTGACCGATAGTATTCCCGGGTCGTCGTGTGTCTAGCAGTCAGTTGGAGACGGACCAGCAGTGCAGTCGCGGACGGAGCGCCGGTGAAGCGCCGACTGCCAGGTCTTGCCGACCGCTGGTAGCACACATGAAACTGTCTGACGCAGGGAGATTGGAGCTGGATGACCGTTTGTTGGGCGTTCGGTTGGTCGTCTCATCGGCTGTTGGTCGTTCGGTTGGTCGTCTCATCGGCTGACGTATATTTGGTCCTTTCACCGTTTCCCGGCCTGGGCAGTTGGTCGATTGGCATGGAGCAGTGAGGTAATCGCAGCTCGTGACCTGGCCGAGCCCACTGGTGGCCACTATGCGGTGTCTGAGTGTGTGGTGCTGTTCCATTGTTACGAGGTTAGTGGTTCGCAGATCCTAGACATGGAAGTTAAGTTTTGACTTAATCTACCAGAAAGTCACGACTATTCACATTGTGTCGTTTGGAGTTTGTTGTTGGTTGTTGGGATATTCGAGTTTAACTGTACTTTGTTATTTAAGTAGAAGTGCACCAGCGGAATCTTCTGCTTGTGGCCGTTAACATTCCGGTTACCTGCCCTGATCGACAATGGTTGGGCCGACTGCCTGTCTCACCTAAGCCAGCGTTAGTGTTTGAATTCCAGGCCGACCCTCGGAACTTCTGAGCGCCCTTCGGAGTACTGCCTTTTCTTGTTTGTTCTTGTTGTTTGTACTTGTATGGCTTCTAGCCGATTTTTAGATTAAGGTTGTTTTGCCTTAAGGGATCAGATGGTTTGGGTCTTCAGCCTAATTTAAGAACTGTTTTATGTTAAGCCGTTGGCATTTTTAAAATTAATATTATTGAGTTTTTAAGTGTTGGGTTTTCAGCCGATTTTTAATTTAAGTTGTTTTGCTCTTAAAGTGTCAGATTCTTTGGGCTTTCAGCCTAATTAAGGAACTGTTTCAAGATGAGGCTATGCCTTTAAAATTTTTGATTTTGATTGAGCTGTACTTTTTTGGCTTTCCGCCGTTTTTAAATTAAGTGTTCTTGCCCTTAAGGCATGAGATTGTATGGCGCATTCAGCCGCTAGTTAAATTACAAAACTAAAGCTGTGTTTTTCTTTTTAAAGTTTGTTGGCTCTTGTACTGTTTGATCTAATAAAGGGTGTATGTTCGAGTGTAACTGACAGCCGATTATTTTGGCCCCTTTCCACAACTTGAACTACCTGTCCTGTCCGGTGGGTTTAGGAGGGCGTCTCAAACATCTCATACAAGTATACGATCTACAAAAAATTCAGTTCAGAGAAAGAGACACATAAAGTAGACAGTGTACTTCGTTTCTGGACTACAGGTAGATCACGACCGTGGTTGGAAAATCTACACCACCCATTCGGTAGAGTCGTCGAATGGCGCTAGCTGCGCAGCATTTGTGCACGGCCAACACCGCGGTTCCTGGTGTGTCCGCTGTGCCGTGCGTGTGATCATTGGTTGTACAGCCCTCTCGCAGTGTCCGGAGCAAGTATGGTGGGTCTGACACACCGGTGTCAATGTGTTCTTTTTTCCATTTCCAGGAGTGTATATCGCCCTTCGATAACGCGGTGACCTTACTGGAATGTTAGACCAATGCATATGATGCAATCCGAATGGAGCCTTGTGTATTTGAAAGAGTGCTGATTCACTGCAAAGAAAGGCTGAAGGACCTATCAGGATGCACGGTAACAAAAGGCAGAACCGCCTGGAGTGCCTGCTTCTACGTAGCAGACAAATGGGGAATAAAGGTCATTGGCCCATATCTCAACAGATACTGGTTTCCAAAATATATACGAGTTTTCGCCAATTCTGTCTCCTGTGGGAATATGTGACCCTTTATTTAAATATCTATCGTCTTCTGCTGGATATGGTTCCTTTCCAGACTTCTCCATATATTTGGATTTTCTGCTTTCCATATCCAAGTTTGTCCTGCTTATTTCTTTTTGACATCAACCCATCTTCCAGTAGATCTTTTCTTAAAACAGGATCTGCTTCGTACGTTTCTCGTCATTTCGTCCCATTATTCGCCAATATCATCTCCACTTCAGTCAAATTTTCGTTCGGTGAAAATCTGAAATATCCGGAAGTTTCTCACCACATGTCTTGAAATTTTTACGCAACGTTGCATTGGTATATGCGCGTGTTTCACATATCTATTGGAGCGCCATCTTATAACGCAAAAGATGTGTTCGTTATACACAAAGGGGAACAGACACGTCTCCATTCGTCCCTCCATTCACGCCTGTCGCGACACCACTGGAGGCGGGCTGCACGATGTTGGGGCGTGAGCGGAAGACGGCCTAACGGTGTGCGGGACCGTAGCCCAGCTTCATGGAGACGGTTGCGAATGGTCCTCGCCGATACCCCAGGAGCAACAGTGTCCCTAATTTGCTGGGAAGTGGCGGTGCGGTCCCCTACGGCACTGCGTAGGATCCTACGGTCTTGGCGTGCATCCGTGCGTCGCTGCGGTCCGGTCCCAGGTCGACGGGCACGTGCACCTTCCGCCGACCACTGGCGACAACATCGATGTAGTGTGGAGACCTCACGCCCCACGTGTTGAGCAATTCGGCGGTACGTCCACCCGGCCTCCCGCATGCCCACTATACGCCCTCGCTCAAAGTCCGTCAACTGCACATACGGTTCACGTCCACGCTGTCGCGGCATGCTACCAGTGTTAAAGACTGCGGTGGAGCTCCGTATGCCACGGCAAACTGGCTGACACTGACGGCGGCGATTTCTGAGCGATGAATAATGAGTGGTAATGGATAACATTCCCTTGCAGAAAGACAATGACTGTGGTTTATGCAACGTGAGGCAATACTGACTCTACGACCTATGTTAGAAGACAGATTAAAGAAAGGCAAACCAACATTTCTAGCATTTGTAGACTTAGAGAAAGCTTTTGACAATGTTGACTGGAATACTCTATTTCAAGTCAATCTTTTTAATGCGATACCCCTATATCACAAAAGACACAGATTGAGCCATTGTATGTCCCATTTCGGTTCCACCCTGTTGACTGCAAGGGAACAAAATAGTGTAACCCATACAAAAGAAAAGGTGACTCTAAATGAAGTAGTAATTCGAATCACAGAGAGAAATTGTCTAGCCGCTGACACCAGTGAACTCCCAAAACAAGGAATCACTTGCGGAATATTGCCGACTAATGGATGAAACCGGAATGTTAGTGTGTGAACTAGATTTTTTGGCTTTCCGCAGAGCATGAGTAATTGTTCTAAAGGTTGCAGGGGTAAAATACAGGGAGTGAAGGGTTATTTACAGTTGGTACCGAAACCACCCTGTGCTACGCAGGTACGTAAGGCAGTCTATTAAAACAACTAGCGAACACAGCAATGCTTCGTAATTGCTAAATACGTATGAGAATGGGATGTATGTCCTAGTGCCTTACTTCTTCCTCTGTTAGTCCACCTCCTCATTCCCCCTCGCCGTGTCCATTCCCTACCGCCATCTTCAGCATTCTACTGTAGCACCACATTTCGGGAAGCTTCTATTCTCTTCTTGTGCAAACTGTTTACCGTCCATGTTTCACTTCCATACATGGCTACGCTCCATATAAATACTTTCAGAAACGACTTCCTGACACTTAAATCCATACTCGATGTTAACAAATTTCTCTTCTTCAGAAAAGCTTTCCTTGCCATTGCCAGTCTACATTTTATATCCTCTCTACTTCGACCACCATCAGTTATTTTGCTCCCCAAATAGCAAAACCCCTTTGCTACTTTAAGTGTCTCATCTCCTGATCTAATTCCCTCAGCATCACCCGACTTAATTCAACTATATTCCTCGTTTTGCTTTTGTTGATGTTCATCTTATATCCTCCTTTCAAGACACTGTCTATTCCGTTCAACTGCTTTTCCAAGTCCTTTGCAGTCTCTGACAGAATTACACTGTCATTGGTGAACCTGAAAGTTTTTATTTCTTCTCCATGGATTTTAATACCTACTCCGAATTTTTCTTTTCTTTCCTTTACTGCTTGCTCAATATCCAGATTGAATAACATCGGGGACAGGCTACAACCCTGTCTCACTCCCTTTCCAACCACTGCTTCCCTTTCATGTCCCTCGACTCTTATAACTGCCGTCTGGTTTCGGCAGGGTGGTAATTGTTTCGTTAGAACATGAAAATAAAGAAACAGAAAACTTCATAACCAAATATCCACAGTTTCTCGTAGTTTGCGAACGGAAACTCTCGAAATAGTTACATATAAATACGTATTTTTTTATTTATTGCTGGTATACTTGAGGGAAGTTATCGTAACAGTTCACAATGAATCTATGAAACATTATCATTACAAATGAGCTTCCACTGACCTAATAATACTTCTAAAGATGTTGTTCGTTTGTAAAGAAGGTTTATTCTAGAAGGCAGTCATAAAAAGCAAGTAATGATGCGGGTAGCATTTCTCAATCGCCCATTAGTTATTCCAAAACTGAAGGTATAACCTGAGCATTTGTTAGCACGCTGTTCGTCAGGCCGGATGAGTTTCCCTCGCGAAGACTGTGTTCATTATCAGGCACTCTCGCGAAGCTAACTTTGGTAATGCAGACAGGAAATTATTGTGAGCACCTAACCCGTTAACTCCTTCCCCTCCGTCGGATGAGTTCTCAGAACTTGCCTGTACCTGCGGTACGGCGAGGTGCTAGCCGCCAAGCGTAGAGATTAAGGATCTATGCATACATTGCGTAATTCGTAGAATAATAATTGAGTGTTACAGCCATTCCGCGAAATGGAGATTAGATTCATTTCTTGTGCGTTTTAGGTAATTTCGACAGCGCATCTCAGTGAAACGCATTACGAAATGATTCTGAAACGCTGCTCTGAGTTTCTTGGTCCAAGAGCTACGTTTTATTAGGCGTTTCAAGGAGGAATACAACTTACAGGAAGACTTTTCTCCAGAAATAGATATTAAAATGGACAAGTAAAACTTGCGTTGGAGCAAAATTCTATGTTACTTGTGGTGAAAGGCAGCAACGGATACAAATCTGTCCCGGATCAGTTTAAGGATAAAAACGGAATTTTGTTATGTAACAATGATATCAAAGTCTTATTTCCCTTCGAGAGGAAGACCTAGTTATCGACGTTAATGAAGCTCGAGACGTCAGATAACTATATGTTCACTATGTTTTGTAAGGAAACAAATATGGTATGAAGAGAACGCCACTAGAATACTCGAGAACAGAAGAAAAGAACGTCTGCGAGACATCCAGCTGAATCACACGAGCTAAAGGAGCTGACAGCAATCATAACAAGTCCAATATAATGAGACAGCTCCAAGTCTGGGGCAGCGTAATTAAGGATTCCATTGAAATCAGTTCGTTGGGAAACCTAATAAACAGGCTCATAGATTTCAATTTAAGAAGGCAGTTTACTAAGATCTCGCAAGCCATCTGATTCGGAGATGAAAATGCCGTAGGTCGACAGATTTTACCGAACACTGGCGCTGAGAGAAATGCTCTACAAGCGCACGCGCCACAAATCTAAGTTCGATATAAATAATGGCACAGCAGAGAATAGTTCCAAACAGGATTTCTCGAATATGCAGGACGATATGTAACGTCTACATTATATTTGTTTTATGATACTGAATCTGTCTAGATGTGAAATGTCGTAGGAATATTATTTTTTGTAGGTGTGGAATACGTAATTAACTGCCATGAGAAAAATGATATAACGTAGGCCTGAGCGAAATAATCTGTAAAATACACATCTGACAAAGAACTTAGCTACCTCAGATCGATTGAACCAGAGAAAGAGACAGAGAGACAGAGGCAGAGAGAGAGAGAGAGAGAGAGAGAGAATGGGGACGGGTGGGTGGAGGGAAGGAGTGTGTTTCTACCATATTTCGTATCGAACAACGAAACCAACGCTTTGGAAAAGGTGTAGTTCCGTTAGTGCTAAGCATGAATATTTCCACGCTCCTAAGACTTGTTAATTGACAATAAAGAGGAAATAGTGGTATCACATATACATCATTATACTCAAGGAAGGAGAATTAGTAACTGTTAGATTCTTGCGCCGGATCCACAGATAAGCATAAGATATCGTAGAAAAGTATTATCGTCGAAGTAGTCACAAGTCAGAAGGAACTTTTGGTCATAAGTTGTAGCTGTTGGTTGAATGTGTGTACAGACATTAGTGGACGAAGTAGACAAAAACGAATGAAAAGCGGATATGTTAAATTCTTTTTTACAATGATCTGTCACAAAAAAGAACGGTTCTAGGCGCTCAGTCCGGAACCGCGGGACTGCTACGGTCGCAGGTTCGAATCCTGCCTCGGGCATGGATGTGTGTGATGTCCTTAGGTTAGTTAGGTTTAAGTAGTTCTAAGTTCTAGGGGACTGATGACCACAGATGTTAAGTCCCGTAGTGCTCAGAGCCATTTGAACCATTTTGAACAAAAAAGAACCAAAGAATGTCTTCATCATTCAATAGCTGCTCGGCTGCATACATGAGTGACCTAATAATCACTAGTATTGGTACTGGAAAGCAAGTTGAACAGTTTAAAGTCAGTAAGGACCCAGGGCCACACGAAGACACTTTCACCTGGCATACATGGTTTGGGAAATATTTAGCCCCACTGATGATCATTCTGAAGATCTCTTGAGCAGACAAATAATATCAAATATTCTAAAAGCGAACAGGGAAAATCCATTTAGAAAAGAAATTAGTGGAATTGATTCTTTGTTTTAAGCCATCAGTCTTATGACTGGTTTGGTGCGGCCGGCCACGAATTCCTCTCATGAGCCAACCTGTTCAACTCATAGAAACACTTGCAACTTATGTCTTCAATTATTTGCTGGATCTATTCCAGCCTGTGTCTTCCTCTACAGTTTTTACCGTCTGTAGTTCCCTCCAGTACCATGGAAGTTATTCCGTGAGATCTTAACAGATGTCTTACGATCCTTCTCCTTGTCAGTGTTTTGAATATACTCCTTTCCTCGTCGACTTGACGGAGAACCTCCTCGTTGCATAGCTTATCAGTCGACCTAATTTGGAACATTCTTATGTAGCACCACATCTCAAACACCTCGATTCTCTTTTGCTCCAGATTTCCTACACTCCATGTTTCACTACCACAGAATGCTGTGATCCAAACGTACTTTATCTGAAATTCCGTGATTAAATTAAGGAATATGTTTTACACTACTTCTCTTGGGCAGGCTGCCATTTTTGCCACAGCTAGTCTGCTTTTTTATGTCCTCCTTGCTCCGTCCATCATGGGTTATTTTTCTGCCTCGTTAGCATAATTCCTTAACTCCTTCTATTTCATGACCATCCCTCCTGATGTTATGTTTCTCTCTGTTATCAGTACCGCTACTTCTCATTACTTCAGTCTTTTTCCATTTATTCTCAATCCATATTCTCTACTCATTAGACTTTTCATACCTATCAGCAGATCCTGTAATTCTTCTTCTCTTTCAGTGAGGACAGCAATGTCATCAGCGAATCTTACCACTGACATCCTTTAACCATGAATTTTATTTCCATCATTTTCCTTCGTTGTATAAACTGAGCAGTAGGGGTGAAATGTCTTACACACTTTTTAAACCGAGATCTTCGGTCTTGGTCTTTGTACCGTTTCTCCTGGGTGGTCTTGGGTTTAAAAAAATGTAAACTAACAATTAAGATATATTTTATAAAGAACCGACAAGTTAAACCAAGGAAGAAGAGATAGAACTACACTTCTTGACATTAAAATTGCTAAACCACGAAGACGATGTGCTACAGACTCGAAATTTAACCAACAGGAAGAAGATGCTATGATACGCAAATGATCAGCTTTTCAGAGCATTCACACAAGGTTGGTGCCGGTGGCGACACCTACAACGTACTGACATGTGGAAAGTTTTCGACCGATCTCTCATACACAAACAGCAGTTGACCGGCGTTGCCTGGTGAAACGTTGTTGTGATGCCTCGTGTAAGCAGGAGAAATGCGTATCATCACGTTTCCGATTTTGATAAAGGTCGGATTGTAGCCTATCGCGATTGCGGTTTATCGTATCGCGACATTGCTGCTCGCGTTGGTCGAGATCCAGTGACTGTCAGCAGAATATGGAATCGGTGGGTTCAGGAGGGTAATACGGAACGCCATGCTGCATCTCAACGGCCTCGTATCACTAGCAGTCGAGATGACAGGCTTCTTATCCGCATCGCTGTAACGGATCGTGCAGCCACGTCTCGATCCCTGAGTTAACAGATGGGGACGTTTGCAAGACAACAACCATCTGCACGAACAGTTCGATGACGTTTGGAGCAGCATGGACTATCAGCACGGAGAACATGGCTACGGTTACCCTTGACGCTGCATCGCAGACAGGAGCGCCTGCAATGGTGTACTCAAAGACGAACCTGGGTGCACGAATGGCAAAACGTCATTTTTTCGGACGAATCTAGGTTCTGTTTACAGCATCATGATGGTCGCATCCGTGTTTGGCGACATCGCGGTGAACGCACATTGGAAGCGTGTATTCGTCATCGCCATACTGGCTTATCACCCGGCGTGACGATATGGGTTGCCACTGGTTACACGTCTCGATCACCTCTTTTTCTCATTGACGGCACTTTGAACAGTGCACGTTACATTTCAGATGTGTTATGCCCCGTGGCTCTACCCTTCATTCGACCGCTGCGAAACCCTACATTTCAGCAGGATAATGCACGACCGCATGTTACAGGTCCTGTACGGGCCTTTCTGGATACAAAAAAATGTTCGACTGCTGCCCTGGCCAGCACATTCTCCAGATCTCTTACCAATAGAAAACATCTGGTCAATGGTGGCCGAGCAACTGGCTCTTCACAATACGCCAGTCACTACTCTTGATGATCTGTGGTATCGTGTTGAAGCTGCATGTGCAGCAGTACCTGTACGCGGCATCCACGCTCTGTTTGACTCAATGCCCAGGCGTATCAAGGCCGTTATTACGACCAGAGGTGGTTGTTCTGGGTATTGGTATCTCAGGATCTATGCACCCAAATTGCGTGAAAATGTAATGTCACTTGTAGTATAATATATTCGTCCAATGAACACCCGTTTATCATCTGCATTTCTTCTTGGTGTAGCAATTTTAATGGCCAGTAGTGTACAATGGACATGTTATTCCATGGACTTTTGCGCTTCTATGCATGAACTATCTTTCCTTTGTCATTCGCCTATCTTATCTGCTTGGATTCCGACCTAAGAGGACGTTCTTGTGTAATGCTCTTCTTGCTGTACCAGCTAATAATGTAAGTTGTAATTAAAACCAGAAAAATATAATGGTTATTGTGTCAAAAGAATTTGTGTATGTGGTCAATCAATTTGTAATCTGATACCTGGATTATCCGAAGTAGATATGGGCCTTAACAAAGAATTTTCAATGTTACGCCATCTTGGAAAATCTTTAACATTTTTCTTTTAGCTCATCTACGAGACGGGCCGTCGGTTAGGACAATTAACTTTCTTGCAGATCCTACGAGCCCGGTGGCCGCTGATAATAATTTACCCATTTTTACTTACAGCTTTTCCTTATATAACGAGATAACACAGCAGGCAGTAAAGGTCTGGTCACAGGATTCCAGTTCCATTGTAGGATTTCACTTGTAGATGCTAATCTTGTTATTTTGTATCGGGGATCGAGACGAAACCACGATATTAAGTTACGTATTGCAGTAGCTTACATCAAACAGACTTGTGAAATATTCTCTGGTGCAATAAGCACACTACTTCTCACGAGCCTGGAGTAATATCTGTGGTGTTGGGTAAAGAAGGGAAGGACAATTAAGTATGGACGATTACGTAACTACCCTATGAACTGAGCTGGTTTATTAATTACTGATCTGTGTCGGGCTAACATAAAAGATATTGCACTATTAAGAACATTCTTGTGTGTCATTTTTAGAAAAGTGTTTTCAATCGCTACTATTGACTCATTAAGAATACGCTTACATTGGCAGACTGCCGTATGCTTTTTACATATCACTGTTTTTATATTTTTACATTACATCTTTCAATCTTATTATTCGTACTGGGCTCTTGTACATGTTCTACATCACCCGTTTCTCCCTACAATTATTCATATTTCCTCAGAGTTTCGAACATCTTGCACTATTTGACATTGTGGAACACTTTTTCTGGTCGACAAATCCTATGAACATGTCTAAATTTTTCTTTACGTCTTGCTTCCATTATCAACCGCAACGAGAAAACTGCCTGTCTGGTGCCTTTGCCTTTCCTATAGCCAAACTGATCGTCACAAAACATCTTCGACGTTCTTCCCCCTTCTTCTCTATATTATTCCTGTCAGCATGAGCTGTTAAGCTGATTGTACAACAGTTCTCGGACTTGTCAGTTCTTGCAATCCTCGGAAGTGTGTGGATAGTATCTTTCCGAAAGCCAGATGGTATATAGCCAGATTCATACACTATACACACCAACTTGAATAGCCACTTCACCAATGATTTTAGAAATTCAGATGGAACATTACCTATCCGTTCTGCCTGATCTAAAATCAATGAAAATTATTTTAAAATCTCATTTTCATACAAGATGGTCTACCTCTTCGATATCGACATCTGTCTCTTCTTCTATCACATCAGACAAATCATCCGACTCACAGAGGCATTTCTTTTTCTATTTCTTCACATTTTTATACATCCGTTGCGTCTTAGCTTCCCTTCAGTTGCTATTTATTTCATTCCCAACGACTTGTATTCCGGCATTTCCCTGAACATTTTTGTACTTCCTTTCTTTCATCGATCAACTAGCTTCTTCGGAGTTACCTTATTCGTTCCTGCTCTTTCCTTTCCAACTTCGGTGATTGTCCTATTTAGAGATGTCCATCACCTTCAAATGAACTACCTACTGGGCTATTCCTTATCATAGTATCTATACTCCAAGAGAACCTGAAGTGCACCACATTATTCCTTAGAACTTTTATATTCAACTTCTTTCAGTATTGATTCTTCCTCACTAATCTCTTAAACTTCAGCCTACTCTTCATCAGAGTCTGTATCTGCTTAGAAATCAGTATCTGTTTTCGGAATTTCTGACTGATCATAATGCAATCTAACGGAAATTTTCCGTATCTCCTGCTCTTATCCATGTTATCTCCTCCTGTTGTGATTCTCGAGGAGAGTATTTGCTATTACTAGCTGAAATTCCTTGCAAAAATAAATTATTGTTTGTGTTCTCTCATTTCTAGTACCAAGCCCATATTCTCTCGTAACCTTTTCTTCTAGTCGTTCTCCTACAGCCACTTTCAGTCCTCCATTATTAAAAGATTTTCATCTTCCTTTCATAATGAATAACCCGTTTAATGTACTCATATAATTTATCTATCTCTCCGTCTTCAACTAGTGGCATCGGTATGTCTGCTTGAACTATCGCTGACGATGCTGATTTGCTGTTGATCTGATGAGAACAACCGTATCACTGAACTATTCACAGTGAGTCACTCTAGGCCTTACCTTCCTGATCATAATGAATCCTGCTCCAGTTATACCACTTTCTGCTGCTGTTGATATCTCCCTAAGCTCACCTGACCAGAAATCCATGTTTTCTTTCCATTTCACATCACTGACTCCTAATATATCGAGACTGAGCTTTTATGTTTCCGTTTTAAGGTTTTCTTGATTCTACACCACTTTCAAACTCCTGACATCCCACGTCCCGACTTGTGGAACGTTATCCTTTCGTTATTTATTCAGTCTTTTCTCATTGTCGCCCTAACGTTGGCAGTCCCCTCCCGCAGATTCGAACGGGTAACTAGTCTGGAATGTTTTGCTAATTCTGAGTTAACAGATTTGCAGAAGACTTTGGGAACTGTACCCCACAAGAGGCTTGTAATCAAATTGCGTGGTTGTGGAATATCCTATCAGTTATGTGACTGGATTCATGATTTCCTGTCTGAGAGGTCACAGTTCGTAGTAACTGGCTGTGGCACTGAGCACTATGGGACTCAACTGCTGAGGTCATTAGTCCCCTAGAACTTAGAACTAGTTAAACCTATCTAACCTAAGCACATCACAAACATCCATGCCCGAGGCAGGAGTCGAACCTGCGACCGGGGCGGTCCTGCGGTTCCAGACTGCAGCGCCTTTAACCGCACGGCCACTTCGGCCGGCTCGTAGTAACTGAGGGAAGTCGTAGAGTAAAACAGACTGATTTCTGATGTTCCCCAAGGGAGTGTTATAGGCCCTGTGCTGCTCCTCACCTATATCAGCGATTTAGGAGATAATCTGAGCAGAAGTCTTATGTTGTTTGCAGATGACGCTGTCGTTTATCGGCTAGTAAAGTCATCAGAATATCAAAACAAAATGCATCCTAAATAGCGAAACGTGTGAGGTCATCCACACGAGTGCTAAAAGCAGTCCGTTAAACTCCGGTTACACAATAAATCAGTCAAATCTTACGGCCGTAAATTCCTCTAAATACCTACGAACTATAATTACGAACAATTTAAATTCAATATGTTGTGGGGAAGGCTAACCAAAGACTGCGTTTTAAAGGCAGGACAAACAAGAAAATGTAACAGATTTACTAAAGAGACTGCCTACACTACACTTGTCCGTCCTCTTTTAGAATACTGCTGCGCGGTGTGGGATCCTTACCAGCTAGGACTGATGGAGCACATCGAGAAACTTCAAAGAAGGGCAGCACGTTTTGTATTATGGAGAAATAGAGGAGAGTGTGTCACTGAAATGATACAGAATTTCGGTGGGCATCATTAAAACAAGGGCGTTTTTCATTGCGTCGGAATATTCTCACGAAATTAGAATCAACAACTTTCTCTTCCGAATGCGAAAATACTTAGTTGACGCCGATGTACACAGGGACAAACGATCACCATTGCAAAATAAGGGAAATCAGAGCTCCTACCGAAAGATATAGGTATTCGTTTTTCCCGCGCGCAGTGCGAGATTGGAACAATAGAGAATTATTATGAAGGTGGTTCGATAATCACTCTGCCAGGCACTTAAATGTGATTTGAAGAGTGTCCGTATAGATGTAGATCATTACGACGCTTTTTCAGTTGCATGTCACATTTCATGTGGATATACATTATGTGTCTTTCATGCAATCTTTTCCACTCTAACATTCTGCGTGGTGTCTGTAGTTCTATATCCTGTCTCCCTACCACTTTCGCGCATCGACGCTCTGAGCGTGTTTTTTAGGGAATTTACTAGTTCGAACCTGAGACCTGTTGCTGGTAAGGAGACGCCAGACCACACATGTCACGTAGAATTCAGAAGAGTTCAGTGAGACTAGCGATGATATAACCAAATACTTAATGATTTCAGCGTCAGCTCCACTGTACTCCCTGTAAAAGAATCTTAATACTAACTAAATTTAGTGGAAGGGGTTCAAGGCTTTCCTATTTTTAGTTACCTGGTAAAATAACGTCCAAAAAGCAGTTAAGTTTACCTCTGAAAATTTTATTCTACTCACAAAACATTGTATATAAATTGCACTATTGATAAAAGAAAGTGTTTTAATACAGGATGATAAAAACCAACTGCGTTCAACAAAAATGTGAACGAATATTCCTTGAATGGGTTTCCAAGTTCTACAATGGACCGAAGGATGACCTATGCCATATCACATCTATAATCTAGGTTTAAATTACGTTTCACAAGAGAGACAATTATCAAAATGGTCTACAGTGACCCTCAATTATCTTTAATTACTTATCTAACTTGTCGGAAAAATACAGTGGCTGATGTGGCTTCTCAATAACTATACAACAGAAAAATCATCGCGTTTCAGATTTTTACTTCAAGTGGCAAATGTGAACACCATGAGCTTTAATTGACGATCGACACTAGTATTACGCAAAAAGGGGGTGTAACAGATGAGACTTCTGCAGTTCTGAGTGAAGCTTTATGCGCTGTTATGCGGCATCGCGTGCGTTCATTACCTTGTCGGTGTTCGTCAGGGGGCAGCGGCCGGTGCAGCTCCGTCCAGCTCCTCGTCTCGGAAGCAACTCTCTCCTAACATCTCCTTACTACCATTTACCGAAGTTGGTTTAAAAAAAACTATCTGTCTGTGTTTTCATCTGACCAATCAGGGTCTCAATGCTAACCTTAAGTTCCGCCAACAAAAATTCTGTCCATCCAATGAGAAACGTTATACTTATCGTGGTGGGGCAATGTTTTTAAAGTTTGCAACGTAACAGAGACGTGAAAAAGTCTCACAGTAAAACTTGCGGCTGGGGTGTGGTCCTAGCAGTTAGCTGGCGACGTTGGTGTCCGTCCCTTATCGTAGGGCCTTCCTGCTTAACACGGTTCTGCTCTCGGCTTCTGTTCTCGTTTCTCCCCTCGGAACTGCGTTGTCTCACGGTGGGAAGGTATGATATGCATTTAGGCATTCTTGTGTTAGTCTGTGGTATTCCATTTGCTCACTCGTTACTCGTATTACTTTGGTTACTTTAACGTCACGTTTTATTCGGAGCTATGTCACATACTACTGGATTTGCTTATCATGTCAGGGTTTTCATGGAAGGTGTTAGATTTGCCTGACACCTTACATATCACCACCCTTCGAACTTAATTTTTGTACTGAAGTTAGGCAATGATTGAATCGTTGTCTAAGCCAGTCAATAATTATTCTGTTGTCTATATTTTGTGGCCTACTGTTCAGCCACGTTATTCTGTTCTATGCTAGTTTGTATTACTAATTTATATTTTTATATTCTTCCACAGTATTATCAAAGATATGTTTTTATTGACAAGGGAAGAATATTTTTATTCTATTATTAATTTTAAATTATTTTCTTTCTTTATTTAAGTGTGAAGTTTGTTTTTTAAGAAGTTTGTTATCGAAAGTGATGAGTCTTTCACATCGATTTTCTTAGAAATATATTTTGTTATAAATGTAGTAATTAAGTAAAATCTATTCCTAACACATTTTCTAAATATCATGTACAAGTAAAATGTTTTTGTTTCTAGACACTTATTTCAACATTGTTACACTAACAAATAAGAATTATTTCCAAGAATTGCTTTGACAAAGAAATACATACACAAGTATTGAGATATTATCCTAACAAATGGTACCAATGTTAAAAAAAAGGGAAAACATCCAACAAGATAATTTTTTATTCTTTGTTTTTATAAGGATAAAATAAGTAAAATATAGTTATTCTTTTATTTTTGTGAGGAGAAAATAAGTGGCATTTAGTTTTAGTGTTTATTACGCCTTACTTTTGTTCTTTATATACTGTCCATTTCAGAATTAATGACTTATTTTTATCGACAGTCTATTTTTTACTGAAGTCCATAGTCAATGACTTATTTTGTAATTTATTAGCTGTCTGGTGTGCTTAACTTATTTAGTTTTTCAGTCGTTTCTTTTGCACAATTCCTACATCACATAATTTGATTTCACAGATTCACACAATCCTATGAATGTTTAAACATGAGGTTGGCGAATGTTTTTTGCACGAAGGTGATGGATTTGAGCGAGATGGATGTGGGCAAGTACTTGACATACAGCTTCGTTCGTCGTTCCTTGTTATTTTTGCAAGTGTGTGTTGCTGTTGTGGAGGTCCCATAATGGAATGGAGCTGTCAGTGCAGAATCTCGTGGTTTACTGGCTTTGTATGCGTGAAAGTCATCGTTATGTGTCGCTGAAAGCGGTCGTTTTTCGATGTAATACTTCGCAGACAGTAGGGTAGGGATTTGCGGAAGGTATGTCGTCTATTCTTCACCCATATTCTTCCTTGGTCTCAATCCTGCGAATCTTCAACTTCTGTTCTTCCTGCTTTTTCTCTGCTTCTTAGTTGCTTCTTGGTTCGGATATGGAAATATTTATTGATAACTAGTCGCTTATAAGTTCTCCTCTTAGCTACAGTTTGATTAATTGTTTGGGCATGTCCTTTTTACTTTGTGGAAGTTTTCTTCAGTTTCGTGCATCAGCATGTAGTTTAATAGCAGTAGTGTGACTTTTATACATATTTTTTTGCCAGTGGTGGCTTGCCCAAGCGGTCTTCTCGTTGGGCCGTTTTTTGCTTGCTCCGCTGAGTGGGGGCGTTCCGGGGTTTACCAGCAGTTAAAGTCCGGTGTTTGCTTGTCAGTCCCTGCACCGGTCCCTTCTGGCGTTCGGTGTCCTGTCGTGTCTCTGCCGGGTTCTGCCACTGTGTCCCAGCAGGGTCCACTTAGCGTCCAGATTGACAGCCCACTTCCGATACAAGGGCCTTCTGTTGGCCTCACTGTCCTTTCCTTTCTCTCGACGCTTCTGCCTTGTACAAATCGTGTCTTGCTAATTACGTCCTTTTCTTTCTTGATACTTCTCTCGTTGCAATTTGTGGGTCATTGCATCTCGTCCTTGCTTGAGTTCTGACAATGGTTCTTACAAAAAGTTTTACTTATAATCATCTAACATACGTCTAGTATCCACATTGTTTTACACCTTCATAAAAAGCTTTACAAATATCGGCACCCTTTCCATGTTACGGGCAACGGCCTTGCCGCTGTGGATACACCGGTTCCCATCAGATCACCGAAGTTAACCGCTGTCGGGCGTGGCTGGCCATTGGATGGGTGACCATCCAGGCCGCCACGTGCTGTTGCCATTTTTTGGGGTGCACTCAGCCTCGTGATGCCAATTGAGGAGCTACTCGACCGAATAGTAGTGGCTCCGGTCAAAGAAAGCCATCGTAACGACCGGGAGAGCGGTGTGCTGGCCACATGCCCCTCCTATCCGCATCCTCAGCTGGGGATGACACGGCGGTCCGATGGTCCTGATGGGCCACTTGTGGCTTGCAGACTGAGTGCTTTCCATGTTACATTTCTAAGATATTTTGAGTCTTAACGTCTACAAAAATCCTCAAATTCGTTTTTTTTATTTTTTTGTGTAGTGTCGTGGTGTATAGCATTTTAGTATTTCATGCTGTTAGACTATCTACGCCTTATCCCTTCACCTTAATCTATGGTACTAATGGTGTTATTTTTGTTTTTTGTTCTTATTGAAACTACTCTATTTTTCCCACCTTCCTCTCTGTTAATTCTTCTTTCTCCTGACGATCTTATATGCAACATAATCTTGAAATATTGTGCTGATTATTTACCAGTAATAGAATTAATCTTCAAACTTTTTGTTATGGCTCACATGGTGAAGTCCTAAGGTTTTGCCTGTTTTGGGGTTCATTAGTTCCACAGCATTATCATGAGCAATTCGGCTAATTATGACAGGTCCTTTGTATGCAGCGTAAAACTTATGTATTTTTTGTTTCTGTTTGCTGGAGAGATGGTGTGTTTTTACAGATACTTTCTGGCCTACTGAGAATGTTCTTTTAATTGCTGTTCTCTCCCGTCTTTCTTTTCTTTTAATGGCTGCCTTTCTGATGTTGAAGAGTGCTGTTGCTATGACTTGTTTATGCTGTCTACGTGGTACAATAGGAAATCTAACATTTTCTCTGGTTATGTTTGGGGGTTCAATATTTTTAAGTACAGTAACCGGAGGTAGTTGTGTAGTGCTATGTGGCGTTTCATTTATTACTTCTTGAAAATCTTTAAGGTATATATCCCAAGTGTTGTGTCCTTTGCCTGCATATAATCGGCATAAAGTGCCTATGTCCTTCATAAATCGCCTGCTGGATTTACGCTAGGTTTCTACTTAGATATGTAGATGGGTTTTATTTTGTGTTGTTTTAACGTGTTCTGCCATTGCACTGATTTGTATTGTGGGCCATTATCCGAAATTGTTCGTTACACTCGACCTACTTGTCTGAGAAAATCTTCTCTAAATGCTTTACTTATAGTAAGACCTGTTGCCCGTTATAATGGTGTCAAGGTAACATATTTAGAAGTAAGTTCCAAAACGACAAATATGAAAATATATCCATTTTTTGTGCTAGGAAAGGGCCCCATTAAATCTGTTGCAGCAATTTGTTTTAATCTTTTAGGGATTATTGGAAACATACGTGACTTGGTTTGGAAAGTGACGTGTTTAGCCCTCATACATTTTTTGCATTTGACTAATACTGTTCTAATTCGTCTTTCCATATTAGCAAAATGACTTGTTTGTTTTATTTTTAAAAAGAATTTCTTTGGTCCAAAGTGGCCATTACTTAAATGTGTATAGCATATGTACTTATTAATTAGTTCATCTGATATATAAATTAACCATTCATTCGTTGCAACATTTCGTCTAAAAAATAAAACATTGTTTTTTACGAGTTAGTACTGTCGAATGTCTGGAAAATCCTTACTTCTCAACTTGTCTTTGATCCCTAGTATTTCGGGATCCTTGTCCTGTTCTTTGCCTATGTTTTTCAATGCTGTCGTAATGTAGTTTTCGAAAGGTACTTGTTTCATATTGTACATTGTAAACTGGTCTTCTGCTGCTTCCAAACCTATGTTGTTGCATGCACCCTGTGGACATCGTGATAAAGCATCTGCTAATACATTTGCTGGTCCTGGTATGTGTGTAATAGTGAAGTCATATTCTTGTAGTATTAACATCCATCTGGCTAACCTCCCATGAGTTAGTTTGGCGGATAACAGCAATTCTAATGCTTTGTGGTCAGTGTATACTTTTGTTTTTCCTCCGAATAGGAAGTATCGAAAACGTTGGCAGCCCCATACAATGGCCAATGCTTCCAACTCCGTGACTGAATAGTTTTTCTCGCTTTTTGTGAGTACCCGACTGGCAAATGCAATTGTTCTATATGATCTTAGCCCTGCCTGTTCGTATTCTTGGAATAAAACATCTCCTAAACCTGTTTCCGCGCTATCAGTGGCCATACAAAAATTTTGTCTTCGATCAGGATGTGCTAAAATCGGTGCTGTTGTTAGTGTGTTTTTCGCTTTTAAAAATTCTTCATTGGATTGTTGATCCCATATCCATGGCGTGTTTTTTCCAGTCATTGCACATAGGCGTGGTGTTGCGAGAGAGTCGATCCAAATAAATTTTTTATAGAATCCGGTGAGACCTAGAAATCCTCTGAGAGTTTTCTTATTATATGGAGTACAGAATTCTTTGATTGCCGTTAGTTTTTCTGGGTCGGGCATTACCTCTTTCTCGGAAATTGTGTGTCCTAGAAATTTGACCTCTCGCCTTCCAAATTTGGATTTTGTTATATTTACTGTGACCCCATGCCCTTTCATTATCTGTAAAAACTGATTTAATGTGTCGTTGTGATGTTCCCAAGAGGGTTCTGCTATAATCACATCATCAACATAACAAGTAAGTTTTTGTGAAATTTCAGGACTGAGTATAGTATTAAATCCCCTAATAAACGCTGCTGATGATATGTTTAAACCAAATGGCAATCGTTTAAACTGGTAACATCTACCGAATACGATAAATGCTGTAAATTTTCTACATTCTGGGGCCAATTATATTTGCCAGAAACTACTCCGTAAATCAATTGATGAAAATATCTTAGCACCGTGGAAGTTTTGTATCCATTCCTCTAATTTTTCTGATCGATCTGTCTCAGTGATTATGATTGTGTTTATCTGTCTCGAATCAAGCACTAACCTGATGCTCCCATCTCGTTTTTGTACAATATGAAGTGGGCTGTTATATGTGGAGCTAGCTGGTTCAATAATATCGTCAGCTAACATTTTAGACATCTCCTGGAATACTTTATTCCTGTAGCTTAATGGGATTGTATAGGGTGGCCTCTAAATGGTTTGTGTTGTTTTACTTCAAACTTGTAATGAAAGTGTTTAATACACCCAGTCTTAGATAAAAATACCTCTGTTTTATCTCGTAAAATACCCTCTAATTCTCTTTTACTGTGTTCCGAAATACCTTGAACTTCTTGCAATTTTTTGTCGATTTCTTTATGGACTTCTAACATGAGTTGAGGCGATTCCCCCTTTTGTGCATACCATTCTAATTCTTCATCCTCTTTATCTCGCGTCATTCTTAATTGTTTGTTTATAACTGGTATTTCTTCTAATTTTAGCTTTTGCTCAAAGAGAAGTGTGACATTCCCGAATGTTACGCTACCTTTCCCCATATCTATTATCGATCGTCTCTCATTTAAAAAATCTGCACCTATAAACCAATCTATAGTTAGTTTAGGTATAATCACGAACTTGGCTTCGATCTTTTGACCTTGACACGAAAGAGTTAACCTTGTTTGTCTCATAACTTCCGCAGCATTGTTTCTAATAAGACCTCTTACTTTAATCTTACGTGTTTTCAGAACTGGCAATTCCTCATTGGCATTACACTGCATGAATAAATTTTCTGAGATCGCAGTCAGTACACTTCCGCTATCAATTACAATATTGACTGGGATATGCTTTACCATGGCCTTCACAATTGGTTGAATTTGAAAGGGTTGGTTCTGTTCTTCTTCTTCTTCTTGCATCAACGAATCCTCCTCTGAATCATATATGAGTCTCTTTAGGAATTTCCCTTGTGAATTCGAACTTTCTGTAGGATAAGCTTCGACTGCTACTTCTCTCTCTTTTATTTCCTCTTCTCTATTTCTTCCTTCATTTACACTTTCTTCAACATCCTCTACTTTTTCCTCATCCTCGTATATCTTCTCCTTCTTCGTCGCTACTTCCACATTATCGCATCTAATTGCTGTAATTATCGCTTCATAACTTCCTTCATTATAAACGTTGGGTTGTGTGCCCACTCGTAACTTATTTTCAGCTTCTGTCGACTGCGCATTATCCTCATTGAATTCACTTTCCCTGGTTTCCATCTCAAATAGCTTTGCAATATTACTTCGTCCTTTCCTCCTACATTCATTGTGCATGCCTCTGGTAATTCATCTTCCTCGTCAGTATTCTCCCAATTAATTTCGTCCCAACACGATATAGTTATTTTCTTGTCTTCATGTTCATCTGGTCCCTGCGGATTTGTTTCTTCCTCCTTCTCTTCTCGTGATAAGATTTTTACTTCTCTGTTCAAGGTGCTGCAATTCTCCTGGGTCGGTGCGTCATTCTCTTTGGCATGGGCGCTTAGCTGTCAAATCGAACGTTTATCGGGGTTTGGTGGCCTTACCTCCATCTCTTCTATTTGTATTCTTTTTTCTTGTTCAGCTTGTTGATAGTGGTTTCTTTGTTGATAATTTGTCGGTCTATTGTTTCTCCAGTACCCGTTCCGGTTGTCGTTATTCCCTCTGTAATAGTTGTTGCCGTTCCTGTGTGAATTATAGTTATGCCATATTCTCTTCTAAATACACTCCTGGAAATTGAAATAAGAACACCGTGAATTCATTGTCCCAGGAAGGGGAAACTTTATTGACACATTCCTGGGGTCAGATACATCACATGATCACACTGACAGAACCACAGGCACATAGACACAGGCAACAGAGCATGCACAATGTCGGCACTAGTACAGTGCATATCCACCTTTCGCAGCAATGCAGGCTGCTATTCTCCCATGGAGACGATCGTAGAGATGCTGGATGTAGTCCTGTGGAACGGCTTGCCATGCCATTTCCACCTGGCGCCTCAGTTGGACCAGCGTTCGTGCTGGACGTGCAGACCGCGTGAGACAACGCTTCATCCAGTCCCAAACATGCTCAATGGGGGACAGATCCGGAGATCTTGCTGGCCAGGGTAGTTGACTTACACCTTCTAGAGCACGTTGGGTGGCACGGGATACATGCGGACGTGCATTGTCCTGTTGGAACAGCAAGTTCCCTTGCCGGTCTAGGAATGATAGAACGATGGGTTCGATGACGATTTGGATGTACCGTGCACTATTCAGTGTCCCCTCGACGATCACCAGTGGGTATGGCCAGTGTAGGAGATCGCTCCCCACACCATGATGCCGGGTGTTGGCCCTGTTTGCCTCGGTCGTATGCAGTCCTGATTGTGGCGCTCACCTGCACGGCGCCAAACACGCATACGACCATCATTGGCACCAAGGCAGAAGCGACTCTCATCGCTGAAGACGAAACGTCTCCATTCGTCCCTCCATTCACGCCTGTCGCGACACCACTGGAGGCGGGCTGCACGATGTTGGGGCGTGAGCGGAAGACGGCCTAACGGTGTGCGGGACCGTAGCCCAGCTTCATGGAGACGGTTGCGAATGGTCCTCGCCGATAGCCCAGGAGCAACAGTGTCCCTAATTTGCTGGGAAGTGGCGGTGCGGTCCCCTACGGCACTGTGTAGGATCCTACGGTCTTGGCGTGCATCCGTGCGTCGCTGCGGTCCGGTCCCAGGTCGACGGGCACGTGCACCTTCCGCCGACCACTGGCGACAACATCGATGTACTGTGGAGACCTCACGCCCCACGTGTTGAGCAATTCGGCGGTACGTCCACCCGGCCTCCCGCATGCCCACTATACGCCCTCGCTCAAAGTCCGTGAACTGCACATACGGTTCACGTCCACGCTGTCGCGGCATGCTACCAGTGTTAAAGACTGCGATGGAGCTCCGTATGCCACGGCAAACTGGCTGACACTGACAGCGGCGGTGCACAAATGCTGCGCAGCTAGCGCCATTCGACGGCCAACACCGCGGTTCCTGGTGTGTCCGCTGTGCCGTGCGTGTGATCATTGCTTGTACAGCCCTCTCGCAGTGTCCGGAGCAAGTATGGTGGGTCTGACACACCGGTGTCAATGTGTTCTTTTTTCCATTTCCAGGAGTGTACATAACCGGTTCTTTGTTGAAATCTATTGCCGTTTCTTGGTGCGAAGTTATCACTTGGTTCGTAATTATTGTTTCTTCGTACTGTGTCTTGTGGATTCCACTGCTTTTTGCTTTCGTTTTCACTTGCGCTTCGTCTTTTTCTTGCGTCATCTTCCGAAAATATGAACTCTAGTTCCCTTAGAATGCCTTTAAATGCTTCGACGTCATTGCCTCCGCGACCTACTAATGATTGCTGGTATTTCAATGGTAGCTTCATCGCGCATAATTTACTCAACTCTCCATCACTGTATGGTACATCTAAGCATTGATTTTTCTTTGCCATTAATTCGAAAATTTTCACGGGACTCTTCTCTCCTGAATTTTCAAAACATGGGTTCTGTAATAATTCGTACTTCACTCTGTTCTGTGCTTCGCTGGACCAATATCGTGAGAGAAACTTCTCTCTGAAATCTTCGTACGATCGGCATGTCGCTGCAACATTCTGCATGGTTTCTGCGACTGTTCCTGACATGTGTGCACATATAAAGCCTAATTTGTGTGCTGGCGTCCAGTGTTCTGGTAATCCCACTCGGAATTGATCAATAAAAGTTCGTGGATGTAATGAGTTTATTCTCGAAAGTGTTGAAATTTTCTGCCTGTGAGGAAATGATCGTTATCGTACTTCGTCATAGTTCCATATGAAATTCGTGATTCTTCGCGATCATTTCTCTCGTCGTTCTTTCCGGTTGTGGTATATCCATTGGATATTGTCAACTGTAACTTTCGCCTACCCTTGCGTAGTATCGTTGGAGTGGTACGCAATAATTTTCTTCCATCGGTTGTGAACGTGTAGCTGAATGCATTGCACTGTACTCTTCGCGACCTGGCTTTCCATTGTCAGGTATTGGTTCGGTATCTTGTCTGGCTAACCTTGCTGCTTCATTGTACGTTCCAAACTGTCTTGAAACATACATTTGTGGTTCCGCATGTGTTTGTGATGACGTTTGTTCATCAAGAATTTCGAAACGTGTTTGTTGCTGTGCAGGCTGTCTGATTTCACGTATGTTACTTTCCGCCTGTGATTGGAATCGCAAATGCGTAATATCTTCGTTAATTGCTTGTTATTCCGGTGCTGTTACAGATACGGATGTGGTTGCAGACACTGTGCTTGTTCGATCCTGTTCACTACGCTCTTCAATGGTTTGCAACAACTCTGTTCGCAATTTCTGAAAATGGCGCTTCGTTTGCGCTTCTATATTGACTATGCGGTTATCATATCTTTTCAGCACTGCTTTTGTGATACGTTTGTGTAAAACACTGTTTTCAACAATTTCACGCGCTGTACCTGCTGCTTGTCTAGTAATTTCGTTTACTGTTTCTCTAGTTTCTTGACTTCTCCCCGGATGTTGTTACGTAATGTTTTGATCTCGTCCTGAATGTCATTACGCAATGTTTGTACGTCCACTTGTACCTTGTCAATGTCTGTTCTCCATTGACTGTGACCTGTTATTAAGTTTCCTATCACTTCTCGAGATTCTTTTGCCTCGTCTTCAATACGACTTAGGTGTAACTGAAATTTTTTGTTTTGTTCTTTAATCGCACGCATTTGTCTCGTGGTTTCTGCATTTTGTTTCGTCATTTCTGCATTCTGAATTTTAATTTGGTTCGCAATTTCTTGATTTTGTCTTGTCATGGTTTCCGTCATTAATTGTAATAATTCTGCCAGATTGGTGGGTCCTATTGAGTTTTCTTCCGACGTCCTACGCTCTGTGTTTTCGCCCAATTGTAGGTTCGCAACCGATTGCATTGAACTGTGCTGTGACACGTTTCTGTTCGCATTCCTTGTACTCTGTGGTGAGGGAGCTCTGATTACTTGTACTATGGGTTCTACGTATTCAAGACGCAAGTTAGAATCCTCATCGACTGTCTCTGTACTTTCCTGCTCCTCTGTCGTATGGTGACTTAACGTTTTCTATGCCTTGCCCTACATTATCCTCGTTATGATGCGTTATATGTCCTATTTCTCGCGATACTGCACCGTCTGTTGTACTGTCCTCAATTCTCTGTCTATTTTCATGCTGGGTCTCTACTTCAATTCGGTCAAGGTCTCGATCTGCCATTGCTAATCTTTCCGAATCCCTTATTTTCTGTTTTAAAAGCCATTTACGCGCCCTATTTGGAGTCAACATGCGATCATACGATCTCACGCGTTTCATAAACTTTTTTGTTCACAAGACTTGACAAACCATTCACTTACTTGTTGGGTCAGAACCAACTTGTCAACGATGTATCCGCCACCTGCGCGCTTGCATTGGAGAGAAAACTTAGTTCTAACAATATTAAAATTCGTAACTTAATTATGCTACTGTCTCTGCCAGAATTTCTCACTTTTATTGAATACTTTATTACTATCTATCACTGCAGCTACTGATTTCGACTATTTATAACATTCAAAAAAAATTTCTTTTTTATTACGAAAAATTTTTTAACAGGATATTTTCCTGACCTAGTTAGGCATGTGGTCGACCTTCACTCATGGTATTTTACCATCCTGGCCGGGTCGCCATTCTCTAACATTCAGCGTGGTATGTGTTGTTCTATATCGTGTCTCCCTACCACTTTCGCGCAACGACGCTCTGGGCGTGTTTTTTAGGGAATTAACTAATTTGAACCTGGGACCTGTTGCTGGTAAGGAGACGCCAGACCACACATGACATGTAGAATTCAGAAGAGTTCAGTGAGACTAGCGATGATACAACCAAATACTTAATGATTTCAGCGTCAGCTCCACTGCACTCCCTGTAAAAGGATCTTAATACTCACTAAATTTAGTGGAAGGGGTTCAAGGCTTTACTATTGTTAGTTAGCTGGTAAAATAACGTCCAAAAAGCAGGTAAGTTTACCATTGGAAATTTTATTCTACTCACAAAACATTGTTTATAAATTGCACTATTGATAAAAGGAAGTGTTTTAATACAGGATGGTAAAAACCAACTGCGTTCAACAAAAATGTGAACGAATATTCCTTGAATGGGTTTCCAAGTTCTACAATGGATCGAAGGATGACCTATGCCATATCACATCTATAATCTAAGTTTAAATTAAGTTTCGCAAGAGAGAAAACTATCAAAATGGTCTACAGTGACCCTCAATTATCTTTAATTACTTATCTAACTTGTAAATTACAGTGGCTGATGTGGCTACTCGATAACTATACAACAGAAAAATCATCGCGTTTCAGATTTTCACTTCAAGTGGCAAATGTGAACACCATGAGCTTCAATTGACGATCGACACTAGTATTACGCAAAAAGGGGGTGTAACAGATGAGACTTCCGCAGTTCTGAGTGAAGCTTTATGCGCTACTATGCGGCATCGCGTGCGTTCATTACCTTGTCGGTGTTCGTCAGGGGGCAGCGGCCGGTGCAGCTCCGTCCAGCTCGCCGTCTCGGAAGCAACTCTCTCCTAACTTCTCCTTACTACCATTTACCGAAGTTGGTTTAAAAAAAACTATCTGGCTGTGTTTTCATCTGACCAATCAGGGGCCGGCCTCGGTGGTCTCGCGGTTCTAGGCGCGCAGTCCGGAACCGTGCGGCTGCTACGGTCGCAGGTTCGAATCCTGCCTCGGGCATGGATGTTTGTGATGTCCTTAGGTTAGTTAGGTTTAAGTAGTTCTAAGTTCTAGGGGACTAATGACCACAGCAGTTGAGTCCCATAGTGCTCAGAGCCATTTGAACCAATCAGGGTCTCAATGTTAATCTTAAGCTCCGCCTACAAAAATTCTGTCTATCCAATGAGAAACGTTATACTTATCATGGTAGGGCAATGTTTTTAAAGTCTGCAACGTAACAGAGACGCGAGAAAGTCTCACGCTAAAACTTGCAGCGGGTGTGGTCCTTTTAGCGTTATCGTAAGATCTATACTGTTCTTCTGGAGGGCTCTAGCTTTTAACATGGGCTGGGGGATGGTCCTGACGTAACAGATACGCGAAAAAGTCTCTCGCTAAAACTTGCGGCTGGGGTGTGGTCCTAGCAGATAGCTGGCGACATGGGTGCCCGTCCCTTATCGTAGGACCTTCCAGCTTAACACGGTTCTGCTCTCGGCTAATCTTCTCGTTTCTCCCCTCGGAACTGCGTTGTCTCACGGTGGGAAGGTATGACATGCATTTAGGCATTCTTGTGTTCGTCTGTGGTATTCCATTTGCTCACGCGTTACTCGTATTACTTTGGTTACTTTAATGTCAAGATTTATTCGGAGCTATGTGACATACTACTGGATTTGCTTATCATGTCAGGGTTTTCGTGGAAGGTGTTGGATTTGCCTGACACCTTACACCACTGCCCACTGCTGTTGATCATAGCTGCTTCCTCCACCTTTAGGGGCACTTTCTCATCTGAAAGGTAAGAAGTGTACTCCTGTCCGCTCCTCTGTCCACCTTGACAAAGCCTTTGGCAGAATCGGAAATCTCCGGTTGCGTATGTTAATGATTTTTATTCAAAATTTATCGGTGGCAGATTTCGAACCCGGAATCGACGACGTTTTGATTACTAATCAAAGACGCTATCTCTAGACAACGTGCTGCAGATGGAAGTAATCTACAGAATATCCACAGGGAAACAAAACAGAAAAATAATATTATATCGGAAGTGATGTAGAGATTATGAAATCTGTTTTTTTCGTATTTTATTTCCCTTTCATCTCGCAGGTAATCCATACAGATTTAGAAAATACATGATTTCGCTAAGTCTCCGAAGGGAAATAGCGGATGTTTCCTTTGGAAAACCACTGCCGATTTATTTTCCTGTAGCACCCCTGGCAGGGCATGTGGAACGAATCTAATGCCTTGGTTTCCTACGGGATTTTAAATCAGAATCTTCTTTTCTTTCTTGATCATCTAAACTACACACCTTCATTACTCACACCTATTTATAACGGAAATACATAAAAGAAGACTGCAATGAATTAACCTTGTCATGACAATAATCAAGGCGTACAAAAATATCGCTAACGGAAAATGAGACTCTCTCACTTCAGACACGACATCCTAAATGCGATGAATAGAGGAACCCTGGCTTGTTCGGTGTACCAGCTCTTTCGAAAAGCTATGACTGAATACCATTTCATTGTTTCTGCCATGCTCTGGAATTTAAACTGGATCGAAAATTTCGTAACAGGCATGTGCTGGCTGAAATGGCTCTGAGCACTATGGGACTTAACATCTGAGTCATCAGTCCCCTAGAACGTAAACCTAACTAACCTAAGGACATCACTCACATCAATGCCCGAGGCAGGATTCGAGCCAGCGACCGTAGCAGCAGCGTCGTTTCGGACTGAAGCTCCTAGAACCGCTCGGCCACAACGGCCGGCGGCATGTGCTGGAAGGAGAGTGTCTGCACATACTCAGAATGGTGTGCTCCTGGGAAGTCTAAAGGAATCGTTGCCATTCATATATTAATCACCCATCGGGTGATGTTGTGCAAGTGTAGAACGTTCCTGGTCAGGACGGATAGATTTTCGATATTTTTGCGGAGCGTTTAAACAGAGAAGTGTATTTGTCACGGACTGTAAGCATTTTCTTACTTGTACAGGTTGCAGTTGAGCAAGCTCAGAATGTTTTCTAAGCCCGTCAGCCAGTTTTGTCAGCTCCAAGAGGTGACCTCTTTCGAAATGTAACTTTTCCATTTTTCGGATCTAGGTCCACAAGGGATTCAGGAGGGAAATACGTCCTGGGTTGCTGGAGGCTGGAGCCGACTC
Organism: Schistocerca nitens; assembly: GCF_023898315.1. Classification (NCBI taxonomy): domain Eukaryota; kingdom Metazoa; phylum Arthropoda; class Insecta; order Orthoptera; family Acrididae; genus Schistocerca; species Schistocerca nitens. The sequence continues at coordinate 94,635,342 of NC_064615.1, read as the reverse complement.
TCTTCGCTGGCTTTAAGCTAGCAGTACGTAACTTCCTTGGCCGCGTTCCTTCTTGGCTATACACAGGGAAAGCGTAGGGCATAAATTAGTTGCCAGGTGTTAAGGGGAAAATGCAGCATCTACTGAGGGTAAAATAAATCGAAGGTCTCGGCCGTAAACAATTGTGACTGATATTCGATGAGATACAGAGCGGTTGCATGTAAAACATTGTATATGATGTGCTTCATTTGTATTAGTTGATATTTCGACGCTGAACCAAGATATGGCTATTTTATCTCTATTTTCAGATTTCTCACTAATGGCTTCTTTGTCAGAATGAGTGTTCGTAAGCTTTGCTAAGTGACAAACCCGTGGCTGATAGTAATAGTATCAACGAATTTTTCGTGTCTGGAAAATACTTTTCATTTAAGTTTTGGACAAATCCGAGGATTTTGAGAATAGCTACCTCTCAGATGAAGTTCCTTAATATGTTTCTGAACGCAAATGCTGTTCAAATGTTGTTGCTAATCAGTTAAATGTGAATAATACACTCCTGGAAATGGAAAAAAGAACACATTGACACCGGTGTGTCAGACCCACCATACTTGCTCCGGACACTGCGAGAGGGCTGTACAAGCAATGATCAGACGCACGCACAGCGGACACACCAGGAACTGCGGTGTTGGCCGTCGAATGGCGCTAGCTGCGCAGCATTTGTGCACCGCCGCCGTCAGTGTCAGCCAGTTTGTCGTGGCATACGGAGCTCCATCGCAGTCTTTAACACTGGTAGCATGCCGCGACAGCGTGGACGTGAACCGTATGTGCAGTTGACGGACTTTGAGCGAGGGCGTATAGTGGGCACGTGGGAGGCCGGGTGGACGTACCGCCGAATTGCTCAACACGTGCGGCGTGAGGTCTCCACAGTACATCGATGTTGTCGCCAGTGGTCGTCGGAAGGTGCACGTGCCCATCGACATGGGACCGGACCGCAGCGACGCACGGATGCACGCCAAGACCGTAGGATCCTACGCAGTGCCGTAGGGGACCGCACCGCCACTTCCCAGCAAATTAGGGACACTGTTGCTCCTGGGCTATCGGCGAGGACCATTCGCAACCGTCTCCATGAAGCTGGGCTACGGTCCCGCACACCGTTAGGCCGTCTTCCGCTCACGCCCCAACATCGTGCAGCCCGCCTCCAGTGGTGTCGCGACAGGCGTGAATGGAGGGACGAATCGAGACGTGTCGTCTTCAGCGATGAGAGTCGCTTCTGCCTTGGTGCCAATGATGGTCGTATGCGTGTTTGGCGCCGTGCAGGTGAGCGCCACAATCAGGACTGCATACGACCGAGGCACACAGGGCCAACACCCGGCATCATGGTGTGGGGAGCGATCTCCTACACTGGCCGTACACCACTGGTGATCGTCGAGGGGACACTGAATAGTGCACGGTACATCCAAACCGTCATCGAATCCATCGTTCTACCATTCCTAGACCGGCAAGGGAACTTGCTGTTCCAACAGGACAATGCACGTTCGCATGTATCCCGTGCCACCCAACGTGCTCTAGAAGGTGTAAGTCAACTACCCTGGCCAGCAAGATCTCCGGATCTGTCCCCCATTGAGCATGTTTGGGACTGGATGAAGCGTCGTCTCACGCGGTCTGCACGTCCAGCACGAACGCTGGTCCAACTGAGGCGCCAGGTGGAAATGGCATGGCAAGCCGTTCCACAGGACTACATCTAGCATCTCTACGATCGTCTCCATGGGAGAATAGCAGCCTGCATTGCTGCGAAAGGTGGATATACACTGTACTAGTGCCGACATTGTGCATGCTCTGTTGCCTGTGTCTATGTGCCTGTGGTTCTGTCAGTGTGATCATGTGATGTTTCAGACCCCAGGAATGTGTCAAAGTTTCCCCTTCCTGGGACAATGAATTCACGGTGTTCTTATTTCAATTTCCAGGAGTGTATTTGAAGCAAGTAAACAATGTTAAGGTGAGTCCTTTTTGTTATTTACGTGAATTTTCGTGACAGAGTCGTGCTGAAATCTCAAGGGGCGTCCTTCATATCACACGTTACCTTTTGCGGTTGTTATCCTTCATTATTTCAAAACGTGGTAATGCAAATCTTAGTGCCATTAACTAAAACAATTCAGACCTTAAAATTTGTATTTTTGAGAGGCTCCGCACCAATGTTTCATCAGTTCGCCCAGCAACTACACAACGGTGCGTCAGAGGCAGCTCATGCTAGGTGCACTCAGGTTGCGAGTTGAACCGTGAAATTTATTTACAAAGAATTTTCTTAAAATTTATTTAATTTATTAGCGATTTATCAAGAACATTAACGCATTTAATCACACTATGTAAACGTGGAAGTAGTTGCCAGAGAGTAACTGATGAAATCAAAATGAATTTGCTTTTAACAAATGGGAATTTTATTCCTAAAAGCTTTTCCTTTTTAAGAAACAGATTTAAAATTATAAGCAGAAAGCACCCTCTAAATATCAAGTTACAATTTATTCAGGCAGAAAGAAACAAATTTTTATGGTATGTATGAGCTTTCGGGCTGAGAACTTTGCCGCTCCCTTTTCACACGTCCGTAGTCACGACCGCTCACAACAACCTGTGAAAGACTACACAGGTGCAAATCTGCAACACACCAGATTACCTTAAAGCAAAAGTTTTAACAATTGACACAATCACACAAACCATGCACCCCCCTTGGAGGGATGGAAATGGTACAAAACTCTGAAATTAAAAGATTAACTTGCCACCGAATGTGCAACTTGATTTTAAGTTCTACGAAAAGTCTACGGTGGAAGGGTGGCAACTTTATATACTAAAATGACTATTTACCATAAATAAAAACCCATGAAATGCAATCTTACATAAAATTATACAAGCTTGGCCAAACATGCTCTACAGTACACATATACCGCCTCTCAAGATGATAGGCAGGATAAAAACATATTTCAGGAATTAGGCCGTTACACTTCAAGCAATAAATTCGTTAACACGCCGAATCCGACAAACATGACAAAGGCATCTCCGAACGACAGACGGACAAAAACTACCTAACAAATGCGGACGAGAGACAGACGAGCAAGCTGGGGACGAGAGACTGACCACGAAAACAACTAAATTTTGACAATAGTAGATCACACAACATATCACCAATCACTTAACTTCTAATAAACTGCGCTCTCCCGAACCGTCCGCTGCCAGCCGCTTCAACGCACGCAGGAAGGCGCGCCGATCTCCCGTATTTCCGGGTGCGCTCCAACCGACCGACTGCCCGCTGTTTCGTCCGCGACTGCTGTTCCGTCGCGACTGCACTGCTCGTGCTGGTTGGTTGGTTGGTGTTGGGATGTTTAAGGGGGACTAAACAGCTAAGGTCATCAGTCCCCCATTCCAAAATCAGGCGAGCCAAAAAGCTACGGAGCAGGTAAAAACCAAAGGGGGAAGAGACGTCCCCCCAGGCGCTAAAAGAACACAAAGGCAGCAACAAACACGACAGACAAGAACAGGACAGAGAAACACCAGACAGAAAGAACAGAAGAAAGGCAGACGGCCGGAGACTGGTTGACTGACCACGAGAACAAAAAAGGGAAAGAGTCAACCAACTGACGGCACACCAGAACAGCAACAGACACAAGGACAAAAGACACAGAAAGAGAAAGGTGCAGGACCTCCCTAAATCGAACCATAAAAAGGACTACCACGGATAAAATGTAAATCATTGTCAGCCATGGAGGCATCGTCGGATAAAACCAAAGCCAAAGTGCCCGGGAGATTAAAAGATTGCCGGAGTGTGCGCAGTCGAGGACACTCCAGCAAAATGTGGCCGACCGTCAGCCGGGAGCCACACCGACACAAGGGGGGATCCTCCTGACGCAACAGATGGCCATGCGTCAGGTATGTATGGCCGATGCGCAGCCGACACAGGACTACCGAGTCCCTGCGAGAAGCCCACAGGGAGGAACGCCACACATCGGTCGTCTCCTTGACAGCCCGGAGTTTATTTGGGGCTGTCATGCCGCGCCACTCAGCAGCCCACATCCCAAGCGCCTTACGGCACAACACCAGCTGCTGGTCGCGAGCCGTAAGGCCGATCTCCAAAGCTGGGGCGTCTATCGCCCCTTTGGCCAGCCTGTCGACAAGTTCGTTCCCCGGGATGCCAACGTGACCTGGCGTCCAAACAAAAACCACCGAACGACCAGAGCGGGTAATGGTGGAAACAGACTCCCGAATAGAGGACACCAGAGGAGAAGAGGGATAGCAGCGGTCGATGGCCTGGAGGCTGCTCAGGGAGTCACTGCAGATGACGATGGACATACCTGAGCAGGAACGCATATGCTCAAGAGCGCGCAAGATGGCCACCAGCTCTGCATTAAAAACACTACAGCCAGCTGGCAAGGAGCGCTGTTCAACATGGCCAGCGTGAGCAAAAGCGTAGGCAGTGCGACCATCAACCAGGGAACCATCAGTGTAGACAGGCTCGCAGCACGGAAATGAGGCCAGGAGCGTAAGAAAACGGCGACGGAGGGCTACAGGCGGAACCGAGTCCTTGGGTCCCTGTGCCAAGTCCAGACGGACGGACGGCCGGGGCAAACACCACGGAGGCGTAGGTGCACGGACGCGGAAGTGAGGCAGAAGAGTGAATGACCCCAGTTCGGACAGCAGGAACTTTACGCGGACAGCTATGGAAAGCCCAGACCGAGGTCGCCGTTCGGGCAGATGGAGGACCGTGACAGGGAAAAGCAGGCGACGATTGGGATGGGCTGGCGAGCAATGAACGTGGACAGCATAGTCGGCGAGCAGGCGATGGCGGCGAATCCGCAGCGGGGGAACCCAGGCCTCGACCAGTAGACTATCCACGGGGCTCGTACGAAATGCGCCAGTTGCAAGCCGAACCCCACAGTGATGGATGGGGTCTAACAACTTCAACACTGAGGGGGATGCAGACCCATAGGCCAGGCTCCCATAATCAAGCCTGGACTGCACAAGGGCTCTATATAATTGCAACAGCGTGCAGCGATCCGCACCCCACGATGTGTGGCTGAGGCAGCGGAGGGCGTTGAGGTGCCGCCAGCACTTTTGCTTCAGCTGAGTAATATGAGGAACCCATGTGAGCCGGGAATCAAACACGAGTCCCAAGAAGCGGCAAGTGTCCACCACTTCAAGCAGGTGGCCGTCGAGGTAAAGTTCAGGATGAGGGTGGACCGTCCGACGCCGGCAGAAGTGCATAACTCGAGTCTTGGCTGCAGAGAACTGAAAACCGTGAGTCAGAGCCCATGATGCTGCCTTCTGAACGGCTACCTGCAGCCTGCGTTCGGCGACTCCCGTAGTCGTGGAGCTAAATGAGATGCAGAAGTCGTCGGCATACAAGGAAGGAGACACCGACGACCCCACGGCCGCAGCCAGACCATTAATGGCCACTAGAAATAAGGACACGCTCAACACCGAGCCCTGCGGGACCCCATTTTCCTGTATATAAGATGAACTAGAGGCGGCACCCACTTGCACCCGGAAAGAGCGGTGCAATAGAAAGGTTTGGAGAAAAACCGGGAGCCGACCACGAAGACCCCAGGCATGCAGCGTGGCAAGAATGTGATGCCTCCATGTGGTGTCATACGCCTTCCGCACATCAAAAAATTCAGCAACAATATGCTGACGTCGGGCAAAAGCCGTACGGATAGCAGATTCCAGCCGCACCAAATTGTCCGTGGCAGTCCGGCCCCGACGGAAGCCACCCTGGGATGGAGCGAGGAGACCACGCGACTCAAGGACCCAACACAAACGCCGCCCCACCATACGTTCGAGCAATTTGCACAAAACGTTGGTGAGGGTAATGGGACGATAGCTGTCCACCGCCAGTGGGTCCGACCCAGGCTTCAAGATGGGGACAATAAGACCCTCTCGCCATTGCGACGGGAACACGCCTTCGCTCCAAATGCGGTTAAATACCGCGAGAATGTGTCCCTGGCAGTCCCTGGAGAGATGCTTCAGCATCTGCGCGTGGATGCAGTCCGGTCCTGGTGCTGTATCAGGGCAATCGGCGAGGGCAGCGAGGAATTCCTTCTCGCTGAAAGGAGCATTGTATTTTTCAGAACGACGCGTGTGGAAGGATAACGGCGTCCGCTCGGCGCGCTCCTTTAGAGAGCGAAAGGCGGGGGGATAAGAGGCAGTCGCAGAGCTCTTCGCAAAGTGCGCGGCAAGCTGTTTAGCAATGGCGGCAGCGTCCGTGCAGACAGCGCCGTCCAAGGAGAGCCCAGGTACACCCATAGGGGTCTGGTATCCATAAATCCGCCGGATCCGGGACCACACGAGCGAGGGGGAGACACGGGAACCCAAGGATGAGATATACCTCTCCCAGCACTCCTGCTTACGCCGTGCAATAAGACGACGGGCCAAGGCACGGAGCCTCTTAAAGGCGATAAGGGTCTCCAGAGACGGGTGCCGCCTATGACGCTGGAGAGCCCGCCTACGGTCGCGAATAGCCTCAGCAATCTCCGGCGACCACCACGGTACAGCCTTCCTCTGAGGGAGTCCAGAAGAGCGGGGAATGGCAGCCTCGGCCGCCGAAATGATGGATGTGGTTAAGACATGGACCACCTCGTCAATGTCACCCTGTGGGGGAGACTCAATGGTTGCAGCAGAAGTAAAAGCCGGCCAGTCAGCCCCGTGGAGAGCCCAGCGGGGCAGGCGCCCAGAAGAATGACACTGGGGCAGTGACAAATAGATGGGAAAATGGTCACTACAACACAGGTCAGGATGCACTCTCCAGTGGAGGGATGGGACAAGTCCGGGGCTGCAAAGAGAGAGATCGATGGCCGAGAAAGAGCCATGAGCCACACTGAAATGCGTGGGAGCACCGGTATTCAAGAGGCTAAGGTCGAGCTGAGCCAACACATGCTCCACGGCCCGACCGCGGTCATCGGAGACATTCCCACCCCATAGAGGGTTGTGGGCATTGAAATCGCCCAGAAGCAGCAAAGGTGGCGGGAGTTGAGCCAGCAGTGCTGCCAAGACATGCCGGGGGAGCTCCCCATCCGGAGGAACGTAAACAGAGCAAACTGTAATAGCCGGCGAGAGCTCAACCCTGGCAGCGACTGCCTCTAAAGGCGTCTGAAGGGGTACTGGCGAGCTACAGACAGAGTGGTGAACAAAGAGGCAAACTCCACCTGACGCTCGGTGACAGGCAACACGGTTCTTATAGTATCCCCGATAACCGCGAAGGGCAGGGGTCCGCATTGCAGGAAACCAAGTTTCCTGCAGAGCAATGCAGAGAACAGGGGAATCACTGAGAAGCATCCGGAGCTCAGGCAGGTGGCGGAAATAACCGCCGCATTTCCACTGGAGAATGGAAGCAGGAAGGGACTGGGAGGGCGTGAAGGCGACTAAGAGGCAGACGGCGCCACAGAGTCAACTGCCGCCACCGGGGGAGAGTCAGCTGAGTCCATAGGAAAGGCCCCCAAGGGTTCTGTGAGGGCGAGATCCGCGGCAGAGGCGAGGATCTCCACCTCATCCCCGGAGCCAGGACTATGTACAGCAGGCGGTGCTGAAACCGCCGGAACGTCCTTCTTCTTGGACACATGCCGTTCCTTCTTCTCACGTCGGCCCTTAGGGTGAGAGGGCTGGGAGAGCTTCTCTGAAGGAGCGTCGGAGGCTGACGACGACGCAGAAGCCCTACGACCAGCAGGTGGCGGAACCTTCAGCCACTGGCTGACATCCGGCTGGGTAGGAGAAGTAACGGAGGAAGGGAGAGCCCCGAGGGACCCCTTCCGCGAGAGAGGAACCGGCAGAGGCAACGCCGGCGGAGAAGGAGGGGGAGGGATCGAGCCTCCCGGTTGTGGAGTACATGTCACTCCCGAAGTAAGCGTGGGGGGAGCGACAGAAGAGGGTTTGCCCCCAACTGCTAAGGGCGCAACAGAGGAAGGCTTGCCCCCAGGCACGAGGGGGGCAGACAGAGAGACACGGCCCCGAGGGCCCACTGAAGGCGGCACAGATGAGGCGACAACCGTCGCTCGCGAGGGCGACGATAACGTGGCTGCAGCATAAGATGTTCGAATGGAAGCAGGATACAACCTTTCGTATTTCTGTTTAGCCTCTCGATAAGTAAGCCGGTCCAGGGTCTTAAATTCCATGATCTTCCGCTCCTTATGAAGAACAGGGCAATCCGGCGAGCATGGAGAGTGGTGCTCCCCACAGTTGACACATACAGGCGGAGGCGCACATGGAGAATCGGGATGAGCGGGGCGTCCGCAATCTCGACATGTAGCGCTGGATGGGCAACGGGAGAACATATGCCCAAACTTCCAGCACTGGAAGCACCGCATCGGGGGAGGGACGTATGGTTTGACGTCACAACGGTAAACCATCACCTTGACCTTCTCGGGCAAGACATCACCCTCGAAGGCCAAGATAAAGGCACCCGTGGCCACCCTGTTGGTCTTGGGTCCTCTATGGACACGACGGACAAAATGAACACCACGTCGTTCCAAGTCGGCTTTCAGCTCGTCATCGGATTGCAACAAGAGGTCACGATGGTAAATAATCCCCTGGACCATATTTAAGCTACTGTGGGGAGTGACGGTAACAGGGACGTCACCCAGCTTATCACACAAGAGCAACGCTCGTGACTGGGCTGGGGAGGACGTCTTGAGGAGGATGGACCCATTCCTCATTTTTGACAACCCCGTCACTTCCCCAAACTTATCCTCCAGGTGTTCCACAAAAAACATAGGCTTCGTCGTAAGAAAGGAGTCACCATCAGTCCTGCTGCAGACAAGGTATTGCGGTACGTAAAGCTCCCGCTTGGCACTAGATCGGCGTCCCTCCCATGGCGCAGCCAACGAGGGGAACGTCTGAGGGTCATAGTGCGCAGCATCAAAGTCGACTCTACCTCGCTTAGAGACGCTGGTGGCCGTGCGACCACCAGCTTGGTGTGATTTATTGCGCTTCATTGCGCCACATCCGCCCAGATGCCACCTACTCCGAACGAGGGCTCTCCCCAAGGGCGCCACCCGGCCAAAGCAACGGGTACCTGGCCGATATCCCGTTGCCCGGAGTCCCCGTGCCCCAGACAAGATGGGCACATACTCCTTGGCATGCATGGGGAGGAAACAGCTCTGGCATCTGTAGTACGATCCCTGCGTGGTCAGGGGGCTACCACCAAGAGGGTACATGACGACCCCACCACAACGGACTGGCTACCGTGCTGGATTTTAGGTGTCTAAAGGGTCCACAGGTGTCGTGGGCGCTAAGAAGAAGATTGCGCATAAGACGAGAAGGACGCAAGCCAGAAGACGTTGGCTGTAAATCCCGCCACACGACAATGGGTAGTATGCAAGATGGTGGTGCATGATGGACCAATAGAAAAACACCACGTAAGGTGTCCTTCCCCAAATGGCACGCACTAACAACGGAAATTTTGAAAAACAAGGTGGTCAAACCCAAGAGGGGACCATCACAGAAGGCCGAAACGTGTGAGACTCCTTTTAGTCGCCTCTTACGACAGGCAGGAATACCGCGGGCCTATTCTAACCCCCGAACCCGCAGGGGGGACTGCTCGTGCGTCTCCCACTCACTTGCAGACACACGAAGGCGGAAATACTGGCTCGGACCCATCCATGCAGATGAAATACGCCCACTGGGAAAACGACGTCTCTGCAGCAGGAAAGGACCGAGCCAAGCTCCACAAGAAGCTCGGAGGACCAGTTACACCGCGGCGTCGTAGCTCGCACCGGCCAGACTGATGTCGCCTGGCTGCGGTGGCCGAGCGGTTCTAGGCGCTCAGTCCAGAGTCGCGCGACTGCTACGGTCGCAGTTTCGAATCCTGCCTCGGGCACGGATGTGTGTGATATCCTTAGGTTTGTTAGGTTGAAGCAGTTCCAAGTTCTAGGGGACTGATGACCTCAGATGTTAAGTCCCATAGTGCTCAGAGCCATTTGAACTATTTTTTATACCGATGTCGTGGGTTGACTCCTGTTGATCTCGTGTCGACCGCGAAGCTACTGCCCTCGCTATACGGCGCGGCTCACTGGACTCACGTGGCGACTTCACATGCGCCGACGCTCAAGACGGACAAGTCATCTTGTGTCTCAGTGCGCCACCGACCAACCGATCGATCCAACAGCCAATGACTGTTGCCTGAGCAAACTCGATCAGACTGGCGGCCTAACGCGCAGACTGAGATGCAGGAACTAAGCCCCGACCGCGCGACCACTCGCTGAATTGTCTTACTGGCGGAGTGGAAAGACTCTCATTTTGCCGGCTTTAAAGGCTGACCCGAACGAAAGACATACTAGCACTCAGGACAGACAGACACTAACTGCCTTACAAACGCGGACGAGAGACGGACTATCAAGCTGGGGACGAGAGACTGACCCACACTCACTCCGACTGATTCACCCAGACTGACCCTGACTGACAACTGGCGAGCTCATAGCGCCCCTTAAATGCACGTGAACAGGCAACATTTCCCCTTTCCCACCAGAGGGAGACACCAAAGCTACGATTTCCAAAGCGGCGCCACCGCCAGAAACGGAGAGCGACTGCTTCACACAACGCGCTGCGACGCGCTCTTCAAAACAGCGTTTTTTACCACGCCTCACGGGTAAGCAGTGCTAAGTGACTACTGCCATATTTCTAACAATAAATTTTTGGATACAATAAACAATTTTTAAAAATTGGTTACTTTAGAAGTATTTAAAAATAATGACTAATCAGAAGAAAAAATCGCAATGGATTTACTTGAAATATATTATTTATGAAATTTTATGGAACATTTACTGTACATGGTCTCAAAGTAATCAACTTCCCCTTTCATCGTTTACAGCCGAGGTCTGCAATTACGGCTGAACAGCACAAAAAAATTTAAAGAACATTTCGGGATAATTATTAGATTGGTAGGGGGAACTGTAGATTATTACTAGTCATGGTCCATTAACAGGCTACATAGTACTGTAATCTAGGAGAAAATTATATAGTATGAAAATTGTAGTAATCTCTAGCTGGTCATAGACCAAACTTCGTCTCCTTGCAAGTACTGGTAACTAGTAGAGATGTGAAATGCAATGACCATATTGGCTCTCTTTTGGGTGATAAGAACTGCATATTAAGGTGCATTTGTAGAATACTGGGCGGACTGCATTTCGTCTGCAAGACAAATTGCATAAAAACAGCTATACGGTACATACTTCACACCCCAACTGTACGGAATCCGTATCATATTTAATTAACTAGGAACATCGAGCGCATACAAGAAAGAGCGCTTCGAATAATCGCAAACCTGTTTGACTGGAGTAAGAGCGTAATAGTGTTTCTGAAAAATCGGAACTGTGACAGCTTCCATGAAAGACGAAGTACATACCACGCAAATCTTCTCACAAGTAGAAGAACCGATTTTCGTGACGAATGTATGAAATCTCTTCAGTGCCCTATGTATCTATGCCGTAGAAATCATGCATATAAAATTAGGCCAGTAACAGCTAGCACAGAGACACACATTCTATTATTTCTCTTTCTGTGGACGATACATGTCTAAACTTCAGTATACGCTGACGGAAAATCAATCGCGAGAGCAAGAAGGAGTTGTGCGACATAGCCGAAAGTTGGTAGGCATGTTTCTACACTGAAGAGGCAAGGAAGCTGGTGCAGGAGCCTAATATCGTGTAGGAACCCCGCGAGCGCGCAGAAGTGCCACAACACGACGTGGCATGGACTCGACTAATGTCTGAAGTAATTCCGGAGGTAACTGACACCATGAATCCTGCAGGGCTGTCTATAGATCCATACAAGTATTAGGGGGTGGAAATATATTCAGAACAGTACGTTGCAAGGCATCCCAGGTACGCTCAATAATGTTCATGTCTTGGGAATATGGAGGCCAGCGGAGCCATTTCAACTCAGAAGAGTGTTCCTGGAGCCGCTCTGTAGCAATTCTAGACGTCTGAGATGTCTCACTGTCCTGCTGGAATAGCACGAGTCCATCCGAATGTACAATGAACATGAATGGATTCAAGTGATCTGACAGGATGCTTACGTACGTGTCACCTGTCACAGTCTATCTAGACCTGTCAGGGGCCCCACAGAACTCCACCTACACACGCCCCACACCATTACAGAGACTCCAACTTGAACAGTCCACTGCTGACACACAGGGTCCATGTACTAATGAGGTCGTCTCCACAGCCGTACACGACCATCCGTTTGATACAATTTGGAACGAGACTCGTCCGACCAAGCAACATGTTTCCATGTCATCAACAGTACGTAGTCGGTGGCGACGGGCCCAGGTGAGGCGTATAGCTTCATGTTGTGCAGTCATCAAGGGCACACGAGTGGGCCTTCGGCTCCGAAATCCCTGATCGATGATGTTCCGTTGAATGGTTCGCACGCTGACACTTGTTGATGGCCCAGCATTGAAATCTGCATCAATTTGTGAAAGTGCTGCACTTCTGTCACGTTGACTGATTCCCTTTAGTCGTCGTTGGTCCCGTTCTTGCAGGATCTTTTTTCGACCACAGTGATGCCGGAGATTTTATGTTGTACTGTATTCCTGATATTCAAGGTTCACTCGTCAAATGGTTGTACGGAAAAATCCTCACATCATCGCTACTGCGGAGATGCTGTGTTGCATCACTCGTGCGCCTACCTTAACACCACGTTCAAACTCTGTTAAATCTTGATAATCTGCCATTGCAGTAGCAGTAACCGTTCTAACAACTGCGCCTGTCACTCGTCTTATAATGGCGTTGCCGATTGCAGTGACGTGCTCTGCCTGTTTACATATTTCTGTATTTGAACACGCGTGCTTGTATGAGTTTCTTCGGCGGTTTGGTGAACACGTGAAAGAAGATATCTATTCAAATTTCGCGCCTGTCGCACTATAAGGATGCAAATAAGGTTTTCTTTAAATACACGCTGTAGCGGTCGTCAGCGTTATTTACCTTTGAGACTGGACTTGGTGAGATTGGTTACAAGGAATCCAGTTGAAGGCCTGCTGTCAACCTGTCTGCGCAACTGACGCACTGGATTTTTTTTTTTTTTTTGATTGGGTTTAAGGGCGCTCAACTGCTGAGGTCATTAGCGCCCAGTCACTGTTGGTAGAGCACATGGAATCTGGGAAAATTCAAGGGGATGGGGGGACACCAGAAGGACCTGACAAGGATGCAGATAAAATAAGTAAAAAGGTTAAATGTCTTTGGACAAGCCAGTTAAAGTTATAAAACGCAGAATACGAGCAGCTGCTCGAACGTCATCAGCTAAAACATCCGGTAAAGTAGATGGCAGGGACAGGATAACACGAAATTGACTAAAACGGGGACACGACAATAAAACATGGCGCACTGTTAATGCCTGTCCACAAGGGCACTGCGGGGCTGGGTCACCGGAGAGCAGGTAGCGGTGGCTAAACCGGCAATGCCCAATCCGCAACCTGGTCAGAATGACCTCCTCGCGCCGAGATGGTCGGGAGGATGTTGTCCAAGCAGTTGGGAGCGGTTTTACTGCCCGGAGCTTGTTTCCTTGGAGGGATGACCAAGCATCCCACCACAACGACACAAGCCTCTTACATACATCCCCACGAACGTCAGATGACGGGACACAATGGGAGGCTGGCCGCGGTAGGAGGACTGCAGCCTTGGCTGCAGCATCCGCAGCCTCATTCCCAGGCACTCCTACATGTCCGGGAACCCACAGAAAGCTGAAAGAACCACCATTATCAGCGAAAGAATGGAGGGACTGCTGTATCCGTTGAATCAAGGGATGGACCGGATAGGGAGCTCCAAGGCTCTGAAGAGCACTGAGTGTGTCAGAGCAGAGTACATACGATGAATGGCGGTGGCGGCGGGCATACTGAACGGCCTGATGGAGAGCAAAAATCTCGGCCGTAAAGCTGGAACATTGGTCGAGGAGCCGGTATTTAAAGGTGGCGGCCCCGACGACAAAGGCACAGCCGACACCATCGTCAGTTTTGGAGCCATCGGTGTAAATAAAGGTGTGTCCGGCAAGTCGAGCACGAAGTTCGACAAACCGTAAGCAATACACTGCAGCTGGAGTACCCTCCTTCGGGAGTGAGCTGAGGTCGAGATAAATATGAACCGGAGCCTGGAGCCAAGGTGGTGTCGGGCTCTCACCCTCTCTGAAGGTGGTAGGGAGGGCAAAATCCAATTGTCGAAGCAAGCGACGGAAGCGGACTCCGGGTGGCAGCAGGGCAGACACATACAACCCGTACTGACGATCGAGAGAATCGGCGAAGAAGGACTTGTAAGAGGGGTGGTCGGGCATAGACAACAGCCGGCAGGCATACCGACAAAGCAGTACGTCGCGCCGGTAGGTCAATGGTGACTCGGCAGCTTCAGCATAAAGACTCTGGACAGGACTAGTGTAGAACGCTCCGGTCGCAAGACGTATCCCCCGATGGTGGATGGAGTTGAGCCGGCGTAAGAGGGATGGCCGAGCGGACGAGTAGACGAAGCTCCCATAATCCAGCTTCGATCGGACTATGGACCGATACAAGCGAAGCAGGACAGTGCGATCCGCTCCCCAAGATGAACCGCTAAGAACTCTGAGGACATTAAGGGAACGTGTACAACGGGCCGCCAAATAAGTGACATGTGGAGACCAACACAGTTTCCTGTCCAACGTGAGCCCTAGAAACTTAGTTGTGTCCACGAAAGGGAGAACAACGGGACCGAGATGTAAGGATGGCGGAAGGAACGCTTTATATCGCCAAAAGTTGATACAAACCGTCTTCTCTTCAGAGAACCGGAAGCCATTTGCCACGCTCCATGGGTAGAGGCTGTCGAGACAACGCTGAAGGCAGCGCTCCAGGAGGCATGTTCTCTGGGCATTGCAGTAGATCGCGAAGTCATCGACAAAGAGAGAGCCTGAGACATTAGGTGGAATGCAATCCATAATTGGATTGATCGCGATGGCAAAAAGGGCTACGCTCAAGACGGAGCCCTGAGGCACTCCGTTCTCCTGGAGGAAGACGTCGGACAATACGGAACCCACACGTACCCTAAACGTTCGATCCGTTAAAAAGGAATCAATAAAAAGGGGCAGGCGACCGCGTAGGCCCCACCTGTGCATAGTGCGGAGGATACCTCCTCTCCAACAGGTATCATAAGTCTTTTCCAAGTCGAAGAACACGGCTACCGTTTGGCGCCTTCGCAAAAAGTTGTTCATGATGAATTTCGACAAGGTCACAAGGTGGTCAACAGCGGAGCGGCGGCGACGAAAGCCGCATTGGACATTAGTAAGTAGTCGTCGAGATTCAAGAATCCAGACTAACCGAGCATTAACCATGCGCTCCATCACCTTACAGACACAGCTTGTAAGAGAAATTGGGCGGTAACTAGAAGAAAGGTGTCTATCCTTCCCAGGTTTGGGTATAGGAACAACAACGGCATCACGCCAACGCATGGGGACCTGACCTTCGGTCCAGACGCGATTGTAGGTACGAAGAAGGAAGCTTTTGCCCGCC
This sequence comes from Schistocerca nitens, assembly GCF_023898315.1. Taxonomy (NCBI): domain Eukaryota; kingdom Metazoa; phylum Arthropoda; class Insecta; order Orthoptera; family Acrididae; genus Schistocerca; species Schistocerca nitens. The sequence goes on along the minus strand of NC_064615.1, from coordinate 94,619,873 downwards.
GGAGAAAGGTGTGCCAGCATCTGAACGTGAATGGCATCTGGCCCCGGAGCAGAGGACCGGGACAGTGCAAGCGCACTTTCGAATTCCCGCATAGTAAAGGGGGCATTATAAGTTTCCAGATTCAGCGAGTGGAAGGAAGGTCGCCGAGCCTCTTCTGCCTCTTTCCTGGGAAGGAAGGCAGGATGGTAATGGGCGGAGCTTGAAACCTCCGCGAAAAAGCGGCCAAAGGCGTTGGAGACAGCCACAGGATCAACAAGGACCTCATTACCTGAGGTCAGGCCAGGTACCGAGGAGTGGGCCTTAATGCCCGACAGCCGGCGCAGGCTACCCCAAACGACGGAAGAGGGAGTAAAACTGTTAAAGGAGCTGGTGAAAGAGGCCCAACAAGCTTTTTTGCTGTCTTTGATGACTCGACGGCATTGCGCTCGGAGTCGTTTGTATTCAATACAATTCGCCAACGTAGGATGGCAGCGAAAGGTGCGTAAAGCACGTCGCCGAGCACGGATGGCGTCCCTACAAGCCTCGTTCCACCAGGGGACGGAAACGCGACGTGAAGAAGAAGTAGTACGAGGAATGGAACGTTCGGCAGCAGTGATGATAACAGCCGTGAGGTATTCGACCTGACTGTCACAACTAGGAAAATCGTGGTCCGGAAAGGTCGCCAGGGAGGAGTAAAGTCCCCAGTCAGCTTTCAGTATGTTCCAGCTCGAAGGACGTGGGGATGGGGTGTGGTGCAGGAGACGAACGACACAGGGGAAGTGGTCGCTCGAATAGGTGTCAGAAAGGACATACCACTCGAATCGACGGGCAAGAGTGGTAGAACAGATCGAGAGGTCCAAGTGGGAGTAGGTATGAGTAGAGTCCGAGAGGAAAGTCGGGGCGCCGGTATTGAGGCAGACAAGATTGAGATGGTTGAAGACATCCGCCAAGAGTGAGCCTCTTTGACAGGATGCAGGAGAGCCCCAAAGGGGATGATGGGCATTGAAGTCGTCAAACAATAAGAACGGCGGGGGGAGCTGAACGATCAGGTGCATCATGTCAGCCCGACTAACAACAGATGACGGTGGAGTGTAGATGGTACAAACTGAAAAAGTAAAAGCAGAAAGAGTAATGCGGACAGCTATTGCTTGGAGTGGGGTGGTCAATGGGATAGGATGGTAATAGACATCGTCCCGAACGAGCGACGTGACCCCACCATGAGCTGGGATACCGTCCACAGGGGTGAGGTCATACCACTCCGAGGTATAGTGGGTAAAGGCAATACGGTCAGTCGGGCGCAACTTGGTTTCCTGGAGACCAAGGACGAGCGGATAGTGCAGGCGGAGGAACAGTTGTAATTCCTCCCGATTAGATCGAATACCTCTTATGTTCCAATGAAACAACGCCATCGCTAGTCAAAAGGTTGGGGGAACGAGACGGGGGAAGAGCTGGTCACCTCGACGACCGCGGAGGGCCAGGTTGCGAGTGAACAACGCTACAACCGACGAGAGGCGGATCCGGTTCCATCGACTCGTCGCCAGCTGCGGCCGCTGTCCCTGGTTGTGTAGGAGGAGCCGCATCATTTGCCGACGAAAGGCCGGCGGAGCGCCTGGCAGCAGAGCGTCCCGGCGAAACTGAGGACGGCCGGGAGCAGCGACTCACGGATGGAGCGTCAGACGAAACGCGCCGGGGTGGAGAGGGGATAGAGATTTCTTCTTGGAGGCCTTCTTGGAAGGCCGAGGAGGCACAGGGATGGTGGGCTGGACCCGAAGAAGGTCCTCACGCGCGGGGTCCGTTTTGGAATGCCGGACCTCGGAAGCTGGGGTCCGGGATGTTTCCCCGATGGACGCCTGAAAAGAGGAACGCTTCGCAGGTGGCGTGGGGGGAGGAGGAGGAGGAGGAGGAGGAAGGGTGGCCCCTGGGGCAGAGGGGGTGGGGGCCACGGGGGAGGAGGATTTGGAAGGGAGGGATTTGGGAGGCGGAGGCGGAGCCCCCTGATGGGCGGAGGAGGCGTAGGGGGGACAGGATAGGGGTGAGGATGCCGCGGAAGGAGTGGACACAACTGAGGCAAACGAAGTAGTCAATGGCACGGGATGGAGGCGGTCATACTTCTTCTTGGCCTCAGTATAGGAGAGCCGATCCAAAGTTTTCATTTCTTGTATCTTCTTCTCCTTCTGATATGCGGGGCAGTCTGAGGATCTAGGCGAGTGGACGCCAGGACAATTAATGCACCGAGGTGGTGGGGTGCATGTATGTTCCTAACGAAGAGGACGTCCGCATTCGCCACAAAGTGGCTCAGCCTCACACCGTGACGACATGTGCCCAAAGCGCAAACACCTAAAACATCGCATAGGAGGCGGGACGTAGGGTCGCACGTCACACCGGTAGCACATCACCTTTACCTTCTCCGGGAGAACGTCCCCCTCGAAGGCGAGGATAAAGGCCCCGGTGTCGATGCGACGGTCTTTGGGGCCGCGCTGGACTCGCCGGACGAAATGCTCGCCTCGGCGCTCCAGGTTGGCCCTGAGCTCCTCATCAGATTGTAGCAGGAGGTCACGATGAAAAATAACCCCCTGCGTCCTATTTAGTGCCAGATGTGGGACAATGGATACTGGGATGTCCCCTAGGCGGTCGCACGCCTGAAGCGCCGCCGACTGTGTGGCGCAGGTGGTCTTGATAAGAACGGACCCCGAACGCATCTTGCTGAGAGCCTCGATTTCCCCAAAGACGTCCTCAATGTGCTGAACAAAGAACATCGGCTTGGAGGTGGCGAATGTCCCCCCATCGGTTCGAGAACAGACCAAATAGCGGGGGAAGTACTTCGCCCCAAGCCGGCGGGCCTGTCCCTCCTCCCATGGAGTAGCCAAGGGGGAAAGGGCAGGAGAACCAGGACTTGAAACGGTACCTTTTCTTTTGAAAGACTCGGCCGCAGAGCGACCTGATACGTGTTGACGTTTGATCTGCGAAACGTCCGCCCCGATACCACCCACTCCGACCAGGGGCTCTCCCCACGGGCGCCACCCAGCCGCAGCAAGGGCCACCTGGCAGAATGACCATTGCCGGGAGTCCTGATGCCCCAAGGAGACGGGCATCTACTCCTTGGCCAACGTGGGGAGGGTGCAGCTCAGGTATCGGCAGTACGATCCCTGTGTTGTCAGGGGGCTACAACCTAGAGGGTACATGACGACCCCACCACAACGGGCTGGCTACCGTGCTGGATTTCTGGTGCCATGGAAAGTCCATCATGATCGCTGGGGCAGATGGAGATGCACTATGGGCGTAACTGGGACAACCCATCAGGCGTTTAGGCCCAATTTGAGGAATAGTGGGTATGGTTACAACGCCGGTGCAATACTGAGTGCCAAGGTCTTAGAGCACTTAGGACCAGTGGTACACCACGTAAGGTGTCCTTCCCCAAAAGGCTCGTACTTCAGAAGAATTTTGAAAAATGTAGGTCAAACCCCAAGGGGGACCATCACATGAAAGGCCGAAACGGTTGAAACTCCTTTTAGTCGCCTCGTACGACAGGCAGGAATACCTCGGGCCTATTCTTACCCCGGACCTGCAGGGGGGACGCACTGGATGTGTACCAGCAGTTATGGTCTGGGGCGCGATTTCGTATGATAGCAGGAGCACTCTCGTGGGTTATAGCCGACTAGTGATCCGTTCTCTTGTGCTGTCATTCGTGAACTACATACAGTGAGTCTTTTCCAACAGGATAACGCTCGCGCCACAGTTGTTGTAACCCAACTTCCTTATTTGAGTTTCGACATTTTTCCTGCGCTTGCTTAACCACAAGATCTGTCTCCAGTAGAGTACATACGCGGAATCGTCGGAAGACGACTCTAGCGTCATCCACAAACAGCACCAACCGTCTCTGTATTGTTCGAACAAGTGCAATAGGCACGGACTCCAGCCCAGCCCACAAAGTGACAACCGTCACCTCTACAATACAATGCATGCACGTTTGCATGCTTTCATTCAACATTGTAGCGGTTACACCGGCTTTTAATGTACCAGCACTTACAGCGGATTATCTCTCTTTCACATTAACACCTGTGATCTTGCAATGTTAGGCACTTAAATTTTGTTACCTGCACAAATGTATCTAGAAACTGCAACACTCTGCGTTAGTTATTTTATTGGTAGTAAGATTTTTTTCAGTCTGTGTATATGTTACAATATAAAGTACCATGTAGACACATTTCATATCGGTACATGTAGTTGTAAATGGAGAGTAATTTTAAAGAGACGAAGATCAAAAGCCAATGTGAAAATGTGATACTTTTTTTAGCAGAGCAGTTTATTTTTAATTCAGTAAAACTCTTATGTTCTGAAGATCTATATTACGGAGTTACTGTAAATGTCGCAGTCGGCAGAAAACTTGTTACAGTTCAGTTGTAAATTTTAAAATACGCGTTACGTGTTCTGAACTACATACATAATGATAAGACTTTTGTATTGACCATTTGGAATATTTGTAGCCTGTATCTGACTAGCCCATGATGTAACCTGATTAATACCAGCGCTGGTAACTGTAAAGTTGATACATGCCGGAACGCCTTTATACCAGTTATCGTCGCACGGCTGACACTGCAAAGAGGTAGCATAAACACCGCTCTTTCATTGCACGTTGGAACTCTGCTGTTGTCACGGCGTATTTTCAACAAGAGAAACGAAACTAAATGAGACATGACAGGAAACATTCGCGGCAAGAGCTTCTGACGAGTGTCAGGAACTTTGCTGAATGCAACAAGCATAGAGGTGGAATTGTTTCAGTTCCAGTGACAGAGGGTGCAGTTCCGCGAAGCGTAAAATAACATTGGCTGTCAAATGGTTTTTAATCTCCCAGTGTTTTATTTGTTCGAAGAATATAGGAGTAACGATTTCCCTGTGAAATTTATAAATCAATGCTATCCTAACTTAAAATGCTAATTTCAATGGTTCTACGATGAATTTGCTGTAAGCTGTAGATAAATATTCCCAAAGTAATACTTTCAGAACTAAACAGTTGAAAATAGCAGTCAGCTTCATGTAGTATAACGTTTATAGCAAAACAACTGTAAACATTTACGCATAGACACGAGTAAAAAGAAATTCGTAATATTATCATCGTCCTTAGGTAGTGATAGGCTTCATGCCTAACAGAGTGGCATAATTGTAGTCATAAGCAAGCTAGTTTTTTTTACTATTTATAGTTTGTGTTTGTATGACGTAAATGGGGAGTGAGTTTGGTGTTAAACATGTGTCAGGTAGTCACGAATTCGAATTTCCATATGTATTAAGGGTGCCATAATTTCCACCCTAGTATGATATTATCCTGAGGCAGTGATCTTCAAAATCAATTCCTATACAGGTTAGTAATGGGACACTAATATAAGACGATGAAGGAGTTAGTGTTCGTTGAACAAATAATATCTGATGTGCCTTTAGTGTAATTTTCTATATATGTCCCTGCTTTTTAAATTTAAATAATGAACTCTAGTTTTTTGGTTCATTTTGGGATTAATTATTAAATATAATTCCAACTTGTGAATTACTATTCAATCATAGCAATTCTGATAATGTCTTGTGCGCTGGCTGTGTGTCCTGTTTTCCAATTGTCTACGTCTCATATCGTTTACATTCTACTGTCAGCGTCGTCAGTTTCTGATATGACCTTGCTAGTTCAGGTTTTTGAACACATTTTATTAATATATTACAGTAATTAATGTAAATTCTGTCAGCCTACTTAGCTAAATGGGCAGTTTAGCTTGATGCCAATTCAAGGTCTAGAGTTCGATTCCCGCTACTGCCAGGTATTTTTCCTTGCTGGGAGGACTGAAAAGGGATGCACTCAGCCTCGTAATAACAACTCAGGAACTACCTGACTTAGTAGAAATGCTACCACGGCCTGGTAACTCGATAGGATCGGGAGTGTGGTGTGCTGATCCCCAAGCCTCAATACTGTATCCACATGACGCCATTGGATGATGGATAACACGGCGGTCGAGCGGACGCGATGGGCCCGACAGAACAGCGGTTCTTAAACTGACTAACACAAATTTCGCGTTTGGTTTTACATTTCAATTCTTTTGAATATCGGTATTTTTCATGTTTTCTTAATGAAGTTTCTGTGTAATAGTTTCGAAAATTTACTTTCAGACTGAAACAAATTTACTATGAAGTATGTGAAATTTCAGATCTAAGTCTCTTAATATATATGTATGAGTATCTCCTTTTCACCTATTGTACCTTGTTCACCAAACGGTTTATCCAAGATTCAAAACAGTATCGTTATGTGTTGAGATTACTGAGTTAGAATGAGACTTCCTTACGTACGAGGGCGTGCTGAAATGTGGTGCCTCCGAATTTCTTACGTGAAAGCTGCTAAAGATTTTTAAATAAAACAAACGTTATTAACATTCTCCATCTTTACTCTTCATGTCTACATATTTATTTCACAACAACACCTTGACGCCCGACACCTTTCTCTCAACGAGAAACCAGTTTGTTGATTCCGTCACAGTATAATGTTTGACTTTATTGATGGAGCCACAGTTTCACCTCTGTCTGCAACGATTCGTCGTGAAGTCCTGGAAGTTGTTCAAGTATTAGATGAAAATCCGCTGGCGCCAAGTCGAGACTCTGTGGTGGTTGAACCGAAGGCATCGGCTTGTTGCAGATGTCGCAGCGCCCTTATGTGGTCATGCTAAAATAGAGGGGCCTCTATATGTGGAGGAACTCTTCGAATTCGAAACTCGAATACGACATTCCGATTCTTACTCACTGATGTAGTTACATTATGCACTGCCATGTTACAAGCTACAGTTAGGATTCCTCTAGCGGCAAACGACTGAAAGTACGGTTTTTTTTTTTTTTTTTGTCATCAGTCTACTGACTGTGCGTGCTAACCTCTTCATCCCAGAGTAGCACTTGCAACCTACGTCCTCAATTATTTGCTTGTATTCCAATCTCTGTCTTCCTCTCCAGTTTTTGCCCTCTACAGCTCCCTCTAGTACCATGGAAGTAATTCCCTCATGTCTTAGCAGATGTCTTATCATCCTGTCCCTTCTCCTTATCAGTGTTATCCACATATTCCTTTTCTCTCCGATTCTGCGTAGAACCTCCTCATCCCTTACCTTATCAGTCCACCTAATTTTCAACATTCGTCTATAGCACCACATCTCAAATGCTTCGATTCTTTTCTGTTCCGGCTTTCCCACAGTCCATGTTTCACTACCATACAATGCTGTACTCCAGACGTACATCCTCAGAAATTTCTTCCTCAAATTAAGGCCAGTATTTGATATTGATAGATTTCTCTTGGCCAGAAATGCCTTTTTTGCCATAGCGAGTCTGCTTTTGATGTCCTCCTTGCTCCGTCCGTCATTGGTTATTTTACTGCCTAGGTAGCAGAATTCCTTAACTTCATTGACTTCGTGACCATCAATCCTGATGTTAAGTTTTTCGCTATTCTCATTTCTACTACTTCTCATTACCTTCGTCTTTCTCCGATTTACTATCAAACCATACTGTGTACTCATTAGACTGTTCATTCCGTTCAGCAGATCATTTAATTTTTCTTCACTTTCACTCAGGATAGCAATGTCATCAGCGAATCGTATCATTGATATCCTTTCACCTTGTATTTTAATTCCACTGCTGAACCTTTCTTTTATTTCCATCATTGCTTCCTCGATGTACAGACTGAAGAGTATGGGCGAAAGGCTACAGCCTTGTCTTACACCCTTCTTAATACGAGCTCTTCGTTCTTGATCGTTCACTGTTATTATTCCCTCTTCGTTCTTGTACATATTTATATGACCCGTCTCTCCCTATAACTTACCCCTACTTTTTTTCAGAATCTCGAACAGCTTGCACCATTTTATATTGTCGAACGCTTTTTCCAGGTCGACAAATCCTATGAAAGTGTCTTGATTTTTCTTTACCTAGCTTCCATTATTAGCTATAACGTCAGAATTGCCTCTCTCGTCCCTTTACTTTTCCTAAAGCCAAACTGATCGTCACCTAGCGCATTCTCAATTTTCTTTTCCAATCTTCTGTACATTATTCTTGTAAGCAGCTTCGATTCATGAGCTGTTAAGCTGGTTGTGCGATAAGTCTCACACTTGTCAGTTCTTGCCGTCTTCGGAATTGTGTGGATGATGTTTTTCCGAAAGTCAGATGGTATATCGCCAGACTCATATATTCTACACACCAACGTGAATAGTCGTTTTGTTGCCACTTCCCCCAATGATTTTAGAAATTCTGATGGAATGTTATCTATCCCTTTTGCCTTATTTTACCGTAAGTCCTCCAAAGCTCTGTTAAATTTCGAGTCTGATACTGGATCCCCTATCTCTTCTAAATCGACTCCTGTTTCTTCTTCTATCGCATCAGACAAATCTTCACCCTCATAAAGGGTTTCAATGTATTCTTTCCACCTATCTGCTCTCTCCTCTGCATTTAACAGTGGAATTCCCGTTGCACTCTTAATGTTACCACCGTTGCTTTTAATGTCAACAAAGGTTGTTTTGACTTTCCTGTATGCTGAGTCTGTCCTTCCGACAATCATATCTTTTTCGATGTCTTCACATTTTTCCTGCAGCCATTTCGTCTTAGCTTCCCTGTACTTCCTATTTATTTCATTCCTCAGCGACTTGTATTTCTGTATTCCTGCTTTTCCCAGAACATGTTTGTACTTGCTCCTTTCATCAATCAACTGAAGTATTTCTTCTGTTACGCATGGTTTCTTCGCAGCTACCTTCTTTGTGCCTATGTTTTCCTTCCCAACTTCTGTGATGGCCCTTTTTAGAGATATCCATTCTTCTTCAACTGTACTGCCTACTGCGCTATTCCTTATTGCTGTATCTATAGCGTTAGAGAACTTCAAACGTATCTCGTCATTCCTTAGTACTTCCGTATCTCACTTCTTTGCGTATTGATTCTTCCTGACTAATGTCTTGAACTTCAGCCTACTCTTCATCACTACTATATTGTGATCTGAGTCTATATCTGCTCCTGGGTACGCCTTACAATCCAGTATCTGATTTCGGAATCTCTGTCTGACTATGATGTAATCTAATTGAAATCTTCCCGTATCTCCCGGCCTTTTCCAAGTATACCTCCTCCTCTTGTGATTCTTGAACAGGGTATTCGCTATTACTAGCTGAAACTTGTTACAGAACTCAATTAGTCTTTCTCCTCTTTCATTCCTTGTCCCAAGCCCATATTCTCCTGTAACCTTTTCTTCTACTCCTTCCCCTACAACTGCATTCCAGTCACACATGACTATTATAGATTTTCGTCCCCCTTTACATACTGCATTACCCTTTCAATATCCTCATACAATTTCTCTATCTGTTCATCTTCACATGTCGACGTCAGCAAGTATACCTGAACTATCGTTGTCGGTGTTGGTCTGCTGTCGATTCTGATTAGAACAACCCGCTCACTGAACTGTTCACAGTAACACACCCTCTGCCCTACCTTCCTATTCATAACGAATCCTACACCTGTTATACCATTTTCTGCTGCTGTTGATATTACCCGATACTCATCTGACCAGAAATCCTTGTCTTCCTTCCACTTCACTTCACTGACCGCTACTATATCTAGATTGAGCCTTTGCATTTCCCTTTTCAGATTTTCTAGTTTCCCTACCACGTTCAAGCTTCTGACATTCCACTCCCCGACTCGCAGAACGTTATCCTTTCGTAGATTATTCAATATTTTTCTCATGGTAACCTCCCCCTAGGCAGTCCCCTCCCGGAGATCCGAATGGGGGCTATTCCGGAATCTTTTGCCAATGGAGAGATCATCATGACACTTCTTCAATTACAGGCCACATGACCTGTGGATACACGTTACGTGTCTTTAATATAGTGGTTTCCATTGCCTTCTGCATACTCATGTCGTTGATCATTGCTGATTCTTCCGCCTTCAGGGGCAATTTCCCACCCCTAGGACAAGAGAGTGCCCTGAACCTCTATCCGCTCCTCCGCCCTCTTTGACAAGGCCGTTGGCAGAATAAGGCTGACTTCTTATGTCGGAAGTCTTCGGCCGCCAATGCTATTTATCAAGATTTAGGCAGTGGCGGGGATCGAACCCGAGACCGGAGATGTTTTGATTATGAATCAAAGACGCTACCCCTAGACCACGGGTACGTAGACACGAAGCATGATGACGTGGAATGCCAATAACGTTTGCTTCGTTTTAAAAGCTTTACGAGTTTTCAGCACGCCATGGTATTTCATCGACACTTGAGAGATTTTGTTTTTAAGGAACTTTATAGATATTTCACTTTCGCGGGAAGGTATTGTCGCTTTCTGGATCAAACTTTTTTGCAGAGATATTTTGATTCCTTAACAAAATAAAAATTGCAGTAAATGAAGCAGGCAAAAAGGAATACAAACGTCTCAAAAATGAGATCGACAGGAAGTGCAAAATGGCTAAGCAGGGATGGCTAGAGGACAAATGTAAGGATGTAGAGGCTTATCTCACTAGGGGTAAGATAGATACTGCCTACAGGTAAATTAAAGAAGAGACCTTTGGAGAAATTAGAACCAGTTGTATGAATATTAAGAGCTCAGGACTTGGAAGAGCAATTGAACGAAATGGACAGTGTCTTGAAAGGAGGGTATAAGAAGAACATGAAAAGCAAAACGGGGATAATGGAATGTAGTCGCATAAAATCGGGTGGTGATGAGGGAATTAGATTAGGAAACGAGACACTTAAAGTAGTAAAGGAGTTTTGTTATTTGGGGAGCAAAATAACTTATGATGGGCGAAGTAGAGAGGATATAAAACGTGGACTGGCAATGGCAAGGAAAGCGATTCTGAAGAAGAGAAATTTGCTAACATCGAGTATAGATTTAAGTGTCAGGAAGTCGTTTCTGAAAGTATTTGTATGGAGTGTAGCCATGTATGGAAGTGAAACATGGACGATAAATAGTTTGGACAAGAAGAGAATAGAAGCTTTCGAAATGTGGTGCTACAGAAGAATGATGAAGATTAGATGGGTAGGTCACGTAACTGCTTACGAGGTATTGAATAGAATTGGGGAAAAGAGGAGTTTGTGGCACAACTTGACAAGAAGAAGGGATCGGTTGGTAGGACATGTTGTGAGGCATCAAGGGATCACCAATTTAGTATTGGAGGGCTGCGTGGAGGGTAAAAAACGTAGAGGAAGACCAAGAGATGAATACACTAAGCAGATTCAGAAGTATGTAGGTTGCAGTAGGTACATGGAGATGAGGAACCTTGCACAGGATAGAGCAGAATGGAGAGCTGCATCAAATCAGTCTCAGGACTAACGACCACAACAACAACAACAAAATTACTTGTTCATCTTCTATAGTTGCAAATTATTTTCAGATGGTACAGTAGCACTGATGTAACCGATATTTTGTTTCCTATCTGAACCCTGAAACTGCAAATTTTGTTAGTAACAATGTTTACATGTTTTAATTATTGTTTTGGTAACACCCATAAGTCGTCCCAGAAAGTGAAAAATTGTTCGTACAAAAACGGAGCAGTCTAATGCCTAACATACTTTCCCACTACTGTGCTAATTAATGCCAGAACTAATGACTGAAAGTCAACAACAGTAGTCTTAGAAATAACTGTTACGGGTAGAGTACAGAGTAATGGTAGTTGCACATCTCTGTGAGACCGAAGAGACGGAAGGGGTCCTGTCAGAGCGACAGTGGCGCTCCGCTACAAAGCTACACTTTCCCAGAATGCTGCTTTCAGCGGTACTGTGCTCTTCTGACGGGAGACGCGACAGGCTTGCCAACACGGCGGAACTGCGGACAGTCGTAGGTCAGGCAGAAGGATCGAGCGACGGCCCGTATTTTTGTCCCTGGAATTAGGCGGCGACAGCGGTGCAGGGATGATTTCCCATGAGGACTGCACGGAGCTGCTCTGACGTGCAGCCATCGCAGAATGGGATCTGTTCTGACGTTCTGCTTCACCCATTCGTCGTCGATGAATTTTAGAATCAGATCGAAATAACTGTTTTTCATGCTATTTGAACAAGACATTTGATATTAATTTTCAGTAAGGTTCGTAAATCTATCGGAACGAAAATAAATCTATGCACGTAGTAACATGACGTAGAAAGTAAGCAAATGTGTGCCTTGCAGTCACTTATTCTCACTTATTACTAAAGGACATACAATGCCTGACCAAAGAATTAATTGAACGAAACTCTGATATTGTGTAGCTGCAATTGACCTCATATACGCCACGTTATTGATTCCGTATTGCCCTCAGCCAACTTAAAAAGTCCATTTATCTTCAGAAGATATGTACGTATGTGAACACCTATATATAAACTATAGTAGCAATCTGATTGTTTTTGTAATGTTTCGTTAAAATTCCGCTGTCAGCTGATATAAAAGAAATCCTATAAACTGTTTATCCTAGAGTGCTTGAATAATAACTTCATTCTTTAAGTAAAAGCTTTTTCTGTTGTTGCATCTTTGTTTCCTTCTGATTTTTGCTGTATAAGAAATCAATTGTATCTTTGCTTAGTGGATGCTCTTTGCTTTCTAAACAAAAACAAATGTAAAGAACATGTGTGAATCCCACTCTGATATGAATATTATAAAGGCTATTTTATGTGCCACAGCGATTTGTTTAAAATGCGTGAGCTGTTTACAATGCGCCATCTTATACATTCTCCTAGAACGAAATAGACACAATGACAAGATGACGTACTGTCCACTGAGTGCATACAGCGGTTTCACCTAAGATCAATGTAAATGCAGGTATTTCAGTACATTTTTAGCATAGAAACAACATAAAACTGGTACTAAATATGCAACTATTCTTGTGCAATGCTGGAACTGACGATAGCTGCTATATAAAAAATTGATGGAAGTGGAAACTTTACCCAACTGAAGTGATATAGCGATGCCTCAGCATATCACAAGAAAACTGCCACGCCACAAGAACAAAGATAATCACAGCAGCCATGTAAAGAAGCTTTAATATCTGTAAAAACATGTGTTAAATGTTTTTGTAATGCCAATATAGCCCGACGATGAGGTGTCACCTCGAGACAGGTCGCTAAATAAATAATTCATTTTCAACAAATATTGTGACTGGTAGCGGTATTTGGAAACATTTCCGTACCCCAAATGTGTTGCATTCGGTTCAGATGAGGACTTTGGGCAGCCTAGTCCGTTTGAGATACATTACTGTCGGAAAACCATTGTCCCATACATGCTGCTTTATATCAGGGTGCATTGCAATACTGATACAACCATCGTCTCCGATTTGTTCATCTACTGCACGCAGAACACAAGCTGCAAAATGTTTTTATTTAGCTTCGTAATTAGCGTTTTCCTAAGCGCAATCAGGGTGTCATAACATAACCACGAGAACCCCCCTCCCCCCCCCCCCCCAATACCGTAACAGCATCCCCTGTATACTGCGGTGTGGTCACTACACACGATGGCATCAACGTTCTCCCGATATGCACCCAACCAAGACTCTTCCATTGCCACACGGTATAGCGTGATTCATCATTCCAAATCACTCATTTCCAGCCAACCACTGTGCAGTGGCGTCTCTTGTCACACAACATCAAGTGTTGCTTTGCACTGATTACAGAAATGTGTGACTTCCGAAGGCGTGCCCGGCCAGAGTAAGCAACTCCTTTTCAACTCCGTATCCATACTCATTGCGCTAACCGGAGTTTTTAACTTATACGACGCTCTTTCCTGCTCTAGAAGTAGTGTAAGCTAGGGCAAAGTAGCAAAGAAGACAACAAGAAAGGATTCGGTTCATCTGTTTCTGTAGACCAGCCAGGCTCAAGAAGTCTACTGAGGAGCCCATGAATTGTATCGGCACAACGGTTTAGATAGCCAACGATTGCCAAAAGTCCTGGTTGGGTGTTTCGGGGAAGGAGACCAGACAGCGAGGTCATCGGTCTCATCGGATTAGGGAAGGACGGGGAAGGAAGTCGGCCGTGCCCTTTGATAGGAACCATCCCGGCATTTGCCTGGAGCGATTTAGGGAAATCACGGAAAACCTAAATCAGGATGGCCGGACGCGGGATTGAACCGTCGCCCTCCCGAATACGAGTCTAGTGTCTAACCACTGCGCCACCTCGCTCGGTCGCCAAAAGTCCTGTCCTGACCACATGTTGCTCCATAGCACATTAAAATGACGCCAGCGAAGCTGCATCGCATGGTCTTTTAGAGCTGATAGTAGGGTTCTCCTTCTTCAGTATTTTCTATTTTTTAGCAGAGATACGAAATTCTCTTTACTAAATTTGGCCTACCCTGTGTGGGAGGCGCTGGTATGTGCTGTGAAAATACAAATACAGTAATTCTGTTTAAGATCCAATGGTGGGCAGAAAACGAACGCTGATAAACAGGAATATATTCCAGTATGACGTCTCTAAAATCTTTCACATATGCGATAAACTTGTAGGACTTACTAGAGTATCTTACGTCACTTCTTGGGAAGGTTTTCGATGACAGATTACTGAATATCTGTAGATTACAACGTAGTAAAAAAAAATTTAAAGCACAGTTTCCTTCAATGAACAAAAATACCATTGCTTAAGCAACTTTTAACAGTAAAATTTTTTTTGACAGCTGTCTCCGACAAATTATACGACTGGAATACCAGAGATTACTTGTGAATACATTTGGCGTTCCTTCGGTCGACTGAATGGAACAGTAAAATTCGAAAGAAGGTTTAACTCAGAAGTGAAAAACGACGGATGACAGTGTAATTATCACTCCATTCCTCAAAAACATCTTGATCACATTCTATCTGTTTAAATATATTGATTACTTTCTTCAGAGAACGAGTATAGTCCAGATAAAAAAGCTGTTCCGTTTGAGATGACAAGATCTTAGCACAAAGCATTTCTACTTTTTCTTTGATTACCAAATAATGAGCCACTTGTCATTCGGTTTACTGAAGTGCCTCATTACCTTTTCCTTTTCCTTTGATCTGCGCTCAAGGAAAGCTGTCGCTTTCTCTGTGATTACGTTGTAAGATTTACACGTTATATATCTTCCAAAATTCCATCTTTCAAGAATACCTGCCTATGTCATTGCTGTAAGAACAGCTTTGGCATTATCATTTTGAGGAGTGTCAGAAATCCGCTTGCCTACATTTCAGCTTTTCGTGGCTCAAAAATAAATTCCTATTCACTACTTTGGGGGAGTGAAGAAGTAATGTCTAAAGTTTAAAATATCAGTTTTTTGTAATGATTGCGTATACACATTGATTTGCCAAAGTATTATGACCACCACCTTAATATCTTGTCTGTCTGTCTTTGGATCGAAATATATTGCTGATTGTGCGTTTCGGGAATCCGATAGTTGATTGGTAGGTTCGTGGAGGTACGCGGCATTACAAGCCTACGCCCAAGTCACCTATTCGCGTAAATAACATGTAGATGGTTGGCGTACGTGGTGATAGCGCCCGATAGTGACCCAAATGGGTTCCACAGGATTTACATCAGGCAAATTTGGCCTCCGAGAAATCAACACGAGTTCACTATACGAGATGTGGCTAGAAAAAAACCGGACTAGTACTGGTGAAACAATAAAACGAATGCAATAAGGCTGAAAGTCGCGTGGCCTGTCACGTGACTCTCGCTCCGCCTACTGCTCGAGTTTCATCTGCCTCCTGCACTCAGTCTGCCCGTGGCGTCTGTTTTAAGTAGTTGACGTTTTGTCTGTGCGTCGGAAAATGTTGAGTGTACAGAAAGAACAGCGTGTTAACATCAAATTTTGTTTCAAACTAGGAAAATCTGCAAGTGAAACGTTTGTAATGTTACAACAAGTGTACGGCGATGATTGTTTATCGAGAACACAAGTGTTTGAGTGGTTTAAACGATTTAAAGATGGCCGCGAAGACACCAGTGATGACACTCGCAATGGCAGACCATTGTCAGCAAAAACTGATGCAAACATTGAAAAAATCGGTAAACTTGTTCGACAAGATCGCCGTTTAACAATCAGAGCAGTGTATGAGTTAACAGGAGTTGACAAGGAAAGTGTCGAACATGTTTACCGATTTTTTCAATGTTTGCATCAGTTTTTGCTGACAATGGTCTGCCAGTGCGAGTGTCATCACTGGTGTCTTCGCGGCCATCTTTAAATCGTTTAAACCACTCAAACACTTGTGTTCGCGATAAACAATCATCGCCGTACACTTGTTGTAACATTACAAACGTTTCACTTGCAGATTTTCCTAGTTTGAAACAAAATTTGATGTTAACACGCTGTTCTTTCTGTACACTCAACATTTTCCGACGCACAGACAAAACGTCAACTACTTAAAACAGACGCCACGGGCAGACTGAGTGCAGGAGGCAGATGAAACTCGAGCAGTAGGCGGAGCGAGAGTCACGTGACAGGCCACGCGACTTTCAGCCTTATTGCATTCGTTTTATTGTTTCACCAGTACTAGTCCGGTTTTTTTCTAGCCACACCTCGTAATGCTCCTCAAAGCACTTGTGCACGCTTTTGGCTCCGGGACGCGGACAGTTACATTGCCGAAAGACGAGATCGCCGTCGCACAAGACATCAAGCATGAAGGGGCGCAAGTTGTTTCGCATTTGTCAGCGTGTCTTCGACTGCTTCCACTGGTCCCATTCGACCGCAGGAGATATCTCCCGTAGCATAATACTGCTCTCACCAGCCTGCGTCCGTGGCTCACTGGACGTTTCCAGCATCGTTCACATCGTTGGCATCGTTTTTGGAGAGGTCCAGCGTCCTAGTGTAGCAAAAATCTGATTCAACCGAGCTGTCGACAAGTTTTCATTGGTTTACAGACGAATCCCAATCGTCCCCTGCCAACGGCAATCTTAACTGTCGATATCGTTGGGTCAACATGAGAACACGTAGAGGTGGTCTGCTGCGGAGCTCCGTGTTCAAGAAAATACGATGAACGGTCTCCGAAACACTTGTGCGTACACCAGCACTGTTCTGTTCCGGCAGAAATGCCATAGATCCTCTTCTGTCGTGCTTTACGGAACATACAATCCTCCGAACCTTGCGTTCCGTGAAGAGTTGTGGACGGACAAATATTTAGCGCCTAATGACAATCTCACTGTTCTACTATATTCCGTTGATGCTCACGATTGTAGCACTGAACATTCGACCAGCTTGGCTGATTTCGAGTTATTCGTTCACAGGCTGTGCCTAATAATAATCTGGTCAAGTCGCTTAACCCGCTGGATTTCCGTATTTGCAGCCCGTATCTCCGCGGGGGTGGTCCCACGTCCGTCGCTGCTTCTCTTGCATTTTTTTGTTGCCTCGTTACGTGCCCCCAAGGCCACCAGGCGGAGCAACGTCGTGGTGGGCAACAGTCATAACGTTATGTCTCATTAGCTTGTATTCTGTAATCTATGATTTCACACCCACGATTTGCTCATCGCTCACATAAATCTACTCATCTCCTCAGTATACAGTAGAGTTCAAAATCTAAACCTCCACAAAAGTCCATTACTTATTGTTGAATCCTGCCTAGTCGGCGAATACGGAGTGTCTCGGAAACCTGCTTTCTCGGATCGCTAGAAAACAATTCAAGCAAATCGTATTAATGAGCTTTATTACGACAAGTACATTACAGTAGATAGTTTAGCGTTACCAAAAGACGTAGGTTTTAATATTTCCAGAGGATGTGGAAGACAGGGGGCACACAATACGAACGAGGCATTTGCCTACTTGCAGCCCACGTGAATGTTCATTCTATAAGATTTCTAATAAGATGCGATCCTAACGTTCCTCGCGATACCACATAGTGTGGCCATACACACCGTCCGAGCCTCTAGTTGAGGGATGCTGCTGACAGCACAACGCAGGCTAGCACAGAGTTACGCACTGATTTACGGACCGTGAGAGAACACTGTAGACAAAAAGTAATGCGAGAATGAATCCTCTAGGCAGTTTCGGAGTTGCTTCTAAGGCCTTCTCACGACCCGCTTGTCAACAGCCAGCCCGCCTGATTCTGTACTGTAAAAGCGCCATCTCGGCGCACTAAATTACTCATAATGTTCACAGTTGTGATCACAATGCTTCTTAATTTTTTCTACAGCATGATTAGTGAAGTTGTCATATTAATTTTATACGTACACCTTGTAAGTAGGTTGTTTATGTTTTCTTATTGGCAACGTTACGTAGCGCTCTGTATGAAAATCACTGGCTGTGCTGTGTGCAGTCTGTGGCTAGTTTGCATTGTTGTCTGCCATTGTAGTGTTGGGCAGCTGGATGTGAACAGCGCGTAGCGTTGCGCAGTTGGAGGTGAGCCGCCAGCAGCGGTGGATGTGGGGAGAGAAATGGAGTTTTGAAATTTGTAAGACAGGATGTCATGAACTGCTATGTATTTCAACACTATGATTTTTCAACACTATCAAGGTAAATAAATTGTTTGTTCTCTATCAAAATCTTTCATTTGCTAACTATGCCTATCAGTAGTTAGTGGCTTCCGTAGTTTAAATCTTTTATATAGTTGGCAGTAGTGGCGCTCGCTGAATTGCAGTAGTTCGAGTAACGAAGATTTTTGTGAGGTAAGTGGTTTGTGAAACGTATAGGTTAATTTAGTCAGGGCCATTCTCTTGTAGGGATTACTGAAAGTCAGATTGCGTTGCGCTAGAAAAAAAATATTGTGTGACACTTTAGTGAATGTTTGAGTACGTTCAGTTCTGCTCAGCTGTTTGAAAAGCAAATAATGTAAGAGGTTTATCAGCACAGCAATTCAGAAATTTTTCTAAGGGGACGTTACAACCTTAATAAATATAGTTGGTACTATTCCTTAAATGGACCAATAAGCTATCTTTACCCCCAGAATTGACTGCTGAGTCGTCTCTGTCCCTTTCTTTAAAATATATCAAAATTTGTGGAACTTGGTATATTTCAATCCCTCTCTAGACGGAATATGGTTCTGCGGTATCTCTGTTCTAGGTTATGCCTAAATGGTGGATTCGTAAATTTTATGTTTTCTTGATATCCAATCCAATTTTTAATTTCCTTTAAAAACTCGAAAATTATTTAAGGTAATTTTACAGAACATTTCGACATCTTATTTAAAAATAAAATGACACATAATATCAAAAATTTAACTCTATATCTTTAGTCACAGCTGGATGAAAAATTTCGTAAAACATCGATGTTTGAGGAAATTGTTCAACTGATGATGTTCGAAGTGTGTATTCCTTAATTCTACATAGTTCTACACAATTTTACCAAAATATTACGTAATTGAAACTTCCTGGCAGATTAAAACTGTGTGCCCGACCGAGACTCGAACTCGGGACCTTTGACTTTCGCGGGCAAGTGCTCTACCATCTGAGCTACCGAAGCACGACTCACGTCCGGTCCTCACAGCTTTACTTCTGCCAGTATCTCGTAAAGCTGAGAGGACCGGACGTGAGTCGTGCTTCGGTAGCTCAGATGGTAGAGCACTTGCCCGCGAAAGACAAAGGCCCCGAGTTCGAGTCTCGGTCGGGCACACAGTTTTAATCTGCCAGGAAGTTTCATATCAGCGCACACTCCGCTGCAGAGTGAAAATCCCATTCTGGAAATTACGTAATTGTTACAGTGCCGATATTTTATGTTACGCAGTTGCTTAACCTTGTTCCAGTCGCATGAACAAGCTAGGCGTTATGTTGGGGCTGGGTAGAATGGGAGAGGAAGTCTCTCTACCTCTTCCTCTCTACAACACACCACTATTTTGGTCAGCTGAGACGTTTACTTCCCCACATATACATAGCATTCGATGACACTGTAGCGTGTTGCTAATCAGGTGACTATACTGAACATACAGAGTGTTTCAAAAATGACCGGTATATTTGAAACGGCAATAAAAACTAAACGAGCAGCGATAGAAATACACCGTTTGTTGCAATATGCTTGGGACAACAGTACATTTTCAGGCGGAAATTACAGTAGTTACAATTTTCAACAACAGATGGCGCTGCAAGTGATGTGAAAGATATAGAAGACAACGCAGTCTGTGGGTGCGCCATTCTGTACGTCGTCTTTCTGCTGTAAGCGTGTGCTGTTCACAACGTGCAAGTGTGCTGTAGACAACATGGTTTATTCCTTAGAACAGAGGATTTTTCTGGTGTTGGAATTCCACCGCCTAGAACACAGTGTTGTTGCAACAAGACGAAGTTTTCAACGGAAGTCTAATGTAACCAAAGGACCGAAAAGCGATACAATAAAGGATCTGTTTGAAAAATTTCAACGGACTGGGAACATGATGGATGAACGTGCTGGAAAGGTAGGGCGACCGCGTACAGCAACCACAGAGGGCAACGCGCAGATAGTGCAGCAGGTGATCCAACAGCGGCCTCGGGTTTCCGTTCGCCGTGTTGCAGCTGCGGTCCAAATGACGCCAACGTCCACGTATCGTCTCATGCGCCAGAGTTTACACCTCTATCCATGCAAAATTCAAACGCGGCAACCCCTCAGCGCCGCTACCATTGCTGCACGAGAGACATTCGCTAACGATATAGTGCACAGGATTGATGACGGCGATATGCATGTGGGCAGCATTTGGTTTACTGACGAAGCTTATTTTTACCTGGACGGCTTCGTCAATAAACAGAACTGGCGCATATGGGGAACCGAAAAGCCCCATGTTGCAGTCCCATCGTCCCTGCATCCTCAAAAAGTACTGGTCTGGGCCGCCATTTCTTCCAAAGGAATCATTGGCCCATTTTTCAGATCCGGAACGATTACTGCATCACGCTATCTGGACATTCTTCGTGAATTTGTGGCGGTACAAACTGCCTTAGACGACACTGCGAACACCTCGTGGTTTATGCAAGATGGTGCCCGGCCACATCGCACGGCCGACGTCTTTAATTTCCTGAATGAATATTTCGATGATCGTGTGATTGCTTTGGGCTATCTGAAACATACAGGAGGCGGCGTGGATTGGCCTCCCTATTCGCCAGACATGAACCCCTGTGACTTCTTTCTGTGGGGACACTTGAAAGACCAGGTGTACCGCCAGAATCCAGAAACAATTGAACAGCTGAAGCAGTACATCTCATCTGCATGTGAAGCCATTCCGCCAGACACGTTGTCAAAGGTTTCGGGTAATTTCATTCAGAGACTACGCCATATTATTGCTACGCATGGTGGATATGTGGAAAATATCGTACTATAGAGTTTCCCAGACCGCAGCGCCATCTGTTGTTGAAAATTGTAACTACTGTAATATCGAAAGTTTGTCTGCCTGAAAATGTACTGTTGTCCCAAGCATATTGCAACAAACGGTGTATTTCTATCGCTGCTCGTTTAGTTTTAATTGCCGTTTCAAATATACCGGTATGTTGTAACTTGTAACCGTAGCCTATACTCGTACCAAAAGCACCGTATCATGTGTTTGATCGTTTCTCCCTTTATCCTGATCCTACACCATACTGTGACAGCTTACAGCGCCATATTTTCACCTGGAGGTATTACTGATGTTTTTAGAATACTCTACGAGTGCACCGAATGGTTAACATGCCTACGATGTTTCAGCGTCCTGCGATGTATACAGCTCACACGGCAACACTCGGAACACTTTCTGTGTAATTATAGCCACCCGGTATGAACAGGGCCAGTAAGCAGTACTTCAGCAGCGGCAGCACCATCCTGGCCTGTGCTGACCCTGACCGCCAAGCAGCAGCGCTGCTCGGTCGTTGCTCGTGTACTGGTTATTCTTCGAGCTTTACTGTCCCTGTTAACATATATAGATAAATCAAATATCACTTTAATCTAATTTGGATTCGCTACATTCCCTTTGAAAATCTTTTTGTTCATAATGGGAAAAAAACGCAGTTTCCTGTCGACTCCGGGTGTCACCTGAAAGACGTGATGTGCAGTATTTCTTTGAGCTTATTCCAGCGACGCATTGCAGAAAAGAAACACTGTCAGCTGTTCTCCAGGCCTGCTCAGTTGACGAGTCATTATGTTATGTGTTCAAATCACCTGATGGGGAATTTGTAATAAGTCGCGATTTGTAATCGAACTTATTGTGTGTTTTGAATTAGGTAGTCTGGCAGACTGATTTGAATGGGCTAATGTATTTCATTACTGGGCAGGGAGTGGTGGGAGGTTTCTCGTGACTGATGTGTTGTGATAAAGCATTAGACAGTTAATGCAATTCTTACCTACCACTATATTCCCCGTGTTCTTTAGGCGCCAACCACCGAGACCTTAAAGCATACACGATATTGCGGTGCCTTTGTTATTCTGATTACGATGCGAAGTTCCTTTGGAAATGCATGCATGCCCAAAGGAACAGGCACTGCGGCGACCACAGCCGTTGCGAAACACATCAAATGAATTAGCAATTGCTCATAAGGTCTACCTTCAGCTGTACAATGAAATGACAACAATGAAAATTAGTGTAGGACCGGGACACGAACACGAATTTCTGGCTTATCGCTTATCGCGGTCGCCTTACCATTTGGCTATCCGTGCAAGACTCACGACCGCACCGAAACTTCCATATATGGTAGACACATGGTTCAAGGTGTATGAACATTTTGGTTGTCTGTGAGTCGTGCACGAATAGCTAAATGGTAAGGCGACCGCTCCCGATAAGCCACAAACCCGGGTTTGAGTCCCGGTCCTGCACAAATTTTCATTGTCTTCATTCCATTCTACAGCCGATGGTATCCTCATTCGCAATTGTGAACTCATTTGATGTCTTACAGCATATAGTCAGGTCACCCCTTCTACGTGTGGTTTTGTTTTGGCTCCGTCTTTCTCACCATAGAAAACGTCTTTCATCATAATAGTGGCAGAAAACGTATTCTGCCTTTGACACGCGAAACGAGCACTTGTCCTGAGCATATTAGGCTAAATCCACCAATTATGTTCTTGGTTTAATGCTTCCTCATTAGTTGCAGCGGTTGCTCCACTATTCTGACCAGTGATCATATCAAACATCCGTCAGTTTGCGTCTCATTAAATACAGTGCAGAGATGAAACCAATTATTGTAGAACAATTAAAATCGAGACTGCACCATAAACTACAATTTATTTGGTTGCTGAACGATGGTCAACGTATATTTGTCTCGTATAAAACTGGCAGCTGACTGGGTGAATAATAGCACCTCTTGAAAGAAGAGCCGTTTGATGGTACTGAGGCTCTGCTGAAGACAAGATGTACGATGGACGTATAAAGTTCCACTAATACGGTGTATAGATTTCTCACAACAATGCCTGGCAAAAAAAGGGAAGCACGAAGAATAGGAGATGCAAATAAATTAAACGTCAAGGGGTTGAGAGGGAATGTGATTTCAGTTATCACAGAGTCGATGAACACGTGTTTACAAAGACCTTGACAGTAAGAGCGCACTTATTGGTATGACGTTGTACCTTCTTTAGCCTGGACTCATGCATTGATCGTTTGGAAAGTGTGTCATAGAGCAGTTGTTTCCACCGCAGGTGTATTCTGTACTGAGGAAGTTGTGTCACTTCAGTTCTGAGTGGTCTTCGGTATTCCAGATACTGACACTGGAACGGAACTGACATCCTAACTGGTCGCAGACAGGATAGATCTGGAGATCTTGCTGGTCATGAGAGTATCTCAGCATCACGCAGACACATCACAGAGATACTTGACGCGTGTGGAAGGATCGTCATTCTGATGAGGAAAGGCACCACGATACTGTCACATAAGTGGTTTATACATGAAGACGCAGGGTGCCCACGACGTATCTTTCTGACGTCAGAGGTTCATCAGTCACAACCAGCCGTGACCTGAAGTCATACCCCATGCCTCCCAACACTATAACTCAAGGAGTCGTACCTCTGTGCATTAGAAGGCCAGAACCCCCCCCCCACCCCCCCACCCCCCCACCCCCCCACCACCCTCCCAAGGTCACCACAATATTCGCCGACGATGGTGAACCACGTGTCGCAGAAACGTGATTAACTGATTAACACAATGCACCACTCTAAACGCAGTCGTTTGAGTTGTGTTGTTAATGGCAGTTTACGAGCCGGGCGCAAATTCTCTAGTCAGGCTGCTACTGCTATTCACAGATCCATGGTGCTGGATGACACAAAATATTTTAGATCCATTACCTGTTTTGGGATGGCAAGTGCAGATTAGAAGGGTTTACGACGTGCTTCGCCAACAATACGGTGATCCTACTTCGTGCTGAACCTTGATGACGAATATGAGTACCCTCACGTTGTCCAGTGGTCCATCATCAGATCACTGTCACATCCGAATGTCATACAAATTTGGATATTGCAGGATTCGACCCCCTGGCCAAATTGGGAGCTACAATGACACCCTTTCAAACCCTGTCAGATACTGGTAACACTAACTCAAACGAGTACATTACATCTCTGTGTCCTTTTCCATGATCTATCAACATTTGACACTGTTCACGATTCTTATATACCTACCATACAAAGCCTGGGAACAACATTGAAAGTGAACAACATTAACGCCCTCTGGTGACCGTTCCACCTGTCTCAGAAACTTGCTACTCTAAACAGCTACACACCCACCGACGATGCGTACTTGTATGAAGTTAGATTCACATCCTGTCATATCTTCTGGATGGTTCACATTTTTTGTTATACAGCGTACTGGATGCTTTGTAACCTCTCAGTCATCCACAAACAAGATATTTTCCACTCTTTCATAGATTCCTTAGTAGCAATGAGATCAAATAAAACTATACCTATTGAATCATCTTCCATCTTGTCACAGTCAGCTATAGCTAAATGTAATTCGTGTTAATTCTTTCTTGTAGTACAAGAGATTTTTGTGGTTTAGTGAGGATTCTTTGAAATGTGTATCTTCAAGCTCCGTACTTTTCTAATTTAATTTATTTACTTATTTATTTTCTGAGATACAGTATGTCACCCACCTGGTTCGGTAACTCACCTGTCATAACTGACGTGAATTATGATTTGTATTGGGACTTATGCTGGTTTACCTATATGGATATATGTCTTATTTTTTCTGTGTTTCTTATCCATTCATTCGCCACAGTAGTTTACGGCAAAAATTAAAACGCGGTATGTCCACAGCAGTGAAGTCTGTGAAGCTGGCGGGAAAAGATGAAAAACATAAATTTTCTAATGTTTGTAAAAAGTCCTATCGTATGTTTCATCAATCTTGTACTCTGTCTTTTAACCTCCATGATAGAGAGAGGACTTGGGTTTATGTTCAGGTCACTAATTATGTGAAATAATATTAATTTTTGTGGTACAAAGTGCGCATCACTGAATAGTTGCTTATTTCACCCGGTCTGTCTGTGCTAGCGGTTGCATGGGGGCTTAAGATTCCAGGTTCGTATCCTGGCAGGGTCGCCACGTGCATGGGGGCTTAATAAAAATATTGAATGCAAATAATTTTAATTTCTGCTTTAGTAGCTGTCTGTCCGATTACGAAGTCTCGTAACGGTTGGCCCTGACTATTATTATTACGCAATCTGACTGCTTAGAACAATAACAAAGAATGAAATGGAAATTTTCATTAACACAGTTAATTAATTAAGTCCCCAGCAACTATAAAACCAACGCAACAACAAGCACAAGAGTAACTGTTCTGTGTGTGGGAGTGTGACTCAACGTACGCATCTGGCACGGTTCTTCTTCAACAACACAACAATTTTTAAATAACATTATACTGAATTAATTAAAGAAAATACAAATACCATAATTACTCAAGTGAACCACAATTACACTCTAATCCAAGAACACAAGCCAGATGCTTTGTTGACTGAACCTGTAATGACACATTATTTAAAACATGGAAATAATGAAAAATAAATCAAGTTTCGTTACCTTCATATATTGACCAAAATCACTCTCATAATTACAATATATCTCCACACCGCCTCGCTATTACCACATCTGAACAAGAACCTTTCAGTATCACATCTCAGCAAGCACTCCCTACTAGCACATCTGAACACGAACTGACTACCACGAGTCCTCGACAAGCACTGACTACTACGACATCTCAATAATCACTCTGCCAGTGGAGGCGGGCGAACAATGCTCTCTAGCGATCTCTGGCGCTGTGGCTCAGTGTAGCCACCTTTCACGGTACCTGTAATATATCGGAGAATCAAGAAATTTTGGCAGAGTAAGCTGGACGCCATAATATAATCTTCGACGAAGAAGGTGAGTAAATAAGTTCAAGGCTAGAAGAAGTATCATTTAATAATGTAATATTATAAGTGGCAGATTCTTTGTGTGTGCGAAAAATCATAAGCCTGATTATCTCGAGTGTGCGTCGCTGAGGGTAAATTATCTGAGACACGTACTCCTGAGCGAACTCAATATAATTATGCCTCTTGTGTGGCGCCAGTAAATTTCCAACGTAATTATAATTCTTCAAATTATTAATTAATCCCTAGAGATCTCATTTTTTGATCATAATTAACTTTTCCAAACTAGTGTTACACATTCGAGATGTAAAGCATTCGCCAGTATGGCACAGAGGTGGTGTATTGCTGCTCCTACGGACTACCTGTTCCTTCTGTGGGAGTGATCCTGCACTACCTTAGGCATTCAGAGTCCCCAACTGCAGAAGCAGGAGCTGCTAATGGGATTGTGTTGTCCAGCTGGGCGTGCGCTGTGAACTGGAGTCGACGTGGCGCGTGCAACCCTCTCAGGTGTGGCGTCTACGGCTGCGTCTGTACAGCTCTACAGCAACGGGGCGCGTCGCACATCCCTGCTGTTCTTGCGAGACTACACAGTGAGAGCTCTAGCTTACCACATGAATGTCTTTTGAACGTAGCATCTAATTTATTTGTCTCTTAATTCACAAGAACGTAGAGTCGAAATTTGGACGCTGCGTAGACACGAAAAATTTGTGAGTGCAAAAGCAAGATGAACCATTTTTACTCAGATACAAAGAGTGGCTAGAATCGCACGAAATTTTCTTTCGCGTTTGTTACAATGTTATTCTAGTGTCGCATTCATCTCATAATTTCTTTATACGACATTGGAAATTAGAGTGTGATGATTACTTCAAACTCAACCAGTGGAATGCATTGCCATCATAAGACTCAGTATTTTTAACAGGTTACCGTCATCAGAACTTCGTCCAACGTTGGTGGAAATTTATAAAGAATCTACAGGTATAATGTCAACAGTAAAGCAAACGGCTGCAATGTTCAGAGGTGTCTGAATTTTGTCAGGTGTAGAAATTTTATAGCTTAAAACTGTTTTCTGAGTCGTAGGCGTGAATGATGTCACCCCAATTCCAATCGATATATATATAAAGGTCTGTCGCTGCGTTTACATTATTAGCGGCCAAAAAATTAACCTCAGTATATACAAGTTATTTTATCGTGCTAGATGCCTGAGGTGACTCTGCGAGACTCATCGGCATTTTTTCTTCATAACGTTACTGTTTCATTAACACAACACTGAAAATGTGAATAAATACTATTTAAGCAGGGTTTCAGTAATAACACTATAAACATTTCATGCGATCAACTAAAAAATTAATTATTTTTTTTAAATTTACTGAATGACCAAAAGCTGAAAAAAATATCCTTCACATCTATTACAGGTTTCTATACTATGCTGATATATTTTATTCCTGAAAAAGACTGTTTTTGTGTGTTACTGTCACAGACAGAATTGCTGATTTCTATAAAGCTGTTGAATGCTCATAACATATGCTTCTTCTGTAGTTACTACAAACAGTTTTTGCTTTCTTTTATCTTTAGAATTGCCCATGGAACAACACTTCTCCTTTGCTGAGCTTTTTTTTTTGCTTTCGTCTTGGTTACCTGCACAACACATTCCATTAACTGAATAACAGGTTGCTCAAGTCTTTTTCTGGCCTTCTTTTGATAAGTGGTTGAACAAAATCTTCAGCGATATTGATAAGAAAAATCTGACGAATAGATTCCATCTTTTTGACGTGTTATGTCGGGTTTTTATTAAATAATACCACATCTTCTGCAACTCTACATAATCAACTGAGTTCACGAATAATACCAGGATGTCTTCTTATTTGCCTTGTGCAGGAGTAACTACGCTGAATGTGATCTACAGAGTCCATTTTTTGTCTCACTGTATTATTTTATTAGGTCAGGCTTACAAGCATCTTCAGTGATTACATTCGACATATGGTTTAGAAACTGGCACTACGCTTTAACCGTTGTCTGGAACGTATGACAAAAGATATGATCGCGAATGAAAAGGAATTCTATAGTACGTTCCTCACGTCTTTTCTCTGGGAAAAATTGTCGGGGTACAAATATCTTATTTTCGAACTGTTCAACCAATGAAGTAGCGCAAAACCTGTCAGATCCATGGATGTGAAGAAATTATCCGTTGTGTTATCTCGGCAAATGCCGAACTAGTCTGCTCCCAGATGAGAAATAAGACTGAAGCCAACAACTTTAGCTCTTTCGTTTCCTTCTTTTTCCAGGTACGATAACCTTTTCAGTGGAACAGCAACTTATAGAGTCTCATATCCAGAAAAATTTTTGTTCCCGCTTAACACATTTTGAACTCACATACTGCCTAAATGCACATCGACCACGGAATGAAACTAACTGCACATCGATCGTCAGATTTTCGTTTGATAGATGATATTTCCCTAAACTGAGATTTATGTCCTCCTAGGTCTCTTAGTGCAGCAAATTTGTCTTTCGCTCTTCAAGCACTTCTTGTAGTTTTATTATAGGACAGTGGAAGTAATAACAGGTCATCAAATGTATGATGATCCACTGTGGCTCGACCGTACAATTTGCTCCAAAGTACTCTTACATTAAACAAATGGCTTTTTAGAAGACCAGCTGTTATCAAAAGACACATCAGAGCTCACACTTCTAATCTGTCACACGTTTTCTTCAACTCTTCTTCAAACTCTTTTCCTTATACTCCATTTCAACTTGGTTGTTAAAAAATAAACAATTTTCTCTACAATATCTGAAGAAATGGTAGTTCAGTTGCGTCTGCCTATGTTACAAATTGTTTTCAAAGTGGGAGGTTGACTGTATAAATCTGAGTTTTTGTTATATTACGTTTCCTTACCTCTGTTTCCTGTTGTGGAATTTTGTCCATGCTAATCCATTCTTTTCGAGAAACGCACATTCAGTAATTTCAGTATCGTATGCGTTGTCTTCATTTTGTAGGTTCGAAATGTCTGACAAGTCATGCCTACCACTACCACTACTTCACTGACAAAACTTGTATGATCGTCTTCCCCGTCTTTATCTCCAAATCTCCATCTGAAATCGCTGAGTTCAATACGTGAGGAATATCTTAACTTGAGGTTTCCTCTTAGACACATTGTTAGACTAACAGGTAAGATCTTTCGTAGCTACCAGATATAATTCAACAATGGAGCAAGACATCGCAGAAATGTACAGTGAACAACGAAGTAAAAATAAAGCAAAGAAATAAAATAAAGTGTGAAATAAGTGAGAGAGAGGCAGCTCAGGAAGTAAAGCATTAAAATTTTTAAAATTTAATAGGTAATAAAGACGATATAAAATCTTGCTGCTTATAATTTATAGGTGCAAACATGGCCCAAGAAAAATAGCTACCTGATGAAATTGCATTACAAATACCTAGGCAAAATAGAAAAGGAACTGAAAAGCACTGAGTCTCGGAGCCTCATCTTAGGTGTTTTAATAAAGACAATAGGACGTTTTTCGGTTGAGGGTGAAGAAATATACAGTTTAAACAAGTGAAAGTTAAGTGCTATGATTGCTTAGTACCAACCACGTGTCCCTGTCTCCATTTTAAAACATCTTGATAACATAGCACACTCATCAGTTGGATGATGCACATTGTTTATAAATAACTTTGATGAAAAATAGATCTGCATGTAATTATAGTCACAATAAATTAGCCAAAAATCACAACCTTGAAATGCCTTATTTAGCGCTCGTGCTCTTTATTACAATACAATTAATCGATCTCACTCAAGTTAATGCCCTCCTGGAAGGGCAGGAAACCTCGTATAAGATAAAATCTGTTTCTTGTCATAAGGACGCAGGAGAGTCCGCAGATTTTTATATCAGTAGGGTCAAAACATCTTCCCCACACACGTTATTTAGTAATTTTCAGGACATAGTTATCTGCTCAAAGTGCACATTTAGCACTAGGTCATTGTTAAAAGCATAGACAAGCGCACAGTATAATTACAGCAAAACCTGTTGTTACATTTCCCGAATTTACGTTTTCCCGCCATCTACATTATTTTCTGTTAGTACTATCGTAAGTTCAATTTTCTATCCGAAATTACTGATGCTGTTAATCTAATCATTTCTTTGTACTTTGGAACTTGCTTTCGTTTGTCGTTCTATGAGAAATATACACAGGTGTCACTTTTAGGGACATTTTCAAAATGTACCAACAATGTTTGTCATCTGACTGTTCTATAAACGGCAATATATCATTAAAAACAGCATCTGAATTTCTTTCTCCTCTTAAATTCAATTCTTGTAATGCCTAAACATTACGCAAGAAGTTAGTGCGATTAATTTGAATTAATTTCGCATGACTCTCATTGACCAGTTCGTATACACAGTTAGTTTTATTTACCATAATAATAAGAAAATTATTTGACTTCTCAATTGCGTCTTTATGCCATTCAGAAGTCATAAGAATTTTTGCATATTCCTGAAACATTTTGGAGTTGCTGAATGGACAGCTTACGCGCATTCTCATCATTAACTTCATCGCTTTCAAAAGTCTGATGGATCCTTGGCGTAAGTCGCCCACGAGTTTCCGTATATCAGTCCGTCGTTAACCTCATTAACCTGTCGTTCATTCAAACACCAGCCAATGGGGTCGAAACTTCTGGGAATTACAGATAACGAGAATACGCAACGATGAGAACCGAACAATGAGTGCGAAGTATTCAGCACTACTTCATGAATTTCACACTCCCTGTTCTACCGGAGATCGTCGAAGGGTAATCCGTTACCCAAGAAAGTCAGCAGCCGCTTTTCCAGATAACTTCTGCAACGATTCCTCACATTTCAGAGACGTCTGCAGAAGAACGACGTCCTCAGTGCCGGAAAGGAGACACAGATGTCAAATTACATGCGTATTAAACACATCGAACTGGTTCCACAACAAAATTCAGCCGAAAGTTTTTATTTATTTCTTCAAATAGTGATGAGAGACATGGAAACACCAAGTATCGAATAGCATTCGACGCATCTTCGCACGAAAATGACTGTTAATGATGTCTTGCAAACAGGGGATCACCTGCTTCCAGAAATAACTGCAATACTCATGCGTCTTCGAATGCAACTTGTTGCGGTTGTAGCAGATATTACGAGGGCGTTTCTTGCAACTAGTTCTCCATTCAACAACAGGAACCTGACAAAATTTTTCTGGTATAGCGACCATAATAAGAGAGCAAATGCAGCAAGCAGCAAGCGAAGAAGAGCTACCTACCGACTCAAACGATTTCTCTTTGAATTTGATAGTCTGCTCCTACTGCCAGCTGCACTAAGAGAATTGGCGGGCATGCAGCAACCGCAATTCCTACCAGAAATGCCTTACTAGACCAGGAGAATTATATTAATGACTTCGCACCAGACGTTGAAGACGAAAATGGAGCAGTGCACGTATTTGGAATTCAGTGAGATGCAGTAGACGATGCATGTTGTATGGATCAGCATCAAAAACTCCAAAGAAGGGAAGCACTAGCATTGATGTTCTCTGTGGTGTATCAGAGCAGGCATATGTTTCAGTTCTGCATATCACGAGCACCGTAAATAGTGAGGACCAAGTCCAATATATATAGCACACTAACATACTATAAAAGGATTGCGCTGCCATGACTGGAACTGCTGGCTGCATTAATAGGGATAGCAACTTTTACGTTGCTACTGCAATCTACCAACTCAGATAAGTAGAGTAATTCTTTGTACCGACCGCGTCGTGACGCTTGCTTGGCTAAATGGTAACCCCAATACCTGGAATACTTTCGTATGCAACAACGTCACGAAAATGAGACTATGCTGCACATCAGCCGTCAAGAGGAAGAATACCTCAAACCTTATGCACAATGGATTGGTTCAAATGGCTCTGAGCACTATGGGACTTAACTGCTGTGGTCATCAGTCCCCTAGAACTTAGAACTACTTAAACCTAAGTAACCTAAGAACATTACACACACATCCATGCCCGAGGCAGGATTCGAACCTGCGACCGTAGCAGTGCACAATGGACATATTGTAGTATGGCCTGCCTTGGTTTTCACGAAAACCCTATCGCTGGCCACATTAATATCATGCCCTGGCTTTTTCTTCCTGAATCTAACTCGGATCCACCGGTCCTCTTTAAGGACACACCTCACCTACGGATGGATACTGAAATGTTCAGTTCTTACTGGAAACTACTAAGTGAAACAGCCAACGGTCTCCGACTGAAAAGAAAACTTACTGACACGGTGAATTTGCACTGTGAATTTACGGCAGAAGAGATGATAGCAGATCGACGTTATTGGATCGAAGCTATGCATCAATTACGGTATTTTCAAGAAATCAGGGCTGTGGATCGAAAATAAAGAGTTTTAGGACCATATATTACACCTAGGCGGCCATCTGCATGATGCCAAATTAACCATAGGAGAACTAAATCCACTTGTCCTGGACGGAAACCAGCTCTTCACGAAGGTTTTCATTTTACATAGACACATCCGTTTACATTATCTTGGAGTTAGAATAGTACTTTCAGAGCTCCTTCCGGAAACTTCACGCCCATCTTGCGGTAAAGGTGGTTATTCATAGCTCATATTCACGTAAAATAGCGCGCTGTGTCGCCAGTCAAGAGATACCAGCTCCACTGCCAGCCGACCATTGCAAGTGACTGGCGTTGATATGGCAGTGCCGTTGTACACCAAAGTACGAAGTAACGCTACTAAGTGCTATACTGCACTGTTTACCTGTACTTTGGCTACAGCCGTTCGCCTACAGTAGTGGTTCTCAACCTGGGGGTAATTACCTCTTGAGGGGTAAAATGTAATTTTCTGAGGGAAAAATTAAAAGGGTACAAATGTGTTCACGAAAGTAATAAATTATTTTTAAAACATCATTATTGTTATCACTATTTCAGGCAGTAATACTGATTACACAATCACTGTTATTTAGCAAATACCACCTTTAACTCGTGACACAATGAGAAAGAGATAATTGCAAAACGAATGTACTACGATCCTCATGTTTCTGAAACAGTCGTCCCGCTACACACGAGTCTTCTGCCCTGCGTCTATGGCATTAAGCCTGAGACATCTACATCACATACCCTGAAATACGAAAATGCCATCTCCGAGTTCAACGTAGTTCTTGCAGTAGGCCAGAAATTTCTTCATTACTCTCTCTGCAACCATAACAAACAGTAGGCCTAAGTACAGTGCACACAGCCGGCCGAAGTGACCGTGCGGTTAAAGGCGCTGCAGTCTGGAACCGCAAGACCGCTACGGTCGCAGGTTCGAATCCTGCCTCGGGCATGGATGTTTGTGATGTCCTTAGGTTAGTTAGGTTTAACTAGTTCTAAGTTCTAGGGGACTAATGACCTCAGCAGTTGAGTCCCATAGTGCTCAGAGCCATTTGAACCATTTTTTACAGTGCACACAAATTCATGAGGGTGCAGGGTGTGCGTAAAGCCACTCTAGGACCAGGAGTGGTGCAATGGAGACATGTTTTGTAACAACTATCTTGTCTCAATATGGCTAGTTAGCTTTCTTTTCAGAGAAGGAGTTGTAGGTATACACTTGCGAGGCACTGGCAATTGTTTCATCGTTCTAAAAAAAATGTACCATTGGCTCATTAGTTTTTGTGTCATTAAAACACCTACAAAAATAAATTTCGTTTTCCTTTCTTAATTTTAAAAATTAAAGTATTCAGAAAATTATTTCGTTCTAGTGTTTAGTCATGCAGCAACTTTGGTGGTGGACTATGGGAGGTGGAACGAGCTAGGTGCTGTCTATGTGATTGCATTTAGGGGTAATGGTCTCAGAAACGTTGAGAGCCACTGTCCTAGAGCTAGTCCACCAACGCAGCAACAGATGGATTACTGTTGACACTAGGAAGATTTATTAGCAGATGCAGCATTCCATACACCATCCCCAGTGATAATGCCCAAGCAACCCAGACAGCTAACAAAAAGATAACGGAACTGTGGATAGCCATCAGTGCTAATAAGCGTCACTAGTACTTCATTCAATAAGGCAGAATTTGGAAGTTTATAGCTCCTAGTGCAGCTTGATGGTGAGGATTCTGGAGGAGAACGGCTAGGACAATCACAAGACACTTTTGAAAAGTACACTGACGCTGTAGTATGGACGAAGGAGGGCCACGGACTGTGCTCATGAATACTGAAGTCACCCTGAACTCGAGGCCGATCCTTCAAATACACTCCTGGAAATGGAAAAAAGAACACATTGACACCGGTGTGTCAGACCCACCATACTTGCTCCGGACACTGCGAGAGGGCTGTACAAGCAATGATCACACGCACGGCACAGTGGACACACCAGGAACCGCGGTGTTGGCCGTCGAATGGCGCTAGCTGCGCAGCATTTGTGCACCGCCGCCGTCAGTGTCAGCCAGTTTGCCGTGGCATACGGAGCTCCATCGCAGTCTTTAACAATGGTAGCATACCGCGACAGCGTGGACGTGAACCGTATGTGCAGTTGACGGACTTTGAGCGAGGGCGTATAGTGGGCATGCGGGAGGCCGGATGGACGTACCGCCGAATTGCTCAACACGTGGGGCGTGAGGTCTCCACAGTACATCGATGTTGTCGCCAGTGGTCGGCGGAAGGTGCACGTGCCCGTCGACCTGGGACCGGACCGCAGCGACGCACGGATGCACGCCAAGACCGTAGGATCCTACGCAGTGCCGTAGGGGACCGCACCGCCACTTCCCAGCAAATTAGGGACACTGTTGCTCCTGGGGTATCGGCGAGGACCATTCGCAACCGTCTCCATGAAGCTGGGCTACGGTCCCGCACACCGTTAGGCCGTCTTCCGCTCACACCCCAACATCGTGCAGCCCGCCTCCAGTGGTGTCGCGACAGGCGTGAATGGAGGGACGAATGGAGACGTGTCGTCTTCAGCGATGAGAGTCGCTTCTGCCTTGGTGCCAATGATGGTCGTATGCGTGTTTGGCGCCGTGCAGGTGAGCGCCACAATCAGGACTGCATACGACCGAGGCACACAGGGCCAACACCCGGCATCATGGTGTGGGGAGCGATCTCCTACACTGGCCGTACACCACTGGTGATCGTCGAGGGGACACTGAATAGTGCACGGTACATCCAAACCGTCATCGAACCCATCGTTCTACCATTCCTAGACCGGCAAGGGAACTTGCTGTTCCAACAGGACAATGCACGTCCGCATGTATCCCGTGCCACCCAACGTGCTCTAGAAGGTGTAAGTCAACTACCCTGGCCGGTAAGATCTCCGGATCTGTCCCCCATTGAGCATGTTTGGGACTGGATGAAGCGTCGTCTCACGCGGTCTGCACGTCCAGCACGAACGCTGGTCCAACTGAGGCGCCAGGTGGAAATGGCATGGCAAGCCGTTCCACAGGACTACATCCAGCATCTCTACGATCGTCTCCATGGGAGAATAGCAGCCTGCATTGCTGCGAAAGGTGGCTATACACTGTACTAGTGCCGACATTGTGCATGCTCTGTTGCCTGTGTCTATGTGCCTGTCGTTCTGTCAGTGTGATCATGTGATGTATCTGACCCCAGGAATGTGTCAATAAAGTTTCCCCTTCCTGGGACAATGAATTCACGGTGTTCTTATTTCAATTTCCAGGAGTGTATGAAGACGAAGTACTCACTCCATCACATTTCCTCTTGGGAGAGAGACTTACGACATTGCCACGTGACCCAAGACCAGAGGTTTTCTAGAAGCACTGGAGGAAGGTGTATCTCGTGCTCTTGCGTAGCTTGCGAAAGACGCGTAATTTATTATGTATAAGAAGGAGATGGAGAACTAAGTACATGGATTAAAAAGGATGTGAGACAGGGATATAGTCTTTCGCCCCTACATCGAAGAAGTAATAACTGGACAAAAAATAATTCAAGTGCGGGGTCAAAACTGTTTGTGTAAGGATATCAACGATAAGATTGATTATCAGTGAAAGTGAGCACGAATTACTAGATCTGCCGAACACAATGAATATTCTGAGATAAAATTAACAAAGGATGACCATAACCATTTAAATAAAGGGCTGCAGTATAACCTAAATCCCGCAATTAACTCAAATACAATAAAAAAGACTGTCGCAGGAGTGAAAGCTGCATGTGATATCGCAAATATGAACAGATACGAACAGACCAACAAGACAGTTAAAGTAAAGAAGTCGATTATAGATGAAATGCATTCTGCTCACAAGAACAGAAACGAACTACTAACTCTTACGGGCTTGATAAAAAGTTAGAATCGCATAAGGCTATCGTCACAAAGGCTGATAAGGGTGGCACTATGGTTTTAATACACAATACAGACAATATAAAGAAAACCGAAAAGTTCTTTATGGAGAACGGAATAGTAGAGGTCAAGAAATATCTAACCAGTAAATTTCAAACAGTCATAAGGAAACAAATAGATAACAGTGTGTTTCTCTTCACAGAGGAGGAAAAGTTTAAACTGAAAGTAATGAATCCCCGAATTCCCGAATTATGGTCACAAATAAAGCTCCATAAAGTTGAAAAATCGATTCTCCCAATCGTCAATAATACCACTAGCGCAAGTTATAAATTACATAAATAGATAAATAACAGATTTAAGGCGCCATAAACATATCGTCGGACTTTCAACGTTAGGAATTTGCGGAGGAAATTAAAGACGTACTTATACCTCAGATTGCGTCACTAGCTTCATTGGATATCTCCAATCTGTACGCAAACATTTCCGTAAAAGGAAGGATTGAGATAATTAAGAACAACCTCCTCACTCATGGTAAATTGAACTGGGGGAAGTGATTGAACTAGTGGAAATGTTGGAACAGGTCTTGTCGTTCAGTTACTTTACTTTCAGTGGTAAAATTTATCAACAGAAAGATTGGTTGGCCACGGGGAACAGTTTAGCTGGGACGCTGGCTGATATTTTTCTAAATCACTTGGAAAACGAACTCTTTGATGAAAATCCTGATATCACCGAGAAAACTGTATATTACACGAGATATGTTGACGACTCTTCTTATACAAAGGAGATAAAAATGGTATCTAAAACGTAGCACAAAAAATGAGCTCTCGACACCCGAAAATTAGATTCACCATGGAATTTGAAGAAGACAGCTGTATAGATTACTTAGATTTAACACTAATAAAGAAAGATGGGAAGCATGAATTTAGCATATTCAGAAAACGTACGTGTACAGATGTACTTATCAATGAACGCTCTTGTCACCCACCGCGATACAAATGGGCATATTTAACTTCGATCGTATACAGGCTACTAAGATTGACACTAAGCCAAAAAGAAGTAGAAAAGGAGCTAAGTTCAAATGGTTCAAATGGCTCTGAGCACTATGGGACTTAACATCTGAGGTCATCAGTCCCCTAGAACTTAGAACTACTTAAACCTAACTAACCTAAGGACATCACACACACCCACGCCCGAGGCAGGATTCGAACCTGCGACCGTAGCAGTCACGCAGCTCCAGAGTGTAGCGCCTAGAACCGCACGACCACACCGGCCGGCAAAGGAGCTAAGTATTTTGAAAGAAGTGGCCGTAGCGAACTCATACGTGTAAGCAGGTGATGAATATTTATAAGATGATAAAGATGAGGCAAATGAAACAAATACAAGGAAGTCGCAGTTAAGGGGAACAACAAGAAAAAAATGTGGCTCTCACTTACAGTGTAATAATTACAGATAATACATAGGGCAGACTGGTAGGAACTTTGAGACCAGATTCAGGGAGCACACCTACTCTCAAAACAAAAGAGCGTTTGGGGCGCATATGGCTGCCTTAAAGCACTCAGACACGAACATTGAACAAAATTTAGACATCCTGCATAGAGCTCATAAGGGACGGTTTCTTAACATTTTGGAAGAAATTGAAATATACACCCACGAAAAGGAAGATCCGGATTTAATCTTCAACGCGCAAAGCGACTTCAATCATAACGCCTATTTTAGTATTTATGACTACTTACTAAGATGAAAACTGTTGCGTGTGGAGGTGCAGGCCGAGGGATGAGAGATGGTGCGTGATAGAGAAGCTGGAAGATACGTGCAGCGCCCGGCGTCGTTGACGGGGCCCTCCTGCGCGGCCCTCTGGCCCACGACGATTGACATCAGACAACTGAGCGGATCGTGGCACAACACCGAAATGGGGGCAACCACGGAAGTATACCGTGGAGGAAAACAAGTCCACACCAGCGCCATAGATATAGAAATCACCCTATGTTTTTAGATCGTATAAAAATGATAATTTTAGTGTGGTTTTTAATTTTGATAGGTACAGATTTTAACCTTGACATCTACAGATTTTAATTAAGTATATTTGGAGATAAAAGTTAATCACAAAAATGTACTGAATACAGTAAGTGCATATGTAATGTAACAAATGTACCAGACGCCACCTATCGGTAATAATGTTATAATTAATGTAAATGACGTGCATTCTGCCAACCAATTTTATGTGACACTGCATGTGAAAGTTGCTGGGTTTGGACGGGTTACTCCTGTAACCGAAATATCAGGTACGTTCTGGTACATTTGACGTTGATTAGATAGAATGAAAAACATTTGCATTCGTGAAATAATAAATTAGTATCATTGTCGTTACAGATCTGAAGATGGTTCTAGATTAACCGAAACCGGTCATATGAATTAAAAATTTTGCAATCGAAACGAATTACAAGGAACATTGTATAACTATTTCGCTACTATGTTTTGCACTGCTGGCTTCACTGTATGTTTTAGGAAAATACTTCCAATTTTAAAGTGTTGCTCAAACATTTTCGTACACGTTTCCCACGAATCTTATTTTGCATAACACCCGACAAGCGACACCTTGTGTTATCGTGAGCGCCAGTTTTTGTTGCCTTCACTTGTATACTACACACGTCTGCTCCTGTCATGTCCTTACACTTTATGACACAGCGAAGTATTCAGGAGAGAAAGTGCGGGAACGTGCATGCTGAGACGTTTGACAACACCCGATTGGTTCATCGAAAGCAATTTTAGTGATGAGCAAGTGTCCTGTTAATTAACAACCATCATTTCCGCTTTTGCCTTATAATTATTTGCTGGACCAATTCTTTGTGAACCACCCCGTAATTTGGACTATATTACTGGCCCAATTTATACATGTGAAAGCAATGTAAAAATGATACTCTGAAGCAACCAATCCATAATATATAATCTACGGTATTTCTTCTCTTATTCTGTGGTAGATACAAATCTGCAAAGAAATCTCGGAATTAATAACTGTGCTGATGTAATCATAAGAAAATCACACTTTGTGTTGCAAGAATACTCTCTCCGCGGTACTACCGTCGTGTCGTCGTTTAACGGTTCCGTCCCGTCGACGGTGAAGAAATTAGAGTCAGACCACAGGCTGATGTGAATAGAAATCGGCCGTGAGAGTTTCATTTTTCTTTCCTCTTTTCAGCGGGTAGCCCTCTTTGAAAATTTAATTGTCTTCTGCTTAAAATGTTCTCTGGGATGCCTGCTTTATCGTAGCGTTCATACCAAGACGTCCAAAAATTCCGTTATCGTGTTACAAGATGATTTATGAAAAGGTGTCTCCGAAAACTATTCATAGCATGGGAGAAAATAGTCGACATACCGGCCATTGTGGCAGAATGTTATTTCAACGACGGTGTAACAGGCATTATGGAAATTATGAACGTGCTCGAACTTGAGATCGGAACACCCTGTTAAAACTTCTGCAAAAAAGTTGATGAAAAGCGTATCGAGACAGCAGAGCACCGGGTGACGGAAGCTGCCAGAGAGACCCGCGAGACCGCCATAGCAAGGAAGAAGATGGAAGAAGAGCGGAGTGCGGTAGCGAGCGGGTGTTGAGTGGAAGGATACTGCGCTACAATTTTGTTAACGTATTTACTAAAAACACAAACCAGGTTATGAAAACACAGAAAATGATGCAAGACAATTTGAACAGTTCCTCCGGAATTAATTAAATTAATTTCCAACGTCATAACTGTTGGTAGATGTTACACAACTATCAGAAATGGCTGAAAGAAATATTTTAAAAAATTATTTTTTGAGAACAAGATTAAGTTAAAAAACATCGATACGTGCTTAGCACAGAGGTCTAATCTCAGCACCTGTCTATAAAATTAACCTGCATGTTCATCATTACAAGTTTCAAAACCGTATTGAAAATAGGTAACAGATCACTAACAACTGCCATTCATTTTCACGAGACTGTTTGCAGATAATTAGAAGGAAAACCACTGGGTCCAAGTAAGCGGAATAACCTGAATACATTAAATTCGAAGTAAGGTACGAGTGGGAATTGCAGAGCCAAGCAGTTTGTCTTTGTTCACTGATGTGTGCATGGCGATCACCACTAGAGAGACAGATAGTCTCAGTAAAGGCATTTACCGTACCCAGGACTCTTTAGCTGCACCCCAATGCAGACAACAGGTAAATCAAGCTATACAGTACCATACGAACCACTAATTAACAGTTTGCATTTGCGATATAAGTTGTTGTTCTTATGTTATGCAGCCTACATCCTTCTGAATCTGCTTCGTATATTCATCTCTTGGTCTCCCTCTACGATTTTTACCCTCCACGCTGCCCTCCAATACTAAATTGGTGCTCCCTCGATGTCTCAGAACATGTCCTACCAACCGATCCCTTCTTCTACTCAAGTTGTGCCACAAGCTCATCTTCTCCTCAATTCTATTCAATACCTCCTCATTAGTTATGTGATCTATCCATCTAGTCTTCAGCATTCTTCTGTAGCACCACATTTCAAAAGCTTCTATTCTCTTCTTGTCCAAACAATTTATCGTCCATGTTTCACTTCCATACTCCATCCAAATACTTTCAGAAACGACTTCCTGACATTTAAATCTATACTCGATGTTAACAATTTTTTTTTCTTCAGAAACGCTTTCCTTGCCTTTGCCAGTCTACATTTTATATCTTCTCTACTTCGACCATCGTCAGTTATTTTGCTCCCCAAATAGCAAAACTCCTTTACTACTTTAAGTGTCTCATTTCCTAATTTAATTCCCTCAGCATCACCCGACTTAATTCGACTACATTCCATTATCCTCGTTTGGCTTTTGTTGATGTTCATCTTATACCCTCTTTTCAAGACACTGTCCATTCCGTTCAACTGCTCTTCCAAGTCCTTTGCTGTCTCTGACAGAATTACAATGTCATGCGCGAACCTCAAAGTTTTTATTTCTTCTCCATGGATTTTAGTACCTACTCCGAATTTTTCTTCTGCTTCTTATATTGCTTGCTCAATATACAGATTGAATTACATCGGGGATAGGCTGCAACCCTGTCTCACTCCCTTCCCAACCACTGCTTCCCTTTCATGCCCCTCGACTCGTATAACTGTAATCTGCCTTCTGTACAAATTGTAAATAGCCATTCGCTCCCCGTATTGTACCCCTGCCACCTTCCGAATTTGAAAGAGAGTATTCCAATCAACATTGTCAAAAGCTTTCTCTAAGTCTACAAATTCTAGAAATGTAGGTTTCCCTTTCCTTAATCTATTTTCTAAGATAAGACTTAGGGTCAGTATTGCCTCACGTGTTCCAACATTTCTATGGAATCCAAACTGATCTTCCCCCAGGTCGGCTTCTATCAGTTTTTCCATTCGTCTGTAAAGAATTCGCGTTAGTACGAGGTGCATTCAAGTTCTAAGGCCTCCGATTTTTTTTCTAATTAACTACTCACCGGAAATCGATAAAACTGGCGTTACTTCTCGACGTAATCGCCCTGCAGACGTACACATTTTTCACGACGCTGACGCCATGATTCCATGGCAGCGGCGAAGGCTTCTTTAGGAGTCTGTTTTGACCACCGGAAAATCACTGAGGCAATAGCAGCACGGCTGGTGAATGTGCGGCCACGGAGAGTGTCTTTCATTGTTGGAAAAAGCCAAAAGTCACTAGGAGCCAGGTCAGGTGAGTAGGGAGCATGAGGAATCACTTCAAAGTTGTTATCACGAAGAAACTGTTGGGTAACGTTAGCTCGATGTGCGGGTGCGTTGTCTTGGTGAAACAGCACACGCGCAGCCCTTCCCGGACGTTTTTGTTGCAGTGCAGTAAGGAATTTGTTCTTCAAAACATTTTCGTAGGATGCACCTGTTACCGTAGTGCCCTTTGGCACGCAATGGGTAAGGATTACGCCCTCGCTGTCCCAGAACATGGACACCATCATTTTTTCAGCACTGGCGGTT
Organism: Schistocerca nitens; assembly: GCF_023898315.1. Taxonomy (NCBI): domain Eukaryota; kingdom Metazoa; phylum Arthropoda; class Insecta; order Orthoptera; family Acrididae; genus Schistocerca; species Schistocerca nitens. Next base: position 94,577,542 of record NC_064615.1, on the reverse strand, counting down.
ACCCGAAATTTTTTTGGTGGCGGTGAATCTGTATGCTTCCATTGAGCTGACTGGCGCTTTGTTTCTGGATTGAAAAATGCCATCCACGTCTCATCCATTGTCACAACCGACGAAAAGAAAGTCCCATTCATCCTGTCGTTGGGCGTCAACATTGCTTGGCAACATGCCACACGGGCAGCCGTGTGGTCGTCCGTCAGCATTCGTGGCACCCACCTGGACGACACTTTTCGCATTTTTAGGTCGTCATGCAGGATTGTGTGCACAGAACCCACAGAAATGCCATCTCTGGAGGCGATCTGTTCAACAGTCATTCGGCGATCCCACAAAACAATTCTCTCCACTTTCTCGATCATGTCGACAGACCGGTTTGTGCGAGCCCGAGGTTGTTTCGGTTTGTTGTCACACGATGTTCTGCCTTCATTAAACTGTCGCACCCACGAACGCACTTTCGACACATCCATAACTCCATCACCACATGTCTCCTTCAACTGTCGATGAATTTCAATTGGTTTCACACCACGCAAATTCAGAAAACGAATGATTGCACGCTGTTCAAGTAAGGATAACGTCGCCATTTTAAGTATTTAAAACAGTTCTCATTCTCGCTGCTGGCGGTAAAATTCCATCTGCCATACGGTGCTGCCATCTCTGGGACGTATTGACAATGAACGCGGCCTCTTTTTAAAACAATGCGCATGTTTCTCTCTCTCTCCAGTACGGAGAAAAAAAATCGGAGGCCTTAGAACTTGAATGCACCTCGTATTTTGCAGCTGAGACTTATTAAACTGATAGTTCGGTAATTTTCACATCTGTCAACACCTGCTTTCTTTGGGATTGGAATTATTATATTCTTCTTGAAGTCTTAGGGTATTTCTCCTGTCTTATACATCTTGCTCACCAGATGGTAGAGTTTTGTCAGGACTGGCTCTCCCAAGGCTGTCAGTAGTTCTAATGGAATGTTGTCTACTCCCAGGGCCTTGTTTCGACTCAGGTCTTTCAGTGCTCTATCAAACTCTTCACGAAATATCGTATCTCCCATTTCATCTTCATCTACATCCTCTTCCATTTCCATAATATTGTCCTCAAGTACATCGCCCTTGTATAGACCCTCTATATACTCCTTCCACCTTTCTGCTTTCCCTTCTTTACCTAGAACTGGGTTTCCATCTGAGCTCTTGATATTCATACAAGTGGTTCTCTTTTCTCCAAAGGTCTCTTTAATTTTCCTGTAAGCAGTATCTATTTTTCCCCTAGTGAGATAAGCCTCTACATACTTACATTTGTCCTCTAGCCATCCCTGCTTAGCCATTTTGCACTTCCTGTCGATCTCATTTTTGAGACGTTTGTATTCCTTTTTGCCTGCTTCATTTACTGCATTTTTATATTTTCTCCTTTCATCAATTAAATTCAGCATTTCTTCTGTTACCCAACGGTTTCTACTAGCCCTCGTCTTTTTACCTATTTGATCCTCTGCTGCCTTCACTATTTCATCCCTCAAAGCTACCCATTCTTCTGCTACTGTATTTCTTTCCCCCATACTTGTCAATTGTTCCCTTATGCTCTTCCTGAAACTCTGTATAACCTCTGGTTCTTTCAGTTTATCCAGGTCCCATCTCCTTAAATTCTCACCTTTTTGCAGTTTCTTCAGATTTAATCTACAGTTCATAACCAATAGATTCTGGTCAGAGTCCACATCTGCCCCTGGCAATGTCTTACAATTTAAAACCTGGTTCCTAAATCTCTGTCTTACCATTATATAATCTATCTGATACCTTTTAGTATCTCCAGGGTTCTTCCAGGTATACAACCTTCTTTTATGATTCTTGAACCAAGTGTTAGCTTGCAGACACTTTAAGTACACTTGAAAAGGCGAACGTGGCGCATGACGCATATGATACCAAAAATTAACAAAAAATTTTAATAATATGCTCGGCCAAACTAAGTCAGACAGCTCGAGCACCACTAGTTTAAACACACACATTCATAGAAACGTAACTTGAGTGAGATCATTTGAAGTACTCATGAATGAAGACGTTTACATGTCACTATAGATAATCAGGATGGTGGATTAGAATAGCCACGGTGAGACACAACATAATCATACACCTGGTAATCAGACGCTCACCACAGTTCCTTATAGATCGAAGAGTAAGTTGAGGATCAAAGGCTGCTATCAAGTTGGAGTTGCGACGAATTCGCCAAGAATCAGGAAGCAATGAATGTTGTTCATCAGATGCTCGTGCACCAAGGTTATGAAACTGGCAGTCAGGAACCCAACTCGGCACCACAGTGGCCATAAGCTTCTTGTAAATTAAAAGAAGAAAAAGTTGGGTTCCGTGCATCGTGTACGCATAGCTTTTTCAACGAGTAACCATGCTCCTCTAGCCGACACTCAGTCCCACAGAATCCGCAGTGACCAAAAACACAACTTTTAGCAGTGAGCCAGGGATACCGTGGGCCACGATTTCACAGCGTTTTATCCAGCAGCTGTCAAACAAACCGCTCACTCGCCCGTCACTTCGAGAGCACCTGTTGTCCACGACAGCGCTTAAATTCTAGCCCACAGATCTTCCATCTGCAGGAGTCAAGCTGCTCGAAAAGCTGTTGCGCTGAGAGAGTCTGGAAACGAGCGGGAAGTTTCTGTATCAAAAACTGCTCGCAAGACACACGGACCTCTTTTTGGATCTGGAAGGATTGCTGTATGGTCCAGGGATCACTGACTAGAGGTGTCCAAATGTTCAAATGCTTGTGAAATCGTATGGGACTTAACTGCTAAGGTCATTAGTCCGTAAGCTTACACACTACTTAACCTAAATTATCCTAAGGACAAACACACACACCCATGCCCGAGGGAGGACTCGCACCTCCGCCGAGACCAGCCGCACAGTCCATGACTGCAGCGCCTGAGACCGCTCGGCTAATCCCGCGCGGCGACTAGAGGTGTGTTTAACCTCACTACATAAAAGTAATCCGAACAACAAACGCGTTTTTCTTCTTAACCATAGTTCTCAAATTAGCAACAACCATGTAAGGGATGTTCAAAAAGCAATGCAACAAATTTTCATGGGCAGTTAAGGTTGCAAAAAGGTGGAATTTTGTTTTGAGACATCCTGCAATATTCTCACTTCAGCCCGTATGTGTTCCCTTCACAATGGCGTCTGTAATAGAGACGCATTCCAAGCAACGTGCTGTCATTGAGTTTCTTTTTGGGGAAAACCGCATCATCGCATTCATAGGCACATAGACACTTACAAAATGTCTGCAGAGACTTGGCAGTGAATAAAAACACGGTGAGTCATTGTGCGAAGCATCTGCTATCATCGCAACAAGGAAATACATCCTGTGTGATTTCCTGAGTGACGGCCGGCTGCACACGGCTGTGACCCCTGCAGTGTTGGAATGTGCTGTGTCAGCCACTCTGTAGTGGCACCTCTGTAGAGGATAGTGTGTGTGTGGTGATGTTGTTGGTAGTGGGAGCCGTAAAAACGTTGTGGACTATTCATCAATATATCTTTACCATACTGTATCTTCAATTGTACAAGAGGCAGGTATGGCTCTCCCCGTAAGCTCTGTACGGTGCAGCTGACGTCGACTGCGAGGACGGCGCCTGGCGATGAAGTCAGGGTCATGGTCAGCTGTGAGAGAGACGCTCTCCGGCGCAGTGACACGCCAGGCAGCTCCACAGTGGAGCGGGTCTCGATCGACGGCCGCCGGATAAGCGGCGAAGGGTGGCTGGCGGTGTGGTGGCACAGAGTCTCTCGGTGGGCCTCAGCGTTGGTGGCAGCAGGCACGGGCAGTAGGCCAACGAGGCTGTGGCAGTAAAGCCCCTGAAAGACCTAGAGCGGTGGCAGACGCAGCCTGGTCTCGAACTGGAGGCTGCTCCTGACAATGCTCTGTCGCCTTGGTCCGGTGGTGCTCCACCGTCGTGGTGCATTTACTCAGCTATGACCAAGTTCAACAAATCGAATAACTTCCTGTCCCAAAATTCAGGCTCATACAGGGTGTTTCAAAAATGACCGGTATATTTGAAACGGCAATAAAAACTAAACGAGCAGCGATAGAAATACACCGTTTGTTGCAATATGCTTGGGACAACAGTACATTTTCAGGCAGACAAACTTTCGAAATTACAGTAGTTACAATTTTCAACAACAGATGGCGCTGCAAGTGATGTGAAAGATATAGAAGACAACGCAGTCTGTGGGTGCGCCATTCTGTACGTCGTCTTTCTGCTGTAAGCGTGTGCTGTTCACAACGTGCAAGTGTGCTGTAGACAACATGGTTTATTCCTTAGAACAGAGGATTTTTCTGGTGTTGGAATTCCACAGGCTAGAACACAGTGTTGTTGCAACAAGACGAAGTTTTCAACGGAAGTTTAATGTAACCAAAGGACCGAAAAGCGATACAATAAAGGATCTGTTTGAAAAATTTCAACGGACTGGGAACGTGACGGATGAACGTGCTGGAAGGGTAGGGCGACCGCGTACGGCAACCACAGAGGGCAACGCGCAGCTAGTGCAGCAGGTGATCCAACAGCGGCCTCGGGTTTCCGTTCGCCGTGTTGCAGCTGCGGTCCAGATGACGCCAACGTCCATGTATCGTCTCATGCGCCAGAGTTTACACCTCTATCCATACAAAATTCAAACGCGGCAAACCCTCAGCGCCGCTACCATTGCTGCACGAGAGACATTCGCTAACGATATAGTGCACAGGATTGATCACGGCGATATGCATGTGGGCAGCATTTGGTTTACTGACGAAGCTTATTTTTACCTGGACGGCTTCGTCAATAAACAGAACTGGCGCATATGGGGAACCGAAAAGCCCCATGTTGCAGTCCCATCGTCCCTGCATCCTCAAAAAGTACTGGTCTGGGCCGCCATTTCTTCCAAAGGAATCATTAGCCCATTTTTCAGATCCGAAACGATTACTGCATCACTCTATCTGGACATTCTTCGTGAATTAGTGGCGGTACAAACTGCCTTAGACGACACTGCGAACACCTCGTGGTTTATGCAAGATGGTGCCCGGCCACATCGCACGGCCGACGTCTTTAATTTCCTGAATGAATATTTCGATGATCATGTGATTGCTTTGGGCTATCCGAAACATACAGGAGGCGGCGTGGATTGGCCTTCCTATTCGCCAGACATGAACCCCTGTGACTTCTTTCTGTGGGGACACTTGAAAGACCAGGTGTACCGCCAGAATCCAGAAACAATTGAACAGCTGAAGCAGTACATCTCATCTGCATGTGAAGCCATTCCGCCAGACACGTTGTCAAAGGTTTCGGGTAATTTCATTCAGAGACTACGCCATATTATTGCTACGCATGGTGGATATGTGGAAAATATCGTACTATAGAGTTTTACAGACCGCAGCGCCATCTGTTGTTGAAAATTGTAACTACTGTAATTTCGAAAGTTTGTCTGCCTGAAAATGTACTGTTGTCCCAAGCATATTGCAACAAACGGTGTATTTCTATCGCTGCTCGTTTAGTTTTTATTGCCGTTTCAAATAAACCGGTCATTTTTGAAACACCCTGTATATACTTCGTTGTTGCACATTTGTTTCTGTATAACCCAGTGTCTAGTTCCGTCACCCATAACAAAGAGACTTGGTCAAGTGTGGTGGTAACACCATGCTCACTACATCGTTATTTGTTGCGAGGGGCAGTTTACTGCAGTGCTCATCAGTCCTTGCTTTGCAAGTCACTTATGCATCTCTTATTGTACACTACATATTGACATAGAGTGGCTGACAGCCATCGCTGTTACAGCAGTACCCCGCGGCAACCTCCATGCTACTTTGTGTCAGTTACGCTAAAGATTTAATACCTTTATCTAAAACACTGGGTAGTGCCACTATATTTTCTCTCTACTTCGAGGAGACCAGCTCCCTCGCATCTTACTCCGACCCATATCTCTACTTTGATTACAACTATATTCCTTGTCTGTACATTTATCATAACTTGTCTGTTCCTAACTGTTAAATAAGTATTGTATCAAATAAGTCGATCAATCTGTCATCTCTTGCCCCGAGAATCCAGTCTACTGGAACTTCTGTTACCCCTGAGTAGGGTTCTCTCCAACTACGTCGACTCAAATATAAACAACTAGGCAGAACAAAATCAAAATCAACATGGTGCTACGAAATGCGACACCTAATGTCACTGTTACATGACGCCTCTTATTCAGATACCGCTCTACATACTGCAGCATTTGTTCCGCAGTTATCTGCCCTTCTTAGGTTGCCACCGTTTGGCGTAAGGAGTGGTCAGGATTTGGCTCCCAATTGTCGTTCAAAAAGGTCATATTCTGTTTGTATAAGATCTCCAGTGGATAGTCTGGCCAGTAGCTGCGACTGTGTCAATTAAATAGAGCAACTACTGTCATAGTTGTTGGTAAATGAAGTACAGTTCCTACAATATCACATCTAGTCCTTTAAAATAGCAGTCCACTGCCACAAAACTCTAAACGTTTCGCCTCTGTGAGTTTCCCTTGCACTTAACAACTAGGGACCACCAACGTGTCATTGCATGCTGAATAGATCTAGTGGAGATATTCTCTCCGAAAAAAGGTTTTTGTTCAAGTATTCCTTTGGGCAAAGATGATCTGTTTTTCTCGTAAGTACTTGACATGTCGATCCCCATGTTCTGCTAATAGTAACACCCCTACATCCCTTACTATATAAATTACCCGACCGTCGCTAGCTTCACGGGACAAGTGTGCACCGTGAACATCTAAATACTGTGTGTTTTTCAGCTGTTGGTATTCTTATCGATATGTACAATCGCTCGTAAATACTTGACATGTCGATCCCCATGTTCTGCTAATAGTAACACCCTTTCATCCCTTACTAGTATGAATTACCCAACCGCCGCTAGCTACACAGGACAAGTGTGCACTGTGGACGTCTAAATACCGTGTGTTTTTCAGCTGCTGGTATTCTTACCGATATACAGGGTGAGTCACCTAACGCTACCGCTGGGTATATTTTGTAAACCACATCAAATACTGACGAACCGATTCCATAGACCAAACGTGAGGAGAGGGGCTAGTGTAATTGTTTAATAAAAACCATACGAAAATGCACGGAAGTATGTTTTTTAACACAAACCTACGTTTTTTTAAATGGAACCCCCTTAGTTTTGTTAGCACATCTGAACATATAAACAATTACGTAATCAGTGCCGTTTGTTGAATTGTAAAATGTTAATTACATCCGGAGATATTGTAACCTAAAGTTGACGCTTGAGTACCACTCCTCCGCTGTTCGATCGTGTGTGTCGGAGAGCACCGAATTACGTAGGGATCCAAAGGGAACGGTGATGGACCTTAGGTACAGAATAGACTGGAACAGCACATTACGTCCACGTGCTAAGACCTTTTTATTGGTCTTTTTCACTGACGCACATGTACATTACCATGAGGGGTGAGGTACACGTACACACGTGGTTTCCGTTTTCAATTACGGAGTGAAATAGAGTGTGTCCCGACATGTCAGGCCAATAGATGTTCAATGTGGTGGCCATCATTTGCAGCACACAATTGCAATCTCTGGCGTAATGAATGTGGTACACGCCGCAGTACATCTGGTGTAATGTCGCCGCAGGCTGCCACAATACGTTGTTTCATATCCTCTGGGGTTGTAGGCACATCACGGTACACATTCTCCTTGAACGTACCCCACAGAAAGAAGTCCAGAGGTGTAAGATCAGGAGAACGGGCTGGCCAATTTATGCGTCCTCCACGTCCTATGAAACGCCTGTCGAACATCCTGTCAAGGGTCAGCCTAGTGTTAATTGCGGAATGTGCAGGTGCACCATCATGCTGATACCACATACGTCGACACGTTTCCAGTGGGACATTTTCGAGCAACGTTGGCCGATCATTCTGTAGAAACGCGATGTATGTTGCAGTGCTCTCCGATACACACGATCGAACGGCGGAGGAGTGGTACTCAAGCGTCAACTGTAGGTTACAATATCTCCGGATGTAATTAACATTTTACAATGGAACAAACGGCACTGATAACGTATTTGTTTATATGTTCAAATGTGCTAACAAAACTAACGGGGTTCCATTTAAAAAAAAACGTAGGTTTCTGTTAAAAACATACTCCCGTGCATTTTCGTATGGTTTTTATTAAACAATTACACTAGCCCCTCTCCTCATGTTCGGTCTGTGGAATCGGTTCGTCAGTATTTGATGTGGTTTACGAAATATATCCAGCGTTAACTTTAGGTGACTCACCCTGTATACAGCCGCACTCTATCCTGTTACCACACCCACTGTTGCACTATGGTAGTAGAATGGTAAGTTCTGATGGCCCGGTTCCACTACTAGTTGTGATTCCAATGGAAATTCTTGCTTCACCTTCCACAACCCCTAAAAAAATTGCATGGGTGACAGCAACACTGGACATCATCGATCATGTAGCACCTCACTGGCTGCCCCCTGAAAATTTGTTAGCTCGACACTTGTGTCCAAGATGCTATCATCTACAGACTGCAATAACTTTGTCAAAGTTACTTTGCTTGTAAGGCCTGTGTAAGTTCTTGCGCTGCCTCCAAATCCCAGTTCAAGTATTAGTCAAGGTCTTGGCATAAACTTGCTTCCTTAGTCAGCTCGCGGACATGCATGTGTTGCTCAGCATGCCTGTACCACTGTACGGTCATCTTGTTCGCTTCTGCTAATGCTCTTGCGGCATCTGTCGTTTTATTCAATTTAGTCATGTCGCTTGCTTCAACCGTGCCGCAGGTTGTCTTCGATATTCTACCCCCAAAATCTTATCATCCCCTTATTACCCTCCTAAGCTCGCCCAGAACTACTTCAATCACCTCTTGCATCTTCACCTTCAATCGTGCCCATTTCCTCAGCAAGTTCTTGCTTTCCTTTGACACCTCTCTCTGCTTTCGACTGCTAATCGCCAATTCATGCACATCAGAAAATAGTTCTTCCAGCTTCCTGATTTGATTTCATAATTCGCGCAGATTAAATACGAAACTTAATGACCATTTATGGCTAGATAATACCACATCTGGCTGTCTGGAAAACAAAACTCCGCCGTCCGGGTAATGAGCTTGCAGTTCCGTTACTCCGCCACCAGCGAAGGGGTACAGCAGTGCCTAAGCTAACATTCTTCTTCTCCTCTACATGGCAATGTGAGGAAAGGGATCCATATCACCTCCCCTCCCACAGGAAGCCTGCCGTCTCTGAACAGCGATAATCTTATTATTCTATTGACAATACTACCACAAATAAATATGTAGGTCTACCCCTACTAGTACTATCAACATTACGTTCCACACCGCACATACAAATAAACTCCACAAAATCGATAGACATAACCACGCTCGTACCTTAATGTATAACGAGTCTGAGGTATTTTTACTTTCCTCTGCGTTGCTCATCGTTTCGCTTTGTCCTCTTAATATCCTTCCTTGCCTTGTATGGCAGTTTTTGTGCAATCGCCTCTGGTGCACCCTTGAATGATCACAGACGTTCCACATGCACAACCGTCGTCCTTGTTGGCAACTGCAGCTCCACGTCCATCTGTGACACTTGCGACTGGTACCGTGTTAAAAGCTTTGGCTCTGAGCACTATGGGACTTAACTTCTGAGGTCATCAGTCCCCTAGAACTTAGAACTACTTAAACCTAACTAACCTAAGGACATCACACACATCCATGCCCGAGGCAGGATTCGAGCCTGCGACCGTAGTTCCAGACTGTAGCCCCTAGAACCGCTCGGCCACTCTGGCCGACTGTTAAAAGCTTTATCTTTCCTTTCAGTGTATATGGAGTCACCAACTCCGCCATTGTTTCCTCTTACACTGCAGTATCGTCCCCAATCGCCTCATTGCCTCTTCCTGTTCCTCCTTAGTATTTCCTCTTTGTACTCTGTTCCATACCTTTTATACTTATAAAACTGCGGGCTGCCTCTCGCTTTCTCCCACTTTTCTGGTCAGTCATGTCGAAAGATTATGGCGTCTTTTGCGGTACAGTACCTCGAATGGTGACAACCCAGTGCTAGTATGTATTTTAGAGTTATACGCGTTAATGACAAGTCCAAGTTTGAATTATTTGAGTTGACTAGTAACTAAGCATTTCCCCAACTGTTCTACGAACTCTTTCCGTCCTTCCTTTAGCTGATGGATGTGGTGCGCTAGTCTTCAACTTCTTCATTCTCAGATACAGACATTATTCCTTCATCAGGTCTGACGTGAAGTTTGTCCCCTGGTCCATTATCATCGTCTGTGGCACTTCGAACTTAACTGTCCACCTATTAACTACCACCTACGCAACTGTGATTGCCTGTTGCTCCGGTACTGGCACTACCTCGACGTAACATGAAAAATGATCTATTATGGTCAAGCAAAACGATTACCCATTGGTGTTCGGCTGAATGGTCCTAACTTGTCCACCCGAATGAAACTAAATTTTTCTGTAGCTCCTGGCAGTCTTTGTAACAAAACCTGCTTCCTACTCAAATTAGCCGTCTGTCCACAATCCACACACTTAACGTTTCATATTTTACCTATTGGCTTCTGTCTCCGGTTCTTCGGCCGACGTTCATCTAATGATTTTTCTGACGTTTCGCCAGCACGAGTGGCTGGCATTGTCAAAGCTTCACCCTCCATTCCCGGTGGTGAACTGCAGCCGAGCTCGCGGCCGCAGACTATATGTACCTGGCGCGACAACGTCCGAGGGCTTCTCCGCGGTCATTTCCAGTGCGGTTCTCCTCTTGCTACTTGCGAAGGTCGTTCGCTGCAGTACGGGAAGCCAGGATCCGTTTACCTTAAGGCTTTCCTCTTTCTTGTTCAAACTGTTCGCGTATTTTTGTATTTCTACAGCTTCTCTGAACAAGCGCATGTGATAGTGCTTCTCTACAGCCAGAACTTCCGTGTCGGCGAATTTTATTACGTGGTCGGTCTCATTCAGTGCGTGCTCTGCCACGGCCGATTTCTCCACCTTCCCCAACCTGCAATGTCACTTATGCTCTTTGATCCTGGTGTTAATGGATCGTCCAGTCATTCCGACATAAACTTTTCCGCATGTGCATGGTATACGGTATATTCCCGACATTGCAAGTGGGTCTCTTTTCTCCTTCGCCGATCTAAGACACTCTTTGATCTCCCCTGTCGGTTTGAAAATCGTCTTTACGCCATGTTTGCGCAATATACGGCCGATTCTGTCCGTCACTCTGGGAATGTGACCCTACCCGACATTTCTTTTTCTGGTTCTTTACTTCGCCGAGTGTTTGACTCTGTTACACTTCTAATGTAATTTGTGGAGTACCCGTTGCTCCTAAGGACAGTTTCCAGGTGTTGCATTTCTCGTTTGAGGTGTTGCGGCTCACATATTCGTCCTGCTCTCGTTACGAGCGTACTAATCATGCCTCTTTTCTGGCTCGGGTGGTGGTTTGACAGTTTGTGCAGGTATCGGTACGTGTGTGTCGGTTTTCGATACACGCTGTGTCCCATGTTTCCGCGGTTCCTTGTGACCAGCAGATCTAGAAATGGAAGTTTCTTGTCCTTTTCTACTTCCATGGTAAATGTTATGTTGGCATGGAGGCTGTTCAAGTGTCTTAGGAAGTCACCGAGCTGTTCTTCACCATGGCGCTACACCACGAAAGTATCATCGACGTACCTGTACCACACCTTAGGTTTGCAAGTCGCCGAGTCCAGTGCCTGTGGTTCGAAATGTTCCATGAAGAAGTTGGCCACCACTGGACTGAGAGGACTACCCATGGCAACGCCTTCCAGCTGTTCATAGAAATCGCCATTCCACGTGAAATAGCCGTATACCATGCACATGGTGCCCTTCGACACACAATCATGTCAGTCAAGACTTAATGCTATTGCTCGAAGCTTAACTGGACCGTCTTGTATGCTAGACACTCCTCGTGGCGAATTAACATTCAGAAAGTACATTCTGTAAAGTTTGGATGGTAGGATAGGAGACGAGGTACTGGCAGAAGTAAAGCTGTGAGGACAGGGCGTGAGTCGTGCTTGGGTAGCTCAGTTGGTAGAGCACTTGCCCACGAAAGGCAAAGGTCCTGAGTTCGAGTCTCGGTCCGGCACACAGTTTTAATCTGCCAGGAAGTTTCAACATTCAGAAGTTTCCCCCACTGGGTATGTTCTCAGTTCCAATATACGTTATCAAGGGTCAATTATGGCAGATGCTGATGCAGAAAATCTAACCCTAGGATCATGCTGTACCCCTCACTTACATGAGTTATCGCTTTCACATATTGCCAAAACTTGCTTGTCGCAACCAAAAAATTCACTATTACTGACCCAGTGGTCATATATCATTAACTTGTAACCCACGTAAATCGTATCATGGACGATTCCACTCCGTCCTACGGACTAATTCTCTCGAGGCTACTGACACATGTGCTCCTGTGTCCAGCAATAGTTTATACTCTCTTCCATCCACAACACCCATTATAGCCCATTCCATATCTACATTCGCTCTGACTAAGCTCATTCCTACTGGTAACTCCTGTAGGTGGCCCTGGGGCTCCCTTCTATGTTTAACGGACCCTTCCTATCTCCTGGACTACCTTTACCATTATCCCTAAAATCTGGCCGTTGACGAAAACTTCCTCTGCTACCATTTCCACCAAATTATTGGGGACCCCTGTTACTCTAATTGTGCTGTGGGTTCCGTAACTGGTAACATAGTCTTCATAAAAGCCCCATTCGAATGCAGTTAAGACACCTAGTATTCGATGTAACCACCTGTTTATGCTTTTTTACCCCTGTAGACCTATCGAATTCTTGGTATTCCAAAGCTAACGTAACCTCTTCATGAAAATCTTTACACGCCCCCGTACACACTCTCCTACACATTTCTGCTGTCAAATACCTTAAGAATACCTTAAGAAAGCGTCGAGCGCTTGTTGCACTGCCTCTTGCAGCACCATTGTATTTACCAGAAGATGTTGAAAAATCAGCCAACCAGTTACAAACGTTTATTAGCCCTTCTTCAGTAATAGTGGGCCTTGTTACATGACATGATCGTTCACTACATTAGATGAAGCCGAGTGGCTATAGTCAAATACAAAATTGACAAAACAGGAATTACCCCCAGTCCATGGCTTTAGAGAGCAGCCAACACTTGGACTTAGTCTCTGGCGTAATATACACACAACTTGCGCAAATACACTGGTGGCCACCGTAAATGCAACACCCTGAAGGAAGCATCCGAATAAAGTGAAATTTACACCATGGGTTTGCAGCGATGAGATATGCAACTGATTAGAATTTCAGCGCAGACGCACATCACGCGCGCCTGTGGCGCCACCTCATAGCGCCATTTAAGGCTTGGCGATTTCGACGAGTGTACGTTCGGCACGTGTGTTTACCTTGTGGTTGTTTCACAAGACGATCAGTTATGCCTCGTAGACAACAGCGAACATCTTTTGATCAAGTATCCGAGTTCGACAGAGGAAGGATAGTGGCTTACCGAGACTGTGGATTATCATACAGAGAAATCGCTAGTCGTACTGGACGAAACCAAACAACTGTAATGCGGATATGTGACCGTTGGATGCAGGAGGGTACGACGGACCGACGTGGTCGATCGCATTCACCTCGGTGCACCACTGCACGTGCTGATAGGCAAATTGTGCGCATGGCAGTGACGGATCGCTCAGTGACATCCCGAACCATAGCACAGCACATTGCGTCTGTAACGCATCATCCAGTGTCTGCGCGTACCATTCGACGCCGTTTACAGCAGAGTGGTCCGTCCGCAAGACGTCCATTGCTTCGTCTACCATTGACGCAGAACCACAGACGTCTCCGTCGACAATGGTGTGATGACAGACGGATGTGGACGGCAGAATGGAATGACGTTGTCTTTACTGACGAGGCACGCTTCTGTCTGCAGCACCACGATGGTCGGATTCGAGTGTGGAGACACCGTGGAGAGAGGATGCTGGACAGCTGCATTATGCACCGCCACACTGATCTTGCACCGGGTATTATGGTATGGGGCGGTATTGGATATTACTCTCGCACGCCTCTAGTACGCATGGCCGGTACTTTAAATAGCCGGCGCTACATATCCGAGGTGCTGGAGCCAGTTGTCCTTCCTTACCTGCAGGGCTCGGCCACAGCCATATTTCAACAGGATAATGCGCGACCACACGTGGCACGCATTGTCCAAAGGTTCTTCGTCAATAACCAGATTGAATTGCTTCCCTGGCCGGCTCGCTCTCCGGATCTTTCGCCGATAGAAAACATGTGGTCCATGGTTGCTCAACGAGTGACCCAGATTACATCCCCAGCTGCCACACCAGATGATCTTTGGCAACGTGTGGAAGCTGCTTGGGCTGCTGTACCCCAGGAACACATCCAACGTCTCTTTGACTCAATGCCGAGACGTGTGGCAGCGGTGATCTCCAACAATGGCGGCTACTCTGGCTACTGATTCTGGCAGGAACCACATGTCACAGACGTCTGTAAACGTAATCATTTGATACTTGGTCAACATGTTATCTACAAAATAAACCTTGTTGTGCTACCTCTTGTCTTTATTGGTGTTGCATTTACGGTGGCCAGCAGTGTATTTTGTCCGGCGACGCCTATTACAATTTCATGTTGACAAGCGCCTCTACCTCTGGGCATTTACTAATGAGCATTCATTCTGAAGTACGATAAATGTAATCTGGCTGGTGTCTAAAGTCATTACTTAGGACAATTCTTCTCATGTCAATTTTGTATATGACAAGAGCCGCTCGGCTTCATCTAATCTAATTTACCACCATTAAATGTAACAATGCCCACTGTTTCTTAAGAAGATATTTTTACTAATATCGAAACCTAGGTCAAGGGCTAATAAACGTTTCCTTACAGGTGGTTGACTGATTTTTCAGCCGCTTGAGATTTAAACAGTTGCAGGTTACCCTTACCTGCTCTTTTAATGAGAGCTCGTATATGTTAAAGTTGATTTTACAAATTCTGTCCGAAAAGTCTTCTGCTGTCTCATATCTCGTGGACAGAAGCCCTAATTACTCGTGAAAAGACCATGCAATGTTATGCTTCATGTATCGTTCTCCAACCCCTGTCTCAACTGGTCAAAAGCTTCTGCATTTTGCAATGCTTCTATGCACCTTACGAATAATTTTGCTTCTCCTGACAAACGTAACCTTGCGATCTGCTACAACTGTTTATCAGATCCTCTATAAAGGCCAACATAACCTCAGATGTCATACCAGAACAAGAAGAAACAGGATTCGCCACAGTCGCAACCACTCCTGGAGTTTGAGACGTCCACACTCCTATCTCGCAATTCTATCCTACTAGTTCATAAAACGCAACCACTTCATCCACGCTCAATTGAGCCACCTCACCCACCAATGACTACACCGCTTCTTCACTGGTGATACCTCACGTCTGTCATTTTGCCTCTGTGTCCGTTATACATGATAAAAATTACACTACAACGAAACAATTCCCATAGCACAGTTAGTCGCGAAGTGCTCTACCTGCACACCTTTTCTCTCTAATCATGAGCCACCTGTACTGTGTACATTGCCTAGCTGTGTGTCAAAAAAGTTCCAAGTAAAGGAGTTCCGCTACTGATTCAGCACAAGGCACCGTGACCGCGTGGATTACACTGAGTTCAACGTACAGGTGCTAACCATTCTTGTGTACGATCTCTCCTAAATTGCGACATATCCGTAGGTTCCTCTGGTTTTGTAAATGTAACTTTCGTGCAGTCGTGACCTCTAAGCCTCGAAACCATGACTACACCACACAAGAGCAAAATAGTCTCACTCGCCCCAATGACGACACTGTGGTCTGTGGCTCGAACGATCTACTGCATGGGTGGCACTCCGTCCGCTGTTGATTGCTGCAGTGTCGAGCCCTTCTGGCACCACTCTGTATCCCACTTACGAAACCACTCTCAATGGACCAACCTGTAGAGGTAGCTTCTACGGTTGGTGCATGTATTCTGATGCCGTAGTTGGCGGAGATGTAAATACTGTGGACCATTTGACACTATAAATTATATCTTAATATCTACGTGAAGCAGGCACACCTCTCCTCGTGAGCTATGGGGGTGCAACTGGTATCAGCAGCTAGGACGGCGTCTGGCAATGCTGCGTCAGGACTCCGGCCCAGGATGCCCTCCTCCAACTACGGCGACTGGGGAAGGCGGTGGCTTTCTGCTGGGTTCCGGGGCATGTCGGCATAGCTGGTAATTAAAGGGCGGATCTCGCAGCCAAGGAGGCGCGTCTCGATCCACAAGTATCTCAGTGTGCTATCCCCCTGCACGCACTCACCTCGCTGTTGAGCTCACGAGTCATGCGTCGGTGGGAGGATGAGTGGCTGGAAGTGACTGACAATAAGCTCCGTATAGTCAAGCCTCCAACGCGTGTGTGTTGTACTTCCTTTCAGCCCAGTCGACGGGACGAGGTCCTCCTCACCCGGCTTCGGATAGGCCACAGCCTTATGACGCATGGCTTCCTGCTCCGGCGAGAGGACCCTCCAATGTGTGGTGCTTGTGGCGTCCAGGTCACTGTGTGCCACGTCTTATTGGATTGCGTTTTATTTTGTGACTAGAGAGCGGCGGCTCACTTGCCAGCGGACCTGCCATCTCTTTTAGGCAACACTCGGACGAATGTGATTAACGTTTCAAAGTTCTGTGCCACATCAAATGTTTTTACAAAGATTTTAGGGAGAGGATCTTAATTTGCTCACTGTGTGGCAAGCTCACCCATATTTTATGTAAGTGGCCAGCCAATAAGAATTTCCTGTGGCATTCTTGTTGTTATGTTTTCCCTTTCCTTACGTTTTACTTTCTTATGTAGCATTTTCCTTCTTTTCCTGCTTTCTTTGGGTGTGTGCTTCAATTTTATTAGGTCTGTCCACATTCGTTCCTTTCAATGTGTGTCAGGGCGCAGATGACATCGACGTTGATCGCCCATAAGCCCCAACACACACACACCGGACTCCGGCCTGGCAGAGAAAGCAGCGGGACTTCCTGGCCCGTTACGCTCAGGCGGTGGCCTCGCTGCGCTTCGCTCCGCTGTGGAGAAGGCGGCTGTGCACTCGTTTCGGCCGGCCGCGGTGGCCGAGAGGTTCTAGGCGCTTCAGTCCGGAACCGAGCGACTGCCACGGTCGCAGGTTAGAATTCTGCCTCGGGCATGGATGTGTGTGATGTCCTTAGGTTAGTTAGGTTTAAGTAATTCTAAGTTCTGGGGACTGATGACCTCAGATGTTAAGTCCCATAGTGCTCAGAGCCATTTGAAGCAATTTTTTCACGCGTCTCGACCCTCGTGCCTCCGACAGGCAACGGTAAGCGGCTGGCGTTGCGACGCCGAGTCCCTCTCTGGGCCTCAACCTCGGAGGCGGCAGGCATAGACAGCTGGCCAATGAGGCTGTGGCACCAAGTCCTGTGAAAGACCGAGCGAGGTAGCAGACGCAGCCTGGTCTCGAACTAGAGGCTGCTTCTGGTGCTGGCCAGTTGTCTAGTCACATGGCATATAAAGAAGAGATTGGCTCAAGTGTGGTGGCAACGACCCACTTACTACATTTTTCTTTGCTGTGTGAACAGTTTTCCTCTTTACTCAGCTATCCCACCTTTGCATCTCACTTGTGCGTCTGTTATTGTGCCCTAAATGCCGAAATGGCGTGGCTGATGGCCAACGCTATCACCGAAGTAATGTACGGTGTCATCAATGCTGATTTCAGTCATTTACACTAAAGATTTAATACTTTTACCTAAAATAGTGGGCGGGTACACTAAAGAGCAGGCATCTCATTCAAGGTCATCAACGGATCAGAATCAAAAACCTCGCTGCTCAACTGGAGACCTCTGTTGCTAGTGCTGACACAATCGTCCATCAACTGGGGCTACTCAAAGGTGTGTGCCCGTGGGCTCTTCGCCGCCTAACAGACCATTAAAAGCAACGGAGGACATCTGCGTAGAATTGCTTGCATGTTACGAGGCTGATGATGACAATTTTTTTTGTCGAACATCGTCACAGACGATGAAGCATGTATTCATCATTTCAAGCCGGACGGAGTGGCCGTGCGGTTCTAGGCGCTACAGTCTAGAACCGAGCGACCGCTACGGTCGCAGGTTCGAATCCTGCCTCGGGCATGGATGTTTGTGATGTCCTTAGGTTAGGTTTAATTAGTTCTAAGTACTAGGCGACTGATGACCTCAGAAGTTAAGTCGCATAGCGCTCAGAGCCATTTGAACCATCAATTCAAGCCAAAACAAACAGGAATCGGTAGAGGGACGTCACACCGCGTCTGCTCCGAAGAAAAAGTTCAAAGACGCACCCTCAGCCGGTAACGTCATGGCGACGGCCTTATGCGACTCTGAAGGAGTTACTCCGTTTGATGTCTTCCCTACGGTGTAAAGATAAACAGTGAAGTGTATTGTGCTACCATCAGGAAATAGCGTTTTCGTCGGCATAAAATTGCGAAAGAACTTCTCATTCTCTATGACAACGCAAGGCCTCACACGAATCTGTGCACCCGAGAGTAGCTCACAAAACTTCATTTGTTCTTCCTCGTCCACCCTAGAGCCAAGATTTCGTGCCTTCAGACATCCATTTCTTTGGTACAATGAAGGACGCACTCCACGGGAAGCAGTAGGTGGATGATGGGGGCGTTACTGACGCAGCAAGACGTTGCCTCCGACGTCGAGCAGTAGAGTGGTGACCCTCCCAGTAAGGTGGCTTAAGGCCGTCACTTCGAACTAAGTTATTAGTATAAACTTGTTGTAGCTGGGATTCACAGTCACAAAAAAAAAAATTTTAAGGACATTATCTTCACGCCAGTGACTGTTATAAGTTTTTATTACACTATTGCAATTTCGGCCTTCAGCCATTACCAAGTGCTGATATTATGGCTTTAAGCCATGTCAACATAATGTAAGGTGACACATTTGTATGTCGTTATCAGTAGTGTTAAATACATTCGTGACGTTGTTACACAGTGCGAGCACACGTATTCAAACATCGTAAAACAACAAAATCTGTAAGTGCACGTATAATATGAATTTGTTTCAATATTTTTGCGGTTGGTCAGCACTAATTAAGTCAGACTTGTAACGCTCAATTTCATGTATGTAATGGTTTGCAGAAATGTTTTCAATAATAACGTTTTTTCGGAACATAATTTTTTACCAGTCATTTACTTGAATTTAAATATTTTACAAAATTATCTCAGATCATAGTCATGTGTTGTTTAATAATCAGAGGACCATCTATGCAGCTGTGTCAACAAGCAAAGCCAGTTTTTTTAATAATGCAAATCTCAGAGAAATGTTGTTCAGTAGTAGTAGATAGGCCAGCATTGCACCAAGCTGTACCATTTAGGAGCAGATATATAGATAGCGCTATCCGGCGACATCATTATCAGGTAAGAATTTCTCAGTTTATTCGGGCTGATTTCACAGGACCATGACGTAGCGCTGAGTTTGTCCAAAATTTATCAGTTTCATTACTCAGTCAGTTTTGTACAGGAGATCTATTTAGATACGGGAAGGTTAGACTAAAGTTTCATATTAACATCTCAGACAGCAAATTTAAGTAGGCGCATTCTGATGAAGAATAACAAAGTTTACCTTACACTACATGGCAATGAACTGCGCTGCAAAAAAGGCTACTGCTCTTGCTTTTACATGGCTAGCAACTTTACTGCAGCGGTGAGCTACTACGACTTCTGCTTTGTAGGTGCGAGCGATTACTACTTCTGCCGACACTGCTCTGACCTGCAGTTCTACTGCAGCAGAGATGTTTTATATCGCAGGCAGCGTGTGAGCAATACATCAAAATTACATTTGCTCCAGTAGGGTAGAGAACACTAAACTTCTTACATAATGAACACCTTGCAGTGTTCTCGCACTGTGTAACAATGTCACGAATGTATTTTACAGTATTGTCTTTTGCAGCAGAGATGTTTTATATCGCAGGCAGCGTGTGAGCAATACATCGAAATTACATTTGCTCCAGTAGGGTAGAGAACACTAAACTTCTTACATAATGAACACCTTACAGTGTTCTCGCACTGTGTAACAACGTCACGAATCTATTTTACAGTATTGTCTTTTGCAGCAGAGATGTTTTATATCGCAGGCAGCGTGTGAGCAATACATCGAAATTACATTAGCTCCAGTAGGGTAGAGAACACTAAACTTCTTACATAATGAACACCTTGCAGTGTTCTCACACTGTGTAACAACGTCACGAATCTATTTTACAGTATTGTCTTTTGCAGCAGAGATGTTTTATATCGCAGGCAGCTTGTGAGCAATACATAGAAATTACATTTGCTCCAGTAGGGTAGAGAACACTAAACTTCTTACATAATGAACACCTTACAGTGTTCTCGCACTGTGTAACAACGTCACGAATCTATTTTACAGTATTGTCTTTTGCAGCAGAGGTGTTTTATATCGCAGGCAGCGTGTGAGCAATACATAGAAATTACATTAGCTCCAGTAGGGTAGAGAACACTAAACTTCTTACATAATGAACACCTTGCAGTGTTCTCGCACTGTGTAACAACGTCACGAATCTATTTTACAGTATTGACAGCGACATACCAATGTGTCAGCTTACATTATGTTGACATAGCTTAAAGCCATAATATCTGCACTTGATAATGGCCCAAGGCCGAAATTATAGTAGTGTAATAAAAACTTATAACAGTCACTGGCGTGAAGATGATGTTCTTAAAAAAAAATAAGTTAATTGTGAAAACAGAATTTTTCAACCTAAGGAGTGGGGAATAATATTGTGTATACGAATCCAGAATACTATAAACCTTTTTCAGGAAAAAAATGTGTTGCTTTATTTACTGAATCACCTCATAACTTGAAAATGGTACATATTCTTTTGAAGCCGACATTCTAAATTGGTTTCTACGTCGGGGTGCGCAACCATTTTGTGGTATCTTGAAAAGTATGGTTTCGGTATATGCTTTTGTCCCTGTATTTTGGGCTAGGAAAATGCCATTTGTCTCAACCTGCCGCCATTTTGTTTGAACTTAAAGTCTTTCGTCTATCGTGTGATGCTGGTGGGAAATATACTGAAAATGACTTATACAAAATCATTTTGCTACAGGTCTAGTAGGGGGCTTCGGGAGTTCCTGCGATCAGCAGTGTTCCCGCTGCAAGAGGTCTTTCCACTTGGTGCAGCGGTTACAGGGAGCGTCCAATGTCAACACAAGAATAACGTCTTAAAGGCAGAAATGTAAGGAACAATATTAGATTGAGCATTAATTTATATTTTACTTGAAAATATCGCGGATGTCACCTATATTTCATGCGTTCAAAGAGGGCTACCGACATAAAGAGAAACGGCTGAATACCTAGATCTGCGTAGCCCAACGGTGGCGTGAATAGCCGTCTTGTGATGGCCACAAACATCGACAAGTAAATAAACATTACGTGGGCAATCAAAAAAATGGTTCAAATGGCTCTGAGCACTATGGGACTCAACTTCTGTGGTCATAAGTCCCCTAGAACTTAGAACTACTTAAACCTAACTAACCTAAGGACAGCACACAACACCCAGCCATCACGAGGCAGAGAAAATCCCTGACCCCGCCGGGAATCGAACCCGGGAACCCGTTCGTGGGAAGCGAGAACGCTACCGCACGACCACGAGATGCGGGCACGTGGGCAGTCCCTTCCTTTATTTGATACCTCCTTGTCAGTCTGTTAGAGATGAGTTGTGCCAGGGCCAGTCTTAGCAGCAGACTCCTGTGACCGACTTCATACGAGGCATAGCTAGTGTGTCGCAAGAACTTTAGCATCAAGGGCCGAATAGTGTTTCTGCTATGGCTTAAGAGAGAGAGAAGCGCTGCCGTTTCAAAGACACATCAGCGGACCGAGATCGTATATATATATATATATATATATATATATATATATATATATATATATATATATATATATATATTCTCATCGGTCTTCTGACTGGTTTGATGAGATCCACCACGCATTCCTCTCCTGTGCTAATCTTTTCATCTCACAGTAGCACTTGGAGTCTACCTCCTCAGTTATTTGTTCGATGTATTACAATTTCTGTCTTTCTCTACAGCTTTTACCCTCTACAGATCGTTCTAGTACTATACAAATTATTCTATGATTCTTAAACGTGCCCTATCATCCTATCTCTTCTTCTTGTCAGTGTTTTTCGTCTATTCCTTCCCTCGCCGATTCTCTGGAAAACCTCTTCGTTCCTTAGATTACCAGTTCACTGATGTTCAACGTTCTTCTGTAGCACCATCGCCGAAAAGCTTCAATTCTCTTACGTTCCGGTTTTCCCACAGCCCATGTTTCACTACAACATAATTTTGTGTCAAATACAACTTCCAGTTGCAGCAGTAATCACACATTTATTAGCATTCATCATGGTTTATTGTACTGCCTAAAGGAGCATTCCTTAACTCCCTATCGGTCTTAAATTTCTTCCTATTCACGTTTCTGCTACTTCTCCTTTTTTTCATCTTTTACTCTCCATCCATAATCTGTACTCTTTAGGTTCTTTACGCCATTGCTTCTTCGATCTGTAGATTGAAGAGTAGGAACGAAAGACTAGATCCTCACGTACACCTTTTATAATCCATGACGTTCGTTCTTACTCTTCAACTCTTGTTTCCTCTTGGTTCTTGTACGTATTGCATATCACCCGTCTCTCCCTACAGGTTACCGACATTTTTCTCAGAAATTTGAACATCTTCCACCATTTCACTTTGTCGAACGCTTTTTCCAGCAATCTATGGACGTGTCTTGATTTTCCTTCAGTCTTGCTTCCAGTATCAACCGCAACGTGAGACGTGCCGCTCCGGTGTTTGTATGTTTCCTATAGTCAAACTGAGTATCATCTAACATATCTTCAATTATCTTCTCCTTTCTTCTGGATACTTTACTTGCATGCATGAACTGCTAAGCTGATTGTGCGATAATTCTAGCACTGATAGACCCTTTCTATCTTCTTGACTGGGTTTATGATATCGTGTGGCTCACACATCCTATATAACATCATGAACATTCATTTGGTTGCCATTTCCCCCAGTGATTTTAGAAATTCCGATGGCATTCTTCTTGTTTTAAGTCTTCCACAGCTCTATAAAATCCTAATACTCGACGCACTCTGTCTTCCCTATCGACTCCTCTTTCTTCTTCTGTCACATCATCAGACCAGTCATCCCCCTCACAGAGGCCTTCAATGCGCACATTCCACACATTCGCTCTTTTCTCTCCATTTAACAATGAATTTCCTATTGCACCCATAATGTTACCAACCTTCGTTTTAATTCCGCAGAAAGTGTTTCGCCTTCTCCGTATGATGAGTCAGTCCTTCCGAGAGTCATTTCTTTTTCTATTACTTCACATTTTTTATGTACCCAATGCGTCTTACATTCACTGCACTTCATGTTTATTTCATTCCTAAGTGACTTGTATTTCTGTAATACTGAATTGCCCTGAACATTTTTGTACTTCCTTCTTTCGTCGATCAAGTGGAATATTTCTTCTCTTGCCACGGTTTCTTCACCGTTGCCTTCCTAGTACCTATGTTTCTCTTTCCAACTTGGGTCGTTGCCCTTTTTAGAGAGGTTCACTACTTTCCAGCTATTCATTATCGCAATATCTATAGCCCCAGAGGACTTCAAGCGTATCTCTTCACTCCTTAGTACTTCTGTATCCCATTTCTTTGCTCATTGTTCCTTCCTGACTATTCTCTTCAACTTCAGTCTACACCTCATCTTTATTAAATTGTGATCTGAATCTATATGTGCTAAAAGGTACAATTTACAATCAAATATCTGATTTCGTGATCTCTGCCTGGCCCTAATGTAACCTAACCGAAATATTCCCGTACATCCCGGCCTTTTCCGAGTATACGTCCTCCTCTTGTGGTTCTTGTGCAGAGTATCTGCTAATACTAGCTGAAATTTATTCCAGGACTCAATCAGTCTTCTTCTTCTCTCATTCCTAGTACGAAGCCAATATTCTTCCGTAACCCTTTCTTCTGTTCCTTCCTCCAGAACCGTATCCCAATCATCCACGAATAATAGATTTTAATCTCCCTTTAGGTACTGAATTACCCGTTTATGATGAGAACAACCCTTTAAGATAATTGTTCGCAGTAGCTCACTATCTGCCCTACCTTCCTTTTTATAAAAAATCCAATTCCCTTTACACCATTTTCTGCTGTTGCTGATAAGACCCTGTATTCATCTTACCAGAAATCCTTAACTTCTTTCCATTTCACTTACCGACCGGCGCTACATCTAGACTGAACCTTAGCATTTCCCTTTTCTGATTTTCTAGCTTTTCTAACAAGTTCAATTTGCTTAAATCCCACGACTCAAATTCTCGAACGCTATCCTTTAGTAGGTTATAGAAACTTTGCTCGTCATCACCTCTCACTTGGCAGTCCCCTCCCGGAGGTCCAAATGCAGAATTAGTTTGTAATCTTCTGATAATGGAGAGATCAATATGACACTTTTGTTTAATTACAGTACACATGTCCCGCGGGTACACATTAGGTGTCTTGGTTGCAGTGGTTTCAGTTGCCTTCTGCATCTTCAAACTGTTGATCATTGTTGGTTCTTCCGCCTTTTAGGAGCAGTGTCCCACCCCAAGGGCAAGGCAGTGCCCTGAACCTCTGTCCTCTCCCCCGCTCTCTTTGACGAGGGCGTGACTTCTTATTCCGGAAGTCTTCGGCCGCCATTGCTGTTGCTTTTTATTCAATATGTAAATATTTAATGTTCAACATTTAAAAAATTACATTTTTAACTCAATAATTTTTACTTTTTCAGCTGAGGTCATTAATTGAATAGACTGCTTCCATCCTAGGCTGTTTATTTACCACTGTGTGAGAGCACTGCTGTGCTGAGAGAGAGGGAATGCTCTTCAGGAACTCCTCCCCTTCGACATTGTAGATTGCAGCGAAATCTCGCTGCCATCTGTCGCACTGGTAGACGTTGCCGACTGTGTTGTGACACCAAGATCTCTGGATGATACCAGGAAAGTGTCTCGCTCTGAGTTGCATATTCTGACTATTTGGCGCGACTGCGTACTCTGCGGCAGTTCTGACCACGTGGTCTGCTACCCATGGTGACGCCGCCCCTCACCGTGACGATAGACCCCTCGCTTCGCCATCCCGAGTCCAGCCTACTGTTAGGGTGAGTTGTCCGCTGCCTGACACCACCACAACTGATGTACTCTGGAATGGAAGAAAACATTATTCGTAAGGACAGTAGTCCAATGAAGATTGTGGTGATCAGTTGGAAAAGGGCAGAGCAGTGTAACTGACGTAATATCGAACTCCACATTAGATGCTAAAAAGGTGGTAACTGGGCCATTTTTGCATAGATGTAGCGGAATATCACATCACCAAAAGTCAGCTCTTCACTGGATATCTGTAAAACATCCGAATCATTGAAAGCTGAACACAGATAGAAATATCAAAAGTTAATAACATAACTAAAAACAAGAAACATCATTTACTCATCCTCTCGGGGACTCTGGACTGGGCAGAAAAAGCACAAACAGGTTTTTGGAGTAGCTGGCCTGTGAGATTTATCTCAACAAAGTCTCGTGAATTGGCGTCCGGAAGTGCACAGTTGGCTGTTTGTGGGCGTCGATCTGGAGCGATGAGTGTTTTGACCTTCACGTCTTTGAGTGGACAGTACTTGGCAGATGACTGACAGCTATCAGCGAGCGAATTGGCCTAGAGGAGTAGTGACACCTGCTAGTGGTGAGAACTGTACAGCTGGAGATTGCACCATTCAGGTAGTAGCATTAGAAGGGATTGGCTTGCCGAGCAGCGTGCAGTTTTAAACGTGTGTGAAATACATAAGCGACACCGTAGGAAACGGTTTTTTAACCAAGTGACGGTGATCATGAGAATAACTAGTGGCAAAACAGTACTGCACTCAGACTACAAATTCAGCCTCGTGTGAGAGGATAGATGATTGCTTTTAGAAAAGAAAACAGAGTCGAATGCTCTTAAGCATGGGATTGGAATGAAATCCAGCAAAGACTTCGATAGGATTTAAGACAAAATGAAATGGCTCTGAGCACTATGGGACTTAACATATGAGGTCATCAGTCCCATAGAACTCAGAACTACTTAATCCTAACTAACATAAGTGCCTAGAACCGCTCGTCCACACCGGCCGGCGGCAAAATGAAGTAGACTGAAGTCATACGGGATTGGATCAGCACCAAGAGAACTTGCAGACCATAATGTGACAGCCAAGTCTTGATGTCCTTTGAAACAAACGACGTAACCTGACTCGCCGCTGCGAATCTTGTCTCACTACCAAAACGGCCTCTTCACTCACCAGCCCCACTTTTCATGCAGTTCTTCTCCCTCTCACACCTCCACAACGCTGAAATTCTGTCGTCACATCTAATCACTGG
This sequence comes from Schistocerca nitens, assembly GCF_023898315.1. Taxonomy (NCBI): domain Eukaryota; kingdom Metazoa; phylum Arthropoda; class Insecta; order Orthoptera; family Acrididae; genus Schistocerca; species Schistocerca nitens. The sequence continues at coordinate 94,551,120 of NC_064615.1, read as the reverse complement.
CTAACTGTATATCAATGCCAGCCAATACATGGCTCTCCCTGGGCAGTTCTCCACTTCTTGGTCCCTCTTCCCAGGGTGCCAACTTTCTGCTGTTAAATGGCTTGCATTAAACGTACACATGTCCAGCAAACGTCCTCACGGTTTTCCCCACAGAATGTGGGATCATGACGTGCCATGTACAAGCTTACATCTCTAGAAGTTTTCAGGTTGACTCAAGGCGGTCCCACACAGAGAGGAAGGGTAACTTGCCAGTTATCTCACCGTGGTGCTGGTTTAGCGAAAGAAATTGTTTGCGTAGCTCAGGAAGCAAGCTGATGACGAGTCCTGTTTGTGTACTCAAGAATCTGTAGAATAACTATTTTTAAACAATTTTTTTGTGGATAAATTACATTCATTTAATATTCTCCTGTGAAACCTTGCTATCTGATTTCCCCATTTTTTTTTTATGTTGTCAGTCTATTTTAGGTCGCTCCCGATGGTTAATCGTAGATTTTTCGCGGTACTTACTGTTTCCATTGATTTTTTGCCACAAGTCTAATAGAATGATAGAAGATGTTCTTGTCTGTTTCTACGTAACGGCAACATCCACGAACCCAGTCATGGAGATTCCTACGTTATGCAGCAGATCGTTTATACGAATCGTAAACAGTATTGGTCCTATAAAATTGCTTGCTGTACTGTGCTGAACTTAAATTTCAGTCTGTCGATGTGTACGGTTATATCTGTTTGTAAATCTCGAATCCAGTCACAAATCTGGTCCAATACTTGGTAAACTCGTGTTTATTCACTAAAATATACTGCGGAAGTGTTGCTATTGTATTAGTAACAGATCTGTCGGAAAAAACTACAAATTCATATTTCGGAATTATTATTATATGCATGCGTAAAGTCAAGAAGCACGGTGTCAAACTATGGCGCTCTGGATTTCATGTATGAACGAAGCGAACTGAATTTCACAAGAACTATGTTTGCGGAACTGACTTTGATCTTCATACATGAGATGTTGGATCGACAAAATTTTCCTAATATATGAGCATGAAACATTCTCGGTAACTCAACTACAGAGAAACGATTTATGCATATATTGTTAGACATCTGTACTACGGTCCATCGAATCCGGGAACCGGTCTTTACTCCAACGAAGTACGATATACTACTGATAGGAGAAAATTCTTTCGTATAACCTCTGTAGAGCCTTACAGATATCTCATCTGCTGCAGATGACTTTCTACTACTGAGCGATTGCAGTTGCGTTTTTATTGCAGCAAAATGTTGATGGAATATCTTTGAGAATATCAGAAGGACAAGTTTCAGGTCCGTTTGATCCATCAAAACTCGTACTATTGGTCCATCCCAGATCTGCAGCGTGGCACTAGCCCAGCCACTCCACGACACCACTTCCGGCCCACTTGACGACTATCAGGCCGACCGCAGGCTGCCTCGGCGCTGGGGCGGAAGCTGCGGCGCAATTTCCCACTGCCGACTCCGCACCCTCGCAATTAGCTTCCCCAATTCCCGCCGCAGCCATTACAATTCCCTGCCCTCATCTCTTAATCCAAACATCCCCTCCACGCGCTGCAATCACGGCTCCAATAAGAGTAGCCAGCGCGGTATAACTGGCCCAGGGTGCGGCGCCTGTGCGTGGAGCGGACTAGCGGCCTCCGGCGCTAATTTTGCGAGAAAATCAGCGCTAAGCGACGGACGGTCGTTTCATGAACGCCTTTAGTTTTAAAAGCGTACTAACGCGACCGCTGCAGTCGCATTAATTGAGGTCTGCTCAGTACATGGAATGACTTTCTGAGAATCGGCAAGTTTGATTTTTTATCGAACGGACTTCTACTATTATGACGGTTAAAGTTATTTGGAAACAAGGATATGCCTCCCTCTATAAATATACTCTCTCACAAAAAATTTGCAGCACAAAGGATTTATCCGAATGGAATAGAAACCGGTAGATGCGATGTATAGACAAGTGAGTGATTACAATTCCAGAAAAAAAAGGGTGATATGTTCAACCGAAAGAGCTTCACAAGTTGAGCAAGTCAGTAACGCGATAGTCCACCTCTTTTTGCCCTTAATGTATATTCGCGTCGTAAACTTGCAGAGTATTCTGATATTCCTGATATTCTTACTGCTGCTCTCTAAGTGAAAAATTTTAGTTAACTTAGACTGCGCATATTTCACCGTAAGAGGCCACAGATTTATCAGTTACCCGCTAATCGATTCAAACGGATTTGGGACAACCATTAAATACTTTTAATCTGCACTCAAGAATTACTTAGGAATTGTCCTTAGAGGAGACTAGTGTTTAAGGTCCCGTGGACAGTAATTAAGAGACGGAGCACAGTCTCGGTCTAGGGAGGGAAGGGGAAGGAAATCGACCGTGCACTTTCAAAGTAACTATCGCGGCATTCGCCTGAAGCGATTTAGGGATATCATGCAAGACGTAAATTAAGATGGCCGGACACGTGTTTGACCGTTGTCCTCTAGAATGCGAGTACAGTGTGTTAATCTCCGTTCCACCTCGCTAGGTTCGAACTGTCCTTCCAGTTGGGTATTTTACGATGAACGACTGAGTTTCTCCCTAACCGAATGCCATTCAAAAAGAGAGGAAAGTTTTTCGGAGCGGAAATCGAATGAAAAAGCCTTTGATGCGTCGGCTAGCTGCCTACTGCACACACACACACACATACACACACACACACACACACACATATATATATATATATATATATATATATATATATATATATATATAGTGAAGTGGCATATGCCATGAACAAAATTTTGGAGGTTGTTCTTGGATATGTTCTAAGTATTTTGGTATAAGTCCCCTGTTGTCCCGGTACCCATCACAGAGTAATGATGTACCCGTAATTCTAAATTATTTGACTTTATTACCCAAATCATACTATGTTTTTGTGGAACTACTTTCACAGCAGTGAAAATGCCTGCAACAAGCAATCAACAAAACTTAATAACACGGAAACGATCCGCTTATTCGGTGACGCCTCTGTACAGAGGCAAATCTGCGAAGTTTCCAGTCATTGCGGAAACAGCTGATCATAGTGTCGTCCTGTCGCTTTTCCACTGCAATCAGTGAACCAGTACACGAGGTGCATATTGGTCTAGTTCTTATTAGCTATTTTCGTACTACTGTATATCATTGTTAACGCATTATAAACATACAGGTAAGAGGACCTATAGGAGAAAACCGAACGACACTGAACGCAGGCCTGAGGACGAAGAGATAAGTGAGCCTCACTGTTGTCAACAGCCAGTGACGTGATTGGATGGAAGAAGTCTGTATCCTAAAAAGACACAGAGCGCATAATGTCGACACTTGCATTGTTATGCAGGCATTTTCAATGTAGTGCCGATGCAAGGGGGTTTATAGATCAAGGGGGCTATAAACTAAATGTATCTCTCTGTAACGAACCACGAGAAATCAACGGTGTTTTATTCCAAAATAATCAGAAAATGTCCCTGAACTCCCTCTGTCGCTGGAGTTCTGGTTCACCGTGTAAACGTTGTATATAGGATGATGTTATTCGCCATTTAATGCCAAGATTTTATTCAATTCGTGGACAAAACGACACAGAAGTGCCAGTATCTATATTTACTAACCTCTACACTCCTGAATCTTCCTGGCAGATTAAAACTGTGTGCCCGACAGAGACTCAAACTCGGGCACACAGTTTTAATCTGCCTGGAAGTTTCATATCAGCGCACACTCCGCTGCAGAGTGAAAATCTCATTCTGGAGACTCTACACTCCTTCTTATGTTTTTGTTATTGTTCCCGCATAACAATTTGCACGGGTGGAAGTAGGATTTTCTACATTTTATCCAAGTAAAGATTTTGTAAATTTACTCATCGGTGTTAAGCGACATACTTTTATCTTTATGCTAGTCCGGGAATCAAACTCTTATACTTTACTTTCTCGCGCCGTAACCTTACTGCCTCGCATTCACGGATTCACCTCATTTACTTCCATTCTGAGAGTCCGTATTAAATTTCTTCAGTTCATTCACACAGGCTAAATATATTTGTTGCATCCACAACAGCACACCTCTTAAGTCTCTCCACCTCTATCTTCAGTCTGATTTTATGAGTAACTACAGTATTTCAACTGTGTTCTGAAACAGGATACCTAACTTTTCTATGTAAGCCTTCTGCAGCCGCCCAAAACGCCCCTAACTTCTGACAATAAAAGTATTTCACCTTTTCACAAATAATCTCATAAATTCCCTCTATTTCACCTCATCTCGTATATTTACCATACATATTTAATCGACACGGCAAAGCCAAAAGGTTTAATTTTGTAAACTAATATAATTGGATGTTACCTGATGTAGCACGTATATCTGACGTAAACTATGACGATCAGAAGTGTAGGAAATTCTTCACATTCAAATGACGAATTAAAGCCTTACTAAAAACGTCAGCCTTGAAAATTTTTCTTTCCTTTTACAAAATCACCTACAGAGCCCTCCTCCGGTCAAAACCGTTGCTTTAATGCTCTATGTGTCTACAAAGCTGGCGAAGTCTAATGGACGTCAGATAAATTCATGAAACACAAAATAAATTTTTCGAATAGTTCTGTACTATGGTACGCTGATTACAAAAATAAGTCCTAAAACTTTGACGTATACGACATGAGCAAGAATGGTACTCTTAGGAACACTTTCTTAGGTGAACAGTGAAACGTTGATTAAGTAGGGAGTGGAAGATTTGAAGAATGGGTCTTTAGAGGGGGATGTGCACATATTCTCCAGCGTTTACATACCACTCGTATAGACAGGGCGATAAAATTGAAGTATTTCACTCAAGGTAAGCATGACTCACAAGTTTTCTAAAGCCAACTTGCTCCGGTGTCACCAGTATAATTAATGCTGGTGTTGACACCTTGCCACTGTGCCGATCCTCTATGGGCGACGGCCATGCGCACAACGCAGGGATCAGATCAAATGGCCCTCCAATTAGCGCAATCCCGGAACAGTAATTAAGCCCGAGCTCCGGCAGACGGCTGCTCTGACAGCACACAAGATGGATAGGCTGCACCTTTAATATGCCCTTGTCACAGACACAGTTTGGATACGATGATTAGTGCCATCGATCACGCGTTTATTGACCTCAGTGCTGTTTTGCAGCAGAAATCAGGACCACTGCACCAAAAGTTATCCGATGTCAGCGCATTACTTTCTCCAGCACTTTACGCTAACTTTCTAGTATTATTATCAGACAGAGGTTCTTGGCTTAATCCCACTCCATCTGCATTAGTGAAAATATTTTTTCTTTAGATCACCCGAATAAATATTTTACGCAGTTCTCTAACTCATATGAAGTCGGAAAAACCCGTTTAGCCATCTGATTTCTTTCGCTATAAGCCTATTGCAGCATATGTTACTATAAACATACTCTTTCATTTTTAGTTCGTTTTTCGGCTATTACATGCAAGTGACTGTGGTTTTTCTTGATGAATCTTTGGTCCGTTTATATAACAGTCATCATTTACCCTTTCGTTTTGACCCAGTATAAGACGATTTTTGTTCTTCTGTGGATGGTGTCTACTTAAATCTACGTTTTGTCTCTGGTGTAGGAACGTAAAACTATATAAACACAAAGGGAAAACCATTTCTGCAAGAACTGTCACACACATGAGCAGAAGAATGCAGTTTACATAAGTGATAGGTCGCATGTCTTGCATGAAAGGGAGGAGGAGCAGATTCCACAATTCTTGACTTTCGAAAGGTGTTCCAAACAGGATCATATTTTTCAATAAAAATGGTGCGATTACATTCAGTTTCTTCGGAAACAAGTGACTGCCGCGAAGAGTTTCTCGTTTTTAAATTGGAGTTTGTTACATCTGATAGTGAGTAGTCATCGGATTCAATGTTAACTCCAGGAAGTGTGACAGGACCGTGGTTATTGTCAGATTACTGTGCGACTGACCTGAATATCAGTGTAGCCACATCATTCAGAATGTGTCTTTACTACAAAGCCTCATCATTATGTCACAGTACAGATATTTTCCGGTGAAAATAGACACGTTCTATGATGAATGACGGATTGTTTTAACGTCGGGTGGATGGCAAATAATCACCGCCAGTAGAGTTTTATTTCTGAGCAGTGCATTAGTCACATTGATTAAATTATTAGATGGCAACGTGGAAAATTTTTATCAAATATAACAAATATACTCATTTGCCAGGAGCGTAAGAAAGACATAATTTTTGGTAAAATTCTGGTGCATCCGCGAACGATACTGCGATAAGTTGTACGAGCTCTAATCTGGAATTCTAGTACAGTGTACCAGATCCGTATTAGGTAGGTAATATCTTTACCACTGGAGATTTATGACGATCACAGGGGCAATCGACACTTTTTCTTTCCATTTCCAGATTGAGAACATAAGAATCTGAACCTTAACTTTACTTGACATTTGAGTTTGATGCGCGACAAAACTACGTGCAATTCCTGGTTTATTTGCAGGCAGACATAGTTTGAAGCACAAAATAAATTTGTTTAAAAATGGAATAACCATTTTACTGCCTAGCGGTGTAAAAGCGCAAGCTGTAGAAGCCTCTGCACTTGATCAAACATCCTGGCAAATCTCGTCAATATATGCTACCACTTTCAAGACCTTCATTATTTCAAACAAAATTTTTAGGTCTTCGACACGCTTCAAATAACTGCTCAAAAACTAGAGTACTCACAGAACGTATAAAGCGTTCAAAATAATAATCAGGATGTTTCTGCATTAAGCCGGTTGGAGACCGATGAAAGCTCTTAGGTAAATAAAGATCAAGAGAGTGATGGTAAGCGTGTATGTTGAAGTGAATTTAATGACAACCATGAACCATCATTTTTATGAATAACATAAAAATTCTTGGTAGATACACGTTCTGACACAAGACTGTGGTGAAATGGGCCTCTTATATACTCGTTTATACAGGGTGAACATTAATAAAACGGACAAATTGCAAGAACTGATTCCTGACTGAAAATGGAGGAGAAAAATCCTGTCAACATGTGTTCGAAAATGGACGGTGTGCATGCAGCGACAACAAATTGTCGCGGAGCACAGTAGAGAGCTGCATCGCATTCACGTCACAACATATGTTCAGGGTGGCCTCATAGGACTACAGGTGTTAGGAATAGTAGCGGTTGTCATGCACCATACACATAATCGTACATAGGCTCACACTAGATTGTCGGGCCATTTGTCTGCAGCTTGTACTATGGTTCGTCTCAATTTCTTGTAGAACCCGATCCTCCTGTACGCACAGTCCGCCGCCTTCCTGCACATTCGTCCGTCTGAAAGGACTCATGATCACACAAACGCCCCAAAAAAGCTTGAAATGTTGTGAGATGTAGCTGGTGTCTGTGGTGGTACTCATTTGGTACAGCTGGGCTGCCTCTCGACCGTTTCCATCTGCTTGGCCTTACGCGAACACCATCTTTGCTTGATCCCGGCAAGAATACCGGACCATTCTGCTGCCTACAGTGTGCTGCGTCAATCACACAACCTGAAACACACAAGGAACACACGGCACGTGGTCAGAGGAACTGTGATTCGTCAGCGCCATCTACCCTGGGGCAACGATGCATTTCTAGACACATGTCCATAGGATCTTTTTTACTCCATTTCCAATCAGGAAAGCGTTCCTGCAGTTTTTCGGTTTTATTAATGTTCACCCTGTATATATACAATGATGAGCCGAAACATTATGACCACTGCCCAACTCGAGGATTAATGCCTCCTGGTGGTGTTGCGGGCACGCGTCGCAGTAAGGAAAGAATGGAAGAGAGACGAATGGGCAGTCGTTATAGTGAAGATGCGGACCGCAAATTCGGAAATCCTCTGCTATTAACGGTATTGATTAAGAAGATGCCATGACACCAGTGAAGAATGTAGCATTATTTCGGACCACCTGCGTTCGTTCCTTCATAGCTGAAGTCTATTCTGATGGCGGTGACATCTTCCAGCAGGATAACTCTGGGCGACACATGGGCAGACTATGCTGCAGTGGTTTGAGGAATATGACACTGAACTCTCATTGATGTCTTAGACAGTTAATACCCGTGATTATTACTTGTTGGAATACACATCAGGCGCCAGCTGCGTGCCCACAAACCACCGCACCGTAATTTGCGGAAATTTAGTGACCTGTGAGTAGACATCTGGTTCCCCATACTTCTGAAAAACCTACCAGGGACTTCCAGAATTCATGGTAAGCAGAACCGCTGCTGTATTGTGTTTCAAAAATGGACCAACACCCTATTAAACGTGTGGTTAATTTTCTTTCTCATCGGTTTCTATACAATAGTGAGTAACCGCTGACATATAATTTAACGAACGAAATAGCTTGAAAGGGGTAGCACTCGTTGGTACAAAACCTTTCATTGAACCGTTCACCTATCACTTCTATAATTTCACATTATGGTATGGTAGCAATTTCCTTTCACACTAACATTTGGTAGCAATTTCACTTCACATTGTAGTATGGCAGCAGTTGTCATTCGGTAGACTGTAGCTTTCCTGATGAACTAATTCTATTTAACCCCAACGTTATGGAGCTGTTGTTAAGGTATGGGTTCATGACATTTGACATAAGTTTATGGCCAAAAACTGGAGTAGTCATATACTTTTCTTTCTTTGCTGATGCATATCGTTGGTGAAGAAATCATGTTAGGCAGCAAAATATCGGCACCATACATTTAACATTCTTTTAGATTTGTATTTATATTAGATCACTGTTGAAAATGTGCAACTGGATTATTAATCATTTCATTTGCTGACACTGGCCAGCAACATGTACCAACAGTTTCCGTTGTACTGAATGTCCAGGAGTTAATTAGAGCTGAGCACTGACAGAAAGGGTGAAGTGGGACGAGCATTCCTCAGAAGCCGCTATCAGCTACAGAGTGGCTGGGAAGAGACATGTGTTCTTCAGGGGTGGGCATTTACTGCCTTGAGAGAGAGCATAGCATGGAGATAGCAGTTTACAATGCTGGAGGCCGCAGACTTCCTTAGCACAGACACGGCCAATGAGGCGATGCTCTGTGATGGCAAATAAAACATTTCAAAGTAGCATGCCTGGAGAAAGAATACTTGTGGTGGAAAAAGGAGAAAAGACGTAGGCTTAGTGCGTAGGAATGTGTGGGGTCATCACCCTCTGAGGAACCTTCTCACAGAAAGTGCCAAGGGCACGCATCCTACCAAAGAGCAAACGCGTTTTTGATTGACGGAGTGCTGAAGATGTAGGATTGGAAATGGAAACTCCCAGAAAATCTTCTGAAATGAGTGTGAGCTTCAGGAAATTTGCTGAAGGATTCATGACAAATGTACCCGGAAGTAATTTTTTTTAACAGCTGCTGAGTTTCGTTTGAACACAAATATAGGCACTGCATGTTCAGGATGGAGCAGGGATGATGTGAAAAGAACACTTCAGTCAGGATCGATTGGGAACACTTAACTGCTGGGATCGAACAAATACAGTTCCCTCCAAGATCTGCCTGGAGACTCTGCTGGCAAGATTCACAATGGAGAAACTGTCGGTTAAATTTTGTTCAAATGGCTCTGAGCACTGTGGGAGTTAACTTCTGAGGTCATCAGTCCCCTAGAACGTAGAACTACATAAACCTAACTGACCTAAGGAGATCACACACATCCATGCCCGAGGTAGGATTCGAACCTGCGACCGTAGCGGTCGCGCGGTTCCAGAATGTAGCGCCTAGAACCGCGAGTTGTTGCTTTCGACACAGACAGCACATGAAGTCCTCCCTCTGTGACAGGGTAGTTTTTCTGTTTATGTGCTTGACGCTTCTTTAGCTCTCTGTGACACCCACTGAAGTGCTTCTTTAAGGGAGATTACTTGAGCCGAATTTCAGTTCTTGGCTAATGAGTAAACAGAAATCGTATTCTGTCTTGTACTGAGGCATACTGTTACCACTGTGTGGCCACAAAATAACCGGTACACAGCGTACGTCACTTGCACAACGATCAACGATACAGAGTGCAAGTCCCTCTGTGCAGTATAACTGCTGTCTATACTTCAACAGGTGATATGCGTTCTCTGGTTCGGCGGATAGGGAAACACTCACAGTAAATGTGTTGAGTTCCATTTACTTGTTCACTAAACGATTTCAGAAAGTTCCAGTGTAGGACTTCTGCTTCTCACCGCTAATCAATATCAGTCAAATTGGGTCCATCTAGTAGGAACGGGTGGGGATGTCTAAAGAAAGACTAACATAGATAGTGCCAATCTCGAAATCATGTGTATCGTAGAATCTGACTTCGTGTACATCACATTTATACATTTTTGACTCTATACGTTTTTTGAAAAATAAACAATTTACGGTATTCAAGTTTTGATTCATTCTAGAAGCGGCCCGATAGGAATGATACGTTTGATGTACTAAACTGACGTAAAATCGCAACACAAAACTCCGTTCTGTGGCGACACCTATGTGTATGATGGCAGTGGTGACGTAACCTCTGTCATTTCTAATCGTGAAAATTACATTGCACAGACAATATTGGCTACCACATATATACATGCTACACGGTACAAACACCACGCGGTTACATAAACACTGATATATGATTCTCGTGTCCTTCAATTTTTTACTCACATCGCACCAAATTTCACGTACGTCCCTTCCCACTGTTTTTGAAAAACACTCTTAAACTTTCCTAACAATTTTTTTCTGTGCATAAGGGTCGTAGGGAATACAACTTGCGCTCATTAAAGTATTTAGATTGATCACAAGGGTTAAGTGCTTTGTTAAATACACTATGAGAGCTGAATGACCAATAATTCAGCATTACAACATCTTCTACTGTGAGATTCACCAGAATGTAGTTTCAGACCGGCTTTGATGATGATAGGAACTTTCCTACTGTTGATCGGAAAAGCAGTTGTGCCCTTATCAGAGAAACCTATATGCTAAGAATTTCATATATGCTTGTAGTGGTGGTATATGCCACTTGCAGGATATGATGAGGTAATATTATCAACTGATCATGAAACAGAAATTCCATAACTGCCTTTCTCAAGCCCAATTTTGCAGACGACGAGAGAAGAGGAGGAGCAGCGGTAGATAACCTCATAAGATACCTGGGTCCATCGGTTACCCTCATTTGCAGGCATAAAGGGCATATATCTACCAACAATACATCAATTGAGGAATAGAAAAGCAACTGAAATCACTCAAGAGAGGGAAGTCCACTGGACCTGACGGGATACCAATTCGATTCTACACAGAGTACGCGAAAGAATTTGCTCCCTTCTAACAGCCGTGTTGTGCAAGTCTCTAGAGGAACGGAAGGTTCCAACTGATTGGAAAAGAGCACAGATAGTTCCAGTTTTCAACAAGGGTCGTCGAGCAGATGCGCAAAACTGTAGGCCTATATCGCTGTCATCGATCTGTTGTAGAATTTTAGAACATGTTTTTTGCTCGCGTATCATGTCATTTATGGAAACCCAGAATCTACTCTGTAGGAATCAACATTGATTCCGGAAACAGCGATCGTGTGAGATCCAACTCGCTTTATTTGATCATGACACCCAGAAAATATTAGATACAGGCTCCCAGGAAGATGCCATTTTCCTTTACTTCCGGAAGGCATTCGATAGAGTTCCGCACTGTAGCCTGATAAACAAAGTAAGAGCCTACGGAATATCAGACCAGCTGTGTGGCTGGATTGAAGAGTTTTTAGCAAACAGAACCCAGCATGTTGTTCTCAATGGAGAGGCGTCTACAGACGTTAAATTAACCTCTTGCGTGCCACAGGGGAGTGTTGTGGGACCATTGCTTTCACAATATCTACAAATGACCCAGTAGATAGTGTCGGAAGTTCCATGCGGATTTTCGCGGATGATGCTGTAGTATACAGAGAAGATGCAGCATTAGAAAATTGCAGCGAAATGCAAGAAGATCTGCAGATGGTAGGCACTTGGTGCAGGGAGTGGCAACTGACCCTTAACATAGACAAATGTAATGTATTGCGAATACATAGAAAGAAGGATCCTTTATTGTATGATTATATCATAGCGGAACAAAAACTGGTAGCAGTTACTTCTGTAAAATATCTCGGAGTATGCGTACGGATCAATTTGAAGTGGAATGATCATATAAAATTAATTGTTGGTAAGGCGGGTGCCAGATTGAGATTCATTGAGAAAGTCCTTAGAAAATGTAGTCCATCAACAAAGGAGGTGGCTTCCAAAATACTCGTTTGACCTATACTTGAGTATTGCTCATCAGTGTGGGATCCGTAACCAGTCGGGTTGACAGAGGAGATAGAGAAGATACAAAGAAGAGCGGCGCGTTTCGTCACAGGGTTATTTGGTGAGCGTGATAGCGTTACGGAGATGTTTAGCAAACTCAAGTGGCAGACTCTGCAAGAGGCACTCTGCATCGCGGTGTAGCTTGCTGTCCAGGTTTCGAGAGGGTGCGTTTCTGGATGAGGTGTCGAATATATTGCGTCCCCCTACTTAAACCCCCCGAGGAGATCACGAATGTAAAATTAGAGAGATTAGAGCGCTCACGGAGGCTTTCCGGCAGTCGTTCTTCCCGCGAACCATACGCGACTGGAACAGGAAAGGGAGGTAATGACAGTGGCAAGAAAAGTGCCCCCTTGCCACACACCGTTGGGTGGCTTGCGGAGTATAAATGTAGATGTAGATGTAGATGAAGATGCAGATGTACTAATCTTATCAAGGCACCTTGTTACAACCTGGACACAAAGGTATTACAGGTATGTCTGTGAGTAGGCATTGATTTACATCAGTGGGGAAGTTTGAAAAATGTGACAGACTGGGATTCGTTGTTGCTTATTAGGTTGGGTTGGGGGTTGTTTTGGGGAAGGAGACCAGACAGCTAGGTCATCGGTCTCATCGGATTAGGGAAGGATGGGGAAAGAAGTCGGCCGTGCCCTTTCAAAGGAACCATCCCGGCATTTGCCTGAAGCGATTTAGGGAAATCACGGAAAACCTAAATCAGGATGGTCGGACGCAGGATTGAACCGTCGTCCTCCAGAATGCGAGTCCAGTGTCTAACCACTGCGCCACCTCGCTCGGTTTGCTTATTAGGCAGATGCGCTATTTTTTCGGACATGTGCACCGCGAGTAACGAGGATAGTGCGAAAGGTCCATTACATTCGTAGTGTGTGGATCGGGTGAGAATTTGGGTCTGACGAGAGACGTGTTACGGTGGTTCATGCAGTTGTGATGGCCAGTGTGTTCGGATGGCGCAGTGATCTGCGCATCTGCCTGATAAGCAGGAAACCTGAGTTCCACTCATGGCTCATCACCAGTTTTCAACGTTTCTCTTTAATTTCAATCAATGCCCACTCGCAGCCAGTGTCTGTAATTCCTTTGTGCCTTAATTCATAGTGGCTGCTGGACCAAATGGTGTCTCTTCTTTCAGATGTTTTCGAAAGAACGGATACCACCTGTATATCGTTCCAACCTTATGATAACTGTAATATTTGATATAATCCATTATGGAGTCGAGGTAGCAGTTGTCGTTATACTGGTTATCACATTTAGCATTCAACCGCGATTTTTATATATATTTTAACAACGCGTTTCGAGAGACAATGCTCTCATCATCAGGTTGTAAAATCTATGTCGCGAAATTAAACGTACTAAAAAGACAAAATACCATCACCAATAGTTGGTGGGTCCATAGAGTAAAAAAGAATTAAAAGTATATTGGACTGTGGGTCCTCGTCTTACATTAAAGTTGTTGACGCAGGTCGATGGCCGTCCCATAGCTACCAAATATGCTGTCGACTGCGCCGGCTCGGGTGCTGTTGTGGACTAACGTGCCTAGGTGTTGTGGCGTGGTTACCGCCGTGTGCTTGACGGTAACGCTATGCTATTGGGCGCCTCATTTCCTTACTGCATTGGTCTGCCATCGTTAGCCTCTCGCAACTCCGTCATTGACATGCTACAAGTTTTAAGTCGCATGCCTGCCCTAAAATAATTCTAAAAACCCGCTAAAAAATCTCATTTCTTTAAAGTTATCTTGTACATTTAGGATATTGCTTTGTTTCTTTTCATGGATAGCTATCTCGAATTCCTCTAGTAAGTCAAGTTTCCTCCCTTTCTTTTCTACATGCAATATTTCTACGTTGTCTTCTATGCTATTAAGGGGATGGCCTGTTTCATATATATGGTTCGCAACAGCTGATTTGTCATAATTTCCTAACCTGAACGCATCTTTATGTTCTTTATACCGGATCGCGAATGATCTTCCTGTCTGCCCTATATATTTTGCATCACACGTTCTGCACTGAATCTTATAAACTCCCGATCTTTCAAACTTATTTCTCTTCTCGCCAATATCGTGCTTAAGGCTATACCTCACTAGGTTATTAGTCTGAAAGGCTATTTTGACATCGTATGGCTTAAAAATATTTGCTATCTTTTGTGAGACTTTTCCGTAGTATGGCATCGTGATAATTTTTTTACTCTATGGACCCACCAACTATTGGTGATGGTATTTTGTCTTTTTAGTACGTTTAATTTCGCGACATAGATTTTACAACCTGATGATGAGAGCATTGTCTCTCGAAACGCGTTGTTAAAATATATATAAAAATCGCGGTTGAATGCTAAATGTGATAACCAGTATAACTGTAATATTTAGCAAATGATGTGGGAAGAGGAGGGAGAGGAGTAAACAACCTCATAAGATACCTGGGTCCATCTCTGTCCCCAGTTACGTCATAAAGGTCATATTTCCAACTTCAGTGCCTCAGTCGGGGAGTCTGTTAATCTTATCAGGACATATCGTTGCATCACGAACTGTAATATATGGACCCAAAGTCCAGCATCATATTCTGTTAATGAAACCAATGTAGACTGGTGATATGTCCTATGTGTTCAGTCATAAAGGCCAAATATGCCGTGTACTGTGACGTTTTGACAGCTGAAGGGAAGTAAACTGAGACATGTTCTTGACCTACAAGTATTGTTTATCCCCTGAGCAAGTAACAACAAATTTGCATGTTTATTGCGGTGGTCATCGAAATGGGAGAAGTGGAGGGTTCAACAACTTTATGCTTACCATGCTTGTTGTCGTCCAGGCTGTATACATTAATAGATATTCAGGGAGTCTGTCTCTAATGTCTTTCTGAAATTTCACCATTAACATCATCGAAATTGTAATATCCACGAAACTTATGCAAGCAGGATCGAGTTGTTCACTGTGCCTTTGTCTTATACACAGAATTGACAAAAGTCCTGGCATAGCACATATACAGTTGGGGGTTGTAGAAAGTACACAAGGTGTAAAAGAGCAGCGCATTCACTGACCAGTCATTTGTAATCAGGTGATTCATGTAAAAAGGTGCCCGACTTGATTACGGGCATGTGAGGGGAATTAACAGAATCTGAAAGCAGAATGGTTAGGAAATTCTAAATATCGAGTTTTACAGTGCCGAGAATACAATTTTCAGATATTATCTCTCACCACGGATAATGTCCTGCCCGACGGCCTATACTTAACGACCCAGGGCAGTAGCGTTTGCTTAAAGATGCCAGTGCTAACATACAAGGAACACTGCGTGAAATAACCACAGAAATCAGTGTAGGACGTACGACGAACTAATCCGTTAGCTCAGTGCGGCGAAATCTGGCGCTTACGGGCTATGGCAGCAGACGTCCAACATGAATGCCATTACTAAAAGCATGACTTCGCCTGAATTGCCTCTCCTGGATTCAGGACCATATCGGTTGGTCACTAGACTACTGGAAAACAGTGGGCTGGTCAGATGAGACCCTATTTCAGTTGGTAAGAGCTAATGGTAGTGATCTAGTTTGGTGCAGACCTGCCGAATCCATGGACTCAAGTTATCAACAAGGCAACGTGGCTGGTGGTGGCTCCATAATGTTGTGGTCTTTGTTCATATGGAATGTTTCACTGAAATGGTTGTTTTCGGCTACCTGGAGACCATTTGCAACCATTCGTGGATCTCATGTTCCGAAACAACGATGCCACTTTTATGGACTATGGCAGCAAGAGTTATCGACAGGTTTGAAGAACATTTTCGAAAATTGTGGGACATAATAGAGAAGACAGTTCGTGCACAAGGTCCTACACCAGCAACACTTTCGCAGTTATTGACAGCTATAGAGGTAGCATGGCTCAATATTTCTGCGGAGGACTTACAACAACTTGTTAAGGCTATGAATATGATATTTCATAACTAGATTTGGAATAGCTTTAAGGGAAAAGCATGGATGAGTAATCACATATTTTGTCACGTGTTGTTTCACGTAATACACTTTATTACTTAATATCAACATTAAAATGACAGTTTAAGCACTTATTACAAGAATCAGAATTCTCATCAAATCTTGAACAGGGCTCAAATAATTTTAAAAAAGTACTACTTTAACAACTGTACCGTCAACATCGGGATATGAAAAACGGAAGTACAGAGTACCAAAAGCAACAAAAGTCACATCAACTGGGCGTGGCTGCAAGCAGGTTCAACAAAGAATTTTGTCAACCAAAAAAATTACAATAACATCTGTTAAATTTACTAACCAATTGCAAGCCTACGTAACCGGTACACACTTGGACAACACTCATCCAAATAAGGAAATGCTTGCAAGGCATGCCACCGGTCGTAAATGTTGGAAAGCCACTTAGTAGTGCATAATCCTTAATAAGAAAATCCCTTAAGGAATTAAATAGACAGTTCATTAACCAGACCAACTTGGAAGGTATAAAATTTAAGCATAAATGCCCACACGTACATTTCAACCAAACATTAACAACAACCCGCAATAAATATACAGTTGCCCAGAGTTCACGAGAAGATGGAAGCACATGCAATTGAAATGTACTTCAACTGTTCACACCAGCCGAAACGTTGATACAATCTTTAATAAACAGGCAACTGCCCAAAATTAGAGGTAAGTTGGAAGTACATGCAATTGAAACGTATATCCAACTGGATCACACCAGTAGAAACTTAGACAGAACTTTTATAATTATACAGTTGCTCAAAGTTCAAAGTATGTTGAGAGCTACAGCAGATGGCTACCACAGCCAACGAGGAACGAGCAGCCAGATTTCACAGTAAGTGTAGCAGCTAAGGGCTGTGGGTCAAGGTATGGTTCAGCAGTTTTTATATATATATATATATATATATATATATATATATATATATATATATGTGTGTGTGTGTGTGTGTGTGTGTGTGTGTGTGTGTGTGTGTGTGTGTGTACATGTGTCCGGAAACGCTTACTTTCCATGTTAGAGCTCATTTTATTACTTCTCTTCAAATCACATTAATCATGGAATGGAAATACACAGCAACAGAACGTACCAGCGTGACTTCAAACACTTTGTTACAGGAAATGTTCAAAATGTCCTCCGTTAGCGAGGATACAAGCATCCACCCTCCGTCGCATGGAATCCCTGATGCGCTGATGCAGCCCTGGAGAATGGCGTATTGTATCACAGCCGTCCACAATACGAGCACGAAGAGTCTCTACATTTGAAACCGGAGTTGCGTAGACAAGAGCTTTCAAATGCCCCCATAAATGAAAGTCATGAGGGTTAAGGTCAGGAGAGCGTGGAGGCCATGGAATTGGTCCGCCTCTACCAATCCATCGGTCACCGAAACTATTGTTGAGAAGCGTACGAACACTTCGACAAATGTGCAGGAGCTCCATCGTGCATGAACCACATGTTGTGTCGTACTTGTAATGGCACATGTTCTAGCAGCACAGGTAGAGTATCCCGTATGAAATCATGATAACGTGCTCCACTGAGCGTAGGTGGGAACACATGGGGCCCAATCAAGACATCACCAACAATGTCTGCCCAAACGTTCACAGAAAATCTGTGTTGATGACGTGATTGCACAATTGCGTGCGAATTCTCGTCAGCCCCCACATGTTGGTTGTGGAAATTTACAATTTGATCACGTTGGAATGAAGCCTCATCCGTAAAGAGAACATTTGCACTGAAATGAGGATTGACACATTGTTGGATTAACCATTCGCAGAAGTGTACCCGTGGAGGCCAATCAGCTGCTGATACTGCCTGCACACGCTGTACATGGTACGGAAACAACTGGTTCTCCCGTAGCACTCTCCATACAGTGACGTGGTCAACGTTACCTTGTACAGCAGCAATTTCTCTGACGCTGACATTAGGGTTATCGTCAACTGCACGAAGAATTGCCTCCTCGTCGTTCTAGGTCTTCCACAGTCGCGAGTCATAGCCTGGAATGTTCCGTGCTCCCTAAGACGCCGATCAATTGCTTCGAACGTCTTCCTGTCGGGACACCTTCGTCCTGTAAATCTGTCACGATACAAACGTACCGCGCCACGGCTATTGCCCCGTGCTAATCCATACATCACATGGGCATCTGCCAACTCCGCATTTGTAAACATTGCACTAACTGCAAAACCACGTTCGTGATGAACACTAACCTGTTGATGCTACGTACTGATGTGCTTGATGCTAGTACTGTAGAGCAATGAGTCGCATGTCAACACAAGCACCGAAGTCAACATTACCTTCCTTCAATTGGACCAACTGGCGGTGAATCGAGGAAGTACAGTACATACTGACGAAACTAAAATGAGCTCTAACATGGAAATTATGCGCTTCCGGACACATGTCCACATAACATCTTTTCTTTATTTGTGTGTGAGGAATGTTTCGTGAAAGTTTGGCCGTACCTTTTTGTAACACCCTGTATATATAAGTGGCTCAAATGGCTCTGAGCACTGTGGGACTTAGGTTTAAGTAGTTCTGAGTTCTAGGGGACTGATGACCTCAGATGTTAAGTCCCATAGTGCTCAGCGCCATTTGAACCATTTTTTCTAGGCGCTTTAGTCCGGAACCGCGCTGCTGCTATGGTCGCAGGTTCGAATCCTCTCTCGGGCATGGATGTGTGTGAAGTTCTTAGGTTACTTACGTTTAAGTAGTCCTAAGTCTAGGGGACTGATGACCTCAGATGTTAAGTCCCATAGTGCTCAGAGCCATTTGAACCATTTGAACAGTTAGTAACATTGACCGATGGTCATGCACTCCAGCACTCATAGGCGCATTAATACAACAGGTCGAGTTCCATATAACACCGACATGGCCTTACAATAGCAAGTACTCAAAATAAGAAAACAACACTTAACTCAGCTCAGGTGGGAAGGAGCCGTGACTTGCAGGATTCCAGGCAGGGCCTTATTGCCTGCAACTCCCACAGGTGATCGTCGAGGTGCCGTAAACCTGAAGTTTGCAGAGTAAGCCGGGAACTTGCCGACCAGGTTGCACGTGACGTCCGTCTGTCTTCGCGCTGCCCGCCGCTAGCAACTCTCAAGAGAGTCGGCCAGGGCTTGCCCCGACCGGTTTAACCTTACGCCGCTTCTAGAGACCGGCGCCGGACAACCGGAGTCACCCAAAAGCCACAACTTGCCGCCACGTGCCCCGCAACCAACTGCTTCTGCAGGCCTCATTACAGTGTAATGCCATACGGCCATCATTAGAGACGCCACGGCTCAACCACGTCTACTTGCTGCACTAAGCCGGGGTTAAGGAGGTCCGACTCGATATTAGGGGAAAGTATGACTCTCGTCACCTCAGTGTAATTTCTGTCGCTAGCCAAAAGGGACCATGCTGTAAGGTGGCTATAATTTCGCACGTTGCAAGCACTCATCCACATACTTTGCCGTGAACTACAACCACAATTACATATCATTTGATAAGTTGTATAGTATATATGAATATTTAAAGGAGACAGACATTGTCACGTACGTCTTGTAAATAATTGTTAACGCTTATTGCATGAAAGGTGACGGAGTGTCTTTATTATAAAAACTAAAAACGGCGTAATGAATGACTGCCTACACTAGTAGCCGTTCGAACGCCAGTGGAGATGAAACGGCAGGCGGAACTCAAGTTCTGGGTGCAGGTCCCACACAGGTGTTGGTCCTGCTTAAACACAGGAAGTAGCTAGACGGACGTCGTGGCACCTGAGCTCTGGAGCACAATAGGGTGACGCCCGGCCGCTATTATAGTAGGGGCGGGAAGGATAACCGGATAATACTTCCGAACGCTGAAAATCTTGGACGCAGGTGAGAGGAACGAAGAAGTGACACCTCGGGAACCACGCAGGCTGGGTTATTTCCAAGGATTTTTACTCAGAAGCATACCATTCTACGAGTATGGGTTGTTCCTCGCGAACTTTCCGCGCTGGACGACAAAAGACCAAAATATGGTTGGTCGGCGTTCGGAAAAATCTGTAGAGAGGGAGGATGGCTCTGAGCACTATGTGACTTAACTTCTGAGGTCATCAGTTGCCTAGAACTTAGAACTAATTAAACCTAAGGACATCACACACTAACCTAAGGACATCACACACATCCATGCCCGAGGCAGGATTCGAACCTGCGACCGTAGCGGTCACGCGGTTCCAGACTGAAGCGCCTAGAACCGCACGGCCACACCGGCCGGCCAGAGGGAGGATATTCCGTCGTTTCGGGAATATGATTGGTTTTCGGAAGCTCTTTGCTCTCAGCAGAGTTTATATGGTTCAAATGGCTCTGAGCACTATGGGACTTAACATCTGTGGTCATCAGTCCCCTAGAACTTAGAACTACTTAAACCTAACTAACCTAAAGACATCACACACATCCATGCCCGAGGCAGGATTCGAACCTGCGACCGTAGCAGTCGCGCGGTTCCGCACTGAGCAGAGTTTATAGTTAGAACAGTTAGGCACTGTACTGTTGCGAACCTATACGATTTTGGATTTTACCTCCGGGTTGGAAGTCGTCGTTGAGTACGCAGCGTTTAGTAATTGAGAGCACTTCCTATGCCTGTACTTACGTTGAGACATCATCTGAACTCCGTCCTTGTGGCTGGGAGGGCGCTTTTCTCGTCTGAGAAGACAGTATTAGGGTATATTAGTCAGAGTAGCGCCTTCTGTCGTCCTAGTGTTTGAAATAGTTGATTTGTGGCTGGAGTTCTTCCATCATCGCAGACGAGTACGAGAACCATCACTTCGACGCACTGGACACAGTACAGACAGTGATATCGCAAATTGCTTCGGCTTATTAGGGCTATAAAAGCTGAACAGCTGTAATCAAATTAGTTTATTTCCACTGAGGTTCCACACCAGTAGTGTCTTCTAGTGTTTGGTCATGTCTCGTTATTGATATTAGACTGCAGATTCATAATAAGGGGCAGAGTTGGGCAATTGATTAGAAATTTTACATAGTAAATGTGAACTTTTTAATATAAAGATTGATTTTAATCTACAGTAAATATATAAGCAGGAACTACGTTTATCATTTAGTAGGATTAGTTTCCTTCATCATTCATTTATTTAGATAGTAATTTATAGAATTAAGAGATCCTAAGATCTGCTTCAGGGGGTAGTCAGACAGTGCCAAATCTTCATTGTAGCGTTGCACACATTCTTTCTACACCCGCCTGGAGTAGCACCTTGGAACGCACAGCAAAGGTTGCCGTAATTTTGAACGCTATTAGCGCCCTTCCTATTACCTATAGCCTCTGGAAGAGGGATGTAGGGGGACACTTCCCCACCTCGATCCGCCATTTAACAGACTGCAGACACGTGAGTGATTGTCTAAATATAGTCCTCTTTTAAGGGGGGTAGGACGTCAAACGGGCCGACTTAAGAGCAGGAGACGCACCACAGGACATTTTAATTTCCACCGTCTATACTTTTACAAGCAAATTCATAAAACTTTGTCAGCATGACCAGGAAGGATTCAGGATTCACACTCATAGCAGCGGAAGTTCAAAAACGTAATAAAATAAATTCTTTTACATGTAAAATTTCATCATTGTTTCACTTACTATTAGCTGCATTTGTTGCTATACGTACACTTTTCTTCATAAGTAAGAGACATTCTTCGGTGAATTTTGCATAGCATACAAACCATACTTGCAGGTGTCTGAAACTCTAGAATCTATTTAACTTATGAAAAAATGAATGAGCTGTTACATTTTAAACTTTATGTTTAGAAAAAAATCCAATTTTGTAGTTATCTCCATTTTTACCATAGTTTTAATAGATTTGGAAAATTCTAGAGTTTCATACATCTGTAAGTATGGTTTGTATGCTGTGCAAAATTCGTCAAAGAATCTCTCTTACTTGTGTAGAAAAATGTACCTACAGCAAAAAGTGCAGCCAACAGTAATTGAAAAAGTGATGAAATTTCATATCTAAAAAAAATTTCTTTTTTTATGTTTTTGAACTTCCACTGTTATGAGTGAGAATCCTGAATCCTTCCTGGTCGTGCTGACAAAGCTTTATGAATTTATTTGTAAATGTATAGGTACTGGGAATTAAAATGTCTAGTGCTGCCTCTCCTGCTCCAAGTCGGCCCGTTTGACGTCCTACCCCCTTAATAGCTTTTCCAGATGCTCTTTCTTGCATTCCAGACAATCAGGCCTGTATGACATTCATGACGGATTT
Source organism: Schistocerca nitens (assembly GCF_023898315.1). Lineage (NCBI taxonomy): Eukaryota > Metazoa > Arthropoda > Insecta > Orthoptera > Acrididae > Schistocerca > Schistocerca nitens. The sequence goes on along the minus strand of NC_064615.1, from coordinate 94,528,632 downwards.
CTCAAACCACTCAGAATTTGAGGTGCCTCATGATATCCCACTTTTTTTCACGCCACATACGAGGGTGGTTTGCTGAGTCTGGCAAATTTCCATGAGCGAATGGAATAATTTTGAAATTTCCTAGCAGATTAAAACTGGGTGTCGGATAGACACAGGAACTCTGGACCTTACCCATTCTTGGGCGAGTCTCGGTCCAGCACAAAGTTTTAATCTGCCAGGAAGTTTTATAGCAGCACACACTCCGCTGCAGAGTGAAAATTTCATTCTGGAATATTTTTTTTGTTCCTTCGTGGATGGTAGGCTTTATTACTCCAAAGGTCGCATTGTTAACAGGCATCTGATTTGATCGGTATTGCGACGTGGCGGAGTTCGAAATTCCGTGTGGTGTGCAGGCAGCAAATTGGAAATTCACCTACCTCAAAACGGCGTTTGCTCGATGTCTCTTCACTCGGCAACGTAAATACTTACAAGATGATGTAAAAGCAGCGCTGATAAAAAACACCATCTAATATCTAACGTAAGTGAGGCTGCGCAACTCTAGTAATGAAATAAAGTTCTGTAGAAAAACTGTCAATAAAAATTTATCGGGCGGTAAGATAATGGATTGGCTTCTGGAAAATAATATCCGAAATTTCCACACAAAAATGTTTATTGGTTCTTATAACCAAACAAACGGTACTATTCAGTCCACATTTAAACTAATGGTTATTTTCGTCAAGATCACAATTCATACATTCATTTCGCACGCACAGCAGTCCGAAATCTGTCCAAATCCGACCCGAGTTAAACAACGTTTCCACAGTCATTAATTCCATAACTAACATGTGGTATTACATTCAGTCCTTCTAATGGATTTCAAAAAAGAAATTGCTCGGCAAAAAAGCTCAGTGGTTGAATACTGAAACATGCCACGCACACACTATGGAAGCCAAATTATCACATGCGATTATCATTCCATCAATACAGTTCTAAAACTTCCAAACTTCACAGAACTGTCTGTAACTACATCAGCGTTAGTCACGACACATATCAAACGCGACGAACTCAGTATTCCTTCATTTTACACATTATTTTGACTCGCACTAGTAACATGACCGCCGCGTCCAAAGCTAGCAAGACATTCTCTCTTGCAGCCTCACTCCCAGTATAACTATCAGGTAACGAGCGGGAACCGTCTCAATTCTGATTGGCCGATCATACGTGCTGCCAATCAGAATGCTCACTCATGATCATACTCGCACCAAAACTGGCTTGCACAAATCCTTAAATATAGACACATCTACGTCATTCTGACATGCAAATATTAAAGTAATGATTAATAAACGAAAACGAAAAGGCAGTGATTCAGTGATTCTGAAAATATACCTTAGATACAGATTTTACTCCCGCTGACCTTCTGGCTGCCCTGTTGCCTTAGCAATCACACCTTGACATACGTCATCAGCAAAGTGGGTAAATTCCCTTTGAACATTTTCGCACAACAGGCTTGCATAACTGTTTCAGGTTACTTAAGACGTTATATAACGCAACATTAAAATTTGACGAATGTCCCACGTACACATTCTCATTTATTCACATATACCCCCACAACAATCCTAGACACCAATAATAATTTTCTCTGATTTTTATATTACGGAAACGAAAAATAAAAAAAAGTTTTAGTATGAAAATCTCAATTAATTAATTATGCACCCTGCGAGTTCTGTTTATGTTTTGTAGATAACAACAAAGGATAAACTATTATATTTCCTAGCTGAATTTAGTTTCATAAGTGTCAGTTTTTGTCTTTTTAGCAATTCTTTTGTTTAATCTTTGAAACTATGATAGTTACAATGCTGATATTAGGATACAATCTTCTACTGAGTGTCAAAAGGTAGTGTACCGATCTTGAAAGTGATTGAATAATACTCAATATCATTTATTTAGGTTCTTATAGGTGGTGAATGTACGCGTCCAGTAAGATACAGTGGATAGCTTTCCCACTGCAGGTAGTGACACACGCGCGTGTGTCTCCAGGTTATGCCGGCAGATGTCAGCCCCCGTATTTTACATGCGGCTAGCTATCCTAAAACAAACGTTCGCTCGGAAAAACTTGTGACGCTACAGTATGTTGACATGATCTGTGTGGAAGGAAAGGTGGTACATGGGTATGTTTGTGTTGTTGCACCAGCAGGCGCTGTTTGAAAATGAAGGATACCAAGTTTTGTGCTGTCACTAAGCATTTTCATTTGGAAGGTTGAACTACAGCACAAATAAAAAATGAACTAGATGAAGTTGGCGCAAATCTGGCACCATCATTGAAGAACATTTACATTTTGGTTACTGAATTTAAACGTGGTTTGTAAAGTAAATAAGACGAATCGTACTTCGGCAGTTCAATTGAAGTCACTATAATGGAATCCATTGACAAAACCCACGATATGGTAATGCAACGCCATCGAATAAAAATTCGTCAAATTACTGAGACTGTAGGCCTCAACAGTGACCGTGTGCATAATATTCTACATGGACAATTGTCTAGGAAGCTGTTGTGTGCGATCTGGGATCCGCTATTGCTCACAGTAAACCGGAAGCGCTCCAGTACAACATTTCATCTTAATGTCTGGCGATGTTTAACTACAATCCACAAGACTTTTGGCCTCGATTTGTGACTGTTGACGAAACCTGGGTCATAATTACACAACTGTGACAAAATGGCAGGCAAAGCAATGGTCGAAGACTGGTGAAAGTGCACCGGAGAAGGCAAAGACCATTTTGACAGCTGATAAGGTGAAGCTGTTTTTTGAGATTCCCAAGGAATAATCTTCTTAGGTGACTGGGGAAAAGGTAGAACCTTGGCATTATCCTATAGTTCTTCACTACTGGATAGTTCTTCACTACTGGATCGTTTCAAAGTGTAGAAAGACGAGGTGCTATTTCACCAGGATACCACACCATCCCATATATCAGCGATAACATTAGCGAAAATGCATAAATTGGGCTTGAATTGATTCATCATTCACTCTGTTCATCAGACTTAGTCCCAAATGACTTCTACCTGTTCCCTAACATGAATCTTCCTGGGAAGAAATTTTCAGCAAATGAGGAAGTGATAGATGCAGTCAACGAGTACTTTGAAGAGTCTGTCAGACATTCAGTGAGACAATACCTACCGTTTTCATCTATCCTGGGTCATGACTTAGAGCCATTATAATTTATGCACTCTGGTTTATCAAAATTAGTGTATTCTGAAACCTGGTTCTACTAATTCAGGGGACATTTCGGGCGATCGTACGCTATGTGACAAATGTTTCACTATAATTGGATGAGGAGCCTATGACCGTATACGGTAGAACTCATTTTTACGTATTATATGCGAAATAATACGAAGGGGGTTATTCATAATAATGTAATAAATTTTTTGGAAAATGTCATTTATAACGCTATGAAGCAAACATTTCGTAGTTTCGTGATAATTAGATGTTGGTTCAAGAGCAGGGGGGAATAAAGGAAGTTACAGAAATTGTGGTCAACCGGAAACTAACTAGAAGCCAACCGCACCTATACCAAGAACCTCGATCTTTGCTTTCCATATTCTGGTAAGTGGTAGTATGGACCAAAGCTAGAAAAGAAGTCCAGTAACGATGTACTGTAAAATGCATATCTTAAAAATTATGCGCACTTGTTCATTAGAAGAGTTGCGTTTCAAAATAGCGACGATGAAGAAGTACTCGTAGCTCTTAAGGTACGCATTTTAGAGCACATGTTTACTGGACTTTTTTTCTTCTTTTGGTCCATACTACAACTTCCCAAAATATGGAAAGTAAAGGGTTTGCAGTAGAAGAGATTTGTTTCACGATATCGAAGATCAAGAATTGTTCATAGCTCTTAAGGAATGTCTTTTAGATCCCATGTTTACTTGCCTTTTTTGTTTCGAATAATCATTACTGTCACATCCCGTCTTAAATTAAAATTTGAAAATTCGCTTGCTGATTGACGACTGACATACTTTTCACACCCAACTTTTCACCCTTAAATCTTAGGTAAAAATTTAAATTTCATCATTGCATGACGCATCACAAAAGGAACTCCGACACGTAAACCTCATGAACACAGGTTACCATTGATAGCTCATAAATAGCCACGTGCTACTACTTTCTGCTTTCGAGCGAAAAGAAAAACTGTAAATCTGTCTCCAAATACTTATGTGCAGTCAGCCATTTAACCGTTTTACTTCAGTCTTGCCGGCCGGTGTGGCCGAGTGGTTCTAGGGTTCTAGGCGCTGCAGTCCGGGACCGCGCGACCGCTACGGTCGCAGGTTCGAATCCTGCCTCGGGCATGGATGTGTGTGATGTCCTTAGGTTGGTTAGGTTTAAGTAGTTCTAAGCTCTAGGTGCAAAATGGTTAAGCAGGCATGGCTAGAGGACAAATGTAAGGATGAGGAGGCTTATCTCACTAGGGGTAAGATAGATACGGCCTACAGGAAAATTAAAGAGACCTTTGGAGAAAGGAGAACCACTTGCATGAATATCGAGAGCTTTGATGGAAATCCAGTTCTAAGCAAAGAAGGGAAAGCAGAAAGCTGGAAGGGAAAACTGATAGAAGTCAACCTCGGCGAAGATCAATTTGGATTCCGTAGAAATGTTGGAACACGTGAGGGAATACTGACCCTACGACTTATCTTAGAAGAAAGATTAAGGAAAAACAAACCTACGTTTCTAGCATTTGTAGACTTAGAGAAAGCTTTTGACAATGTTGATTGGAATACTCTCTTTCAAATTCTGAAGGTGGCAGGGGTAAAATACAGGAAGCGAAAGACTATTTACAATTTGTACAGAAAGCAGATGGCAGTTATAAGAGTCGAGGGACACGAAAGGGACGCAGTGGTTGGGAAGGGAGTGACACAGGGTTGTAGCCTCTCTCCGATGCTATTCAATCTGTATATTGAGCAAGCAATAAAGGAAAAAAAAGAAAAGTTCGAAGTAGGTATTGAAATCCATGGAGAAGAAATAAAAACTTTGAGGTTCGCCGATGACATTGTAATTCTGTCAGAGACAGCAAAGGACTTGGAAGAGCAGTTGAACGGAATGTACAGTGTCTTGAAAAGAGGGTATAAGATGAACATCAACAAAAGCAAAACGAGGATAATGGAATGTAGTCGAATTAAGTCGGGTGATGCTGAGGGAATTAGATTAGGAAATGAGACACTTAAAGTAGTAAAGCAGTTTTGCTATTTGGGGAGCAAAATAACTGATGGTGGTCGAAGTAGAGAGGATATAAAATGTAGACTGGCAATGGCAAGGAAATCGTTTCTGAAGAAGAGAAATTTGTTAACATCGAGTATAGATTTATGTGTCAGGAAGTCGTTTCTGAAAGTCTTTGTATGGAGTGTAGCCATGTATGGAAGTGAAACATGGACGATGAATAGTTTAGACAGGAAGAGAATAGAAACTTTCGAAATGTGATGCTACAGAAGAATGCTGAAGATTAGATGGGTAGATCACATAACTAATGAGGAGGTATTGAATAGAATTGGGGAGAAGAGGAGCTTGTGGCACAACTTGACTAGAAGAAGGGATCGGTTGGTAGGACATGTTCTGAGGAATCAAGGGATCACCAATTTAGTATTGGAGGGCAGCGTGGAGGGTAAAAATCGTAGAGGGAGACCAAGAGATGAATACACTAAGCAGATTCAGAAGGATGTAGGCTGCAGTAGGTACTGGGAGATGAAGAAGCTTGCACAGGATATAGTAGCATGGAGAGCTGCATCAAACCAGTCTCAGGACTGAAGACCACAACAACAACAACAAGTTTTAGGGGACTGATGACCTCAGATGTTATGTCCCATAGTGCTCAGAGCCATTTTAACGATTTGAACTTCAGTCTTCTCGTTCTCACGAATTTCACGCGACATTACAAAACACAGAATAATCCCTTTTCAATTAACAAAGCAACGAAAATATTTTGCGCATGGAAAACGTACTACTTTGCATGGATTTTCGTGACAAGAGATTTATTTACGAATAACAAATGGAAAAAAAATCAGAGCGAATAAGTTGTAGAGATTCCCCAACCGCACAGTGTTCTGCTATGCTCGCCTCCCATTCACACAGAGTGTTTCCAGACGACAGGCTGCCAAGTTGCTTTGGTCGGCGTGTGCCGAAGTCTGTAGAAACGGCCAATGTTATGTAAAGGTCTGACAAAAATTTTGGTTTGTGTGTTAGGTTTTTTAAGATCTTTTATTTAGGATACCGCTCAAATTTCGTGTGTTAAGTTAGGAGTGCCGTTCCAAATCTGTGGGGGCACATATCGTAATGAAGTGCGAGCTTTTTACATGAATTGGCGTCGTGTTTTTATTTTGTGTACCTGTGCGCCAGCAGCCAGCTGGCTGTGTGCCGGCAAAGTGTGCCCCCATGTGGGCTGCGCCCTTGGCATCCGCCAACCTGGGCAGTCCTTCTCTATGGCGCAACCGCCCTTGTTTGGTACAGCACAACTTAAATTTTTAGGATATCGTAACCTGAATGCGGGTCATTGACTGGTGGCACTGTTTTTTGTTATTATTTCGTTAGGATCTGCCTTTGTAGCACCGATGATATATCCTTATAAGTCTCTTCCCAATGCAAAAGAATTATATATACACTCCTGGAAATGGAAAAAAGAACACATTGACACCGGTGTGTCAGACCCACCATACTTGCTCCGGACACTGCGAGAGGGCTGTACAAGCGATGATCACACGCACGGCACAGCGGACACACCAGGAACCGCGGTGTTGGCCGTCGAATGGCGCTAGCTGCGCAGCATTTGTGCACCGCCGCCGTCAGTGTCAGCCAGTTTGCCGTGGCATACGGAGCTCCATCGCAGTCTTTAACACTGGTAGCATGCCGCGACAGTGTGGACGTGAACCGTATGTGCAGTTGACGGACTTTGAGCGAGGGCGTACAGTGGGCATGCGGGAGGCCGGGTGGACGTACCGCCGAATTGCTCAACACGTGGGGTGTGAGGTCTCACAGTACATCGATGTTGTCGCCAGTGGTCGGCGGAAGGTGCACGTGCCCGTCGACCTGGGACCGGACCGCAGCGACGCACGGATGCACGCCAAGACCGTAGGATCCTACGCAGTGCCGTATGGGACCGCACCGCCACTTCCCAGCAAATTAGGGACACTGTTGCTCCTGGGGTATCGGCGAGGACCATTCGCAACCGTCTCCATGAAGCTGGGCTACGATCCCGCACACCGTTAGGCCGTCTTCCGCTCACGCCCCAACATCGTGCAGCCCGCCTCCAGTGGTGTCGCGACAGGCGTGAATGGAGGGACGAATGGAGACGTGTCGTCTTCAGCGATGAGAGTCGCTTCTGCCTTGGTGCCAATGATGGTCGTATGCGTGTTTGGCGCCGTGCAGGTGAGCGCCACAATCAGGACTGCATACGACCGAGGCACACAGGGCCAACACCCGGCATCATGGTGTGGGGAGCGATCTCCTACACTGGCCGTACACCACTGGTGATCGTCGAGGGGACACTGAATAGTGCACGGTACATCCAAACCGTCATTGAACCCATCGTTCTACCATTCCTAGACCGGCAAGGGAACTTGCTGTGCCAACAGGACAATGCACGTCCGCATGTATCCCGTGCCACCCAACGTGCTCTAGAAGGTGTAAGTCAACTACCCTGGCCAGCAAGATCTCCGGATCTGTCCCCCATTGAGCATGTTTGGGACTGGATGAAGCGTCGTCTCACGCGGTCTGCATGTCCAGCACGAACGCTGGTCCAACTGAGGCGCCAGGTGGAAATGGCATGGCAAGCCGTTCCACAGGACTACATCCAGCATCTCTACGATCGTCTCCATGGGAGAATAGCAGCCTGCATTGCTGCGAAAGGTGGATATACACTGTACTAGTGCCGACATTGTGCATGCTCTGTTGCCTGTGTCTATGTGCCTGTGGTTCTGTCAGTGTGATCATGTGATGTATCTGACCCCAGGAATGTGTCAATAAAGTTTCCCCTTCCTGGGACAATGAATTCACGGTGTTCTTATTTCAATTTCCAGGAGTGTATATATATATATATATATATATATATATATATATATATATATATATATATATATACCGAGTGATCTAAAAGTCAGTATAAATTTGAAAACTGAATAAATCACGGAATAATGTAGATAGAGAGGTACCAATTGACACACATGCTTGGAATAACATGGGGTTTTATTAGAACCAAAAAAATACAAAAGTACAAAAAATGTCCGACAGATGGCGCTTCATCTGATCACAATAGCAATAATTAGCATACCAAAATAATACGAAGCAAAGATGATCTTCTTTACAGGAAATGCTCAATATGTCCACCATCATTCCTCAACAATAGCTGTAATCGAGGAATAATGTTGTGAACAGCACTGTGAAGCATGTCCGGAGTTATGGTGAGGCATTGGTGTCGGATGTTATCTTTCAGCATCCCTAGAGATGTCGGTCCATCACGATACACTTGCGACTTCAGGTAACCCCAAAGCCAATAATAGCACGGACTGAGGTCTGGGGACCTGGGGTGCCAAGCATGACGAAAGTGGCGTCTGAGCACACGATCATCACCAAACGACGCGCGCAAGAGATCTTTCACGCGTCTAGCAATACTTTTTTTTTGGTTCTAATAAAACACCATGTCATTCCAAGCTTGTGTGACAAATTTTACCTCTCTATCTACATCATTCCGTGATTTATTAAGTTTTCAAATTTATACTGACTTTTTGATTGATCACCCGGTATATATATATATATATATATATATATATATATATATATATATATATATATATATATATATATATATATATGTGTGTGTGTGTGTGTGTGTGTGTGCGTGTGCGTGTGTGTGTGTTCTTCCCAATCCAAAAGAATTATATATATATATATATATAATTCACCAGCTATAAACGTTAAAAATTACTTGTGGACTTCAGCATCACTAAGTTAACACCGAAGCGTGGTAAACGTATCCGTCCTGAAATATAAATACAGGGTGTTTCACAATTCATGTTACATTATTCTTGAGGTTGTAGAGGGGATTTAGCAGAACAAGTTTTACACAGGAATATATCTCCGGAAACATCATCCAACGACGTTACAGAGCATAATATTTACAGGTGTCGGCGCCTGTAACCGTACGTACGAATATATACAGGGTTCTTTCGTGATGATGTTACAAACAACAAGAAATAATATCCAGTAAACATAGGGTCGGAAATGCATATTTTAAGAGCTATCAACACTTGTTTAATAGAGGAGATGTTTTTCACAACAGTGAAGGTGAACAAGTGCTTATAGCTCCTCAGGTAGGCATTTTAGAGCTCATGTTTACTAGACATTTTTTCGTTGTTTTGATCCATTCTACCACCTATGAAAGTTGCCTACCCTACAACATTAGCCACAACAGTACTAGTATAAGCATTCCATTGTCAGAGGTATCAGAACGATTTTCACTTATAAATTCCGACACTTTCGTTTCCGGTACAGGGACTCTTATCGAAACTGGTGCATTTGTCCTTCTCCATCATCCTAGGACGTTTGTAACATCGTCACAGAATCACACCGTATACACATACATTTAAACGTGCCGTCGACTGTAATAAGCAAGACCTTCAAATACCATGCGCAACGTTTTCATATTCTCTCGCTCGCTATTCGCAAACTGTTCTTCCTCCGGTTTTTTCCTTTTTTTAATAACTCGGAAACCTCCATCGAAAACGTATCCCAATACAAAATTTAGCTACACACATCAACCCGGTTCCCAGAACTATTCAAGAAAGACGATGGCTGTGGATATTGTATCAAAGACACTGTCCCTCTGACTCTTGAGAGATGTCACTAAACCCACACAAAGACGTAAAAAGCCATGGAAGAGCAGCGTCTATTAGGAGGAGCGGGTACGACAGCCGATCAGTTCCAGCCATTCCACCTGGAAGGAGGTACATGGCTCGTGTAGTCTGTAATTCAACCATGCCTAGACGGTCAATACCGCGGTTCGATCGCGACCGCATTGTTACTATGTGCCAGGAAGTGCTCTCAACGAGGGAAGTGTCTAGGCGTCTCGGAGTGAACGAAATCTATATTGTTCGGACATGGAGGAGATACAGAGAGACAGGAACTTCTGATGACATGCCTTGCTCAGGCCGCCCAAGGGCTACTACTGCAGAGGATGACCGCTACCTACGGGTTATGGCTCGGAGAAACCCTGTCAGCAACGCCACCATGTTGAATACTGCTTTTCGTGCGCCACAGGGCGTCGTGTTAATACTCAACCTGTGCGCAATAGGCTGCATAATGCGCAACTTCATTCCGTCGTCCATGGCGCGGTCCTTCTTTTCAACCACGACACCATGCAGCGTGGTACAAATGGGACCGACAACATGCCGAATTGACCGCTCAGCATTCGCATTACGTTCTCTTCACCGATGTGTGTCGCGTATATCTTCAACCAGAGAATCGGCGGAGATTTGTTTCGAGGCAACCCGGTCAGGTTGAACGCCTTAGACACACTGTCCACCGAGTGCAGCAAGGTGGTGGTTCCCTGGTGTTTTGGGCTGGCGTTATGTTGGGCCGATGTATGCCACTGGTCCTCATGTGAGGCTGTACGGTACGTGAATGTCATCCTTCGACAGATAGTGCAACCGTATAGGTAGCATATTAGCGAGGTATTCGTCTTCATGGACGACAGTTCGCGCCCCCATCGTGCACATCTTGCGAATGACTGCCTTCAGGATAACGACATCGCACGACTTGAGTGGCCAGCATGTTCTCCAGACATGGACCCTATCGAACATGCCTGGGATAGATTGAAAAGAGCGGTTTATGGACGACGTGTCCCACAACCACTCTGAGGGATCTACACCGAATCGCCATTGAGGAGTGGGACAATCTGGACCAGCAGTGCCTCGATGAACTTGTGGATAGTATGCCACGATGAATACAGGCATACATCAGTGCAAGAGGACGCGCTACTGGGTATTAGAGGTACCGATGTGTACAGCAATCTGTTCCACCACCTCTGACCTCTGAAGGCCTCGCTCTATGGTGGTACAATATGCAAAGTGTCGTTTCCATGAGCAATAAAAAAGGCGGAAACGATGTTTATGTTGATCTCTATTCTAATTTTCTGTACAGGTTGCGGAACTCTCGGAACCGAGGTGATGCAAAATGTTTTTTGATGTGTGTTTATTAAATTTCCTGCAGTAACGTGCTATTCATTTTTTCTGTGTGACTAATAGTTTGCTTGTAGCAGGTGGGAGAATATATGTAAATCTTACACTTTGTTTTTCAAGGCGTTGTGGATTGCATAAAGCCCATCAGTAGAGACGGCTGTCTCAACCTGTATGTAGGCCTATCTCTAGCTGAATCAATCTGTTAATTGGTTTATTGCCACAGGAATACATAAGCATTGTCCTTCAACTTTTTGAAAGCTGAATTCTGGAAGATCTTTCTCCTCTGGAATCAACAAACGCTTCACGACCCATGCTTCCACTTTCTTCATACCTAAGGCAACATCTGGTGTACTGTAAACTATGGGATGCCTCCATCTCAGCACTATCACAGATGCCAGTAATGCAGTAATTTATGACATGAGCTTGAATTTTCTCGCTGATTAGGAAGTGATTTACGTACCATTTCTTCGAGCTTTGTGTCTCTCCACTGATGTTGATTGCATGTTTGGTAAATTAAAATGTCTTCAATTACCATTTGCGTTGTAGTTTTATTCATTGTCACATGATACAAGCAAAATCGATTGTTGCCACTTATAATGAAAGGATAAAAAAATGTTCGACTTTACTTATGCAAAATGAGCAGGGTTATTACTTCAGCAGACAGCTACAAGTGTAGTACGGGCGAGAACGATTCGTAATTGAATCGAACGACTATTTTTATTATAAGTCCAGTCATTAATACCAAATTTTTATCAATCAGGTTATCAATTTCAGTCATTGATGACCATTGTTACGGCGTAAGTCAAGCGCCGGCGCGCCAGTCGGGAACGTTAGAACAAAGAGGGCTGTTAGCAGACGTCAGCCAATCGTACGCTGACCGACCTCTCTCCAGGACGACAACGCGACAGCAGCGGGCTCTATGCGAAGAGGACCTAAGCGACGCGCCACACTGGTCCAGGCCGAATCGAAGAGAAGCTACAAGACTAGTCATTTCGATTGTATTATGTAGCATTATCTATAATGAGGAAAATTGTTTATTTTGCATGTCGCCCTTTGCTTGCGACACACAAGTGTAACATTCAAAGTTAAGTATTGTCATTTACTATTTTGTAATAAGACGTATAAGTACGATTTGTTTGAATGTTCTCTAGCGATCCGAGAAAGCAAGTTCCTAGACACCCCATATTTCGACGACTAGGCAGATTTTGACAACCATCTTCAAACCTAAGTCAATTCAGTATACTAAACACATTGTGTCGTTCCATATATAGATGGTGTAGTCTATGATGTTACTTGGTCATAAAATTTTGTAAAGAAAAGAAAGATTATTCTAAAAATTCTTAAAAGGAAATAAGTACTTACTGATGAAATATCCGCTACTTACGTAACAAATACAGTAGAATCATGGAAGGTATAAGAGAGCCGACAATGTGAAGTTTTACGACGCGGTTTTGTCTCTCTCTTGTTCCTCTTGTTAGGGTGGGTTCCATCTTCTTGTCTTAGCGAGTGTTTGAGTGGGGCAAAACTTCTGATTTGCTTTGAAGTGAAGCTGAGTGTCACACAGACTACAAAAGATAAATATATAGTATGAATTGACAAATGTTGGTGCGTTAATGAATTATTGCAAATAATAATTGGAAACAGTTTTCAAGTCAAGAAGATTCAGTAACGAAACTGTCCGATTCGCCTCCATTACAGCTACGCGAGAATAACTGATGAAAATTGTGTGACGACATAGATCGCGCACAGAAATTGCAAGAAGAGAGAAGTCAAAAGATCCAACGTTCGTAAGTATTATAAAGTTGGATGCAACTTTATAATATTTACGAACGTTGGATCACGTGAGCGTGTTGGGAACTGATGAACAGATCTTGTCAGTATAGATGAATTACTAACACATCTTCATAATACAGGGTGATTCATAAAGAATACCACAACTTTAGGAATTTAAAACTCTGCAACGACAAAAGGCAGAGCTAAGCACTATCTGTCGGCGAATTAAGGGAGCTATAAAGTTTCATTTAGTTGTACATTTGTTCGTTTGAGGCGCTGTTGACTAGGTGCCAGCGTCGGTTGATGCTAAGATGGCGACCGCTCAACAGAAAGCTTTTTGTGTTATTGAGTCCGGCAGAAGTGAATCGACGACAGTTGTTCAGCGTGCATTTCGAACGAAGTATGGTGTTAAACCTCTTGATAGGTGGTGTATTAAACGTTGGTATAAACAGTTTACAGAGAATGGGTGTCTGTGCAAAGGGAAAAGTTCTGGACGGCCGAGAACGAGTGATGAAAATGTAGTACGCATCCAGCAAGCATTTGTTCGCAGCCCAGGAAAATCGACTCGCAGACTAGCAGAGAGCTTCAAATTCCACAATCAACTGTATGGAGAGTCCTACGAAAAAGGTTAGTTATGAAACCTTATCGTCTGAAATTGGTTCAAGCACTGTCTGCAGCTGATAAGATTAAAAGAATCTATTTCTGTGATTTTATCCTTGCTCAAATGGAAACAGATGAATCTTTCGTTTCAAAGATTGTGTTTAGTGATGAAGCAACTTTCCACACTAACGGGAAAGTCAACCGTCACAATGTCTGTATATGGGGCACTGAGAATCCGCGGGAAACAACTCAGTATGAACGTGACTCGCCTAAGGTGAACGTTTTCTGTGCCATTTCAGCCATTAAAGTTTTTGGTCCCTTTTTCTTCGAAGGTGCTACTGTAACTGGACTACAGTATCTGGAGATGTTAGAGAATTGGCTGTTCCCTCAGCTCGAACAAGAAGCACAACAATTCATGAGGCGATGGATCGGCCGCCAGGCAGCCCGTGACAGAGCACTTCATCACTGGCCTCCAAGAAGTCCTGATCTTACCCCCTGCGATTTTTTCTTATGGGGGTATGTTAAGGATATGGTGTTTCGGCCACCTCTCCCAGTCACCATTGATGATTTGAAACGAGAAATAACAGCAGCTATCCAAACTGTTACGCCTGATATGCTACAGAGAGTGTGGAACGAGTTGGAGTATCGGGTTGATATTGCTCGAGTGTCTGCAGGGGGCCATATTGAACATCTCTGAACTTGTTTTTGAGTGAAAAAAAAAACCTTTTTAAATACTCTTTGTAATGATGTATAACAGAAGGTTATATTATGTTTCTTTCATTAAATACACATTTTTAAAGTTGTGGTATTCTTTTTGAATCACCCTGTATTACGTAAAATGTCAACATTTCTACCGTAAGTAATTAATAATGTGCTTATATTCTTGTTTTAACCTGTTGCGATCGTCACACAAATTATTTTATTAATATGTTATAGATAATAAATATGTAATAACGCGGTGTTGCATCTACTCGGACCTCAAAATGATTATCATTGACTGAAATTAAGTCCACCTGCTTGGCTGAGTAGTAACGTGTTTGCCTACGATGCAGCGGGCGCGGGTTTGATTCCCGGTCGGGTAGGAGGTTTTCTCCACTCGTAGACTGTGTGTTGTGCTGTCCATATCGTTATTTCATCGTCACCGAAGCGCAAGTCACCTAATGTGGCGTCACCTCAAATTAGACCTGCACCCGGCGGCCGACCTTCCCCAGATGAGGCCTACCGGCTATCAATGCCACACAATCATTTCATTTAATTTGCTCAATACCTGAAAACTCTACTGCCAGTATTGCATATCTAGTCAATCGAAAGAGATTTAATGAGTAATATAATAATTTGACTGGTTACTGGAATGTTTATTCCAACCGTCAGGTTTGTTGTTTCCTTTTTTCGTCTTCAAAATAAAATTATTTGTGTGCGCTGGACTTGTCAAACTTGCAGTGCACTTATAGAACATTTGTATAACATTTCCTAACTAGGAAACGTTCTTGTCTGGTGTTCAAGAGCATTAATGAACTTTCAGCAGTCAGCTTTTATTTGGTCACACCACACTTCTTTTACGTAATTGTTTTTTCCTGTTCGACTATAATTCCCATTATTCATTTTCTTTGAGAAAGTAACACCGTCTACTTAAGAAATAGCCATCAAATTCATTTTGCATTTTTGTGAAGATCTGAACAAAACTTTCAAGAATGTTTATGACCAACAGTTACACCTTTGAATGTTTCCACTTTGTCAAAAAAATTTTAGTATACTCGTAAATCCAATCTCTCTTTACGCTCTAACTTATTAAAAAAAAGACTCTTTGGAAAGTAGAACCAATAGAGATCTAGATTGATTCTGAATTTTCTAGAGTTAAAAGGCTGTGCTTCAACGAAGCCTCATTCTTCTATCTCAATGATTTTGAAGAAGGTCGTTTGGTGAACAGTTGTGTCCCAGCCCATCGAAAAGCGCAGTGCTATTGAAATTCGATTTCCTACCATATCAGAGCTCCGACTATCTAAATTGCCATAATACTTTTGGCAAATATTGAAAAACGTCGAGTTAAACCACAGTTTACTTTTGAGCAACGAACTCAACGTTGCATAAGAACTTAAAAACTGTTTCATTACAAAATCAGAAATATCCAAATCGGAAGAAAAATTAGACACAAAATTAACAGTTTTATAATACTTCCCTTTAGTATTTTTTAATGTTTACTTAATTTCTATAACGGGGTGAGGAAATGTCGGCCGGCCGCTGTCGCCGAGAGGTTCTAGGCACTTCAGTCTGGAACCGTGCGACCGCTACGATCGCAGGTTCGAATCCTGCCTCGGGCATGGATGTGTGTGATGTCCTTAGGTTTGTTAGATTTACGTAGTTCTACGTTCTAGGGGACTGATGACCTCAGATGTTAACTCCCATATTGCTCAGAGCCATTTGAACCAATTTGAGGAAGTGTCTTTACATCACAACTCTTGTGCCATCAATGAAGACATTAAGTTTTGAACAATATTTACTGAAAGGAAGGTCAGTAGAAACTGTTCATTATCCATATAATGTGCTGTACCACAGGAACATTTTAGGAGTACATTTCTTCAATGAAAATAAATCACCAGTGACTGGGATGTTGGAATTCTGTGAGCATGTCTCGCGAGGGTGTTTTCATTCCAGAGTTTCAAAGACGTAATATGCGGCTTAACACAGTACACATCCAGCCGCATGCCGCATGCAGAATGAAAAACTTTAAGGCTTCATTTCCTTAGCATATTCATTTCATTTTCGACAATACTTGCTTGCCTAAAACAGTTCCAGTTCTGACATTGTCAAATGAATTTATTGTGCAGAATCAAAAAATTTAAGGCTCAATTTAAGTAACAAATTCATTATATTTCGACAGTACTTGCTTGCCTGAAACAGTTCCAGTTCTGACATTGCCAAATGAATTTATGGCATTAAAGGCGTAACAAGTATTGTTTACAATAGAATTATTTGAACAGAATAAGAGGTAACACTGAAAAGGAGTCCCACTGAGCAGAGCTTCAACCCACTTGTAGCTGAGACCGCGCCGATTGAAACAAACCAAGCTAAAGCCAGATGAAAAGAAATAACAACAAGTCAACAGTAAAGGTGATAGTTTCTGAAATCAAATATATTAAAACTTCCAATTAGAATAAGTAAAGACAGTATAATTAAAGCTAATTTAAAATCATTATCAAAAGGATGGTTGTCAGCCAGGAAAAAAACTGCCAAATGGATAGCTGTTTATGAAGATAGAATGTCTTTGCGACATTTTCACTGCTGTGACACTTCAGCTCTCTGGGCAGCATTCAAAACCGCGTATGCTTCTGCGTCGTCCTGCCTAAGATAGTAGGCGTGGCCGCTCGGCGAGTGTTCGACGCGCCAGGACGGCAAGAGCTAGAAGGTGGCACTAGAGTTTCGTGGACTGACAGCGACAGAAGCCGTCACGAGCCTGATCAAAGTGACCAGCAGACAGACACGCCTCTCAGTCGTACGTGGCAGGATGCTTCACCAGCAACACGCAGTCGGATTCCTCCCTTCGTACTTCGACCAAGACGGCCTGCCAGAGTGCTGTTTGAAACCAAGAGGGGAAGAGGTGGGGATGATTCCGGCAGAGACGTCTGCTATTGGTTACAGCTCTCTGACGTCACGATGAGGCTGCGCAGCGTAGCGCAGCAGTGTGATAATACGGCAAATGCCCAACGCCACAGGCGCTGTGGCGTGTTACTCGTTCATTTTACTTTCGGTGTAGTTCACTACACAGTTAGACATACGCAAATCGAGGGGCGCAACACATGCATCACATATTACAACCCAATAAATCACAACTAAGACGAAAAATAACTCACTGGCTTGATGAAGGAGCTAATCTTAATGTAGTCTGTCCCAGACTTCTATTCCTGTTTACCAGATGAAATCCATAGTTGCTACCTTCTTATGCTACATTTCATCATGGCTTCCAACACTGCTTCTTGATTCAGATATATAATACTTATAAATGTTACTTTTCATACGTCAAGAGAAATAACTGTGTCATTAATCTCAGAAATCTCTTGTTTAAAGACAGAGCACAGAGACTTTACATTTTCATGCTTGCACAACCCATTTCCGTGAAAAGCAGCAAATTATTCTTCAAATGCTTCACTTTTTGATGCAGGAAACCTAGCGATTTATCTATGGATTATAATCTGCGAAGTATTTCATCATATCTGGAATAACGTCAGCCGTGTCATCGCACATTGTTATCACATCTTTTAACAAACGTACTTCGACGTTCACATCTTCTAGGATTTCTCCTACTGAAGATTCATCAACAACAAACAGCTCAGTGACAAAGAAACTTAGGGCCGCAGAATCTGATTCGACGTCTCACTGAGATAATTCTACATTTAATTCTTCAGTAACAGGCCTTTTTACAAAGAAAGAATAATCACGTGCGCTACCCATCAGTATAATGAAACGCACACTGTTTCTTCTTCAGTTGTATTTCAAATGTACCTAGTCTCTGTACCCTAGAAAAAATTCCAGCCTATCTTGATCTGATATGGAAGTTAATATGTAGCTGAATTTCATACTTCTTAGGCATTCGAAACGATCAGAGATAGATTTTACTAACAATGAAACCTTTTTGGAAAGACCAAAGTCTATCTCTATCACCAACTCCCATTAACAAATAAATGTCTGGGAATGTCTTTAGTGTATTCTAATAAATTGTCGGATTCATTTGAAATTCACAGGAACATTCATCTTTTGGAACTCTAGAGTTCAAGATATCATAGACATCGGTAAGGAGTTCAATAAGATTACTTTTAATGTCTCTGTGAGCACCATACTTGAAGGCCTAAGCTGTTCGTGTTGAAAATAGGCCTGTGCTCGTTCAGTTACATTTAAGTGCTCTCTAGTAATGTGGTGTGTTATCGTTAGGGCACTTTTTATATTTCGAAAGCCTTACTTACTTTGGACTCATTAGTCAGCGAAATGAAACGGTTCCCCAGATGTTTTGATGGATGTGGTACATCGAAGAAAAGCCATGCATTCCGGGTATTGTCTGCTGGATTAACGAAATATGTTTTATACGTATCGGCACACAATTCGTTCCAAACTTTTATATTTTGTTCACCCGTATCAAATGTCACAGCCACAACATTTATTCACGATTCCTCAACTGCTTTAATGGTACTCTGAAGTAAAATACTTGCCGTAATTGTTACTTCCACTGCTTACGCAATACACGGTCGTGGACTGACTACTATGTCCTCCGACGAATCGTAACGTATGCCAACATCAACATTAATTTCGCCAAATGTCAAATTTGCTAGTCTCTCTTGGATAGTAAAAGCGTTTGACTTAGCCTTCAATTAACATAGGATATCTTCGAGAGTACCCGGCCTGTATTTAAATTACTTAGACCATTTCTGAAAGGTTGCCCTTCACAGCAAAGATATTTTCGCTTTTGTGTATAATCATGTGCTCTTGACGACTGAACTCTTGTAGTCAAAGCATGGGCAATGTCCTCTGAAGTCCATTTTACACTTTTGCTTTCTTTCAACAGGCATCATATTTGCTGCGATGTAAAACATTTTGATAATGTTTTACGTTCCTCAAACTTCTGGCCAATTTTTCTCCGTGTCAATTGACCGTTTGTCCGCTTTAACGAAAGAACATGGTGACGAGCCTTTGTTTTACTTCATTTCCTTTGGTCCAGCCTCATTCTGTGCGTTTAGTTTTATTACAATTTCAATATAGACCCTCGGTTTCTTAATTTCTAAATCCATACTCACTGTTTCACTTCTCTCATGAAGGGGATCATTAGCTGTGGTCTGGTCGACTTTCTTTGTTTTCGGTAACAGTTTCTGAAG
The DNA here is from genome assembly GCF_023898315.1 of Schistocerca nitens. Lineage (NCBI taxonomy): Eukaryota > Metazoa > Arthropoda > Insecta > Orthoptera > Acrididae > Schistocerca > Schistocerca nitens. The sequence goes on along the minus strand of NC_064615.1, from coordinate 94,509,213 downwards.
TCGTCAAAGTCGTTTTCACAAACTACTTGCTTCGCAGTGGTGGGCACGACTCGTAGATCTCTAAGTAATGAATTCACTTTTGTTCTTCCTGCAGTTATTACTAAAAGCTTTATAACTACATTAATTTCCAATTATTAATCAAATAAATAGTTGAGAAAAGCGATAAACATCAGTGACATAAATCGAAGCAATACATTACTTCGATTACATTTAAGGATAAAATTTCAAGCAGTCTAGAGGTTTCGAACTCAGAACATTCACAGATCTGATCGACGGAACTTTGCAGCCTCTGCAACTAATCTTCTCATCGTTAAGGTCTTAGAGCAATAAGTGAAATATGCAGGTACAGGCTGGGGCAAATGAAAGTGACCTGATGAATTCCCAGGTACTGAAAAACACAGCAGAGGAAAGGGAATACAGTACTAACCTGAGTATACCGTATGCTGAACGTGACGATTATTTCTTAGCACTTTTGGGGTTTGGTCAGCAACTTGCTGAAGACGTATCGAAGTTGGACTGCTGGAATTGCTGGAATCTCATCCGAAATGTTCTGCTGCAGTTCTTGAAGACTACGGGGGTTGTTTCGATACACCTTAGGCATGGGGGCTTCCCACACAATGTAATGGCACACTGAAAGACCACGTGACCTGAGTGGTCAACTATGGCCGCGACCAGAATGGGCTCTTCTTACAATTCCGTCAGGCGTGAAGTTTGTGTAAATTTCATTCAACGTTCGACCGGCTGTACGGGCAGTTGCTCCACCCTACTGGAATTAACTGTATGGGTGTGGTTATATGTGAACATTCGCGTCCAATTGTATCCACTTGTCCTGGCCACCTTTATATTCCCCAATCTGTGTAAGAGATCAGTCGTAAGTTGTAGTATATTCTTACATTGAAATAACTGCATTTTGAGAATGATAAAAAATGTCGGCTAGTTCCATGTGAAATGAGCTTTAAGTATCCAGAAGTAAAAGCTAATAAATGTGAGCAACAAATTTTCCTTATTTACTACAGAATACTGCGGATAGTTCACAGTTGCACAATAACCTTGTACAGAGTGAGAAAAGCACTAAATTTATCTGAATTAATTTCTTGTAAGGTAATTTTTGAGTTATAACTACTTTCAGAGTTATTTACCTACTGGAATTTTATATTTCCGTTTGTATATGTGCTTTCTGTAATTTCTTCTCCACTCCACTCGCTAGGGACTACTGTGAGTAGTAGCTTCTATCTTGAAGGTAACCCTAGAAGTTCGTTTCTCAAATCTGGTTCATAATCTTCACACTGAAAATGAAATGATCACACACATGTGATTTTAATACTCAACCTGTCCGCACATTTGCGTCAAGCTATCCATTCGTACCACAAGTGCTCATCTTCGGGATAACCATGATAAATAACGTTTGTCGTATTTAAAACAATATTACTGTGTTGTGCCACAGCGTAATTAGAGTAACCATTGCTCACGACTGACACGAAACGTGCTATTTTCTATGGATGCCCACAGTGACCTCCATGTTCTGGCGAAGGCACAGCCACAAAAGTGCTCCAAGTGACGCCTAGGAGCGCAAGAGCTTCTGGGAAGTTTTTGCTCGCCAGAAGTTAGAATGGCTTCCGCTTTTTCCATGTTTGAAACCTCAGTCGCAAGTTCCTGCTCCTTTATAGAAGGAAAATAGTTAACTATAACGTTTTAAACGCGGATCTAAGGAGCCCGTGTTACACATTGTAGCATTATTAAAATACAGCGCGATAAGGCACATACGAGCTAGTCGTCCAGGCCCTGAAGGTCCAAGAAATGTCGACAAGCCGCCCTGTTATACTCTGCCATTTGGCGGGAAGAGAATGTGGTATGGAGGTACACGCGCTCAACATACCACTCTACCTGCCTTGTTGCCAGCTTGCCAGACCTACTTCTCTCTCAAGCAGCCCTTCAACTGGTAACCCGTTGCTGAGTGCACCACATACTATTCCTCCCATCAGCGAAAAGTCGCCGGCAATATCGTGAATCGAATCCACGCCATCCGCAAGGCAGCCATCTAGGCTGACCACTCAGCAACGAAGGCAGATTGAAGATGCATAATTTTTCGCAGATTTATTAAAAATAACTGTTGTTCTAATCACTCCACGAATAAGAGTGATAGTTCTAGATTGATAGTGAAGGACAATTCCGTGTGAATATAAATGAAATAGCAAAACTAACAAATGATGTTAACTTGCGAGTTTGTGTACTTTTTGTATGTGTTATTCCTAGTTTTAGCATAAATATCGTATATATGAAAGGCAATTAAGAAATTCGAGGTACCGTAGGAAAGACAGAGCTTAGACGAGTGGAATAGGGTTTCACAATCTATGCTGCACACTGAACTCACTCCAGAAATCGGCTTGGAGCCGTAACCAAAAACACGATCACATTTGCGATGGAGAAAAACCGTACCAAATTAACTCCCAATCATGAAGACTAACACCACTAACAATCTGGTGATTTGACCTTTTAAGAATGTATCAACTTTACATAAGACTAAAGCAGTTATCCTTTGCGTAAGATTTTGTGTATCTCAAATCGCTGCAGTACGTTAAAGATTGAATATATATCCAGATTCTGACTACATTGTGATATGCGCATTAACAGAACACGCCGCTGAAATAATGTTAGGTGTAAAACATACACTCCTGGAAATGGAAAAAAGAACACATTGACACCGGTGTGTCAGACCCACCATACTTGCTCCGGACACTGCGAGAGGGCTGTACAAGCAATGATCACACGCACGGCACAGCGGACACACCAGGAACCGCGGTGTTGGCCGTCGAATGGCGCTAGCTGAGCAGCATTTGTGCACCGCCGCCGTCAGTGTCAGCCAGTTTGCCGTGGCATACGGAGCTCCATCGCAGTCTTTAACACTGGTAGCATGCCGCGACAGCGTGGACGTGAACCGTATGTGCAGTTGACGGACTTTGAGCGAGGGCGTATAGTGGGCATGCGGGAGGCCGGGTGGACGTACCGCCGAATTGCTCAACACGTGGGGCGTGAGGTCTCCACAGTACATCGATGTTGTCGCCAGTGGTCGGCGGAAGGTGCACGTGCCCGTCGACCCGGGACCGGACCGCAGCGACGCACGGATGCACGCCAAGACCGTAGGATCCTACGCAGTGCCGTAGGGGACCGCACCGCCACTTCCCAGCAATTTAGGGACACTGTTGCTCCTGGGGTATCGGCGAGGACCATTCGCAACCGTCTCCATGAAGCTGGGCTACGGTCCCGCACACCGTTAGGCCGTCTTCCGCTCACGCCCAAACATCGTGCAGCCCGCCTCCAGTGGTGTCGCGACAGGCGTGAATGGAGGGACGAATGGAGACGTGTCGTCTTCAGCGATGAGAGTCGCTTCTGCCTTGGTGCCAATGATGGCCGTATGCGTGTTTGGCGCCGTGCAGGTGAGCACCACAATCAGGACTGCATACGACCGAGGCACACAGGGCCAACACCCGGCATCATGGTGTGGGGAGCGATCTCCTACACTGGCCGTACACCACTGGTGATCGTCGAGGGGACACTGAATAGTGCACGGTACATCCAAACCGTCATCGAATCCATCGTTCTACCATTCCTAGACCGGCAAGGGAACTTGCTGTTCCAACAGGACAATGCACGTCCGCATGTATCCCGTGCCACCCAACGTGCTCTAGAAGGTGTAAGTCAACTACCCTGGCCAGCAAGATCTCCGGATCTGTCCCCCATTGAGCATGTTTGGGACTGGATGAAGCGTCGTCTCACGCGGTCTGCACGTCCGGCACGAACGCTGGTCCAACTGAGGCGCCAGGTGGAAATGGCATTGCAAGCCGTTCCACAGGACTACATCCAGCATCTCTACGATCGTCTCCATGGGAGAATAGCAGCCTGCATTGCTGCGAAAGGTGGATATACACTGTACTAGTGTCGACATTGTGCATGCTCTGTTGCCTGTGTATATGTGCCTGTGGTTCTGTCAGTGTGATCATGTGATGTATCTGACCCCAGGAATGTGTCAATAAAGTTTCCCCTTCCTGGGACAATGAATTCACGGTGTTCTTATTTCAATTTCCAGGAGTGTATAAACGTGGATCTTATAACTCAAAGACGTTTATGTCGCTGAGTCGTGTGATGAGTGCTCGATCTCAGTCGTTTGGAAGCCAACGGGATTACAGCATAGTACCAGGTGATCAAAAAGTCAGTATAAATTTGAAAATTTAATAAACCACGGAATAATGTAGATAGAGAGGTAAAAATTGACACACATGCTTGGAATGACATAGGGTTTTAAGAGAACAAAGAAAAAGTTTACAAAATGTCCGACAGATGGCGCTGGACAGCAAAACGTCAATGACTGCGCATGTCAATCGTGTATAAAAGGAGCTGCAATGAGAGAAAGAGTCAGATGCGCCAGCAGTCCCAGCATGTTGACGTTACCTGAAAAGGCACTCTTAGTGAAGCTGTATTATCAGAATGGGGAATGTGCTAGTTCAGCGTTACGATCCTATCGCCATAGGAAGGGGATTCGAACTGGTAAAGGTACGTTGACAAATGCAGCTGTGGCGAGAATGATTTCGAAGTTCGAAGCTACTGTTTGCTTAGACGACAGACCCCGTAGTGGCCGACCGAGTACAAGGCGTAATGCTGCTGAGACAGTTCAGGAAGAAATGGAGACTGTAGCGGGTTCGTCTATGCACGGGGAAGTCAGCGCTCGTCCAGTCGCACGTCGCTCCGGCATTCCATACACTACTGTTTGGTTGGCACTTGGGGGTACCCTCCGATGCTATCCGTACAAAATCTATCGGCATCATGAACTGTTACCTGGTGATTTAGTGAAGCGAAGGGCATTTGCGGAGTGGGCGTTTCAAAAGATAGCGGAAGATGACGATTGGTTGTGTAACTTGTTGTAGACTGACGAATCTCATTTCACCTTCCGAGGGTCTGTCAACGCCACAAATGCAGAATTTGGGCTACCGAAAAGCCTAGAACCGTGGTGGAAACTCCACTGCACGACAAGAAAGTCACGGTATGGGTTGGATTTTCCACATCGACAGTTATCGGACCTCTTTTCTTCGAGGAAATGCGTGATTCTGGTTTTGTAACTGCTACCGTGACGGGTGAGAGGTACGCCGATATGTTACAGAATCGCATCATCCCCAGCCTGGCTGATAAACACCTGCTGGAACGTTCGATGTTTATGCAGGATGGCGCTCCACCCCACATTGCTGGACGCGTGAAAGATCTCTTCCCCGCGTCGTTCAGTGACGTCCGTGTGCTCAGCCGCCAGTTTCATCATGCTTGGCCTCCCAGGTCCCCACACCTCAGTCCGTGCGATTACTGGCTTTGGGGTTACCTGAAGTCGCAAGTGTATCGTAATCGACCGACATCTCGAGGGATGCTGAAAGACAACATCCGACGCCAATGCCTCACCATAACTCTGGACATGCTTTACAGTGCTGTTCACAACTTTATTCCTCGACTACAGCTATTGTTGAGGAATGATGGTGGACATATTGAGCATTTCCTGTAAAGAAGATAATCTTTGCTTTGTCTTACTTTGTTATGCTAATTATTGCTATTGTGAACAGATGAAGCGCCATCTGTCGGACATTTTTTGAACTTTTGTATTTTTTTGGGTCTAATAAAGCCCCTTGTCATTTCAAGCATGTGTGTCGATTTGTACCTCTCTATGTACATTATTCCGTGATTTATTCAGTTTTCAAATTTATACTGACTTTTTGATCACCTGGTACACTGTAAGTGACGCATGGTTAGACGCGTTCAGTAATCTGTGGTATAACAGCAGCGCCGTCTGACTCGTAAAATTCCGTTAGTCGTTCGACTTCTGGTAGCTAGTGGACCGCATCGTTCGAGGTCGCGTGGACTCTAATTTCAAAAGATACTTGGACACTGAGCTATTATTGATGGATCTCATCTTTGAACATGAGACGCTAAGTATGGCAGTGCTAGACATCTAGGTATGAAAAATAACCATCATGATTACAGAGGTGAATCGCGATGCCCTGGCTTATACTGAAAATTAAATAAAATCAATGAATAGTCAGTTGGTGGTTTAATTTAGAAAAAAGAACTCAGTCAGTTTTCTTTAAATGACCTGAAACACTTCTCCAAGATTTGTATTAATGTTTTGATGACAGTCAGTTTCCGAGTGGCGTAAGATAATGTGAACACCTTCTGTGTGAGTCCCCAGACAACAATAACTTTTTTAGCCGAATACAGCAATGTTAATTTCATGTGTGATATATGAAACAGTATATGAATGTTTTGTTATATTTTGTCCCCCTTATGTTTGTACGTTACCACACCCTTCTCCCATCACCCATTTCCACCCACCTTCACACACAGTACCTCTTTCATTGTGTGATTACTGACTGGTCTTCTTCTTCGTCTTCTGTCATGCATTAGGCTTTCCCTCAGCCTATTGCAGATACAACTGGTCCTTCCATCGTTTTGCAGGCCTCCCAATGCGTATTTTACCTTGCGGAGTATATCGCCAAAAATGTTGTGGTAATCTTGATTTGTCCATTCGCAACAGATGGGATATCCATTTTGTTGGTATTCGTCAACCTAATTGTTTATATCGAAAACAGTTAATTCCTTCTTGATGTCTGTATTTCTTCTGTAGTCTAGCTTGATGTGTCCTTCTATGTACCTGAGGAATTTCATTTCATTGGCTGTAATCTTATTTTATCTTTCTTTTTCATTACCCAAGTTCACTTCCATATAGCAATGTTGGCACTGACATAACTTTTTATGCGTTTCTGTTCTTCCTTTGTACTGGAGAGCTCCTCTGATGGTGCCATTTAAGTAGTTAAATTTCTCAATTTTGTCTTATTGATCTAGGTCTCCCCTGTACGACAGCATGGTTCCTAGATATTTGAATCTATCTACTTGCTCTATAATCTTGTTACCTATTATTATTTTTATGGTTATAAAAAATTTTATGGCACAGTCTAACATTCTGCGTGGTGCCTGTTTGTTCTATATCGTGTCTCCCTACCACTTTCGCGCAACGACGCTCTGAGCGTGTTTTTTAGGGAGTTGACTAGTTTGAACCTGGGACCTGTTGCTGGTAAGGAGACGCCAGACCACACATGACATGTAGAATTCAGAAGAGTTCAGTGAGACTAGCGATGATATAACCGAATACCTAATGATTTCAGCGTCAGCTCCACTGCACTCCCTGTAAAAGAATCTTAATACTAACTAAATTCAGTGGAAGGGGTTCAAGGCTTTCCTATTTTTAGTTAGCTGGTAAAATAACGTCGAAAAAGCAGTTAAGTTTACCATTGGAAATTTTATTCTACTCACAAAACATTGTTTATAAATTGCACTATTGATAAAAGGAAATGTTTTAATACAGGATGGTAAAAACCAACTGCGTTCAACAAAAATGTGAATGAATATTCCCTGAATGGGTTTCCAAGTTCTACAATGGATCGAAGAATGACCTATGCCATATCACATCTATAATCTAGGTTTAAATTAAGTTGCACAAGAGAGAAAATTATCAAAATAGTCTACAGGGACCCGCAATTATCTTTACTTACTTATATAATTTGTCGTAAATTACAGTGGCTGATTGGCCTTCTCAATAACTATATAACAGAAAAATCATCGCGTTTCAGATTTTTACTTCAAGTGGCAAATGTGAACACCATGAGCTTTAATTGACGATCGACACTAGTATTACGCAAAAACGGGATGTAACAGATGAGACTTCTGCAGTTCTGAGTGAAGCTTTATGCGCTGTTATGCGGCATCGCGTGTGTTCATTAGCTTGTCGGTGTTCGTCAGGGGGCGGCGGGCGGCACAGCTCCTCTCACCTTGCCGTCTCGGAAGCAACTCTCTCCTAGCTTCTCGTTAATACAATTTACCGAGGTTGGTTTAAAAAAACTATCTGGCTGTGTTTTCATCTGACCAATCAGGGTCTCAATGTTAACCTTAAGCTCCGCCTACAAAAATTCTGTCTATCCAATGAGAAACGTTATACTTTTCGTGGTGGGGCAATGTTTTTAAAGTTTGCTACGTAACAGAGACGCGAAAAAGTCTCACGCTAAAACATGCAGTTGGGTGGCCCTTTTTCTGTTATTGTGAGATCTATACTGTTCTTCTGGAGGGCTCTAGCTTTTAACATGGGCTGGGGTGGTGGTCCTGACGTAACAGAGACGCGAAAAAGTCTCACACTAAAACTTGCAGCTGGGGTGGTCTTAGTGGTTATCTGGCGACGTGAGTGTCCAGTCCGTCCCTTATCGTAGGGCCTTCTAGCTTAACACGGTTCTGCTCTCGGCTTCTGTTCTCATTTCTCCCTTCAGAACTGTGTCTGTCTCACGGTGGGAAGGTATGACATGCATTTAGGCATTCTTGTGTTAGTCTGTGGTATTCCATTTGCTCACTTATTACTCGTATTACTTTGGTTAATTTAATGTCACGATTTATTCGGAGCTATGTGACATACTACTGGATTTGCTTATCATGTCAGGGTTTTCATGGAAGGTGTTGGATTTGCCTGACACCTTACATATCACCATCCTTCGAACTTAATTTTTGCACTGAATTTAGGCAATGATTGAATCGTTGTCTAAGTGAGTCAAAAATTATTCCTTTATCTGAATTTTGTTACCTAATGTTCAGCCACGTTATTCTGGTTCTATGCTAGTTTGTATTACTAATTTATATTTTTATATTCTTCCACATTATTCTCAAAAATGACAAGAGATGAATATTTTTATGCTATTAATAATTTTTAATAATTTTCTTTCTTTATTTAAGTGTGAAGTTTGTTTTTTACGAAGTTTGTTATCGAAAGTGAGGAGTCTTTCACGTCGATTTTCTTAGAAATATTGTTTTTATAAATGTTGTAATTAAGTAAAATCTATTCCTAACACATTTTCTAAATATCATGTACAAGTAAAATGTTTTTGTTTCTAGTCACTCATTTCTACATTGTTACACTAACAAATAAGAATTATTTCCAAGAATTGCTTTGACGAAGAAATATACATACACAAGTATTGAGATATTATCCTAACAAATGGTACAAATGTTAAAAAAAGGGAAAACATCCAACAAGATAATTTTTAATCTTTGTTTTTATAAGGAGAAAATAAGTAAAATATAGTTATTCTTTTATTTTTATGAGGAGAAAATAAGTGGAATATAGTTTTAGTGGTTATAATGCCTTACCTTTGTTCTTTATATACTGTCCATTTCAGAACTAATGACTTATTTTTATCGATAGTCTATTTTTTACTTAAGTCCATAGTCAATGACTGTTATTTTGTAGTTTATTGGCTGTCTGGTGTGCTTAACTGATTTAGTTTTTCACACGTTTCTTTTGCACAATTCCTACATCACATAATATGATTTCACACATTCAAACAATCCTATGAATGTTTAAGCATAAGGTTGGCGAAAGCTTTTTGCACGAAGGTGATGGACTTGAGCGAGATGGATATGGGCAAGTATTTGATGTACAGCTTTGTTTGTCATTCCTTGTTGGCTTTGCAAGTGTGTGTTGCTGTTGTGGAAGTCCCATAATGGAATGGAGCTGTGAGTGCAGAACCTCATGGTATACTGGCTTTGTATGCGTGAAAGTCATCGTTATGTGTCGCTGAAAGTGGTCGTTTTTCGTTGTAATACTTCGCAGATGACTAGTTTACAATAGGATAGGGTTTTGGGAAGGTATGTCGTCTATTCTTCACCCATCTTCTTTCTTGGTCTCACTCTTGTGAATCTTCAACTTCTGTCCTTCTTGCTTTCTCTTTGCTTCTTACTTGATTCTTGTTTCTTCTCTGAGCAGGATATAGAATTATTTATTGATAACTAGTCGCTTTGAAGTTCTCCTCCTAGTAACAGTTTGATAAATGATTTGGACATGTCATTTCTACTTTGTGGACGTTTTCTTCAGTTTCGTGCATCAGCGTGCTGTTTAATAGCGGTAGTGTGACTTTTACACATATTTTTTTTTGCCAGTGGTGACTTGCCCAATACGTCTTCTCGTCAGGCCGTATTTTGCTGGCTACGCCGAGTCGGGGCGCTCAGAGACAGTTCCGGCGTTTGGCGTCCCATCGCGTGTCTGCAGGGCTCTGCCACTGTGTGACTCTGTGCTCTGTCCCAGCAGGGTTCCGCCTAGCAGACAGATTTATTGCCCACTTTCGATTCAAGGGCCTTCTGTTGGTCTCACTGTCCTTTCCTTTCTCTCAACGGCTCTACCTTGTAGGAATTATGTCTTGCTAATTACGTCCTATTCTTTCTTGACACTTCTCTCATTACAACTAGTGGGTCGTTGCATCTTGTCTGTGCTGGAGTTTTTACAAAGGTTCTTACAAAAAGTATTACCTATATTCATCTAACATGTCTAGTACCTACATTGTTTTACGCCTTTTTAAAAATTTTTACATAATTTTGGCGCCCTTTCCATGTTACAATTCTAAGATACTTTGAGACTTAACTTATACATGAAACCTCAAATTCGTTTTTTATTTCTGTGTAGTGTTGTGGAGTATAGCATTTTAGTATTTCATGCTGTTAGACTATCTGCGCTTTATCCCTTCACCTTAATCTATGGTATTATGGGTGTAATTTTTGTTTTTGTTTTTATTGAAACTTCTTTCTTTTTCCCACCTTCCTCTCTCTTCTTTCTTCTTTCTCCTGACGATCGTATCTGCAACATAATCTTGAAATATTGTGCTGATTATTTACCAGTAATAAAATTAATCTTCAAACTTTTTGATACGGCTCACATGGTGAAGTCCTAAGTTTTTGCCTCTTTTACTTCAAACTTGTACTGAAAGTGTTTAATACTGCCAGTCTTACGTAAAAATACCTCTGTTTTATCTCGTAAAATACCCACTAATTCTCTTTTACTGTGTACCGAAATACCTTGAACTTCTTGCAATTTTTCGTCCATATCTTTATGGGCTTCTAACATGAGTTGAGGCGATTCCCCCTTTCGTGCATACCATTCTAATTCATCATCCTCTTTATCTCGCGTCACTCTTAATTGTTTGTTTATAACTGGTATTTCTTCTAATTTTAGCATTTGCTCAAAGAGAAGTGTGACATTCCCGAATGTTACGCTACCTTTCCCCATATTTATTTTCGCTCGACTCTCATTTAAAAAGTCTGCACCTACAATCAAATCTACAGTTAGTTTAGGTCTTTTGATCTTGACACGAAAGAGTTAACCTTGTTTGTCTCGTTACTTCCGCAGCATTGTTTCTAATAGGACCTCTTACTTTAATCTTATATGTTTTCAGAACTGGCAATTCCTCATTGGCATTACATTGCATGAATAAATTTTCTGAGATCGCAGTCAGTTCACTTCCGCTATCAATTACAATATTGAGTGGGATATGCTTTACCATGGCCTTCACAATTGGTTGAATTTGAAAGGGTCGGTTCTGTTCTTCTTCTTCTTGCATCAACGAATCCTCCACTGAATCATACATGAGTCTTCTTAGGAATTTCCCTTGCGAATTCGAACTTTCTGTAGGATAAGCTTCGACTGCTACTTCTCTCTCTTTTATTTCCTCTTCTCTATATCTTCCTTCATTTATACTTTCTTCAATATCCTCTACTTTTTCCTCATCCTCGTCTATCTTCTCCTTCTTCGTCACTACTTCCACATAATCGCATCTAAATGCTCTAATTATCGCTTCATAACTTCCTTCATTATATACGTTGGGTTGTGTGCCCACTCGTAACTTATTTTCTACTTCTGTCGACTGCGCATTATCCTCATTGAATTCGCTTTGCCTGGTTTCCATCTCAAATAGCTCTGCAATACTCATTACTTCGTCCTTTCCTCCTACATTCGTTGTGCATGCCTCTGGTAATTCATCTTCCTCGTCAGTGTTCTCCCAATTAATTTCGTCCCAACACGATGTTGTTATTTTCTTGTCCTCGTTTTCATCTGGTCCCTGCGGATTTGTTTCTTCCTTCTTCGCTTCTCGTGATAAGATTTTTACTTCTCTGTTCAAAGTGCTGCAATTGTCCTGGGTCGGTGCGTCATTCTCTTTGGCATGGGCGCTTAGCTGTCAATTCGAACGTTTATCGGGGTTTGGTGGTTTTACCTCCACCTCTTCTATCTGTATTCCCTTTTCTTGTTCAGCTTGTTGATAGTGGTTTATTTGTTGATAATTTTTCGGTCTATTGGTGCTTCAGTACCCGTTCCGGGTCTCGTTTTCCCTCTGTAATAGTTGTTGCCGTTCCTGGGTGAATTATAGTTATTGCCATATTCTCTTCTAAATCCATAACCGGTTCTTTGTGGAAATCTATTGTCGTTTCTTGGTGCGAAGTTATCACGTGGTTTGTAATTGTTGTTTCTTCGTACTGTGTCTTGTGGATTCCACTGCTTTTTGGTTTCGTTTTCACGTGTGCTTCGTCTTTTTCTTGCGTCATCTTCCGAAAATATGAACTCTACTTCCCTTAGAATACCTTTAAACGCTTCGACGTCATTGCCTCCGCGACCTACTAATGATTGCCGGTATTTCAATGGTAGCTTCATCGCGCATAATTTAATCAACTCTAGGTCACTGTATGGTACATCTAAGCATTGATTTTTCTTTGCCATTAATTCGAAAAATTTCACGGGACTCTTCTCTCCTGAATTTTCAAAATATGGGTTCTGTAATAATTCGTACTTCACTCTGTTCTGTGCTTCGCTGGACCAACATAGTGAGAGAAACTTCTCTCTGAAATCTTCGTACGATCGGCATGTCGCTGCAACATTCTGCATGGTTTCTGCGACTGTTCCCGACATGTGTGCACATATAAAATCTAATTTGTGTGCTAGCGTCCAGTGTTCTGGTATTCCTACTCGGAATTGATGAACATAATTTCGTGGATGTAATGAGTTTCCTCCTCGAAAGTGTTGAAGTCTTCTGAGTGTGAGGAAATGATCGTTGTCGTACTTCGTCATAGTTCCATGGTAGATCCATTGGATATTGTCCACTGTAACGTTCGCCTACCCTTGCGTAGTATCGTTGGAGTGGTACGCAATAATTTTCTTCCATCGGTTGTGAACGTGTAGCTGAATGCATTGCACTGTACTCTTCGCGACCTGGCTTTCCATTGTCAGGCATTGGTTCGGTATCTTGTCTGGCTAACCTTGCTGCTTCATTCCACGACTCAAACTGTCTTGAAACATACATTTGTGGTTCCGCATGTGATTGTGACGGTGTTTGTTCATCAAGAATTTCGAAACGTGTTTGTTGCTGTGCAGACTGTCTGATTTCACGTATGTTACTTTCCGCCTGTGATTGGAATAGTAAATGCGTAATATCTTCGTTAATTGCTTGTTTTTCCGGTGCTGTTACAGATACGGATGTGGTTGCAGACTCTGTGCTTCTTCGATCCTATTCACTACGCTCTTCAATGGTTTCCAACAACTGTGTTCGCAATTTCTGAAATTGTCGCTTCGTTTGCGCTTCTATTTTGGCTATGCGGTTATCATATATTTTCAGCGCTGCTTTTGTTATACGTTTGTGTAACACATTATTTTCAACAACTTCACTTGCTGTACCTGCTGCTTGTATAGTAATTTCGTTTATCTGTTTCTCTAGTTTCTTGACTTCTCCCTGGGTGTTGTTACGTAATGTTTTGATCTCGTCCTGAATGTCATTACGCAATGTTTGTACCTCCGCTTGTACCTTGTCAATGTCTGTTCTTAATTGATTGTGACCTGTTATTTAGTTTCCTATCGCTTCTCGAGATTTTTTTGCATCCTCTTCAATATGACTTAGATGTATCTGAATTGTTTGGTTTTGTTCTTTAATCTCACGCATTTGTCTCGTGATTTCTGCAATTTGTTTCGTCGTTTCTGCATTCTGAATTTTAATTTGGTTCGCAATTTCTTATTTTGTCTCGTCATGGTTTCCGTCATTAATTGTAATAATTCTGCCAAATTGGTGGGTCCTATTGCGTTTTCTTCCGACGTCTTACGCTCTGTGTTTTCACACAAGTGTTGGATTGCAACCGATTGCATTGAAATGTGCGGTGACACGTTTCTAAAATGGCTCTGAGCACTGTGGGACTTAACATCTCAGGTCATCATTCCCCCAGAACTTAGAACTACTTAAACCTAACTAACCAAAGTACATCACACAACACTCAGTCATCACGAAGCAGAGAAAATCCCTGACCCCGCCGGGAATCGAACCCGGGACACCGGGCGTGGAAAGCGAGAACGCTACCGCACGACCACGAGCTGCGGACCGGTCGACCTTCAATCATGGTATTTTACCATCCTGCCACGGTCGCCATTCTCTAACATTCTGCGTGGTGTCTGTTTGTTCTGTAGCGTGTCTCCTTACAACTTTCGCGCAACGACGCTCTGAGCATGTTTTTTAGAAAATTGACTAGTTTGAACCTGGGACTTGTTGCTGATAGGGAGACGCCAGACCACACATGACATGTAGAATTCAGAAGAGTTCAGTCAGACTAGCGATGATATAACCAAATACTTAATGATTTCAGCGTCAGCTCCACTGCACTCCCTGTAAAGGAATCTTAATACTAACTAAATTTAGTGGAAGGGGTTCAAGGTTTTCCTATTTTTAGTTAGCTTGTAAAATAACGTCGGAAAAGCAGTTAAGTTTACCACTGGAAATTTTATTCTACTCACAAAACATTGATTATGAATTGCACTATCAATAAAAGGAGATGTTTTAATACAGGATGGTAAAAACCAACAGTGTTCAACAGAAATGTGAACGAATATTCCCTGAATGGGTTTCCAAGTTCTACAATGGATCGAAGGATGACCTATGCCATATCACACCTCTAATCTAGGTTTAAATTAAGTTTCACAAGAGAGAAAAATATCAAAATGGTCTACAGTGACCCTCAATTATCTTTAATTACTTATCTAACTTGTCGTAAATTACAGTGGCTGATGTGGCTTCTCAATAACTTTAAAACAGAAAAATCATCGCGTTTCAGATTTTTACTTCAAGTGGCAAATGTGAACACTATGAGCTATAATTGACGATCGACACTAGTATTACGCAAAAAGGGGGTGTAACAGATGAGACTTCAGCAGTTCTGAGTGAAGCTTTATGCGCTGTTATGCGGCATCGCGTGCGTTCATTACGTTGTCGGTGTTCGTCAGGGGTCGGCGAGCAGCACAGCTCGGCTCACCTCGCCGTCTCGGAAGCAACTCTCTTCTACCTTCTCCTTACTACCATTTACCGAAGTTGGTTTAAAAAAACTATCTGGCTGTGTTTTCATCTGACCAATCAGGATCTCAATGTTAACCTTAAGCTCTGCCTATAAAAATTCTGTCTATCCAATGAGAAACGTTATACTTTTCATGGTGGGGCAATGTTTTTAAAGTTTGCAACATAACAGTGACGCGAAAAAGTCTGACGATAAAACTTGCAGCTGGTGTGGTCCTTTTAATGTTATCGTAAGATATATACTGTTCTTCTGGAGGGCTCTAGCTTTTAACATGGGCTGGGGGGGGGGGGGGTCCTGACGTAACAGAGACGTGAAAAAGTCTCACGCTAAAACTTGCAGGTGGGGTGGTCCTAGTGGTTGGCTGGCAACGTGGGTGTCCAGTCCCACCCTTATCGTAGGGCCTCCTAGCTTAACACGGTTCTGCTGTCGTCTTCTGTTCTCGTTTCACCTCTCGGAACTGCGTCTGTCTCACGGTGGGAAGGTATGACATGCATTTAGGCATTCTTGTGTTAGTCTGTGGTATTCCATTTGCTCACTCGTTACTCGTATTACTTTGGTTAATTTAATGTCACGATTGATTCGGAGCTATGTGACATAAAACTGGATTTGCTTATCATGTCAGGGGTTTCATGGAAGGTGTTGGATTTGCCTGACACCTTACAACAGTTCAAACATTGCAGATACATGGGATCCGTATTACATGATATAACTTCTGGGATTAGGAACTTGTCTTTACTAACTTATTAGCTTCTAATCAGAATGTAGCTTTTCCAACATCACTTTTGTAAACAACTTTTAAAAAATTGATACATCCCCAAATGTACTGCTCTTCTATGGGTCTTCCGCTTCCCATTTTATGATCCTAGCTGGTAATGGTCCCAGAAGGCCGAGAAGTACTGGGAATCGGTCGACAATGCGTTTTGTTAATTGTCTTTTTCGTGGACAAATAACATTTCCACATTATGCTCCGAGTGAATCACAATGTGATATCCGGTTTTGGTAAAATTAGTTTGATGTGATGGTTTCGCTTTAAATCGCTGTGCAGCAATATTTATAGATATTTAACGGCTGTGACTGTTTCAGTGACAAATACAATTAGTAGTTGGTCCTACTCACATCCAGATCTTGAGAGCTTGAACTTCCAGATTCTAGACGCAACGTAGATGGTCTGTCGCTCTTCCTCTATTGCACTGAGGTTTTATGGTATTGCGTTGTCCACATACATCACAGTGTCATTCGTAAGTACTTTACGGTGTTTCAGAAGTTACTCACCATGCATTTGACATACATCGTGGAAAGTAACGGTACTGTAACGTTTTCTTCGAGTACATTCGAAGTACTTTGCCGTCAAACAGGTTTGCTCCCTTAGGACCAACACGCAGTATTCTATATGCCAAGATGTGCCGAATTCAGTCACACAGCTACTTTGATGTTCCGGGAACTCGTCTTTTATTCACTGTTCAGTAGTGCGGAACTGTTTCGATCGTGTTCTGGAAGTCGAGGAACTCGACATCAACCTGATCGCCTGTGTCAGTTGTTTTCTAGATGTAGATATGGAACAGAGTGAGCTGAGTTTCGAAGATCATGAATGGGGAAGGAAACAGACGATATGTTCTTCCAAGAAACGATCTATACACTGCTGAACTCTATCTGGCTTCATTATTTTATAACGAAGGCTTTTAACTTGCTGCAATAAACTTTTTTTTAAATACAAAGCGCTTGCCTGTAAGAACCTCTACATTTTTCGTATCACGCTTCTACCTAATTCCCTCAAAGTGTTTCAGTCATAGATGTTCTACGATATCTCTACATTACTACCAGAATCCAACGACAGCTCCACTAATAAGGATGTTACTGCTCTATTACGTAGGTTGTAAGGCAAATTTGGCAAGTAGGTTCAACTAAATAATGTACGGTTGAAAACAAGTAACGCGAAAAATCGATTAACTGAAACAGTACCCGTGATCTGACAAGATACCATCAACCTCAAATTTTTTTGTAATAATGAAACAAAACACGTTGGTCATCAAAAGGTACTCTTTCCGTTGTGAAAACACCCTTATTTATTTGTATAGTTTTCGTCAGCTCTAATAAAATAAACAATGGTTGCTACTGCTGTTATTTTACCGCTGGGCTTTGGATCCTGGCACTGTCAAAAATCTACAACAACTTGTCGAATTCAGTTATGGACTTGTCGAAGTTGGTGAAATGAATGGCATTCCCCACCCCAGCGCTATTCCGAGATCATTCGTGAGTGGGCGTCCACATTCGAAAGAAAATTTTATGTACCGACTTGACAGAAATTCCTAGGAAGTTCTGGTCTTACGTTAAATCAGTAAGTCGATTGTAACAGCAGATCCAGCACTCTGGGATGAAAATGGCATTGAAACGCGTGTAGCTGAAATACTAAACACCTTTTTCCAAAGCAGTTTCACAGAGGAAGACCGCGCTGCAATTCCTTCTCTAAATCCTCGCACAAACGAAAAAATGGTTGACATCGAAATAAGTGTCCAAGGAATAGAAAAGCAACTGAAATCACTCAACAGAGGAAAGTCCACTGGACCTGACGGGGTACCAATTCAATTCTACACAGAGTAGGCAAAAGAACTTGCCCCCCCCCCTTCTAACAGCCGTGTACCGCAAGTCTCTAGAGGAACGGAAGGTTCCAAATGATTGGAAAAGAGCACAGGTAACTCTAGTTTTCAAGAAGGGTCGCCGAGAAGATGCGCAAAACTATAGGCCTATAACTCTGACATCAATCTGTTGTAGAATTGTAGAACATGTATTTTGCTCGCGTATCATGTCATTTCTGGATACCCAGAATCTACTCTGTGGGAATCAACATAGATTCCGGAAACAGCGATCGTGTGAGACCCAACTCGCTTTATTTGTTCATGAGACCCAGAAATTATTAGATACAGGCTCCGAGGTAGATGCCATTTTCCTTAACTTCCGGAAGGCGTTCGATAAAGTTCCACACTGTCGCCTGATAAACAGACTAAGAGCCTATGGAATATCAGACCAACGTGTGGCTGGATTGAAGAGTTTTTAGCAAACAGAACACAGAATGTTGATCTCAATGGAGAGACGTCGACGGACGTTAAAGTAACCTCCGCCGTCGCACAGTGGGGTGTTATGAGACCCTTGCTTTTCATATAAATGACCTAGTAGATAGTGTCAGAAGTTCCATGTGGCTTTTCGTGAATGATGCTGTAGTATACAGAGAAGTTGCAGCATTAGAAAATTGCAGCGAAATGCAGGAAGATCTGCAGCGGATAGGCACTTGGTGCAGGAAGTGGCAACTAACCCTTAACATAAACAAATGTAATGTATTTCTAATACATAGAAAGAAGGATCCTTTATTGTATGATTAGATCATAGCGGAACAAACATTGGTAGCAGTTACTTCTGTAAAATATCTGGTAGTATGCGGGCGGAACGATTTGAAGTCGAATGATCATATCAAATTATTTGTTGGTAAGGCGGGTGCCAGGTTGAAATTCATTGGGAGAGTCCTCAGAAAATGTAGTCCATCAACAAAGGAGGTGGCTTACAAAACATTCGTTCCACCTATACTAGCTACTACAAAAAGCTTAATATACATGCATTTAACATTAAATTGTGTTCATGTATTCACATTTTGATTTTGGAATACGTAATATATCTGGATTTGTGGTTCGTGATAGGGTCAACTCATGTGTAAGGTGTCAGGCAAATCCAACACCTTCCATGAAAACCCTGACATGATAAGCAAATCCAGTAGCATGTCACATAGCTCCGAAAAAATCGTGACATTAAATTAACCAAAGTAATACGAGTAACGAGTGACTCATCGACGAAAGAAGTAGCTTACAAAACGCTTGTTCGTCCGATTCTTGAGTATTGCTCATCAGTATGGGACCCTTACCAGGTTGGATTAATAGAAGAGATAGACATGATCCAGCGAAAAGCAGCGCGATTCGTCATGGGGACATTTAGTCAGCGCGAGAGCGTTACGGAGATGCTGAACAAGCTCCAGTGGCGGACACTTCAAGAAAGGCGTTACGCAATACGGAGAGGTTTATTATCGAAATTACGAGAGAGCACATTCCGGGAAGAGATGGGCAACATATTACTACCGCCCACATATATCTAGCGTAATGATCACAACGAAAAGATCCGAGAAATTAGAGCAAATACGGAGACTTACAAGCAGTCGTTCTTCCCACGCACAATTCGTGAATGGAACAGGGAAGGGGGGATCAGATAGTGGTACAATAAGTACCCTCCGCCACACACCGTAAGGTGGCTCGCGGAGTATAGATGTAGATGTAGATGTAGAAAATGGAATACCACAGACTAACACAAGAATGCCTAAAAGCATGTCATACGTTCCCACCGTGAGACAAACGCAGTTCCGAGGGGAGAAACGAGAAGCCGAGAGCAGAACCGTGTTAAGCTAGAAGGCCCTACGATAAAGGACGGACACCCACGTCGCCAGATAACCACTAGGACCACCCCGAGCCCATGTTAAAAGCTAGAGCCCTTCAGAAAAACAGTATAGATCTTACGATAAAACAAAAAGGGCTACCCCAGTCGCAAGTTTTAGCGTGCGACTTTTCCGCGTCTCTGTTACGTCAGGACCACCCCCAAGCCCATGTTAAAAGATAGAGCTCTCCAGAAGAACAGTACAGATCTTACGATAACGCTAAAAGGACCACAGCAGCTGCAAGTTTTAGCGTGAGACTTTCTCGCGTCTCTGTTACGTTGCAAACTTTAAAAACATTGCCCCACCATGATAAGTATAACGTTTCTCATTGGATAGACAGACTTTTTGTAGGCGGAACTTAAGATTAACATTGAGACCCTAATTGGTCAGATGAAAACACAGCCAGATAGTTTTTTTAAACCAACTTCGGTAAATGATAGTATGGAGAAGTTAGGAGAGAGTTGCTTCCGAGACGGCGAGGTGAGCCGAGCTGTGCTGCCCGCCGACCCCTGACGAACACCGACAACGTAATGAACGCACGCGATGCCGCATAACAGCGCATAAAGCTTCACTCAGAACTGCTGAAGTCTCATCTGTTACACCCCCTTTTTGCGTAATACTAGTGTCGATCATCAATTAAAGCCCATGGTGTTCACATTTGCCACTTGAAGTAAAAATCTGAAACGCGATGACTTTTCTGTTGTATAGTTATTGAGAAGCCACATCAGCCACTGTAATTCACGACAAGTTAGATAAGTAATTAAAGATAATTGAGGGTCACTGTAGAACATTTTGATAGTTTTCTCTCTTGTGAAACGTAATTTAAACCTAGATTATAGATGTGATATGGCATAGGTCATTCTTCGATCCATTTTAGAACTTGGAAACCCATTCAGGGAATTTTCGTTCACATTTTTGTTGAACGCAGTTGGTTCTTACCATTCTGTATTAAAATATTTCCTTTTATCAATAGTGCAATTTATAAACAATGTTTTGTGAGTAGAATAAAATTTCCAATGGTAAACGTAACTGCTTTTTCGACGTTATTTTACCAGCTAACTAAAAATAGGAAAACCTTGAACCCCTTCCACTAAATTTAGTTAGTATTAAGATTCTTTTACAGGGAGTGCAGTGGAGCTGACGCTGAAATCATTAAGTATTTGGTTATATCATCGCTAGTCTGACTGAACTCTTCTGAATTCTACATGTCATGTGTGGTCTGGCGTCTCCTTACTAGCAACAGGTCCCAGGTTCAAACTAGTCAATTCCCTAAAAAACACGCTCAGAGCGTCGTTGCGCGAAAGTGGTAGAGAGACACAATATAGAACAAACAGACACCACGCAGAATATTAGAGAATGGCGACCCTGCCAGGATGGTAAAATAGCATGATTGTAGGTCGACCATATGCTTAACTAGGTCTGAAACATATCCTGTTAAACAATTTTCGTAATAAATTTTTTTTTTATAAAGGCATAAATAGTTGAGATCAGTAATCAAAATATCCACGGGTGTGCTGCCGGTCTATAGTGTCCAACGGGCACAATATTTCGGCGATCATACATGTCGCCATCATCAGGTGAACTGACGGACTGAGCTCCTGTAAACGTGCCGGCACGGAGATCCGTACGCTAAGGCTGCTCAGAGGGAACTGTGTTCGGTCGCGGCGGCGGCCGATTTAAATACCCTCCGCCCGCGGCGCGCTCCCCCCGCCGTCCGCGCCCCGCGCCACGGTCGCGCGGTGGAACAATTTGCGACGGCGTCTGAGATGACGTCGGTGTGATGGCTCTGTCCGCCGTGGTCGTCACAACTATACGTTTGCTCGATTTACTCTTGATTAACCCGATCGCTGGTTCCCAAGCCTTGCTAAGATTATAGCCACAGTCACGGTTTATGAGGTCGTCATTGGTGGGAATTTCGATGGCTTCTCTAACAACGCTGTCCCAGTATCTCGACGTCTGTACCAGAATCCTCGTGCGGTCATACTCCATGGCGTGATTTTCCGACAAACAATGTTCAGCGACCGCCGACTTGCTCGGATACATCAGTCGAGGGTGCCTCTAGTGTTCACGGCATCGATCCTCGACGGTACGCATCGTCTGACCAATATACGACTTGCCACATTGACACGGAATCTGGTACACGCCGGCCTTCCTCAAACCGAGGTCATCCTTGGCGCACCCCACCAGAGCACGAGTTTTATTGGGAAGACAAAACACAGTTCCGACCCGGTATTTCTTCAGAATGCGGGCGATTTTCGCCGAGAGTGCGCCTGTGAGATCAGTAGCTGCAGCGACAAAAAGTGAGACATTCTAGCAGAGACAATAGCATAATTAAGTTATGAATTTTAAAAATTGTTAGAATTAAGTGTCCTCCTCAATGCAAGTGCACAGGTGGCGGATACATCGTTGACAAGTTGGTTCTGACCCAACAAGTAAGTGAATCGATTGTCAGTCTTGGGTATAATAAGTGTCAAGTCGTGTGAACAAAAAGTTTATGAAACTGCGTGACATCGTATGAGCGCACGTTGACGTGAAGTAGGTCGTGTGAATTGCTTTTAAAACAGAAAATAAGGGATTCGGAAAGATTAGCAATGACAGATCGAGAGCTTAAACGAATTGAGGTAGAGACCCAGCATGAAAATGGACAGAGAATATAGGAGAGTACAAGTAATCAGAGCTCCCTCACCACAGAGTACAAGGAATTCGAGCAGAAACGTGTCACCGCACAGTTCAATGCAATCGGTAGCAATCCAACACTTGTGCGAAAACACAGAGCGTAGGACGTCGGAAGAAAACTCAATAGGACCCACCAATCTAGCAGAATTATTACAATTAATGACGGAAACCATGACAAGACAGAATAAAGAAATTGTGAACCAAATTAAAATTCAGAATGCAGAAACGAAGAACCAAATTACAGAAATCAAAGGACAAATGCGTGAGATTAAAGAACAAAACAAAAAAATTCAGTTACACCTAAGTCATATTGAAGACGAGGCAAAAGAATCTCGAGAAGTGATAGGAAACTTAATAACAGGTCACAATCAATTGAGAACAGACATTGACAAGGTACAAGCGGAGGTACAGACATTGCGTAATGACATTCAGGACGAGATCAAAACATTACGTAACAACACCCAGGGAGAAGTCAAGAAACTAGAGAAACAGATAAACGAAATTACTATACAAGCAGCAGGTACAGCGCGTGAAGTTGTTGAAAACAGTGTGTTACACAAACGTATCACAAAAGCAGCGCTGAAAAGATATGATAACCGCATAGCCAAAATAGAAGCGCAAACGAAGCGACAATTTCAGAAATTGCGAACACAGTTGTTGCAAACCATTGAAGAGCGTAGTGAATAGGATCGAACAAGCACAGAGTCTGCAACCACATCCGTATCTGTAACAGCACCGGAAAAACAAGCAATTAACGAAGGTATTGCGCATTTGCTATTCCAATCACAGGCGGAAAGTAACATACGTGAAATCAGACAGTTTGCACAGCAACAAACACGTTTCGAAATTCTTGATGAACAAACGCCGTCATAAACACATGCGGATCCACAAATGTATGTTTCAAGACAGTTTTGGTCGTGGAATGAAGCAGCAAGATTAGCCAGACAAGGATCCGAACCAATGCCTGACAATGGAAAGCCAGATCGCGGAGAGTACAGTGCAATGCATTCAGCTACACGTTCACAACCGATGGAAGAAAATTATTGCGTACCACTCCAACGATACTACGCAAGGGTAGGCGAACGTTACAGTGGACAATATCCAATGGATCTACCACAACCGGAAAGAACGACGGGAGAAATGATCAGAAACAAAAGTGGCGAAGAATCGCGAATTTCATATGGAACTATGACGAAGTACGACAACGATCATTTCCTCACACTCAGAAGACTTCAACACTTTCGAGAAGGAAACTCATTACATCCACGAACTTTTATTGATCAATTCCGAGTAGGATTACCAGAACACTGGACGCTAGCACACAAATTAGACGTTATATGTGCACACATGTCAGGAACAGTCGCAGAAACCATGCAGAATGTTGCAGCGACATGCCGATCGTACGAAGATTTCAGAGAGAAGTTTCTCTCACTATGTTGGTCCAGCGAAGCACAGAACAGAGTGAAGTACGAATTATTACAGAACCCGTATTTTGAAAATTCAGGAGAGAAGAGTCCCGTGAAATTTTTCGAATTAATGGCAAAGAAAAATCAATGCTTGATGTACCATACAGTGACGTAGAGTTGATTAAATTATGCGCGATGAAGCTACCATTGAAATACCGGCAATCATTAGTAGGTCGCGGAGGCAATGACGTTGAAGTGTTTAAAGGTATACTAAGGGAACTAGAGTTCATATTTTCGGAAGATGACGCAAGAAAAAGACGAAGCGCACGTGAAAACGAAACCAAAAAGCAGTGGAATCCACAAGACACAGTAAGAAGAAACAATAATTACGAACCACGTGATAACTTCGCACCAAGAAAAGACAATAGATTTCAACAAAGAACCGGTTATGGATTTAGAAGAGAATATGGCAATAAGTATAATTCACCCAGGAACGGCAACAACTATTACAGAGGGAATAACGACAATCGGAACGGGTACTGGAGAACCAATAGACCGACATATTATCAACAAAGAAACCACTATCAACAAGCAGAACAAGAAAATGGAATACAGATAGAAGAGGTGGAGGTAAGATCACCAAACCTCGATAAACGTTCGAATTGACAGCTAAGCGCCCATGCCAAAGAGAATGACGCACCGACCCAGGACAATTGCAGCACTTTGAACAGAGAAGTAAAAATCTTATTACGAGAAGTGAAGAAGGAAGAAACAAATCCGCAGGGACCAGATGAAAACGAAGACAAGAAAATAACAATATAGTGTTGGGACGAAATTAATTGGGAGAATACTGACGAGGAAGATGAATTACCAGAGGCATGCACAACGAATGTAGGAGGAAAGGACGAAGTAATGAGTATTGCAGAGCTATTTGAGATGGAAACCAGGGAAAGTGAATTCAATGAGGATAATGCGCAGTCGACAGAAGTTGAAAATAAGTTACGAGTGGGCACACAACCCAACGTATATAATGAAGGAAGTTATGAAGCGCTAATTAGAGCATTTAGATGCGATTATGTGGAAGTAGCGACGAAGAAGGAGAACATAGACGAGGATGAGGAAAAAGTAGAGGATATTGAAGAAAGCGCAAATGAAGAAAGAAATAGAGTGTAGGAAATAAAAGAGAGAGAAGTAGCAGTCGAAGCTTATCCTACAGAAAGTTCGAATTCACAAAGGAAATTCCTAAAAAGACTCATGTATGATTCAGTGGTGGATTCGTTGATGCAAGAAGAAGAAGAAAAGAACCGACCCTTTCAAATTCAACCAATTGTGAAGACCATGGTAAAGCATATCCCAGTCAATATTGTAATTGATAGCGGAAATGAACTGATTGCGAACAATGCTGCGGAAGTAACGAGACAAACAAGGTTAACTCTTTCATGTCAAGGTTAAAAGATCGAAGCCAACTTCGAGATTATACCTAAACTAACTGTAGATTTGATTGTAGGTGCAGATTTTTTAAATGAGAATCGAGCAAAAACAGATATGGGGAAAGGTAGCGTTACATTCGGGAATGTCACACTTCTCTTTGAGCAAAAGCTAAAATTAGAAGAAATACCAGTTATAAACAAACAATTAAGAATGACGTGAGATAAAGAGGATGAAGAATTAGAATGCAATGCACAAAAGGGGGAATCGCCTCAACTCATGTTAGAAGTCCATAAAGAAATCGACGAAAAATTGCAAGAAGATCAAGGTATTTCGGAACACAGTAAAAGAGAATTAGTGGGTACTTTACGAGATAAAGCAGAGGTATTTTTACCTAAGACTGGCAGTATTAAACACTTTCAGTACAAGTTTGAAGCAGAACAGCACAAACCATTTAGAGTGCCACCCTATACAATCCCATTAAGCTACAGGAATAAAGTATTCCAAGAGATATCTAAAATGTTATATGACGATATTATTGAACCAGCTACCTCCACATATAACAGCCCGCTCCATATTGTACAAAAACGAGATGGGAGCATCAGGTTAGTGCTTGATTCCAGACAGATCAACACAATCATAATTACTGAGACAGATCGCCCAGAAAAACTAGAGGAATTGATACAAAACTTTCACGGTGCCTAGTTATTTTCATCAATTGGTTTATGGAGTACTTTCTGGCAAATAGAATTGGCCCCAGAATGTAGAAAATTTACAGCATTTATCGTATTCGGTAAATGTTACCAGTTTAAACGATTGCAATTTGGTTTAAACATACATTCAGCAGCGTTTATTAAGGGATTTAATACTATACTCAGTCCTGAAATTTTGCAAAAAATTACTTGTTATGTTGATGATGTGATTACAGCAGAACCCTCTTGGGAACATCACAACGACACATTAAATCAGTTTTTACAGATAATGAAAGAGCATGGGTTCACAGTAAATATACAAAATCCAAATATGGAAGGCGAGAGGTCAAATTTCTAGGACACATAGTTTCAGAGAAAGGGGTAATGCCCGACCCAGAAAACCTAACGGCAATCAAAGAATTCTGTACTCCATATAACAAGAAAACTCTCACAGGATTTCTAGGTCTCACCGGATTCTATAAAAAATTTATTTGGATCGACTCTCTCGCAACACCACGCCTATGTGCACTGACTGGAAAAAAACACGCCATGAGTATGGGATCAACAAGCCAATGAAGAATTTTTAAAAGTGAAAAACGCACTAACAACAGCAGCGATTTTAGCACATCCTGATCTAACACAAAATTTTTGTATGGCCACTGATAGCGCGAAAACAGGTTTAGGAGTTGTTTTAACAGGCAGGGCTAAGATCATATAGAACAATTGCATTTGCCAGTCGGGTACTCACAAAAAGCGAGAAAAACTATTCAGTCACGGAGCTGGAAGAATTGGCCATTGTATGGGGCTTCCAACGGTTTCGATACTTCCTATTCGGAAGAAAAACAAAAGTATACACTGACCACAAAGCATTAGAATTTCTGTTATCCGCCAAACTAACTCATGGGAGATTAGCCAGATGGATTATAATACTACAAGAATTTGACTTCACTATTACACACATACCAGGACCAGCGAATGTATTAGAGATGCTTTATCACGATGTCCACAGGGTTCATCCAATAACATAGGTTTGGGAACAGCAGAAGACCAGTTTACAATGTACTATATGAAACAAGTACCTTTCGAAAACTACATTACGACATCATTGCAAAACATAGGCAAAGAACAGGACAAGGATCCTGAAATACTAGGAATCAAACACAAGTGGAGAAGTAAGGATTTTCCAGACATTCGAGAGCACTATCTCGTAAAAAACAATGTTTTATTTTTTAGACGAAATGTTGCAACGAATGAATGGTTAATTTATATCCCAGATGAACTAATTAATAAGTACATATGGTATACACATTTAAGTAATGGCCACTTTGGACCAAAGAAATGCTTTTTAAAAATAAAACAAACAAGTCATTTTCCTAATATGGAAAGACGAATTAGAACAGTATTAGTCAAATGCAAAAAATGTATGAGGGCTAAACACGTCACTTTCCAAACCAAGTCACCTATGTTTCCAATAATCCCTAAAAGATTAAAACAAATAGCTGCAACAGATTTGATGGGGCCCCTCCCACGCACAAAAAATGGATATGTTTTCATATTTGTCGTTTTGGAACTTACTTCTAAATATGTTACCTTGACACCATTAAAATGGACAACAGGTCTTACTATAAGTCAAGCATTTAGAGAAGATTTTCTCAGACAAGTAGGTCGAGTGGAACGAACAATTTCGGATAATGGCCCACAATACAAATCAGTGCAATGGCAGAACACGTTAAAATAACACAAAATAAAACCCATCTACATATCTAAGTACAAACCTAGCGTAAATCCAGCAGAACGATCTATGAAGGACATAGGCACTTTATGCCGATCATATGCAGGCAAAAGACACAACACTTAGGATATACACTTTAAAGATTTTCAAGAAGTAATGAATGAAATGCCACATAGCACTACAATACTACCTCCAGTTACTGTACTTAAAAATATTGAACCCCCAAACACAACCAGAGAAAATGTTCCATTTGCTGTTGTACCACGTAGACAACACAAACAAGTCATAGCAACAGCACTCTCCAACATCAGAAAGGGAGCCATTAAAAGAAAAGAAAGAGGAGATAGAACAGCAATTAAAAGAACATTCTCAGGAGACCAGAAAGTATTTGTAAAAACGCACCATTTCTCCAGCAAACAGAAATACAAAATACATAAGTTTAACGCTGCATACAAAGGACCTGTCATAATTAGTCGAATTGCTCATGATAATGCTGTGGAACTAATGAACCCAAAAACAGGCAAAACCTTAGGACTTCACCAAGTGAGCCATATCAAAAAGTTTTAAGATTAATTTTATTACTGGTAAATAATCAGCACAATATTTCAAGATTATGTTGCAGATAAGATCGTCAGGAGAAAGAAGAATGAAGACAGAGGAAGGTGGGAATAAGAAAGTAGTTTCAATAAAAACAAAAACAAAAATAACACCAATAGTGCCATAGATTAAGGTCAAGGGATAAAGCATAGATAGTCTAACAGCATGAATTACTAAAATGCTATACACCATGACACTACACAAAAATAAAAAACGAATTTGAGGATTCTTGTAGATGTTAAGACTCAAAATATCTTAGAATTGTAACACGGAAAGGGCACCGAAATTCGTAAAGCTTTTAAGAAAGCATAAGACAATGTAGGTACTAGACATATGTTAGATGATCAGAAGTAAAACTTTTTGTAAGAACCATTGTAAAAACTCTAGCAAGGACGAGATGCAACGACCCACAAGTTGCAACATGAGAAGTATCAAGAAAGGAAAGGACGTAATTAGCAAGACACGATACCTACAAGGCAGAAGCATCGAGAGAAGGGAAAGGACAGCAAGACCAACAGAAGGCCCTTGTAGCCCTAGTGGGCAGTAAATAAATCTGCTGCCAAGCTGAACCACAGGGTGGCGGAACCCTGCTGGGACAGAACACGGAATCACACAGTGGTGGAACCCTGCAGAGACACGACAGGACACCAATCGCCAGAAGGGTCTCCGAATGCCCCGACTCAGCAGAGCGAGCAAAAAATGGCCCAACGAAAAGACCGCTTTGGCAAGCCACCACTGGCAAAAAAATATGTGTAAAATTCACACTACTGCTATTAAACAGCACACTGATGCACGAAACTGAAGAAAACTTCCACAAAGTAAAAATGACATGCACAAACAATTTATCAAAATGTTACTAAGAGGAGATCTTCAAAGCGACTAGTTATCAATAAATATTTCCATATCCTGCCCAGAGAAGAACCAAGAAGCAAGTAAGAAGCAGAGAAAAAGCAGGAAGAACAGAAGTTGAAGATTCGCAAGATTGAGACCTAGAAGGAATATGGGTGAAGAATAGACGACATACCTTCCCAAATCCCTATCCTATTGTAAACAAGTCATCCGCTAACTATTACCACGAAAAACGACCGCTTTCAGCGACACATAACGATGACTTTCACGCATACAAAGCCAGTATACACACCTGCAAAGTGAACAAGGAATGACGAATGAAGCTAGACATCAAATACTTACCCACATCCATCTCGCTAAAGTCCATCACCTTCATGCAAAAAACATTCACCAACCTCATGCTTAAACATTCATAGGAATGTGTGAATGTGTGAAATCAAATTATGTGATGTAGGATTTGTGCAAAAGAAACGTCTGAAAAACTAAATAAGTTAAGCACACGAGACAGCCAAAAAACTACAAAATAACAGTCATTGACTATGGACTTAAGTAAAAAATAGACTATCGATAAAAATAAGTCATTAGTTCTGAAATGGACAGTATATAAAGAACAAAAATAAGGCATAACAAACACTAAAACTATATGCCACATATTTTCTCCTCATAAAAATAAAAGAATAACTATATTTTACTTATTTTCTGCTTATAAAAACAAAGAATAAAAAATTATCTTGTTGGATGTTTTCTCTTTTTTTTAACATTTGTACCATTTGTTAGGATAATATCTCAATACTTGTGTATATATATTTCTTTGTCAAAGCAATTCTTGGAAATAATTCTTATTTGTTAGTGTAACAATGTAGAAATGAGTGTCTAGAAACAAAACATTTTACCTGTACATGATATTTAGAAAATGTGTTAGGAATAGATTTTACTTAATTACAACATTTATAAAAACAATATTTCTAAGAAAATCGATGTGAAAGACTCCTCACTTTCGATGACACACTTCTTAAAAGACAAACTTCACAATTAAATAAAGAAAGAAAATAATTAAAAAATAATAATTATAATAGAATAAAAATATTCTTCCTTGTCAATATAAACATATTTTTGATAATAATGTGGAAGAATATAAAAATATAAATTTGTAATACAAACTATCATAGACCAGAATAACATGGCTGAACATTAGGCAACAAAATTTAGATAACGTAATAAATTTTGACTGGCTTACACAACGATTCAATCATTGCCTAAATTCAGTGCAACAATTAAGTTCGAAGGGTGGTGATATGTAAGGTGTCAGGCAAATCCAACACCTTCCATGAAAATCCTGACATGATAAGCAAATCCAGTAGTATGTCACATAGCTCCGAATAAATCGTGACATTAAAATGTTAGACATGGAGTTGAGCACATTAAAATCTCTTAAAGACGAACAGCAAAAAAAAAAAGAAAAAACGTGTTTACACACAGACATTGAAGCAAACAATGAGGTAACTATAGCGGCTTCTATGTGCAGTCGACTTTATACCTCTGGGGGTAACATTTTAGAAAAGTCTTTTAAATTCCTAGAATGGCACAACGGGTCGTTGAGCTGGGTGCTCCACTGTAGGTGTAGTAGCTCAAGTTGGAAGTAATGAATTACATCAGCAGCCAAGGCAAGATCATTCTGACTAATAAATCTAAATCAGTTGTCAGTAGTGCAGCGTTTTGTAATCTCTATGGACACTCATGTTGGAATATTACTCAAACGTAGTCAGTCATGTCTGATATAAAAATGACTGCCTTGAGTTCCGAGAAATGTTCCATGCCATGAACATGAAACTGATTTTTCTGTAGTTTTTTTCTTTTTTTTTCTTTTTGTGCATCAATCTGTTCCGCCATATTTGTTAGCAAATGATTTTCAACTTGCGTTAAGAAGCAGTCACTGTCGTTCTTCAGAGGACAATCGCATACACCGTCGTTGTGTCTGGTGTTGTACGACGTTGCAATATATGTTGTTTCCAGCTCATAATAGTTAAATATCGTACTAGGCACTTATCGTGGAATTTAAACGATGCGAAATGTAATGGAGTTCCATTCAAAGTTGAACGACGTGACATCTAGATTTTATCTTTTATTGATGTCTCCGTTTACGTCATAGTATTCTTAATGAAGAATATAAACCTAATTTACCGTAAGAGGTGACGCGAGCAAATTGGTTGTAGACTGACAAGCGACCGCTGTGCTCCAGTGGAGTCCGGCTCCAGGCTATCTTCTCGTTCCCTCCGCACAGTCCCACTTACAGCTGCACTGGGAGAGTTAGGCAGGAGCGCGGACACAGCGGAATGCTGTTTAGGCAGGCGTGGTTTAAAATGAAGGTGGAACAGCTTACGGCACTCGATATAAAATACGAATTCAAAAGAGAAGTCTTTATATACACTGCCGTAAGAAAATGCGGCACCCGCGGGGACCCTCTCCCGTGGCAAAATATGGGCGTATTGAGGGTTTACAATGTTAGTGAGTCATTTGTCACGCCTATCGGCGATTAGAAGGCGTTGTGAAGGCCTGTCTTTGCGCTCCCTGTTTTGACTCTGCAGGCAGTAAATGTACTGAGTTCAGGCTTGAACAATGTCTTCAACAACCATTCCACTGAACAACTTCATCTATTGTAACGGGGTCGCATTCTTGACCTTCGGGAAGCTGGATGGACGTCTCAAAAAATGGTTCAAATAGCTCTGAGCACTATGGGACTTAACATCTGTGGTCATCAGTCCCCTAGAACTTAGAACTACTTAAACCTAACTAACCTAAGGACATCACACACATCCATGCCCGGGGCGGGATTCGAACCTGCGACCGTAGCAGTCGCGCGGTTCCGGACTGAGCGCCTAGAACCACTAGACCACCACGGCCGGCGATGGACGTCTGAACAGGTTGCTGCACAAGTCTGACAAAATGAATCGGTGCTGTGTCTTTGCTTCCGACAGTCCTCCGTACAACGTACCCACATCCCT
The DNA here is from genome assembly GCF_023898315.1 of Schistocerca nitens. Classification (NCBI taxonomy): domain Eukaryota; kingdom Metazoa; phylum Arthropoda; class Insecta; order Orthoptera; family Acrididae; genus Schistocerca; species Schistocerca nitens. Next base: position 94,477,150 of record NC_064615.1, on the reverse strand, counting down.
TGGCCAGGCCCTGGACATCTGCGTACTACAGATGCAATCAGGATGGACGCATTCCGAGAGCAGCAGAGAAGAAATCTGAGCACGTGCTGTAATTTGTGTGTCATCAAGGACAATTGGGCATTGGGAACCGTCTGCTTGCAGCAGGACTAAGATCACGCGTGTCGCCGGCTAAGCTACCACTGACATCACGACACGACGCAACGCTGGTGTCATAAAAGAGTCTTCGGAGAGTAGAATCGCATCTTTTGAGTCATTGTATGAGTTATGGACGTGCTTGTGTACAGTACAGCTGTGGTGAGCGGCCCATTTCGAAAAGCATTCGCCCGCGACAAACAATTCAAACCCCAGGTTTGGTGGTGGCAGAGGGCATCAGTTACAACAGGCGGTCACAACAAGTATTTCTACAAGGAAAAAGCGCCTGCTACGTTGCACAGGTTGCTATCCCCGTGCTACCGCCATTTTTTCGGAAGGGAGGTGAGGAACGTTTTTCAGCAGGGCAAGGAACATCCATTCACGGATGCAGCGACGCTACGTGCTCTTCGTGATGCACATAACTACCCTGGACAGCAAGATCACCAGATTTCTCACCAGCTGAACACATATGAGGCGTGGTGAAGTAGGAGCTAATTGTTCTCGAACCTGTCAGGACCATTGCCGAACTCGAAACAAAGGTGTAAGGTGTTTCATTTGGTCTGAATTTATTATCATACAGTCCTACGATGATGACCTACCTATTACATCACCCTTGAATAAAATGGCCTTGTGCTTGAGAGTATTAAAAAATTTTTTGCGACAGTGTGGTTTAACATTGCGAACGCTATAGTATCTACGTTATGTAAACAAAGAATGACATAACGGCACTGTTTGAGTCTACTATGCACGAGCCAGAGATGGACCATGCGAAATTTTTTTTTTACACCCACCTACATTGGGAGGAACGATCATCAAGGTAAAATAAGGGAAATCAGAGCTCGTGCGGAAAGATATAGATCTCTGTATGAGATTGGAATAATAGAGAATTGTGAAGGTTTTTCGATGAACCCTCTGCCAGGCACTTAAATGTGATTTGCAGATTATCCATGCAGATGCAGATGTAGATGACAAAGGCCCACATTCTTTGTTTAGTTTAAATAGCCTAAGTCTTAGAATGGGCCCATGTAAGGCCATTTATTGCTCTAAAGAGCAGATGAACATAACAATAAGTAAATACCGAATATGTTTCGAAGCATGACTGGGAAATTTCAGGAAAAGAAACGGCCTGGTATTAATAAACGTTTGCCGTGATGGTAACGAAGTTTTACTTGCTATGAGTACAAACTGTGGGCAGTCCACGTTGCCTTCAAATGCTCAACAATACGACGTTAAAGGTGTTCTCATCGCCGACCAAACTGGCTTCTTTTACCGCTCCTTTCCTAATAAAGTTTTATCTTTTAAGGAATAATCGGGCTCTTGGGGGGGGGGGGGGGAAATCTCTAAAAATTTAATTTGGATGGATGTGAGAAACTGGGAAAATTTTATAAGCGTAATCTGAAAAATTTAAGAACATTATCAGTAGAATTTGTGGCGAAAAGCGTGGTTGGCGGCCGTCATCTTCACCGACAGGATGCTCATCTTGGACATTTGGATAAATAACAACGGATATTTCTCCAGAAAAAAAATACTATATAAAGATTTAAAACATTACATTTTCTCAAGAAATCGAGTTGTTGTACTACGATAAAATTTGACGGGATGGGGATTGCAGAATTCTTTATTCCAAGCATGCAACATTTTGACACTAAATGGTTTGAAAACTAAAAAATGTTCCTGTTCTCAGATAAATGTTAAACATTTTTCATTGGGTATTCTTTGATTTTGTCAAACAAAGCATCATTGCTTCGTATGTCAGCTATTAACATACAATCACACTGCATTATTAACAATCTCCGTGTAAAGGCAGGTCTAATTTCATTCTCTTATGTTATGGAAAGCTAAGTTTCTACGAGAGCACCTTCAAACTGTTTGTCTCAGGTGAGACTCACTTTCATACTGACGCAATTTTCAGCACAATATTGGCAAAAGGCAGCGCGAGAACCTGCGCACCCACGCACCCATCTCAGTCCGCTGTCGGCGTAAGCTGCTAATGGTGGTGACGAGCGCTGTGTGCTTGATCCTCCCTCCCCACCCTCACCCTTGCCGTCTTACTCTGCTCTAGTTGAATAGGGGATCTCCATGCTATCGCGGCGCTTAAGTTTTAACGAGCCCCTTGCGCGAATGCGACCTTCATTTTCGAGCGCTTAACTCTGACGAAGTTCTGCAGCACCATCGAAGGATTAATATGCAACTCTCTAAGGTGTTGGCCTCGCTCCCTTTGTGCTTACTACGGTGCCAGCAAGACCCGACACACGCCTGCAGCTATTATTGGGAGTTACCTGCACCTGTTTTTGATATCCTAGCGATCTAAAACCCTGTCGTTGCGATGACTTGGTGTCGTAATAAATTAAGGAGTGTCCGCTTTCGCCGAGCTTGTAAAAAGTTAATTTTAAAAATGTCGTTTGACACGAAATTTTCCAATTATTTATCATCATAAATCGTTTTCTCCTTTGCAAGAATATTTACCGTGTTTTGCTCATTTGCAATCCTATTATAGCAACCCTTTAGTGCTATATTGTTTTCGTTTATAAGTGAAGGATCTTGTGTATGCTGAGTGTAAGAACTACGCAGTGCAATTTTCAACACCTCTACTGAGTCTAGTTGCTGTGGCAACGTGATATTCATAGACCACTATACACAGTCGGTAAAAATAAAATGAGTTTTTCTGATTTTGAAGATTATGTTGAGGATTTTATTTTTTATTTTTTTATATAAACTTTTCCCGTATGCAGTCTGTCTAAGTCTAAACGTCTATACAGTGCTCACAGAATCAAACTACTGTATTTTTAAGGTTCTTACTAAAATAAAATTGGTGATATGGAGGGACGTCACATTCTTTACGTTATTTATTATTATTCCGTTCTGAAAAGAGAGCAATATGCGTACTCCTTACTAGGTAGACACTGAAGTTAAGTTTATGGAATTACGTATCTAAAGTACGCAACTACAGACATGAACATGAAATACATTAAACATGTAAGTACACGATTTTATACAAAGTGAAGTTCCCACAAACATATAATTTACGAAGTATCTAAATCCTTTAGAGATGAAAAAGAAAAAAAGCCATGTAACAAAAAATACAGATCGAAAATATTTGTTTCGCTGAAGCTTTATGTTTTTCTCATTTATGCTTAAAAAACATACTCCCGTGTAGAAATACCTGAAGATAAATTGGCGATTCTGATGTATAACATGAAAGCAGTCGCTGTTTAGAATTTGAGTACGATTTATTGCGCCATTAATAGTTTTCAAATCACTGTAGGCCCATAATCAACTGGAACAAGTGATTGCACGGCCTTTCCCGCCCCAAAAAAATACTATTATTTTGATTGCTTCATGTTCATCGCCACCTGATGCGGTATGGTGAGCCAGCCGTTCTCAGCTGACTAGCCAACACACCATAGGTAAACCTACAAGAAACATGTGGCTGAACCATACCGCTACCTGCTCCAACCGACTATCCCTGAGACAACTGGCTACCTGTGAGGGAAACGATTACCCCTATGGCCTATTGATCAAAATTATATGAAAACAACACTCGTGTTTGAGAAAAATGTGCCATTTAAATTATTATTATTATTATTGCCAATTTTCATGAAAGAACTTGCCAAAATTGATTTACTGAAATCACTTTTCTCTCCACTCGAACTTCTCCACACCAAACCATCACAATAACCCACACAAAAAGCTGCCTAGATCCACATTTAGTTGTCAAAAGCCATGCCGATAGCATATGTCATGGGTATGTGTAATGGCAGAGTAAATAATATAAAATCAAAACCTTACTGTTGGAATCAACTCTAAAGAAACGTAATGTAATCTCACACAAAAATACCTGAGAACCAGTCAAATGAAAAATTTTTATGTAAAAGGAAACATTGTTAAATACGAGGTGTGGCTAGAAAAAAACCGGACTAGTACTGGTGAAACAATAAAACGAATGCAATAAGGCTGAAAGTCGCGTGGCCTGTCACGTGACTCTCGCTCCGCCTACTGCTCGAGTTTCATCTGCCTCCTGCACTCAGTCTGCCCGTGGCGTCTGTTTTAAGTAGTTGACGTTTTGTCTGTGCGTCGGAAAATGTTGAGTTTACAGAAAGAACAGCGTGTTAACATCAAATTTTGTTTCAAACTAGGAAAATCTGCAAGTGAAACGTTTGTAATGTTACAACAAGTGTACGGCGATGATTGTTTATCGCGAACACAAGTGTTTGAGTGGTTTAAACGATTTAAAGATGGCCGCGAAGACACCAGTGATGACACTCGCACTGGCAGACCATTGTCAGCAAAAACTGATGCAAACGTTGAAAAAATCGGTAAACTTGTTCGACACTTTCCTTGTCAACTCCTGTTAACTCAGACACTGCTCTGATTGTTAAACGGCGATCTTGTCGAACAAGTTTACCGATTTTTTCAATGTTTGCATCAGTTTTTGCTGACAATGGTCTGCCAGTGCGAGTGTCATCACTGGTGTCTTCGCGGCCATCTTTAAATCGTTTAAACCACTCAAACACTTGTGTTCGCGATAAACAATCATCGTCGTACACTTGTTGTAACATTACATACGTTTCACTTGCAGATTTTCCTAGTTTGAAACAAAATTTGATGTTAACACGCTGTTCTTTCTGTACACTCAACATTTTCCGACGCACAGACAAAACGTCAACTACTTAAAACAGACCCCGCGGGCATACTGAGTGCAGGAGGCAGATGAAACTCGAACAGTAGGCGGAGCGAGAGTCACGTGACAGGCCAAGCGACTTTCAGCCTTATTGCATTCGTTTTATTGTTTCACCAGTACTAGTCCGGTTTTTTTCTAGCCACACCTCGTAACATGAATCATTTTTCGTGGTTTTTGGTGGGTTTCCCACCAAACCGCGGCCAAACGGGTGTCTTATGTAACTATATGAAACGATCAAAGAGGCCGTGCAGTTCAGAATAGGTATAACAAACAGGTAAAATTCTGCGAGCATTGAGGCAATCCTCCCACAGACGCACAAGATTGGCGATATCTGTTTGGTAAAACACCGTGTCCAGCAACGTGAAGAAATCCGTAAAAGTCTGCTGCATATCTTCGTCTGACAGCAATTGTCCACCCACCAAGGGACTATAGTGCGGGTACTCGAGACTTCTGCTCTACGATATTTGCATTATGGCGACGTGCGTTATCATGAAGCAGCAGCGACCCTTGTCGCACCGTTAAACACAAAGGTTTTTTCGCCAGGTATGCTACCCTGTAAACATTCTTTATTCTACGGTGAATGTCTACCGGTGTTTGGAAACTATAACAGCAAGACGGTCCTATTTCGACGCGTATGATAATAAAGATAAATAACGTCGCCGTAGTTAACGTTTCCGCATTTACCGCACGCACGTCGGAAGGATGTGAATGCCACACGGGTCTCTTGGCTACATGTCGGCCCTTATACTTACCCTCATCGCGGTCGTGATACGTAGCGTATACGCCGTAGCAACGCCCTCAGCCGGAAATTTTTTGGTCGCCCCTTATAATATAAGCCCAGCAGAAAAAAGCAGCCAACCTCATGAGCAGCAAATATGTACGAAAGCAATGAATGAAGTTTTGTGAAACTGAATAATGCTTTGATCGAAAACAAGACATAAATCTTGTAATAAGAAAAAAACAAATTCTGTAATAAGAAAAAAAGCAAATTCAAGCAAAAATGGTGGTCAAAACTTTAGGCACCAAACTCGTTTAATGTAAAAAAATTGTATAAACCGAAATTTTCTTGTAATAGGAATAATATGATCCCATATAAAGAGAATTAATAGTCATGTGAGTTCCAGTGGATTTGAATGGCTCCACTCTTGTTACTAATGTCTGACGTCATTGAGGGCGAATGTAATGTCACGATGGCGATCGCACACTTCCCACCAGAGATGAATGTTTGCTCGGAGTAGGCGATATCTATATTATTTTATGCACATCTCCGATCTCAGAGCGTGAACCTTCGATGTACCTGAACACTCTTATTGATGTAATATGATACTGATTGTAATTTCTGTCTCATGATAATTGGCAAAACATTAACATCTGCATATTTTCGATGTCATGAATGTACTTAAAAAAAGAAATTTGTCCTGAGATGGCCTTTGTTGCGGAAAATGGTTGAAAATAAAGTATTTTCTGAGTGGCTTCTGATGTAAACACAGTGTTCAAAATATTAAATCATGCTTTAACCGTACACTAATTTGGCAGATTCTTTAAAAAGCAGTTTTTAAGTGTTTAACTTAAGAGAAAAGAATGTGTACTTTTAAAAACTACACATCTCTTGTAAGGTTTTAAGATCTCATTTAATGCTGCAAAACAAATATTTTCTAAACCTGGTTAGACTAAGTGAATACCAATAGGTGAAATTGGAAGCAAGACTGAAGAAAAATAAAGACACATTCATAGGATCTGCCGCCCTGGAAAAACGTTTGACAATGTAAAATGGTGCAAAATGTTCGAAATTCTGAAAATCATAACTGTATACTATAGGAAAAGGCGGAAGTTATCCATTATGTACAAAAACCGGAAGATAATAATGAGACTGGAAGACAAGGAACTAAATGCTAGGATTAAAACCGTTTAATACAGATATGTAGTCTTTCAGCCCTACTCTTCAGTCTACAGATCGAAGAAGAAATGACAGAAGTAAAAGAAAGGTTCAAGAGTAGGATTAAAATTCAACGATAAGATTCGGTGATGACAATGCTAACTTCAGTAGAGGGGAAGAAGAATTGCAGGGTCTCTTGAATGGAATGGACAATCTAAGGATTGTAGAACATGGACTGGCAGTAAAGCGTAGAAAAATGAAATTAACGAGAAGGACAGATATAAGAAAAACGAGAAACTGAAAACCAAAATCAGGAATAACGAAATAGACGATGTTAAGGAATTCTGCTACTGAGGCAACAAAGTAACTCATAACAGATGGAGCAACGAGGAGATAACACCAACTAAAAGGGTATTAGTGGCTAAGAGGATTCTACTACTATCAAATACAGTTCTTAATATCAGGAAGAATTTTCTGAGAATGTACGTTTGGAGCACAGCTTTGCATGGTACTGAAACATGGACTGTGGGAAAACCGCAAGAGAACAGAATCGAAGCCTTTGATCTGTGATGCTACGGAAGGGTGTAGAAAATTATGTGTACTGATAAGCTACGGATATGCTCTTAATGAATTTAATCAACTCTTTCAGATACTGGTCAAATACGTTGAATTCCATGAGTCCCCTTCTTGTTCGTATTCTTTGTAATCATGAGTCACTGTAAACTTCTTCGCATTGAAGAAGGTTCTTCTACATCAGATAAACGCACACAGATGTAAATTGTATACACTTCGTCACAATTAACGTATAGACAAGGTGATTTCGTTTAGTAGCAAGAATCCGTGGGAAACGGTCACTGAGAGGATACGAAACATAATGGGTCATATGGATGTGTGCCTAGAAATATGCTGCAAAGGAGACATGCTCCCTTGAAAGTGGAGATAAGATTTTGTTGACAGTGTAGGTTTCAGTAACTGAAAGCACATTTGAGAACACAGGAGACAAGTGGGAGTCTTTGTACTTTTGTACTTGACACAAATATAGGCAGATGGAGCTCATCTTACCATCTTACAGTAGCGCCAAACAGTTAAAATTTCAAATATTAGTAAAAATGTATATGCTGTAGGAACTTGTAAACGAAAATTATCGTCAGTGTTCCAGAAAAAAAAACTCATTATAAGAAATTTTCAAGTAAGGAGGTCTATTTACGTGAACTGCGGAAACAGCGAGAAACACTAACATAATTGAACTGGAAAAATCTATGAACATTCTCATAGCTTATAAATGTATGTGATACGTATTTCATCGTGAGAACTTGAGCGTATACCGGCATGGAAAACGAAATACCTTAAGAGGTGTGAAATTCTTTCACCTGTGCAGCGGAGACAGTCTTCGCTGATGAATTTTCGTTCTGCTGGACCTCACAGAAATTTTCAGTGAGCAAGTTGTTAAGAAAATTAAGAAATTAGATTTAGTAAAACCTGAGACATAATTACTGTATCCTCACTTGTGAGGCATTCGGTACGCGGTAGTGTACAATGACTAGCGTGCGTGCCACCGCCCCCCCCTTCCCCCCCCCCCCCAGTATACTTATTGCGACGGCTTTCCTTAATACTACCGAGAATATTCCCTACTGCCCTAAGAATATATTTTCAGCTGTTACTGATACTTACACTCATCACCCAAGACACAGATATTCGCTACACAGAAGTGCCTGTACATTTATTCCGGCAACCATTTCTGTTGTAATAGAGCCAAATATATTTCTCCACATGGTTTCGCGAAAACCAGGTTTTGTCCAGATAAATCACAGGTCCTCTGTCATCTATAAGCAATAAATGCAAAGTCCTCAAAAATGTACCTCTCCATATGGCAATATCCCTTCGTTTCATAATAAATTTAACGTGCATTATCCATTTTCTGATCTTTTAACCGACACCATTTGTAAGGTGAAGAGTGTACGTTTATGAGCCCTCACATACAGTTTGGTATTGCAGTTAGGTTGTATCACATACGATAATATGTAAATGAGAACCAGTTCACGGGACAAAGTGTAACCAAACAGCTAATCATGACAACAGACCAGCTGGTACCTGACATGGCACTACAGAGCTAGGGGCAGAACGGGGAGAGCGGTAAGTGGCAGCCTTGAATAATCTACTTTCGTGGCGGTGACTACAGAGTTGTATGTCCGCCGTCAAGAAGTCAGTAATGTTGTCCTTGCCAGCATCACGCTCACTGCGGGGTATCTTCTTCAACTACTCTTGCAGACTTACTTTGGTGTGGGTATGTTCATTTACAGCATATCTGAGAGTGTGGTACCACAGTCCAATACAACCCCACGTCGACGCTGAGAGCGGTCACATGGGACCTGGAGACGCAATGGTACCCACCTGCTGAGCGAGAAATGATCTCTGGACTAAGAGCACCCTCTGCAGCTGCGATATTGGAGTCCTGTGGCAGTGGCTTAGTCCACTGGCACTTGGGGCCTCTTCACAACGACGACATCATTCACACTTAGTTCAAGGATCCTTATCCGGGTTGACATTGTAATAGCAGGACTATTTCTTGCTGCATTATTTGTAATGAGTCTCCATATGCGTGGAGAAATAAGTTAACCAAATGTTCCGTTTGATGTTTTACCTTGTCCGCTAACCACATATGCCCCTGTGCAACTTTCCTACTACGTTGTTGCCACATCACTGTGTAGCCCATCTCTCCTGTGAAGTCGTACACAACAAACATATCGACGAGTTATCGAGCCTGCTTTTTTTCCCTAATTGGTTTTTGTGGGCACTTAGTGTTTGCCTTGCCTATGCTCTTTATGTTGTAGGATTCACAGTTGCATCGCTTTTTGTTTCTGTGCTAATCGTTCTTTTTGCTGTTTGTGTTTGTGCTTTACTTACTAGAATATGGCCACTCAGCCGCAGTCACCTGCTGCGTCGCCTACAGTTGTTTTAACTCAGGCTAATCAGTTTCAGAACTGCTTGAGGTGATGAATGCTTCACGACGGCGCAGATGACTTTACACAAGACGCTGGAAGTAAAGGCAGCCTCACCACCTTGTAACCTCCCCAGAAAATAAAAATATTATGAATAATATTCTAATTTAGTGTAACCTCAAAAAAATTCCTAAACCTCTCAACAGTAAAAAATATAATTAGTTATATCATTAACATTCAGTGTAACCTCCCAACAGATAAATTCCGTAACCTACTAATAATACAATGTGACTAATCTCTCAATAAAAAGTTGTGGCTCACTTACAACCTTTCAATAACTGACTGTGAATATAAACTGGTTAATTTTGGACGTCAGCAGTGCTGCGTCATGGCCCTGAAAGATCATTCTGAATAAAAAAGAGAAAAATTCTTACCTCAATGAAGTCACCGGATAACGCATATATATCTGCTCTTACAATAAATTTTTGGTGGCACAGCCCAGTGCAATGCTGGCCGATAGATTTGTCATGTATAAAAGGAACAACTGGTTTTTCTTTGCAATAAACAGGATGACCAAGGATTGGAGACATTAGTAAATTCTTTAAATTGAAATGAATGATTGTCAACAGTTACTTTTTATGAGAAGGATTATTATGAAGCGATTTTTTTTAAACATTTACGTAGGACTTAATATAACAATACTACATTTGCGCGAGGTTGCTTTTACCTTATACTACAACGCTCAGGCTCCGCCATCGCTCCACACGACCGGTCCAGCCAACTTCACACTCCAGACTGCTCGCTAGCAACTACTTACTCCTACTGCTACACAGTTCCTACTGCAGTCAACACTGCTCTTTGGTCTCAGATTCTCTTATAGCTTCATATCGCAGGTAGCGCGCATAGAGTAAATATCTCTGGAGTGAGCATTGCGTTCTGCGCATGTTGTCAACATTAAACCAGGATTGTCACGTGATTTCGGGACTTCGCTCTGCGTGTGTGCTTTCTGCAGCGTTTGAAGTTTATGATACCAAGAGTTTTTGTTGTGTTTCACCGTTTGTTGACAGTGTATTAGCGATGGTGAATTGCTGTTGTTGCTACGGATGCAAAGAAAAATATGTGAAAGGAGGGATAGTAACTTTTCATGGGTACATTCCATATAGCTCTAATTATAGTTTTCATTTTAGTAAGAGACACTGTATGCGTTTAAAAATTTCGAGTCGCATTATAATTAAGACTTGATTCTGTAGACCTATTTTTCTACGATTTTATGACTATATAATAGATATTACGGCTCATACAAAAGCTTACAAACAATCGCTTCCTATCGTAAATTTGCTAGTGGAACAGGAAAGGGAAAGGTTAGTTGTTTCAGTAAATACTAACCTCCATGCATTTATCAGTGACTTGTCAATTATGTACACTCCTGGAAATGGAAAAAAGAACACATTGACACCGGTGTATCAGATCCACCATACTTGCTCCGGACACTGCGAGAGGGCTGTACAAGCAATGATCACACGCACGGCACAGCGGACACACCAGGAACCGCGGTGTTGGCCGTCGAATGGCGCTAGCTGCGCAGCATTTGTGCACCGCCGCCGTCAGTGTCAGCCAGTTTGCCGTGGCATACGGAGCTCCATCGCAGTTTTTAACACTGGTGGCATGCCGCGACAGCGTGGACGTGGACCGTATGTGCAGTTGACGGACTTTGAGCGAGGGCATATAGTGGGCATGCGGGAGGCCGGGTGGACGTACCGCCGAATTGCTCAACACGTGGGGCGTGAGGTCTCCACACTACATCGATGTTGTCGCCAGTGGTCGGCGGAAGGTGCACGTGCCCGTCGACCTGGGACCGGACCGCAGCGACGCACGGATACACGCCAAGACCGTAGGATCCTAGGCAGTGCCGTAGGGGACCGCACCGCCACTTCCCAGCAAATTAGGGACACTGTTGCTCCTGGGGTATCGGCGAGGACCATTCGCAACCGTCTCCATGAAGCTGGGCTACGGTCCCGCACACCGTTAGGCCGTCTTCTGCTCACGCCCCAACATCGTGCAGCCCGTCTGCAGTGGTGTCGCGACAGGCGTGAATGGAGGGACGAATGGAGACGTGTCGTCTTCAGCGATGGGAGTCGCTTCTGCCTTGGTGCCAATGATGGTCGTATGCGTGTTTTGCGCCGTGCAGGTGAGCGCCACAATCAGGACTGCATACGACCGAGGCACACAGGGCCAACACCCGGCATCATGGTGTGGGGAGCGATCTCCTACACTGGCCGTACACCACTGGTGATCGTCGAGGGGACACTGAATAGTGCACGGTACATCCAAACCGTCATCGAACCCATCGTTCTACCATTCCTAGACCGGCAAGGGAACTTGCTGTTCCAACAGGACAATGCACGTCCGCATGTATCCCGTGCCACCCAACGTGCTCTAGAATGTGTAAGTCAACTACCCTGGCCAGCAAGATCTCCGGATCTGTCCCCCATTGAGCATGTTTGGGACTGGATGAAGCGTCGTCTCACGCGGTCTGCACGTCCAGCACGAACGCTGGTCCAACTGAGGCGCCAGGTGGAAATGGCATGGCAAGCCGTTCCACAGGACTACATCCAGCATCTCTACGATCGTCTCCATGGGGGAATAGCAGCCTGCATTTGCTGCGAAAGGTGGATATACACTGTACTAGTGCCGACATTGTGCATGCTCTGTTGCCTGTGTCTATGTGCCTGTGGTTCTGTCAGTGTGATCATGTGAAGTATCTGACCCCAGGAATGTGTCAATAAAGTTTCCCCTTCCTGGGACAATGAATTCACGGTGTTCTTATTTCAATTTCCAGGAGTGTATATAGATTACTCAGTATACTATTTATTTAATAAAGTGGGAGCAAGTACTTAAAATGCGTTAAATAAATACCTCAAAGTGCCACCAGTAAGAAAAATTGTGCTTTAGGTCGCATAAACGAGAAAATAAAGACGTAGAAATACAAGAAAAAAGGACGAATCAGCAGGGATGTAATCGCTAATGTGTGGCAAATTCGGTGTTTTCGGACACTTGCAAGAGTACTAACATACTGTCAAGTCGTTTTGCAGGACTATCACTGCAAAAATGTACTTCAGGCTCTGTAATACTATAAAGTGCGGTATCATGCCAAAAACTACCAAAAATCGAGTGCATCTGAACTATGACACCTGTCGCAAAGAAGCTGAATGTAATATCACTTGCCCTTGAAAGTTACGTAGCTGGTTTATTCCCGGCATCAAATGGATACTGTTAAAATGTCTGCGCAACATATATAAATAATACACGACACGTACGAAAAGAATCCGTCTGTACTAGGGATGTAGTGACATTCTAAATATACAGGGCGCTATACGGACAAACACACGACGTCCCGAGATCACGTGACCAGGCCAGCAATGTATGTTGACAACACAAAATCTGTTCTGAGCATCTGAATGCTCACTCCAGAGATATTTACTCTATGGTAGCGCGTGAGCAATCCATCGAAATTACATCTGCTCGAGTGCGCTAGCAACAAATTCCTTAATCATGGACCTCTTACAACCTGTACCGCGTTCACTGCCTGCACCGTCTGCGTACGTGCCGCCATTTAGTGAGTGTGGCGAGGCTGAGGAAGACTAGGCAGAGTATCACGCACAGTTCAGTGCACTCATCGGGACGCATCACTTACATGGTATTGACAAACGTTCTTACCCGTTGCACATGGCGGGAGGGACTGTACGTGCCTTGTGAGTCAAGTTATTTCCCATTTCCTTTCCTGAACTAGCAGACTATGACGACCTGTTGCAGGCGATAATAATAAAGTATTGTGAGGACAGGGTTCAAGCGACGGCTCACTGTTATAAATTCTTTACCTTGTGTAAGTACTAGCGGCTTACGCCTATTGTCTTTGATTTCTAATCAAAACGTCCTCGATCCCAGTTTCAGACCCTAAATTGTGCGTGAAAAGAGTGAAAATCATCAGCATTGGCGGCCGAGGGCCCCTGGCATAAGAAGTCCCCTCATTCTACCAGCGGCCCTGTCAAAGAGGGCGGAGGAGCGGACAGAAGTTCAGGGCATTGTCTTACCCTTGGGAGCAAAACTGCGCCTAAGGTCGAAAAAATCAGCTACGACGTGAGCATGCAGAAAGCAATGAAAGCAACCACGTGGCTGCACGTAACGTGTTATCCCTTGCAGCGCCGGGTAGAACTGATTGATAAACAGGGTGCCAGTTGTTACCTTTCCACGATTGATTTTCCCAATGTTTACTTGCAAATACCTCTGGATATCCAGTCGCTACAAGTCCTTGTCATTAATACTCATTATATTTGAGATTGCCGTTTGGCAGTGTTTTCCGCACCCGACATATTTTAGAGCAGCTGAATGCGCTCATGTTCGGGAAAAACGGTACACCTTGAATGACTAGAGATAGGACGTTCATACTCACAGAATACGTACATATGCACATTAGTATGTTCTGTAGAATTGATTAGCATTTCAATCTTGTAGGTCCGCGAGCGAGTTCAAGGTCAACATCGAAATCGCGGCGCAACACCACCTACCGGTAAAATGTGCCAGCACCTCTCGTTGTCGCTATGAACCGAAGGTAATGGATCAGAGTGACTTGAACAGACGTGCAGGATGCCTCGCAGACGTATGCAAGAAACAAGCAGTAAAATCACTGATTTTGAAAGAGGGTGGATTATTGACATGAGAGAAAGTGATCCATCCATCTGGGAAATTGCTGCTGGAGTGGAACGAAGTGTTTCAGCAGTGCAACGGGTGTGTGCAGAATGGTTCAGGGAAGGTCGTAGAACACGTAGAGATGGGCCAGGTTGCACCACCCGGAGCACTACCCCTCCCCCCCCCCCCCCCCCCCAGCATCGCGAGAAGGAGAAGATCGACAGCTCTTCCTAATGGCCGAATGGCATTGCAAGACAGATCTCCGTCCTCGCCTCTGTCGCAACAGTCTAACACTTCGATGGCAGTCCTTCGCCTTTTACTACGGTATAGATACGTACGCGTTGTCCCTTTCGCCGCCTACCTTTGACGAATGTGCGGAAAGATGCTAGACGGCAATAGCGTGTGGGACGACGTCACTAGGAACAGGAAAGGCATCAGTAGTGTTTTCGAATGACTCAAGGTTCTGTTTGGTTCACTCCAGACAAGGGGAGCGGCATCACAGTGACTGCATTCGCACAAGACGTACAGCGCCAACTCGAGGCCTAATGATAGGTGTCCAGGGCACTGTGATCAATGTGACCTAGGTGAATGAATCGTGAGACACGTAGCCATACACTTTCTGTTGAACACCCCACACATCAGACGTGCCTTCTTGGTGTCACACGATGTCAGTCTTTTGCTCTGGCCCGCCCGATAATCACACTTGTTCAAATGGCTCTGAGCACTATGGGACTTAAAATCTGAGGTCATCAGTCCCCTAGAACTCACAACTACTTACGCGTAACTAACCTAAGGACATCACACACATCCATACCGGAGGCAGGATTCGAACCTGCGACCCTAGCATTTTCGCGTTTCCGGACTGACGCGCCTAGAACCGCTCGGCAGCCGAGTCCGGGCATTACACTTGTGGCCAACTGAAAATGTGTGGCATGTGGCGAAACGCCATTCGCGCCCTATACGCGTTGATGCCATCACGCTCGGAACTAATTATCAGGGCCTGCTACGCAACAGGACACATGCTGGACCGAGGTGGCTGAAATACTAATCATTTCTGCATAACATATTAATGTACTTGTCCTGAACATGAACGTTGTATCTCTAGTTATTCAAGGTGTTCTGTTTCTTCTCAACATGAGTGTCTTTAGACGACATGGTCGCCTGAGGTCGCACTCCTGAGGAACCTATTCGCTATTTTTGCACTCTATTTCAAGTGTCGTTTCGAGCTGTTTCCAAATGCAATAGAGACAAATGTGTGCTTTTCAGACCTAGATTGAGTAATTAAGACATGTCTTTAATAGCTAGGGTGTTCTCCCATTGCAGGCACATTTACTTCCTTTCCGTGACCTCCCACCCCCACGGAAAGTGTAGGGAATTGCAGTGTATGCTATGGAAGCTCACGTTTTAAATCCGGTGTATTCCTAACGTCGTTCAAATCGGGGCTTTCTTACACCGACTGCGCGGGAAGAATGTTCTGTTTATTCCGTTCCGAAAGTGTCAGTCTGCGTTCCAGAAGTTCAAGGATGCTATACTTCTCGATCGATGCCTCGTTCATTTAGATCCAGCCGAACCTGGTGTTGGCTGTGGATGCTGCCTCCAGTTATATAAATCCGGTGCTGTTGACAGGTCGACTTCCTTTGCTTCGAAATTGTTGAACAAGGTTCAATATAATTATTTGCAAACAGAAACGGAGGCTCACGCCACTGTCTATGGTGTCACTAAGACCCACCAGTACTTTTCTATGCAGATCATTTTACTTGGTGACTGACCAAGGAGCTGTACCATCATTTTTTAGCACTCGTTAGTCTGTCACAACTCGTACAGTGTAAAAACTCCAGCGATGGGCTCTTCTTTTGTCAAGTTATCACAATAAATTGCGTATCGGCCCACTTTTAAGCATGCCAGTGGAGATGGTATTTCTAGCCTCCCTGGTGCCCCAGATTCCGCATTCGATGAGTGCTCTGCTTCTTGTTGCTGCAATGATGCACAAGTCACAGGTGCTTTCTGTAGCTTTCCACTTGATCAACGGAAAATGGTCCAGGCCACACCGACGGAACCTAATCTGCAGATTCTGTTGTAGGACATCTGTCTTGGTTGGCTGGGTCCAGCCAAACAGATTTTTAGCTCTGTGGTTCGCAAATGTTTTGCCCGTTGGCACCCCTTTGCAGTCTACAAACGTGTCGTTTCGTTTGGTGCCAATAATAACAAGCCCCATGTTGTGGTACTTCAGGGTCTCCAGCCTGACGTGCTCCGTTTGCTACAAGAAGGTCACTGGGCGTCATTTGCACCTAGGTGCGGCGTCATTGCACTTGGCACAGTCTGGGTGCGTAATTTGTGCAGCTGATTTTTCAGTGCCAATACCGTGCTGAACATCAGTCAGCCCTGCCTCAGCAGTTCTGTGAATGGTCCAAACTTCAAGCAACTTGGAAACGTTTCCACTTGGATTTAACTGGTACTTACTATCATACATGTTGGCCTATCATCAATGACGCAAATATCTCTTCGTAGTTAGTATGCATTCCATAGTCCATTCCTTTTCGTCGATTTTTGCTTCGGGGGATTGTCTAAGGTGAGTGTGAAGGATAGTGGACTTCAGCTAGTTTCCGCCGAATTTGAACACTTTTACAATGCCTCCCGCTCACCCACATCACAACTTCACCGTTCCACCTTCAGTCCAACAGAGGAACTGATGGCAATGTACGAACATTCAAGAAAAGAGTAGCATGGCCGGACCGTAGGAATTACGGGATCCACGGCTACAGAGCTAAGAGTGCCCACTAGGTTTGACAGAAACTGGCACGCTCAGGAGCATAGCCCACAGGAAGACAATTGATGGGTAAGACAGAATTATAATAATAAAAACGGCGACGGAATCGAAATAAGGGCTCCGAACCCCTCCAGTGGACTACAACAGTGAAGAGAGACCATCATAGCGGGCGCCAGAAACGTGCGCAGGTGGTTCAGAACAATTCTGCATCCAGCTTCAGTCCGAACGGCGGAAATGTAATCGATTATGAGGACTTGCACAGAGTAATCATTGTTAGAATAGCAATGTTGAGCTACGCAGGACTGCTGATAGCGAGAGCCATATTACAGCCATCTTAGAACAGGCTTTCTGTCGATGTGCTACAAAGAGAAACTGTCACACTTTCTCTATGAAAACATCTAAAACAAAATATTCAATGGCAAGGAGAGGACCTAAACCTGTAACGAGAGTCGAATTTGTCGATGGCACAGTCTGGAGGCAAATTTCTTAGTGGGTCCCAGCCATCGAAGGACGTGACAATGGAGATGAATTTTTTGAGGGTGTACCAAGCAATTCTTGACTGAGGAAGAAGTTGGCTACCCTTAGTAAGGAAACCGGGATGACTTTAAAATTTGACGAATAAGCTATTCGAGTTCAGTTAGTGGCTGGTATTCTCAAACCATGCGAGACGCAAGTGGACAACAAGAGATTTGATAGAGCTGAAATCCAAAGGTCCGCGTAGAATTACAAACTGAAGAGATCATCCAGGAGGAAGTGGTCTCGTTCCACAACATAGGGCTTACGGAACGAAAGGAAAGTTTTAGACGGCAGAAAAATTAACGCAGTAATCGATATAGAGACCGATAGACCAGAGGGGCTGGAAGAACTACTCCAGCACATCTATCTGCGCAGTATTTTTTGGGTAATAGAACTCCACCCGGAATGTAGGCGGTACACAGCCTTCCTTGCATTCAGAAAGTTTTATCGGTTCAGGAGGCTGCTGTTCGGAATGACTTTCTCGTCTGCTGCCTTTAACAGAGGACTACATTGCATGCTCAGTGATTTATTCAGGGAGAAAGTAACTACATATCTTGATCACCTGATAATAGCAGAGAAAATCACGTGAACTAGACTGTGTGGTCCTATGAGAATTCTTGAACACCTTCAAGGAACATGATGTTAGTCAACAGAGAAATGTCATATTTCGGATCAACAAACGTTGACTTCTTAGGGATGTGACTACGGAAGAGGAGAATATCACCCAATCCAGAAAAAAACGGAGGTCATTGCGACAATTGCGCACATTCCCTGGCGTCATCAATTTCTACCAGCGATTCATACAAACCGACAATGAATTGTTAACGCTTCACTGTACTGACGGGAAGGAATACGCCTTCAAGACGGTGTAACACCTCCGGCCGATAATGTTAACCCTCTGTGAAGTGTTTTAGCCTGACCGTAACTGCACCCAGTAACAAGAAGTCGGACTATAATTTCGTAATCGTGAGGTAAGTGAAACAGTAACAACAGCAAAAGAAACGGTTTATGAAATTACGTTCCCCTAATACGAAAATATGCTGCAATTATATATACAGGCGGTCGCCAGCTCAATTAGGCAATGCAGTATCAAGTTTTATGGCAAAGTAGAAATAAACTTCACCTAAGAAAACTAACCTCGCTTTATACCCTAACTAATCTCTTCTAACACAGTTTCTCTCAATATTGTAGTGGAAACCTGCTCTAGCAAAAAATATGACAACTACCTCTTCGGCAGAACATAAATGAACAATAAAAGCAGCTGTACATACTGTATAACAATAACACTTACTATTGGCAAGAACTACTACGCTGGATGATGAAGAAATGCAGCATACATACGATCCTACAAACAAAGTCTGACTGGCAATAGGATGAACTGCCTTTTTTAAATTAACTATCACAAAAAAGACGATGACTTGAAGCAGTACTGATTACTATTGGCTTCAGAAACTTGCACATGAACTTACTCAATACAAATTGATAGTACAATTACTATTTACAAGAAAAATTATGGTGCAGAATGAATGATTGTACTGGTTGCTGCACTTGCCCAGAAAGAGCCTTTACTTTCAATCACTCGTAAGTTAAGTAGCTCATGGGGGCTCTTAAACTGTTACGGTTTGAAGAACCATCACCAACTGTAAATGGTAACACACAAAACTAAGAAAATAGTAAATACCTATAGTAAAAACTTTAAGTATTGTGAATAATGCAAAATTGGTTCAACAGTCAATACGAGGACCTAGCAACTAGTCTCTCATTAGACTCCAAGTCAAACTGGTTTTGCATATGACTAACCAACTTCAAAATCTACTTTAAAACTACATACACAAAGAAACAAACAATTACAAGTTTACAAACCTGTTCAATGTGAAATAATACTGTTGTCTTTTTATAACTTTTACTTGCAGACATCTATAAGCACTCTGTACTTTTGTCAGTGATTATTTTAATGGCAGATTCTTGTTTAATGAAAAGCTTTTTTTTAAAACGCTTTCGGAAACTCTGTGATGAAAAATTATGTAGAGTAAATCGCTTACACTAGATAAAAAAGTAACCAAAAATCAGTTATTGAAAATGCAAGATGTTTTATTGCCAAACTTGTCAGTTTAATAAACAAACAGTGTTCTTGGACTAACTTCTCTTGAAAAGGACCCTCTCAAGAAATGTTTCTGGGATAATCACGAGCGTTCGCACGTGAGTTACAAGTTTACAAAAAGTTATTATTCAATTAATACTACCTGGTCTATTAGAAGTACGTATTTAGATTACAGTCCTGCTGAAGCTGGTGGCGCTTGTGGCAAATTAAAGTGGATATAAAACCGGTGGTAAAGTAACCATGGTTCTTGATGTTAGCCACGCCCATATATGGCTCTTCTTGACATCATAAATTTAAACAAACGGGCCAATTAAAAATATCATGTTCGACAGGCCACTTTACATTCCAGTCAAGGCCAATTTACAAGATCACAAGATCTTCTTGTTTCAATTTTTACGCCCAACTTAACCGCAACTGACCAAGGCTGATACTGACCACTCAATGTCACCGTCAGAACTCGCCTATGCAACTGACCAGAACAAACAAGCAGGTTCCCAGCCAAGTCCACCTTTTCCAGTTCCGCCAAACTACTTCCATGGCGGTGGGGCTTTACTACAGGTCTTACATCAGGTTCCCTACGTATGCACCAGTAAAATATACAAATGTTTCACAATTTATTATATTCATATAGTATTACATACAAACCAGAGGTAGAGTTACAACATACGAGGTGTGGCTAGAAAAAAACCGGACTAGTACTGGTGAAACAATAAAACGAATGCAATAAGGCTGAAAGTCGCGTGGCCTGTCACGTGACTCTCGCTCCGCCTACTGCTCGAGTTTCATCTGCCTCCTGCACTCAGTCTGCCCATGGCGTCTGTTTTAAGTAGTTGACGTTTTGTCTGTGCGTCGGAAAATGTTGAGTGTACAGAAAGAACAGCGTGTTAACATCAAATTTTGTTTCAAACTAGGAAAATCTGCAAGTGAAACGTTTGTAATGTTACAACAAGTGTACGGCGATGATTGTTTATCGCGAACACAAGTGTTTGAGTGGTTTAAACGATTTAAAGATGGCCGCGAAGACACCAGTGATGACACTCGCACTGGCAGACCATTGTCAGCAAAAACTGATGCAAACATTGAAAAAATCGGTAAACTTCTTCGACAAGATCGCCGATTAACAATCATAGCAGTGTCTGAGTTAACAGGAGTTGACAAGAAAAGTGTTAGGCAGATTCTTCATGAAAGTTTCAATATGAACAAAGTGTGTTCAAAAATGGTTCCAAAGTGTCTCACAATTGAACAGAAGGAACGCCGAACAATGATTTGTTCTGACATCCTGGAAAACATTGAAAGTGATCCCACCTTCTTACAAAATGTTATTACTTGCGATGAATCGTGGTTTTTTACTTACGATCCCGAAACTAAACGCCAATCGATGCATTGGAAAACTCCTGGTTCTCCACGACAAAAAAAAGGACGAATGTCAAAATCGAAATTCAAGGCAATGATGATTTTTTTTTTGACATCAAAGGGATTGTGCACATTGATTGTGTACCAGAGGGACAAAAAGTGAATCAGCATTACTACAGTAGCGTCCTGGCTACCCTACGTGAGCGAATACGGAGAAAACGGAACGATTTGTGAAGTCATGGATCCTTCACCAAGACAATGCCCCAGCTCACAGTGCGTTGTCAGTGAAGACGTTTTTGGCAAAACACAACATTCCCATCTTAGATCATCCACCCTACTCACCTGATTTGGCCCCCTGTGACTTTTTTCTTTTCCCTAAAGTCAAGTCAGCTTTGAAAGGAACTAGATTTGAGACTGTTGAAGCAGTAAAAGAAAAAGCGACGGAAGTAATGTATGGACTTACCGAAAATGATCTGCAGCATTGCTATGAACAGTGGAAAATTCGTATGGAGCGGTGTAGAGACCGAGGAGGAGAGTACATTGAAGGAGATAACATGAAATTGTAAATAATTGTAAATAAATGTTTTTTCCAGCATCAGTCCGGTTTTTTTCTAGCCGCACCTCGTAATTTCTGAGAACTCCAAAATAGGTAACTTAGTTATTAAATATTTACACAACCAAACAATTTGACTACGCAGGTACATTAACGTAAAATGTCAGCAGAACTTATACGAAATACACGTAAATCTATAGAATATTGCTGTTACAATGGGACGAAGAGGCCGAATTGCAGTTCCAGGTGCTCAAGTCGGCCTTAATAGGGGGCACCTATTCTGTCACACCCAAACCTCGTGGAGGCTTTCTGTATGGTGATCGATAACGTCTACACCAGAGTTGATATGAACATTTTCAAAATGCATCGGGATGGTGGAAACCCTCTTTGAAAAACAATCGCGTTTGGGGCTAGTGTCGTCAGCAAAAGTGAGAAAAACTACTCCGTAACCGTGCTGGAAGCACTCGGCGTGATGTGGTGACTCCAGAAGTTTAAAAATTTTTTATGTGAGCAGAGGACAAGGGGTTATACAGACGAGTGATCTCTGTAATTTCAGGTTGCGGTGAAACTGACAAGTAAGTGGCTCACCAGGTGGGCATTCTTGCTTCAGGAGTTAGATTTTCAGATCTTCCGTATAAAGGGCAGTGCGAACTACATTGCTGACGCTCTGCCTCGGTCGCCGATTGGCTTCATTGAAAGCAATGATGAGGTCTTGAAGAAAACCATTTCTGTTTCTACAATATGAGAGAGGTGGCGCTAGAAAAAGACTTAACAATTACAATGAGAGACATAAGAAATCACCTGGATAGGGACCCAGAAAAAATCAAGATAAAGCAGAAATGGGAGGACCAGAGAGAGGCTGCGATCGGACAATTTTAACTTTTTCGGAAAGAGACTTAATGACATGGGGGCAGTGTGGATGATTCCATCTGGCGTCTGTGCGCCGGAACACCTTATCGACATTATTATTTGGCACACCGACTTCAGTTGTAGTCACTTTGGGGCGAGGAAGTGCTTTCTGAAATTAAGAACAAGCAGCCATTTCAACACCATTGAAAGAAAAATCTGCCGTGTTATCTCAGTATGGAAGGACTGTCAGAAAGCTAAACACACCACCACTAGTATGCAGTTGCCGCTTCACGCCAGTGTATCCTGAAAATTGAAGAAAAGCGCTGCCACAGACATTATGTGTCCATCAGCCAGGACCAAGAGGGAATATTGCTCCCTGTTTGTATTCCTTGAACTGATGTCAAAATTCGTCACTTTAATGAAACTCAAGAAGACTACAGCGCTGACCGTTTCAAGTGCATTCCGAAAAGATTTCCTCCCACAAGTGGGACATGTCAATAAAATGTCTCCGATAACGGTCAGCAATTCCAGGCGTCGTTGTGGAAAGATACGACGAGAAGACATAAAATATCGCCTGTTTTCATATTGTCCAACCAACCGAGCTCCAACCCGGCGGCGAGAGAAATGAAAGAGTTGGGGAACCTCTGCAGCATATATTGCAGAAGGGAACAAACCACCTGAGTTACCTTCTTGAAAGATTTCCAGTATTTGTTGAACTAGGCACCACATGGTGTCACGCAACTGGCACCAATGATCGTTCTGCGTAACAGGCAACCTGTGGACTTCATAAAAAAATTGGAGAGTTCTCTACCAGGGATTCAATTGGACTCCACCATTCGAATAAGTCAAACCACTACTAGAATAGGAACTTTGCCGTTTGTCCGTTTTGTTGTTAGTCCTGGGATTGATCTTCTCATTTTTATTAAATTTTCTGTGTTTGTTACTGTGTGTAGAAAAGCGTTAACATCAACTCTAGATTATCTCTGTTATTTGTTGCTTTGTGTGTTTCTCTAGGTCTTATGTCGTTTGTTTTTTGTCAATGACAGTTGAGCGTCCGACACCGTCCATGGATATATTCGTACATTATCAAGGTAGATTATCAAAGCTATCGTTTTCTGTTGTGGGCAAATATCTTTACTATTTATTACCTGTCTACTCCGCAGGAATCGGCACCAATCCGTTTCCTGTGGCTTGTCGTGTTTGCAGTCGAACTGTCTTTAGTCTGATGAGGATGCGTTCTATGTGAGAGTATAAATGGACAAGAAATTGATGCACGCCTAGGTAGCGTGATGCCCTTCTTGTTCTTTGTTGGGATGAAGATGGCTGCACGTTAGTGCATAGTCCATCCCTGAATATTTGTTATGTACCGAAGATGCTAAGGTGGCCAGAGTGTTCACACTCTCAAGAAGCACAGGATCTTCGGGGCTTGTTTTATATAGGAGCATGAGGCCTCTTATCACCTTAAGTATACTCCTATGGATCTTGGTGCTCCCAAAACAAGGGGACCATAGAGTGAACCCTCACCGTGGCTACGAATTGCCACCCCATCGTTTTGCGATAATCACGATGTCTCACTGCCCTTGGGCGCGTGCTTGATTTATCGCGACAGATAGTGATGTATTCGTTATGCAAGTAAACCATACTGATATCAGAACTGTGACTCGATCAGCTTACGCTTTCTTTAGTAACCTGTACGTTTCGGGAATGTCTTGTGCACTGGACCTGTAATAGGTCTTCGTGACTAAAAATATCTTAAAAATTTCAAATAAATCAAATCATTCTGATTGGCAGCATACAGACCAAAGATACATCCACACTCGTGTAAACCAAACGGGAGATACGCCACCTCACTAGGGAGTTCCCCACCATCGCGGCAGCACAGTGGGGACAGCTGACTGCTCAGTAACATGAAAAAAAAAGTGTGTAGTATCACTCCGGCTTTGTCATTTGTTTTCACCTTGAAGTACCCCAGCAGTCAGCATAGGGATGAAGTGGAGGGAGAGAATTTCTGAGCGGCCCAATGATGTGCTGCAAGAGGTCGGAGAAATGCCCTGAGCACCCAAGGTGACGAAATCGCTCATCCCACAGTCAGTAAGAAAGGTTGGCAGACACAGGTGCAAGACCCTTTCACAGAAACGGGTACCACCAGACACCATGATCCAGCATGTGGGGCTCACATAGGACAGCATACAGAACTACTGTTCTCCCCTGGGGAGACAGACAAAAAGGGTCGACACAAACCTGGATGTAAGTCGCCGGTACCAGCCGAAGTACATCGTTGACACATTGGCCTGGGGGCACGGCGCGGGCGCAACCCACGCATCTACTTGCGTCTGGCTCATGGACAAGGTCTGAATGGAAACAATGAATGCCCACGCAGTGGAGGCGACCAAGATATGCTCGATACCCTATTTTTGCGCATGGCTAATAGCACACCACACGGAGAACGCACACATAGTCGTGTGGTACAGACTAAAGTAATCAACGCAAAGGTGGACCATCTGTTTCGTCATAAAAGAGACGTCCAGTGACTATCTGGCGAGAGTTTGTGCATCGCTCCAGAATGCTCTCCAGTATGTGATACATGAGACTGCGCAGTTTCTTACCACTCTCTCTCCACACCCTCGACACAACTCCACCCACCTCTTACCTGCACAAGCCACACTACACTCAAGACACTGCACATGGCAAGAATTTTGTGCTGAGATATGGCTGTAGAGCTTTCTGTACATTACAGTCATTATGACAGGCAAACTGATTGGTGTGATGACACAACCCAGATACAATTCAAATGTATTTATACACACCAGTACACAGTCTAACGTCCAGTTTTTAATCTATTGTTTTCTAGTTGTCTTTCTCTTGATTGTTTAAATGTATTGTCTTTGTGCATATTCTCGATGATATACGCTAGTTATCGACGTTGGGCTTGGTAATAGGAGCCGCGCGCCTTAGGGCACCATGTGATGGATTGCACGTCCCTTCCCGCTGGAGGTTCGAGTCCTCCCTCGAACATGGATGTGTGCGTTGTTCATAGCATAAGTTAGTTTAAGTAGTGTTTAAGTCTAATGACCGATGACCTTAAGACTTTGGTCCCATAGGAATTCACAGATATTTGAACATTTTGTTGGTAACAGGAACGACAGAGGGGAAAGACTAATTTTCTGCAATGAATATCTCTTAGTAATAGCGAATACTCTCTTCAAGAAATACAAGCGGAGGAGGTATACTTAGAAAATGTCTGAACATATAGGAATATTCCAGTTAGATCACACCATGGTCAGTCAAAGAAACCGAAATCAGATGCTGCATTGCATGCGTACCAAAGAGCAGATATAGACTCTGTTTAGAAATGATGAAAAATAGGATGAAATTGAAGAGCCAGTCTGGAAGAGCCAACGTGCAAAGAAGTGGGATACGGAAGTACTTAGGAATAAAGAGATATGCTTGAAATTCTCTGACGCAGTTCAGTTGAAGGGGAATGAATTTATCTAATCAGGGCAACCACAGAACTCTGGACGAAAAAAGTGGGTTCATGGAAGGTAACTGCAAAGAAACCATGGATAACAGAAGAAATACACTCCTGGAAATGGAAAAAAGAACACATTGACACCGGTGTGTCAGACCCACCATACTTGCTCCGGACACTGTGAGAGGGCTGTACAAGCAATGATCACACGCACGGCACAGCGGACACACCAGGAACCGCGGTGTTGGCCGTCGAATGGCGCTAGCTGCGCAGCATTTGTGCACCGCCGCCGTCAGTGTCAGCCAGTTTGCCGTGCCATACGGAGCTCCATCGCAGTCTTTAACACTGGTAGCATGCCGCGACAGCGTGGACGTGAACCATATGTGCAGTTGACGGACTTTGAGCGAGGGTGTATAGTGCGCATGCGGGAGGCCGGGTGGACGTACCGCCGAATTGCTCAACACGTGGGGCGTGAGGTCTCCACACTACATCGATGTTGTCGCCAGTGGTCGGCGGAAGGTGCACGTGCCCGTCGACCTGGGACCGGACCGCAGCGACGCACGGATGCACGCCAAGACCGTAGGATCCTACGCAGTGCCGTAGGGGACCGCACCGCCACTTCCCAGCAAATTAGGGACACTGTTGCTCCTGGGGTATCGGCGAGGACCATTCGCAACCGTCTCCATGAAGCTGGGCTACGGTCCCGCACACCGTTAGGCCGTCTTCCGCTCACGCCCCAACATCGTGCAGCCCGCCTCCAGTGGTGTCGCGACAGGCGTGAATGGAGGGACGAATGGAGACGTGTCGTCTTCAGCGATGAGAGTCGCTTCTGCCTTGGTGCCAATGATGGTCGTATGCGTGTTTGGCACCGTGCAGGTGAGTGCCACAATCAGGACTGCATACGACCGAGGCACACAGGGCCAACACCCGGCATCATGGTGTGGGGAGCGATCTCCTACACTGGCCGTACACCACTGGTGATCGTCGAGGGGACACTGAATAGTGCACGGTACATCCAAACCGTCATCGAACCCATCGTTCTACCATTCCTAGACCGGCAAGGGAACTTGCTGTTCCAACAGGACAATGCACGTCCGCATGTATCCCGTGCCACCCAACGTGCTCTAGAAGGTGTAAGTCAACTACCCTGGCCAGCAAGATCTCCGGATCTGTCCCCCATTGAGCATGTTTGGGACTGGATGAAGCGTCGTCTCACGCGGTCTGCACGTCCAGCACGAACGCTGGTCCAACTGAGGCGCCAGGTGGAAATGGCATGGCAAGCCGTTCCACAGGACTACATCCAGCATCTCTACGATCGTCTCCATGGGAGAATAGCAGCCTGCATTGCTGCGAAAGGTGGATATACACTGTACTAGTGCCGACATTGTGCATGCTCTGTTGCCTGTGTCTATGTGCCTGTGGTTCTGTCAGTGTGATCATGTGATGTATCTGACCCCAGGAATGTGTCAATAAAGTTTCCCCTTCCTGGGACAATGAATTCACGGTGTTCTTATTTCAATTTCCAGGAGTGTACTTAAGTTGATCGACGGCAGAAGAAGGTGCAAAAATGTTCAGGGAAATTAGGAAATGTAGAAATAAAAGTCACTAAGAAACGAAATAAATAGGAAGTGCAGGTAAGCTGAGGCAAAATAGCTGCATGAAAAATTTGCAGACATCGAAGGAAAAATAACTGTCGGAAGGACTGGCTAGGCATATACAAAAGTCAAAACAACGTTTAGCGAATTTAAAAACAGTGACGGTAATATTAAGAGTGCATTTGTAACTTGTCTGATGAAGTGACAGAAGAAGGACCAGGAGTCGACATGGAAGAAGTAGGGGTTTTAGTACTAGAATCTGATTTCCAAAGAGATTAAGATCATAAAGCACAAGGGGAAATAATATTCCTTCGGAATATCTGTCATCACTGGGGGAAGTGTCAACGTAACGACTACTCACGTTAGGGTGTAGAATGTATCTACTAATGGGACTATATCATCAGACTACCGGAAAACGTCATTCACACAATTTCGAAGACAGCAAGAGCAGACAAGTGCGAGAATTCTCGCACAATCAGCTTAACATCTCGTGCATCCAATTTGCTGACAAAAATTATACACAGGAGGAAGGAACTTATATTAGGGGTTTCGTAGAAGACGGTTTGTTTGATTTTGAAAAAGACAAAGGCATCAGAGTCCTAGTTCTGACGTTCCGGTTGATAGTGGAAGTAAAACTACAGAAAAATCAAGACACGTAATTAAGATTTTTCTACCTGGAAAAAGCGTTCGACAGTGTCAAATGCTGGAACATTTTCGAAATTCTATGTAAAATAGTGTTAAGCTATAGGGCAGAACGGGTAATATACAACACGTATAAGAACCAAGGGAACAATAAGATTGGAAAATGAAGAGTGAAATGTTCGGACTAAAACGGGTGTAAGATAGGGATATAGTCTTTCGCCTGTACTGTTCAGTCTATACATCGAAGAAGCAGTGACGGAAATAATAAAAAGGCCTAAGAGTGGAATTAAAATTCAAGGTAGAAATATACACTCCTGGAAATTGAAATAAGAACACTGTGAATTCATTGTCCCAGGAAGGGGAAACTTTATTGACACATTCCTGGGGTCAGATACATCACATGATCACACTGACAGAACCACAGGCACATAGACACAGGCAACAGAGCATGCACAATGTCGGCACTAGTACAGTGTATATCCACCTTTCGCAGCAATGCAGGCTGCTATTCTCCCATGGAGACGATCGTAGAGATGCTGGATGTAGTCCTGTGGAACGGCTTGCCATGCCATTTCCACCTGGCGCCCCAGTTGGACCAGCGTTCGTGCTGGACGTGCAGACCGCGTGAGACGACGCTTCATCCAGTCCCAAACATGCTCAATGGGGGACAGATCCGGAGATCTTGCTGGCCAGGGTAGTTGACTTACACCTTCTAGAGCACGTTGGGTGGCACGGGATACATGCGGACGTGCATTGTCCTGTTGGAACAGCAAGTTCCCTTGCCGGTCTAGGAATGGTAGAACGATGGGTTCGATGACGGTTTGGATGTACCGTGCACTATTCAGTGTCCCCTCAACGATCACCAGTGGTGTACGGCCAGTGTAGGAGATCGCTCCCCACACCATGATGCCGGGTGTTGGCCCTGTGTGCCTCGGTCGTATGCAGTCCTGATTGTGGCGCTCACCTGCACGGCGCCAAACACGCATACGACCATCATTGGCACCAAGGCAGAAGCGACTCTCATCGCTGAAGACGACACGTCTCCATTCGTCCCTCCATTCACGCCTGTCGCGACACCACTGGAGGCGGGCTGCACGATGTTGGGGCGTGAGCGGAAGACGGCCTAACGGTGTGCGGGACCGTAGCCCAGCTTCATGGAGACGGTTGCGAATGGTCCTCGCCGATACCCCAGGAGCAACAGTGTCCCTAATTTGCTGGGAAGTGGCGGTGCGGTCCCCTACGGCACTGCGTAGGATCCTACGGTCTTGGCGTGCATCCGTGCGTCGCTGCGGTCCGGTCCCAGGTCGACGGGCACGTGTACCTTCCGCCGACCACTGGCGACAACATCGATGTAGTGTGGAGACCTCACGCCCCACGTGTTGAGCAATTCGGCGGTACGTCCACCCGGCCTCCCGCATGCCCACTATACGCCCTCGCTCAAAGTCCGTCAACTGCACATACGGTTCACGTCCACGCTGTCGCGGCATGCTACCAGTGTTAAAGACTGCGATGGAGCTCCGTATGCCATGGCAAACTGGCTGACACTGACGGCGGCGGTGCACAAATGCTGCGCAGCTAGCGCCATTCGACGGCTAACACCGCGGCTCCTGGTGTGTCCGCTGTGCCTTGCGTGTGATCATTGCTTGTACAGCCCTCTCGCAGTGTCCGGAGCAAGTATGGTGGGTCTGAAACACCGGTGTCAATGTGTTCTTTTTTCCATGTCCAGGAGTGTATTATCGATAGTATATGTTGATGACATTACTGCCCTCGGTGAAAATGATGAAGAATTAAAGAGTCTGTTAAAATAACAGTCGAAAGTGTACAATATGTGGGTTGAGAATAAATCGAAGAAAGAGCAAAAAGTAATAATAAGTAACAGAAACGAGAAAAGCGAGAAACTTAACATCAGAATTGGTGGGTGTGATGTAGCTAAAGTTGAGGAATTCTGCTACTAGGTAGCAAAGTAGCCCATGGCAGACGCAGCAAGGAAGACACAAAAAAGCAGGCTAGAACTGGCAAAAAGGGCGTTAATGTCCAAGAGAAGTCTACTAGTATCAAATAGAGGTCAGAGAAAGGATCTTCTGGGAATGTACATTTGGAGAGCAGCATTACGTGGTAGTGAAACATGGACTGTTGGGAGCCTGGTACAGAAGAGAATCGAAGCATTTGAGATGTGGTGCCACAGAATGTTGAAAATTATGTGGACTGATAAAGTAAGGAATGAGGAGGTTCTCCACAGACTCAAAAAAAATGGCTCTGAGCACTATGGGACTCAACTGCTGAGGTCATTAGTCCCCTAGAACTTAGAACTACTTAAATCGAACTAACCCAAGGACATCACAAACATCCATGCCCGAGGCAGGACTCGAACCTGCGACCGTAGCGGTCTTGCGGTTCCAGACTGCAGCGCCTTTAACCGCACGGCCACTTCGGCCGGCAGACTCAACTAGAAGAGGAATATAAGGATGACACGGCAAGAAGGACAGATGTTAAGACATCAGGAGAAACTTCCGTTGTACTAGAGGGAGTCATAGATTGTAAAAACTGCAAAGGAAGGGAGAAATTGTGATATATCCAGCAAATAACTGATAACGTAGGCTGCAATTGTTACTCTTAGATAAGAAGTTTTGAACAGGAGAGGAATTCGGGGCGGACCGCATCAAACCCGTCTGAAGACCGGTGACTAAAGGATGGGACATATGTTTGTTGGTTTTATGTGGATTGTTGATTTTATGTGGATATTTATTGCTACAACTTCAGTCGCCGACGCCTGCACTATCGTCGTAAACACCAGCCACCATCTCCCCCTTACCCCCACCCCCTATGTAACAAAAATAGCAAAAAACATACAAAATTTTCCTGAACTGTTACTCGTAAGTAGTAGATGCACTTCATTATCTTGAGTTTAACTGACGTTACTTTCAACCAATCGCAAGCACTACAGGCACTATGCGTTCCATTTGCGTTTCTTTCTGGTAAGCCAAAAATTCTGTATAATTTAATTTTTCTGAAGTCCCCCTTAATTTATTTTCATCGAGTGCTATTGCTGAATTAGGTGTCATTGAGTTCTTTTATGTAGTTCCGAAACTCACGTATTTACAGAAAATGATAATACTTATGTTTTAAAGCTCATCGTAACTCCAGTTTTTAGACTGCCGGTAGAGGAAATGTGATATTGGCCACTTGGACTGGCGGATTTTACTGGCTATGAAGTAGTAGATTACGGCTGAAACGCTTATAGACTTCTGAGAGAGCTACTTTATTTTACAATAATTTATTGTTAAGAACAGGAGGTCACTCTATCCACCACACTAACGCAGAACGAATGCCATCTTAATATGATGGTGCTTGAACCCGCAGGTCATCCAAAGAAATGTAAGGGCCCTTCGCCGTGATGTATTTTTAGGTGTGTTCCAGCGTTGTGACCAAAAGAGTTGTAAAGCAACTAACATCCACGACTGCCGACTTACAGATGCGGCTAGTGCAAGCTGTAATGCAGTCTGGACAAAGTGCCCAACTACAGCTTGTGTTCAAATGGTTCAAATGGCTCTGAGCACTATGGGACTCAACTGCTGTGGTCATCAGTCCCCTAGAACTTAGAACTACTTAAACCTAACTAACCTAAGGACATCACACACAGCCATGCCCGAGGCAGGATTCGAACCTGCGACCGTAGCAGTCGCACGGTTCCGGACTGCGCGCCTAGAAACAGCTTGTGTAACTTTTCTGTCGAACAAAAGCTAATTTAAAGCTGAAAGCTTAATTTAACACCATCCCTTCTGTCACGCTCTGTGGCACCGCATGTTGGCTTTCTGTAAAGGAGGGAGGCCGTGGACTAATATACGTGAGACAATACTTGCGTAAGTTGACGGCTTTTGTCTCTGTAATGGATCGTTTCAACGTATTCAGGAAAACTGTCTTATGTGGTACGACCATTTTCTTTGTACAGAAAGACGTAACGGCAGCAAATACAAACATTGTGGGGAGGTATTGAAGCAGCATAAGGATCGAGCCATGTAGCACTAAATGGCGATTAATGGGGTGTAAAACGAAAATTAGAAAGAAACACTGGTGCACAAAAACAAATTCTGTATCTCAAGCACTTTGAGAGTATTACAGTAAATTAAATATTGTTTTATAGAAATATCTCGTAGCACATAAAGCAAAAACTGTAATTCTGTGACACGTGCTGTAAGTCACTGTAATTTCTGTGAGGAGTAGCGGAACTATAGCACACTCCTGAGCCACCCTTCCTATTAGGTTATTTCCAGTGATGCTAGAGAAGGAAAGTCATCAGAGAACACTTATTGAATACACAGACCATAAGAGGCGGAGAAAGAGTTCGAATTGGAAAAGCAATGACGCAACAGACTGCCCACGACGTTTTTAAGATAATATTCCAGAAACCACTTCGACCTTAACCTCTTCACTTCTGAGATAAAAAAAAATTCACAGTAACCTTTTCTTTTCGCATTCTTCAACAAACCACCTCACAAGCAAGACACTAATGCGGAAGAAATATTCTTTTAAAGATTCACTAAGGTGTAAAAAGAAGCCGCGCGGGATTAGCCGAGCGGTCTTAGGCGCTGCAGTCACGGACTGTGCGGCTGGTTCCGATGGAGATTCGAATGCTCCCTCGGGCATTGGTGTGTGTGTGTTTGTCCTTTGGATAATTTAGCTTAAGTAGTGTGTAAGCTTAGGGACTGACGACCTTAGCAGTTAAGTTCCATAAGATTTCACACACATTTGAACATTTTTTTGTAAAAAGAACTCCACGGCCGTAAACCTCCAGTCTCACTTGCCGTGAGTGCATTAGCCTTTGCTATGTTTATTCCCTTCCTGTTACAGTAAAATATTTATTTTATTCGAAACTATCAACTGCATACTTCTAATGTACACAGCAAATAGATTTATTAATTTTAACATTTTCGAAATACATCGTTTCCAAGATTTCGTTGATGGTCTGAAATAGCTTAATAAAATCAATGAAATAAGAATCACACAGTCATATCTGGTAAGTAATTATTTGCTACAGCCAGCAAAAAATTCTTTACTAAGAACAATTATTTTCCACAATACACAGATAAGTCTCACAGTTGACGCACATGACTTATCTTGGAATTGGAGCTAGGTTTCATGCATTTTGAAACATTATTTGTGTCAAAAAATTTAAGTAGGTGCTTAACAGTGTCAGCTCTGCTTAGCTGTTTATTCAGATTTTCTACATCCTGAACACCAGGTAGGGCACATAGGCCAACACTGCTTGCTCGCGGACTCTTGTGAGTCAGCATTTCCCTGTCCACCTCTCTGCTTATAGCGTTCGTTTGTTACCGATGCGCGTGTAGCAAGACATAGGTCCTCCGAACTTAACACATCTCAGTAAAATTACATGTATTAAGTTAACAGAGTTAATAGATGTTCAATAAACAACTATGTGTTGAAACTTCCTGGCAGATTAAAACTGTGTGCCCGACCGAGACTGGAACTCGGGACCTTTGCCTTTCGCGGGCAGGTGCTCTGCTATCTGAGATACCGAAGCACGACTCACGCCCGGTCCTCACAGCTTTACTTCTGCCAGTATCTCGTCTCCTACCTTCCAAACTTTACAGAAGCTCTTCTGCGAACCATGCAGATCTAGCACTCCTGAAAGAAAGGACACAGCGGAGACATGGCTTAGACACACTCCGCTGCAGAGTGAAAATCTCATTCTGGGAACTATGTGTTCTTTGCTGACTGCTTTCGGTGTTGTATTTGTAACCAGGGAATGCCCGCCCGGTTAGCCGTGTGATCCAACGCACTGCTTTCCGGGAGGAAAGGAGTGCCGGTTGCCGGTACGAATCCGCCCGGCGGATTAGTGTCGAGGTCCGGTGGTGCCGGCCGGTCTGTGGATGGTTTTTAAGGCGGTTTTCCATCTGCCTCGGCGATTGTGGGCTGGTTCCCTTCATTTCGTCTGTTACATTATGTCGGCGATTGCTGTACAAACACTTTCTCCACGTAGGGGTACACCATAATTACTCTACCACGCAAACATTGGGGTTAAACTTGTCTGGTGTGAGACATTCCCGGGGGGGGGGGGAGGGGCCGAACCACACAATAACCCTGGGTTCGGTGTGGGGCGGCGGTGGGGTGAGTGAGTGGACTGCTGTAGCCTGTTGTGGGGTTGTGTACCACTGTGGGCTATGGCTGGGACGAAGCCTCTCCGTCGTTTCTAGGTCCGCAGTTTCATACAATACAATGCAATACAAGAAGGAATTTAAGTTGATGAGGGTCACACTTTACTCTCATTTTCTTGATATTTGAATCTCTCTATCCCTCCTCCCCCTCCCCCCTCCTCCTCCCTGCTTCTCTGCTGAACAGATGACAGAATTTAGAAATGTGCAACGTGTCGTACAGCTTGTGCCCGTTGTGAGGCAATGAACTACTTTTCGGCGCTGTGGTGCTCATTACGGCATAACGAAGTGAAAATCTTCTTTATTTATTTCTTTGTCGTTGTGTTGTGACTCAGTTTAATCGCACACGCTCGGTAGTTTTATGTCGTCTGTTGATGTCATCTGAACGCGTGCCTACACTTAATTTTTTCGAACGAATCGAGAACAGTACATTCGAGCTCAGAGGAAAGTGGAAAACTGAGTGCGAGATCGTTGCACGGGGAAAAAACTCGAATGTAGAATTTTCCTCATTGTCAAAAATTGGAAAACAAAAAGACTATTTCACAACGTAATAGGTGACATGTAAAGCCTTGTATGACAAGCTAGCAAATAAAAACACGGACACTGGCTAAAATTTATTTGTTTTTCTCAAAACAAAATTGATGTAAGCTAAATGTTTCCTTTATCATTCGATGGAACATTTGTATTAACACAAGGGCGGCAACAATTCGGCAAATACTGCGCGTAGGTGATATTTGAATTGTCTTTTTTTTTTTTTTTTTTTTTTTTTTTTTGGTCATCAGTCTACTGACTGGTTTGATGCGGCCCGCCACGAATTCCTTTCCTGTGCTAACCTCTTCATCTCAGAGTAGCACTTGCAACCTACGTCCTCAACTATTTGCTTGACGTATTCCAATCTCTGTCTTCCTCTACAGTTTTTGCCCTCTACAGCTCCCTCTAGTACCATGGAAGTCATTACCTCATGTCTTAGCAGATGTCCTATCATCCTGTCCCTTCTCCTTATCAGTGTTTTCCACATATTCCTTTCCTCTCCGATTCTGCGTAGAACCTCCTCATTCCTTACCTTATCAGTCCACCTAATTTTCAACATTCGTCTATAGCACCACATCTCAAATGCTTCAATTCTCTTCTGTTCCGGTTTCCCCACCGTCCATGTTTCACTACCATACAATGCTGTACTCCAGACGTACATCCTCAGAAATTTCTTCCTCAAATTAAGGCCGGTATTTGATATTAGTAGACTTCTCTTGGCCAGAAGTGCCTTTTTTGCCATAGCGAGTCTGCTTTTGATGTCCTCCTTGCTCCGTCCGTCATTGGTTATTTTACTGCCTAGGTAGCAGAATTCCTTAACTTCATTGACTTCGTGACCATCAATCCTGATGTTAAGTTTCTCGCTGTTCTCATTTCTACTACTTCTCATTATCTTCGTCTTTCTCCGATTTACTCTCAAACCATACTGTGTACTCATTAGACTGTTCATTCCGTTCAGCAGATCATTTAATTCTTCTTCACTTTCACTCAGGATAGCAATGTCATCAGCGAATCGTATCATTGATATCCTTTCACCTTGTATTTTAATTCCACTCCTGAACCTTTCTTTTATTTCCATCACTGCTTCCTCGATGTACAGATTGAAGAGTAGGGGCGAAAGGCTATAGCTTACCCCTACTTTTTTCAGAATCTCGAACAGCTTGCACCATTTTATATCGTCGAAGGCTTTTCCAGGTCGACAAATCCTATGAAAGTGTCTTGATTTTTCTTTAGCCTTGCTTCCATTATTAGCCGTA
This sequence comes from Schistocerca nitens, assembly GCF_023898315.1. Classification (NCBI taxonomy): domain Eukaryota; kingdom Metazoa; phylum Arthropoda; class Insecta; order Orthoptera; family Acrididae; genus Schistocerca; species Schistocerca nitens. The sequence goes on along the minus strand of NC_064615.1, from coordinate 94,441,034 downwards.
ACGTCAGAATTGCCTCTCTGGTCCCTTTACTTTTCCTGAAGCCAAACTGATCGTAATTACCACTGTGAAAAGAATACTGTACTTCTAACAGCCTAACGTGACTGCAGATTCGAGCGAAGGCTGTCGATCGTGTATTGTCGGCAGTTGTCGGTCCTTTTCGCGAGTCGGAGACAGCTAGCTGCGCGCGCACTTTGCCCACACGGCGATACAAATGGCCACGGCGCTCGTGGTCAGCCTTACGGGCAGCTTTTGTGACCAGGCCTCATCTACATATTCAGTGCCAAGGAAATTCGCTGTACAAGAATAATCTCTTCTCCTAGCAACCAGCATGAAATATTTGTAATTAATTATAATTTCACGAAAACTTATTTTATAGTCAACCACTGACAGTCATTTTTGTTTAGCTATTTGGCTGAGTAAACGCCATCTGTGGTAGATCAGCTAACAACTGACAATCACAGTCTCTATGAAATGATAACAGCTATTTGCCTTTGTGAACGTAACATCTGTAATACGACAAAAATCTGGCCTATTGATCTCCCATATTTTCATTACAGAGTTTCTGTATCATTGGTTGTGGAAAATCGAACTTCTTTTGGTATTTCTATTTCTTCTACATTATGATCTGAGGTCCACGTAAGAGAACGCTCAGAAAGTGTGTTGTTTCATTGTAATGAACTACATTTATGGCAATCTGAACTAATTATCACCTTCCAGAGTAGTTAGCGAACTTTAGATAAATAACACAGAATATCAGGCTAATATTTAGGTACAAGAATTATTTATAAATCCTTCCGGTTTGTTGATGGAGTCATTTTTAGCAACTACCACCTTTCAACGAGTATATGAATCGTTCTTTGCGAGGTGCTGTGTTCTAGTGTAAAACAAAAAACTAGGAGATAGAGCATTGCTCTGGTCCGCAGCTCGTGGTCGTGCGGTAGCGTTCTCGCTTCTCACGTCCGGGTTCCCGGGTTCGATTTCCGGCGGGGTCAGGGATTTTCTCTGCCTCGTGATGACTGGGTGTTGTGTGATGTATTTTGGTTAGTTAGGTTTAAGTAGTTCTAAGATCTAGGGGACTGATGACCATAGATGTTAAGTCCCATAGTGCTCAGAGCCAGCCAGCATTGTTCTGTAAGTGGAAAAATCTGCGTTTTTGTGGAGAAAAGAAATAATGAACTGTGGTCGAAATTTGTGGTCCTAGAGAACAAAGGGTTTAAGCGATTTAGGTAAAATCGTCAAAAAATCACTGAGGATACTCGAACAGGGATTTGAATCCATCCTCTGAATATCGGTACAATGTCTGAACCCTGCTTCTTGATTTTCAGCTTACATATTAAGCGTAGAGATTACAGTATTGTAGTAAGAATAATGACTCAGATCCTGTGTAAGCAGAAACTTATCAAGAAATAGACCTCGCTTAAAATGTAGCCCTCGGCAGTTCTTGTTTTAAGATGGCTGTCCACGCTGACGACGAAGAGGGGCGTTGCTTCCGCACTGCACACGTCAGCGGCGACAAACCCCGCCCCTCAGACGGTCCGACCGGCCATCAGTCTGCGCTTTGGCTCGCCAACGTCGCCGCATCGGCTAGACGCAGCGACTGCCGTACCGCGGACCCTAGCAGCGCACAGCCACAGGCCTACACTGCTGACATTTTACTCCGTCACACGGTAAGTAAGCACTTACAGGATCCACATAATTTGAGATAAAGTGAATGTTGACTACTTCTTTTCTTCTGTGAATGTGAAGATAACTGCACACTTACTATCAACACTGTGTGATGCGCACAAAATCGCTCCCAGTGATTTAAAGGTTTACTAATATTTCTTCCAATTATTTTACAGTTGTAAAATATTTGCAAGTCCTAATTTTTCGATGTGGTTCTTTATTTTTTGTCACAATCTACACTGTATTTTAAATAAAATTTTAGGAACTTGAGAAACTGTTCCAAATACAATAAATTTGGTTGACGGGAGACCGGACCAACAAGTGTACGTAAACCATACTTAGTTTCAGATCACGTAAGAGTGGGGTAGCCCTCACTTCCGGCACGTTGTTATGCAATCAGCGCTCGACTCATACCGTGAAATGAGCCTCGGCGGCGGCTATGAGGAGCCACGCAGTTCGAGAACGTGTAATTCGTTTTTCCAGTGAGATATGTACCGACCTTAATGGTGTTAACACTGACATGATGTAGTGTGTTACGAATTTGCATATCTTTGTCTTTTCATGTGGCACATGTGCATCATTTTGTTACAATCTAGACTATTTTCAATAAAATATTCCGGACTTGAAGAACTAATGCAAATAAAATAAATTTCGTTGATAGAACGGTCCTAAAAGTGTATTGAAGCCATACATAGTTTCAGATGACGTAAGAATCGGTACCACTCGCTTCCGGCACGTTATTGTGCAATCAGCGCTCGCCTCGCGCAGTGAAGTGAGCATCTATGGCTACTATGAGATGCCACCTCTTTCGGCAATGTATCATTCGCTTTGCCATCTACCGAACTTAAGGACATTAATAATTTTTAAGCAAAATAATATAGCATATTAATAAACTGTGCAATAGAGGAGGATGTTGGAATTTTAAACAAAACATATCAGTGTGTTAATTTAAAGAAAATTCAGATCCAACAGAACCGTTAGTAAGTGCGGTATAAGTGACATATAAAATCGGAACTGCTTGAAACACTCAAGTCTGACTGTGAAGTAGCTGCCAGTAATCGTGAGGTTCAAAGCAAATAAAATATTTCTTGTATCTCACGATCAGTTTCGCGGCCGTTTGCAACATAAAGAAGTGAATTATTTTCTGGAAATACGCTATTCTGAAGATATCCCTAAACGGTGAAAATAAGCAAATGAGTTACTGAGGCTGTAATAATCGAATCAGCCTGTGCATCAATAAAACTTCTTTTCCACAACACCGTTCCTTTTTATCTGTCAAAATTTTTCTTCAGGTCACAGGGAATCCGTAGCTGACATTAATACTTTTATTGATTCGCAGCACTAACTGCACCAAGATTTCTCGACGACCCCTTTAGGCAATTGACGATCTTTGCAAGTGCTAACAAATGACTATGAAACACGTACGACAAGAATCTTAAAATAAAGTCGTAGTGTAGTAAAATAAGATGCAAAACGACCCGTCATTGATAATTATATACAAATGTGTCCAACTCGTCAAAAGTAAAATATGTGCTGGCAGACTTGGACAAGTCAGTAAACGTGAATCCCTGTGTCAGTTGGAATGGTCCTTAGGAGAAACTTCTGGTGTTACAGGGAAAAAAGGGAGTAAAATCCGGATTAAATAGCGACTGAGTACAAATAAATTCTAAAAAGAAGTCATATACCACCAAATGTTACAGATAAACAGACGTTTTGAAAATGACATAGGCATGAAAGAGGTAGGCGTTTACGGTTGCAATTAGCATGATCCTTATTACATGCAATGCCCAACATTCTTTTCCACTTCTTATTTTTTTTGTCTACTTCCAGATAGAATTTATTCACACATCATGCAACAAGAAACAGATAACGAGGTACCTGTAGTATAGTAAATAAAGCACAAAAGTTCTGCTGTCTTGTAGTTGTACACCAACAGACTTGCTTATGTAAGATAACTGACACATCAGCACATCGTAACATATGTAACAAACCTTTCAAAATCTTATTTATTCGTACAGATTTATTCGCGTTTTCCTCGGCGCAAGATTTCAGTAATTTAAACATCAATTACGACTTTTGTTTATATAAATACTAGTATTTCCGCCTCGACATCAAATTGTGAGACTCGCCATAATGTCCAAATTTCGTATACTTACAAATAAACCATCACATTGTTTATAATCACAATTAACAAGAAACTATGGATTCGATTGAACTACTTTCACATAAGTGCAAATGAGATAGATAGCGGCTTTGCGATGGCTGGTAATTTCAGCAGGATTTTGTCGCGTAATCGTCTGTTGAGTTATCGCCGAGCAGACAGCCTTATCGCTTACCCTTGCGCGTAGGATGTACCTGCTTCGCAGCATTTCTGGGAAAGGCTACCAGCCGCCTTCCAGGAGCCCCTTCTCCTCTGAGAAGGGCCTCCTTCCCTGGTCTCACACCACTGTCCCTCAAAAATGGCAAAAAACGTATTTCGATGGAGACAGACAGGCTGTAGCTGAGAATAAGTTTCACTCATAATAACAGGAAACAGCGTTACGTAATTATGTGACCTCAGTTACAGTTTAAAATCAACTGATAAGCAAAGGAAAGTTAATTTAAAGGCTGCAGGAATGCCAGATCCCGTTTTTCTTGATGTGATAGTAAAAGAACACATTCGGTTTACCACTATTTTTGAGTGCAGCACAGCCACCTGACAAAGTGACATTGTAAAGGGAAATTTAGTTACTTTCAGTTTTCTTTGTGTGTGTGTGTGTGTGTGTGTGTGTGTGTGTGTGGGTGTGTGTGTGTGTAGGGAGCTCGCCACTTCCCTGTAATATTGCACTGAACCAGCGCTTGTTTGTATCAAATATACTGCGCTGATTTGCGTAGTGGCAAGGCACCGAACTAACATTTGAGAAGGGAGGAGTTCCGTATCACATCCTGTCATTGAAATTTGGTTCCATAATGGTTGCTTCAAGGAAGTCAGGCCAGTTTCTTTTCACAACTTTCTATCCGAGCTTGTCTTCCAGCTGTGATGACTTAATCGTCGACCGGATCCGGGAGACTAATGTCACTGTGCCACAAATTTTTTAGTCTTTTAAATTCCCAGTGAGAAATGTCGAGTGGGATATTAGCGTTCAGTGATAATGAAGGACATTAATGCAGTGAATCTCTCTTTCTAAAGACACTCATGCAGTACGTTCAGTAGTTTGATGCAATCATCTCCAACGGCACGTACTTTCTTTCTGTCTGTCTGTCTGTGTATCTCCCCCTCTCTCCCTCATTTTCATCAGTCTTCTGACTGACGCGGCTCGCCACCAGTTTCTCTCCTGCGCCAACCTCCTTATTTCAGAGTATCACTTGCACTCTGTAATCATTAGACTGTTCATTACAATCAACAGATATTGTATTTCTTCTTAGCTTTGACCGAAGACAGCAATGTCATCAGCGACTATCACCACTGATATACATTCACTAGGAACTTCAATCCCACTCTTCAATCCTTCTTTTATTTTCCTCGTTGCTTCATCGATGTTAAAATCGAACCGTAGGGGCGAAAGACGGCCTCCCCTTTTTACACTATTTTTAATCCAAGAACTTTGTTCTTGGTCTTCCAGTCTTATTATTCCCTACTTATTCTTCTACTTATTGTATATTACCCTCCCTTGCCTGCAACGTACTCCTATTTTTCCCGAATTTCTTCGTCCATTTAACATTGTCGGCCTTTTTTTCTAAATCACCGAATCCTATGAGCATATCTTGATTTATCTTCGATCTGCTTCCATTATGAAGCGCAAAGTCAGCACTGCCTCGCTGCTGCCTTCACCTTTCCTAAAGCCAATCACATCGTCACCCAACAGATCCTCAGTTTCCCCTTCCATTCTTCTTAGCAGGTTGGACACATTAGATGTTAATCTGATTTTGTGACAGTTCTGGAATTAATCTGCCCTTGCTTCGCTCGCGAAATGGAAACCACAGTCTCTTGAATGCCCGTCCATAAGCACACACACCGTAACTGTCATGCATTTCCTTCTTCGTGACAATGTGCGGCCGCACACTGCAGGGGCAGTGACAACCTTTTTGCAGCGTTTTCAGTGGGGATGATTGATCACCAACCATATAGCCCGGACTTCGCTCCCTCTGGTTTTCGTCTGTGCTCACATGAACTCCTGGCTATGAAGACTGCAAATCAGCGTAGAGCGTTGACACAAAGCCCAGACGGCTGTCTCTATAACGAGAGTATTGCGAAGATGGTAGGGTTCTTCACTAGAGGTCTCAGTCGGAGTGCTGATTATTAAGAAAAGTAACTGGTACGTGTTCCAAACAAAACATTTTTAATTTTTGCTGTGGTTTCCGCTTCGCGACCGTTAGGAACTTACCTTCCGAATAATCGTTGTATCTCCGGAACAGTGTGGATGATTTCTCTCCGTAAGTCTGTTACCTATCGGCCGGCCGGGATAGCCGAGCGGTTCTAGGCGCTACTGTCTGGAACCGTGCGACCGCTACGGTCGCAGGTTCGCATCCTGCCTCGGGCATGGATGATTGTGATGTCCTTAAGTTAGTTAGGTTTAAGTGGTTCTAAGTTCTAGGGGACTGATGACCTCAGAAGTTACGTCCCATAATGCTCAGAGCCATTTGAACCATTTTGTTATCTATCCTATCTGATTCACTTGATTACAAGTCTTTCAGAGCTATTTGAATTCCGATTCTAAAATTGCATCCCATGTATCTTCCTTATCGACTACAGTCACTTCTCCATTACGTCGTCAGACAAGCGCTCTCCTTCATAGATTCCATCAGTGTACTCTTTCGACCTGTCCGCAATTTCGTCTGCGTTTAATATTACCACTCTTGGTTTTAATTTCACCGAAGATTTTCATTTTTCTATATGCAGAGCCAGCCCATCCGATGACCTTTTCTTTTCTGATTTCGTCACAGCTTTTCTGCAGCCACTTCACCTTGGCTGCATTGCACTTCCGTTTAGTTAACTCCTAAAGGATTTATATTGCTCTGTCCCTGTCTCTCCCTGAACACTTTTGTGTTCCCTCCTTTCGTTGATCAATTGGATAATTACATACCCAGAGTTTCTTCGTAGTTACCATCCTTGTGCCTATGCCTGACTGTCCAACGTCTGCGACTGCACTTTCTAGAGATGTCCCTTCCTCTTCAACTGAATTGCGTACTGTGGTATTCCTTATTGCAGTATCCACATCTTAGGCAAACTTCAAACACGTTTCCAGAATGAAATTTTCACTCTGCAGCCATTTTTGCGCTGATATGAAACTTCCTGAAACATCGAAGCTGTGTGCCGGACCGAGACTCGAACTCGGGACCTTATCGGCTGAATTCGAGTCTCAGTCCGGCACACAGTTTTAATCTGCCAGGAAGTTTCAACCGCATTCCATCATTCCTGTGTACTTCAGTATCCCCCTTCCTTTCTCAATGACACCTCCGTGCGATTCTCTTAATTGTGATTCTACTTTCCAACTTCACTATACTATGATCTGACAATTGCATATGCTCCTGAATACGCCTTACAGTCCAATAACTAATCTACCCTGTTTGGCGACGATGTAACACGACTGCAATGTTCCCGTGTTTCCGGGTCTTTTCCAAATACACCTGCACCTCTTCTCATGCTTGAACAGGGGAGTCGCTATAATCAACTAAAATATATTGCAGAACTCAATTAATGTTTCTGCTTTGTCGTTCTCGGTGCCTAGCCTACGCTCTCCCATAACCCATTCTCCTATTCCTTCTCCTGAAACCGCTTTCCAGTCACCCATATTCATTAGATTTTCGCCTCCCACTACATTACCAGTTACGTTTCAACAATTGCTGCCTCTGTCTCATCATCTTCTACATGCGATGTCGGCATGTATATCTGAATTAACTTGACGCTGTGGGTTTGCTGTCGGATATGATGAGAACAAACCTAACACTGAACTGTTCACAGTATCTTACTCTTTGTACTACTTTCCTATTCATAACGAATCCTACTCTTGTAATACCTTTTCGTGCTCCTGTTGATATTAGCCCATAATTGTCTAACCAGAAATCCTTATGCTCTTTCCATTTTTGTTCACTGCTCCAGACAAATTCTAAACGGAGCCTTTGCATTTCCCTTTTCAGATTTTCTAGCTTTTCAAGATTTTGACATTCCGTGCTCCGACTCTTAGAATGTTACCCCTCGGTGGTTATTCCACTTTTTTTTCACGTTTAAATTACAGACCACATGTCTTGTGGATGTACATTATGTGTCTTTTATGAAGTGCTTTATCACCCTGACGCTGTTGATATTTGCCCATACTTAAGACTTTTTGGGGAACCTTAAGGACAATAGAGTGTCTTGCACATCTGTCCGCTCCTCCGCCCTCTTTCAAGGCCGTTGCAGAACAAAAGGGGGGGTGGGGAAGGGATCTAGTGCTCAGTTCCTATTTGATTTGAGTTTGGAGCAAGGCGTAAAAAGTTTTTGGCTCAGCCCGAACCAGCGGACAATTGTATAGCCCTTCGAACTTATGTCTTACTATAGCTATGTTAAAGTATTCTAAGCAGTGTTTGAACAAGGAGCCGAAGCTGACGCCGAAGCAAATGGTGCGATTCGAATAATTCCATTTTGCAAATGATTTTAATTGGGTTGAAATTAATTCTTAGCCAAGGGCACCTTTTGTATGTGGAGTATTAGGATTCTACGTGCAAAATCATGTAAAAAAGCGTTTTTCTGGGATATTTTTCAAGCGCCCTACTTCTATACATTAAATGTGTTCCTGTTGGTTCAAACTTCGTTCGGATGTAGATAAATGGATGAAGTTAAAACGAGTTTTTCGTAATCGAGTAATCGTCATCCGTCGTCGAGACAGGATGGTTTAAATTCGAGCAAAATGTAGCACGTAAAATTCTTTCGTAAGTGAATTCAATGGTTTGAAGTGAATCAAATAAATAAAAGAAAATAGATTCATTCGAATTTTAAATCCAAAAAAACCTGTTTTTATGGTTTTTTAAGCGGGCCACTTCTATGTTTCATACTTGTGTTAAGCGGTTCAAATTTTGTAAGAAGGTAGGCAAATACATGTTGTTTTGCGGAAGCTTTATCTGTTGTCACGATGTAAGCAACAAGTTTCGACAGACAATTAAAAATATCAAAATTGAGTTTGAGCAGAAGTTGCTAAAAAGTATGAAAAATGCTATCATATCTAAAAACGGCGAATATATCATGGACCGACTCAGAGATTTAAAAGAATGGAACTAGCTTTTCAACTTACGTGTAAGCTTCAAAGACATTTATATCAAAACTTCTTGAAATGATTGCACTTTTCTTTACGAGTAAACCCTACTTTCTTGGCGCAGTGCGCTCTCTTAGATGCCAGGTGTTGCCTCACTTGCGGCTTGCAAATTAAGGTGTTGTGCCCAAAATACACAAGTGTCGCCAGACATATTAAACAATATATAATGTTATGCAGCTGAAGAGACTACGTGTAACAGCTAAAAAATTTTCCCGGGGATATATCTTCTCGGGTTGGATTTGTTCCAAGGGACGGTATAACACTTTTTTCTAAGTTGTGGGTGAAGGGGGTTGATTTTTTTGTTCCTCGAGAGGATCGTTTCTTCCCCCAAACCCACCCCTTCTGTTAAATGAATGGTGAAGGGTGTAAGAACAAATAGACACAAATTTATTTGCTTGTAGTGAATGGGATACAAACAGCAATAGGAATTATCCGAGAGTGGGAGTGTATCTATAATAGAAACTATCTCTGAGTGAGGATGCATGAATCCTAAACTTTGATGACACATTGTGTCATGTAGCACGACATGACTGATGCCATGCTGCATGACATGATTGCATGGGTCATCTCGTACAATGTGACAGCATGTTATATCTTGCTTGACTCGATGCATATATTACATGACATGTGTGCCAATATTAACAAATAAAATGGCCAGAAACTGTCAAACTGTTTGGATGTGAATGTTTTTGAAGTTTTCGAAAAGGTAGTTCCCTTCTATTACATCCCGATCTCTGTCCAGGATATATTCATCTTTTTTGTGCTGTGGTAGTAGCATTTTTATTTCTGCTAAGAATATAAATGATAAAAATGAGTGGATGGTGCATGTGGACTATCTGTCAATGGAGTAGGAGTAACTTAGCTGACCGGACATAATATTAATCGTCCCTATAAAAGGATTTATTGACTTATTTGGAGAACTGTGGATTACGAAGAACTGCTGCCTGTCAGTCCGGAGACTGTGCACCGCTGACTTGCATCTTGGCCCTGATTCAGTGTAAACGTATCTGTAGGTTGAATAAGATAATCGCAGGTAGGAAGATCTACATGGACTGGTGACGTAATGACAGGAAGGAGCCTTCTTGTTAGGACATGCCAATCTGTTGGAAAGGCAAGCTAACAGCCGTATGAGTACCAAACTTGGTAGCACTAATGTCAAGGACACAGGGGAGAGAAATAATGCAGAATCAATTCAACTGAAACACTTTTAATGTGCTGTTCAGTACATACCATGACAATTACTGCTACAAAAGGGGTTCAATATGAGGCCCGACAGTTGCCAGAAGTGTGTGAAAGCGCAGGATTGCATTCTGCACAGCAGAACGGAGCATGTCCGTAGGTACGCTGGCTGCCTCTTTTGATATGCTGCGCTTCAGATCAGCACATGTCTGAATGTTCCCCTGGTAAACACTGTGCTTCAGATAGCCCGACAACCAGAAATCACAGGAAGTGAAACCAAGTGATTGTGTCGGCCAAGCATTTGGATACCACCGGCTGATGATTCAGTCGTTTCCAAACGTCTTTCAGAGAGGCAGGGGAACTTCAGAAGCATTGTGCGGTGGACCCATCTTGCATGCAAAATATTGAGTTCAATGCTTCTCTCTCCTGTGAGGGCGGGTGTAACATGCTGTCGAAGCATATCGCAGTGACTCTGGCCAGTCACACTGTACGTCCACGAGTGCCAGCCTGTTCAAAACAGAATGGGCTAATGATGAATGCAGCCGCGAAGCCGCACTATACAGTGACTTGTTCAGTATACAGAGGAACTTCATGACAGTGACTGGAGGTGAAAATCCCCACACTCGGCAGTTCTGTGTGTTGACCTCACCTGTCAGAGAAAAGTGAGCTTCGTTTGTCTATAGGATGGTCCAGGGCCAGCCCTCGTCAACTTCAGTCCTTGTGAGAAAGTGGAGAGCGATATTAACACGTCATTGTGCGTCCTGTGGTGCAAGCTGCAGTATGATATGGATCTTGTATGGATACCATTCGAGAATGGTTCACAGCGCCTACTAGAGAGTGGACCACCTGATGGTCAACTGTCTTGACACAAGCACACGCACTGCCTGACAATCGGGAGTTGCGCGCAGCGTTGTCTGCCATATTAACAGCGGTTTCATCAACCAGCCGTGGTGCCATCAGGGGTCAGCCTCTTCTGGAGCGACGCCCAGGTCTCCAGTTGATTCGAACTTCTTCGTCATGCTTCGCACAGCAGGTGGAGAAAGAGAACCCTTTCGTAATCCCTTAAGCCAGCGATATCCTCGAAGTGCAGCTGAAGCATTACTGTTGTTTTGTTAATAGAGCTTCACCAATAATGCCTTGCTCCTGTTGTCCAGTCTCATGTTGACATGTCAACAAGTGCACTGTGACTTGTCAGGTGTGTGAGACAGTGACTGATCATGGCACCTGGTGGCCATAATTGGAACAGGACAGTGGTTCTGTGATTCTGTAATGCACAAAAATCATGCACCCCATACTCTGGATTTTTTTAGTTCTATCAAGTTTGGTATTCGTACAGTAGTTAGTTACAATGTTATAACATTTTAAATATTTAATTATAATTATTCTTTAATTATAACTACCCAGTATATATGTCCATCACCTCCTTCCCCTCTTCTGTCCATCTCCCCCACGCTTCTCCAGGACCATATACTTTTCCAACTTCCTCTAGCCACTCCCTCTATCTCCTCCTCCCCCTCTTTCTTTTCGATTGTATACTACCCCCTCTGCACCTTCCTCCTGCAACCTATATCTCAACCTCTTTCCCCCTCCCTCACTGACCATCTCCTCATCCCTCCTCTTTCTTCCCCATCTCTCTGCTCACGTGTTTATGGCCCCCTATGCATATCCATTTCCACCTGCTTGCCTCTCTTTAACATACCCAACCCCTATCTTCCTGTCCATCCCCTCTTGCCTTCTCTGCCCATCCTCTCATCTCTCCATCTTTACTTCCACAAGCTTTAGCCACCTGCATGTATAGTCACTTCAAAACAGGTCGATGAAGTGGGCTGATACTACTCCATACATGCCAGAGGCTTGATAACCAATAACACATAGGCTAAAATGCAAAGCAGGTCGATAAAGTAAGCCATTTCTTCTCAAACATATCTGTCGTGCAGAGCAGCCTACATAGCAGGGGATGAAAAAGCAAATATTTTGACCGTGTCACTTCTCCTATTGGATCTTGGTGGTTATTAACCCCACAGTATATATACTCATGAAGTTTGTTGTTTTTGTACCAAATAGGGTTCGAATCGACAAAGTGGTTTTGGAAGAAGATCTGATACATACATACATATGTTCATACATACATAGTAGCCACTTTCTGCAAGTGTAGAGAGATAAGTCATACAGACACTAAGTTAGGTTTAAAGTTCTCCAGGGGTTCCTGAGCCACCAACTCACCCCACTCCTTCCAACTGCCTGTTTCTGTATACTGTGCTTTGTTGAAATTACTTGTACTCCATACATTGCATACTTTTGTTCAGTTTTACATATCAAATCCTCCCATCACTACAGTCACTCTCAGGAGTGATAAATAAATCTAAAATTCACCGTTCTTTAATATATTAAGTCTTATATGTATGACGCTTCTGACAGTAACTTCAGAAGTTGTCAATTTTCAGGTATCACTCTCTCTCTCAGAAGTTTGAGTGAAATCTTAACTCTAAAGAAATTTTTGTGTATGTATAACAAAAGTGTTCGAAATTACTGAAGAAGACCCTGAGTTATACTGATCGTTACCTGTTTTTCCCTTAGAGACCCATTCCTGCCCAAAAGTGTGCTAGGGATGTTTTAGCTGTATAATTAACCAGTTAATAAATCATTTGTGTACAAAATTCGTTAGAAATTGCGTCAGTCCTTACAGAGCTATGATGGAACATACAAACACACACATACACACACACACACACACACACACACACACACACACAAACCATAATTTTCGTTTTTCCCTTTGAGGGATAGTCATACCGTTTTAATTATGTATGCAGCCACGTAAGTATTTTTTATTTATTTACAGGAACATATTTGTAGTCCTGGTACACATTCGAATCCCTACATCAGTTCCATTTAACGAAAGTACAATAATGCCTTCAAACAAGAATTTTTGATTTGCTAGTGAGAGAAGATTCACCAATAAAAACTCGCCAGTGAAAGGAATACTTCAAAGAGTACAGTATAGAATACGAAAATAAAATGGCGAAGCCACTCTCTAAATCATCAGTGAGCTATGCCATTTTGATTTGTTTACTGTAGCAACGTTCTACGGTGCCGTGGCACAGAGTAAAGAATGTGTCCCAGAGCTGCAGACAAGTCCCTGCGAACAAACAAAATATTAACTATGTAGTTTCGTATTTTCGAATTTATAAATAAAATTATGTGGCTATGTCTCTTAAACTGATCGAAACCTTTCACCAGACGGACCATCGAGCTTCGTCCTTTCAGATAAAGCAGCAATTCTTTAGCTTATGATCTGTAGAATGTGACACATTTCAGTATTGAATGTCTAGTTTACTTTCTTATCAGATAAACTAATTTCGATCACATTCTGAACAGAGAACTGCAACAATGTTCGGCCGCAGTTGGGCCGATGAAGGGAGTTCGCGATCCACCGAACATACACAGGCATCACTTGGGCAACGCCCTGACGTCACAGCTGCTGGGCACCTGATCCACGCCGGTGATGCTACGAAAACTGGGGCCACAGTGGGAAGTACGAGTGCTTACCCATCAGGTTCTACGGCTCAGTCGAGTCAAGCTGCTGGAAGAACAGTCGTCAGAAAGAGCTACGCCTGCAAGGTGAAAGAGACTCTGGACGAGATGGCACAGCTGCTTGATATTCCACCTGAAGTGAGAGCTGAACTGACTGATGAGGACATCGTAGCCATGTCGATTAAGTTTATAAAGAAAATGACACCACCTGATGGAGTTTCACAACCCAGGTGAGAACAAAGACATTTACTGGCACATGTTCTTTTATAGGAACATTAAGTTTCTGTCCGCATTTATCATGACCGAATGATTATGAGCAGTGTTACCGGATGAACAAGTCCAGAACTGTCAATATTTCAACAAGTAAACTTTTGTCATTTTCAAGGAAGCAACTGAAGTCAAAATTGCTAGCGCTTCACAATATAAATCGGTTATAAATCGGTGACCTTGGTGGTACACATGTGGCATCGTCAAGATGTGTCGATAGTAGAGGAGGAAGTGGTTCTCACTTCTCACTACGATGTTGCTTAGAGAAAGTAGTAGATGTCAGACAGCTTTATTCCTTTCCCAGATACGTGGACAAAAAAATTTTTGTGGCTTCACGGAAGTGAGAAATACATCTGGTTTTGCAATATTTCGAGTACGACCAAACGTATGCTTTACAAAGGAGGCGTCCTTAGTGGTTAGACAGAAAGAAGGATGATCGTCCTTTTGAGCATGTGGTTTATCGAAAGCCTACTAAACCCAGCTCATACATCTATGTTTACAGCTGCTATCATCCCGCGGAACGTGAAGAGGTCTTCAGAACCTTAGTGCACAGCCCCATAGCGTCTCGAACTGTAGATATCCGTTACCTGTATGAGCTCACGTAGATTCCATTTTTCATCGTATTGAGTACAGAGAGTGGTACACTGGAGACTCTTTGCGCTACCTAGTCGCTGTAATTACAAAGGGAGGGTTGGGGCTTTGAGGACAATACCTTTTCTGTTCTCTGAGGGAAGATAGAAGAACAACGGTTTTCCGTCTGTTACTTCCCTCGAAGATTGGGATCCTTTCAGGATCCTTAAAAGATGATCTGGTTCGACGCAAGGCCAGTGTAAATAGTGTCCCTTGCAGTCACGGTTTCGCAAAAGAGGGTGAAACTATCAGGGCTGTGGAACACCACTACACATACTATAAGCGTTACACAGGTATACAACAGCCTAGCAGATTGGCGATTGCATGACAATGTTTCGATATTAGCCCTAAGGAGTGAGAACATTCTGACCTCCACTTCCAACTGTTGATACGGTGCTACATGGTAATCCACCGAAATTAGTGCCTGGACCTTATAAAGAGAGACTAAGGGCTCTACTTCAGTATTACGTTAGTAGTGTTCTAACTCTGGGGAAACACCGTAGAAATTAAGTGAGAACCAATAATTCGTGTTCTATCGATAGCTCATAGCAGGGTCTGTCTCTAGCAGAGAGTAGCGTTTGTGACGATTATATGTAGCATATCTTTCTGGGTAACAATCATATGGTGGTGGCGGACAGAATCGCTGACCGCGGCGCACCAGCGTCAGCAATGCGTGCCTTGGAAAATAGCAGCTGTGTTACCTATCGAAAGTACAGTGGTTTAGGACGAGTTCAACTGGTCACGTTTTTAGCGAGTTATTCAACAATCATACTTCTGTCTTTCACTGTTGTGTCTAACTGTTACAGAAGAAAGACAGTAATCATTTATTGTACATTTCTTGTATGGAATAGGTACTGTTGCGCCTTGCCGGTTTCTAGACCTCCTCCTCGTCACATTTGTACGCTTCCTACACGTCTGCCTCAGATGTCACCCGAGCGAAAACTGAAAAACATTTTGTGCTGTCATCAATCTGTGAAGTAGCTAAACAAAGATTGTTACGTGCCTTGAAACGATCAGGTTTCACTCGTTCTAGTAATATTACGAACTTGACTATCGCTTTTTCCTCATTGATTTTTTAATCAGTGTGTTAAAGGTGATTTTACGTTTATCACGCTTAAAAATCATGGTCATCATCGTCATCGTCATTGTCTTGGAAAAGCAGGGTTTTTGGCATGTTCCGCCTTAGGTTTGTTGACGCCGTCCCTTTAAGGGACGTCTAAATCTTCTCCTTCCCAGTTTGATTACATAGTTTTGTAGGTCTAGTTATTCTGTTGTTAGATATACACTCATGTTCAGAAATACACAGAAAACCCTGAACAAATAGAGATAGTATGTTCCTATTTGCAGGACATTTGCATTAGAATGTTCTGCAGAAATGATTAACATTTCAGTCACCTCAGTTTAGCGTATGTCCTGTTGCCCAGTAGGCGCAGGTCTGCAGTTGGCCCTGCTAACGTATTCCATGCGTGAATGTCGTCCTGTCGTATAGTCATCCATGCTGCATTAACCTGGCTGCGAAGTTCGTTTGTGATGGTTAGCACTGGGTCACTGTGCAGCACCGGTCTTTTCACCACGTCCCACACATTTGCGACTTGCGCCAAGTCTGATTACCTGCCCACCAGGGCAAAAGGTTGACATCCTGTGACACCAGCAAAGCACGTGTTCCTGCAGCAACATGTGGTCGTGCATTGTGTTGGTGAAAAATGGCACCTGAGGTGTTGTGCAAGAAGCGTATGGCTACGGGTCGCAGGTCTCATTGACGTAGGTGACACTGGTCACAGAGCCCTGAACACGTTCACATGGTGATTTGTGGCTCTAGCAAGTAGCACCCCACAGCATAAGGCCTTGACGTGGCACTGTTGTCTTGTGCGAATGCTGTTACTGTTATGTCGCCCCCTGCCTGCGATGGACCAAAATGCGGCCATCATTTTCAAACAAACAGAACTTGGATTCGTCCGAAAACACTATCTGATGCCATTGATGTCCCCAATGATGTCGCTCCATACTCCACGGCAGTCTAGCATGTTTCTGCACATTCGTAAAAGGTAGGCGGAGAAGCGGACGAAGCGCAACTAACCCATGGCCTAATACACGGCGACGTACTGTCTCCCATGATAGTACACGATGTGCTACGCAGTCCCAGTGTTGCGCCAAAGCCAAGGAGGACGCATATCTGTCTAGCAATACCATTCGGATGAGGTGTCGATCTTCTCGCGAGGTGGTCGGGGTGGTGCGACCTGACCCATCGTATCGTGTTCTACGGCCTTCCGTACACCATTCTACATCCATCAGTTGCACTGCCGACACACTTCGTTCCGCACGAACAGCAATTTTATGGATGGATGCTTCACATTCTCTCATGCCAATAGAGCACCCTCTTCTGAACTCACTGATCTGACGCCCGCTCAAGTCACACTGATCAGTTACCTTCGGTTTATAGCGACAACGAGAGTTGGATGCACATTATACCGGTAGGTGGTGTTGCGCCGCGATGTCCATGTTGTCCTGGAACCCGCGGACCGACAAGATTCAAATTCTAATCAGCTGTGTAGAACGTAATGCTCTATATGTCCTGTGAATATGAACGTTCTGCCTCTAGTCGTTAAAGGTGTTCTGTTTCTTTAAAGCGTGAGTGTACATAGGACAACATCTTTCCAGTTCAGTCTGTGTTTTTAATAACAGTTGTAACGGTTCTGTATTTAGTTCTCGTCCGATATTACTGTTTGTTTTATGATACAGTAACGAATATTTTGCTACAGAACGGAAGAACTTCATTTCTCATAACTGTGATGTAACTGATATCGTTTAGGGACAAAAATTCGCTACCATACAGCTGCTAAGGCAAGACTATTAGTTGGTGATGTTTAATTATTATTTATTTTCGCAAGTTATGTTTTAAAATAAATTGAATAGTGAAATAGAAATTTTCTTACATTTCCAGTTTTAGCTGTATATCATTTGATTTGAGAAATTTAAAATTATATCCTAGATATTTAAACGCTCTTATTAACTCAGTTATTTCTTCATCTGTAACAGATTTTGTTCTAGTGAGTGCCAGTCCTTGAAATGTCATCACTTTCGTTATATATTTCGGTATTCTCATATTCTATTTAGCTGTTGCTAGACTCAACGTACGTACTGTAGTTCGAACCTTTACTTCAGATTTTGCAGTTATAAGCTGATCATCAGCAAATAGCAACCTCATGATTTTAAAATTATTTATTATTAGCATTTATTTAACATAATCAACGATTAATGATTAACATGATAATACAAACATTGTAATTTACAATTCATTCAAATAATAAGATTTAGAGCAGACTTCAGATGTGGAGACACGTAACGCACGTTCCTCAAACTAGTAAGTGTTCTGTCAGTAATACTTCATGGTTCAAATGGTTCAAATGGCTCTGAGTACTATGGGACTCAACTTCTAAGGTCATCAGTCCCATAGAACTTAGAACTACTTAAACCTAACTAACCTACGGACAGCACACACATCCATGGCCGAGGCAGGATTCGAACCTGCGACCGTAGCGGTCACGCGGTTCCAAACTGTAGCGCCTAGAACCGCTCGCCACCCCGGCCGGCAATGCTTCATGTGAGTTGAAGTTAGGCGGCATTAAAACTATTATGATACATATGTAGTAACAGTACCATTAATAACAAGTGCGACATAGAGTGTATTTACTTTTCATAAATATTTGACAGAAATTCAGCTTTTCAAAACCGTGGGTTTTACACTGAGCGAATGTTCTATAAGTACTGAAATTTCGAATGGTTGAAAGATTCTGAAAACTTCTGAAAAGACGTTGAGATTCAATCTAGACTACTGGCACACAATTTCATGATCTCAAACTATCGGTTACTCTCTTCTCCTTTTGTTGGCAAAAGAGATGCAATGGAATATTCTATAGCGAATATTCAACTGCCCCTATCGCTGTCTTTTTATGCAATCCGCTGTTTGTCACTACAAGTACTATTTCCACATTTGACCTTACTCGGTCTTCATTGACTGGCTTTATGATGCCACCGGTTTAGTGCAGTACTAATAAATCGTCAAACTGACGTTTTTGTGTAAATTTTGTCTAAATATTTGGGAATTTCAACAGCATAAAATAAACAATTACATCGTTGTACGCGTCAAGCCTTCTGACTACGAAACTACTGTGCTTGTAAGGTTTACGTTTGTGCTGGATTGTCAACATAATTAGTTCTAGCATGACGTTTACAGAAGTCGTTTTCCTTTCATTAATGTCAAAAGCACGCTTCAATTAATAATGTTAAACAAACGGGCATCTATGATGGTGGCATACTATCCCAACCAACCGAAACCAAAAAACGTCGAATATCGGTAATATTTCGTGTAACGGAAATTTTTTTGCACAGGTTGAATAGAGTGCCACGAACAACATATTAGAAATCCAGACTACTAAGGGATCAATGTAGGGTGGATGTGCATTTGAATGTTACTTTTGTATATATTCGAGTGCAAAATTTAACTATACTGAGTTTCCTACAAAAAGGGTCTTTTTCATTTTTTTCCGTAGGCCTAAATTTTTGAGCGTAGCGCAGCGAAAGAATATGAAAATCTCGCTCTTGGTTTCCTGAAGGCCAGAAGTGAGATTTCAGGCTCCGTAAAACCGCATAGGCAGGGACAGCTCAATGACCCTGTATAGAAACCGACTAGCTCTCTCTCTAATTCCACCGTCAGCTGCGCAATACCTGAATTGACTACGGAGGCGACCTAAAAACCAACACATACGTTCTCGAAAGGCCATTCCTCGTCCATAATAAGGTGACGACGCTGTCTGAAGAATGTATGCCGACCGTAGGAAAAGAGCCAGACCCATTTTTAATAAATAGTTTCCTTTCGTGTACAATGGAGTTTCGGTATAACTGCAGTCATCGAGAGCCAGATGGTGCTCGTAATACGTCGCTTCCTTGCTTCGTTTGCGGCAAATGCAAGGACAGTAATACCTATGGAAAGGAAAAAGCCTCAACTTCATAGCGATCTGGGTTTGTGCTTAGTGTCTAAATAACGTCGTCGTCGGTAGCGTTATAATATAACCTTTTTTCTTTTCTTACTAGTGACGAAAGCTGTGTTAAATGTGTTCCATCGGTAAACACAACACTGAGCAGAAACTGGCATTTCTAGCGTTGGCAGGGCGTGGGGAACGTCTGGGGTCAAATATTCAGTTCTGATGTCTGCAACCTCAACACCACGTGACATCCACGTTGTTGTGGACTGACAAGACAGCCAGTCCACAGTGACGGGTAACCGAAAGGCACGCGCTTAAACTCACGCAGGATGGCGTGACGTCTGAAACAGGATACGTAATGAATGCTATAAAGAAAAGTACGTAGCTTCTGGAATACTTAACTTTAATCCATCATTTGTATACATCGTTCTTGATGAGACATGCTACATACGATAACTATCAATTGCTATGGCGGCTTGCTCGGTCGTAGCCATTGACTTAGCTGAAGGCTATTCTAACTATCTGCTCTGCAAATGAGCGAGGCTTCGTCAGTGTGCATCGCTAGCTAAGTCGTCCGTATAACTGGGGCGAGTGCTAGTCCGTCTCTCGAGACCTGCCGTGTGGTGGCGCTCGGTCTGCGATCACTGACAGTGGCGACACGCGGGTCCGACATGTACTAATGGACCGCGGCCGATTTAAAGCTACCACCTAGCAAGTGTGGTGTCCGGCGGTGACACCACACACGTACTGCTCAAATAGTTCCGGAATGGACACGTGACCCCCCCCCCCCCCCCCGCCCGGATATACGCACGTCAGCATGCCATGCGATACGGAGAGGCGGGCTGGACCCGGACCGTATTCGTCCGACGGATTAGTGACAAGGACCAGTGCGCCGGGCGATCTAGTTGCGGATATAGTCGGATTTTCAAGTCCAGTTAGAGGTCTATCGACTTGCGACTTGGTACCCATGGTCCCCCTCAATTACGTCATTCGCAGACGTTCAGTAAACATTGTCACAATGTTACATGTGTTATGCCAAACGCAAACTTATGAGTTGCACAATCTCCCACTCGGGGGGCGGGGGGGTGGGGGAGGAATGGTGACAAGAACGGCCATCCTATGCCACGAGCATTGCCAATCCCAGATTAACATGCCGATCCCCTGAAGGTTCGTGATAAGGCCAGGAAAAAAAGAAGAGAATTCAACGAAGCAACAGCATGATCGACGAGTCATCTTCATCGTGTATTTTTAATGGAACTGGTTTGATGGATGGCACTGTAGGTGAAATTCTCCGATTATAGTCAACTGTTGTAAACACTGGTTCATTAGACTTAACACTGAGTTGCAGTAATGAGTCAGTTTGTTTGGATGACGGAGGAAAAAAGAATCACACAGTTTTTGTGACCACGTAAACTTCCTCGGTGTATTAACTGTTAATATTCTTCACAGGTATGCCGCCGAATATTATAATTACGTTCGCACGACATTTCTGTGCTCCATCCTGTCGCGATCTTTAGGTGAGAAGTGTAATTGCTAAATCTCGTCAGAAATGTTTCCTACCTTGAACAGTGATACTTTCATAGGCCGAGTCTGCGAGTCAATACATTCTTTCGGTCACGTTGAAGACCGCTGTCCTTTCAATATCGGGTAAATCAGGACTCCACAATTTACTTAAAGGACAATTTTTATCATATTTTGAGCCAGTTAATTTTCAATTTATTTAATGGAGGCTCAAACTCATCACCAAAACGCAGGATAAAGTTGATGTTTCTCACTATGAATCATTCGGTACCCCTCCACAAGATAGTGTTTCATTATTGCAAACTACGCAGGTTGCACTAATCGTGTATGGTGACGGTGCTCAACACATCTGTTGTGAACGAAGCGAACTGTCTGCCTGATATACGATTCTCCACAACACCAAGGAATTTTGTAAACACCTGGTATCCTCGGTCCTAGATCATCTAATCTTGGCTGAAGGACAAAACACATCTAAGATGTTGTATATCTTTAAAATGCTTAATATGTTTGAAGATACGCTCCCAGGATATGGCAGGAAAGCAAGCGATCGACATTTTTTTTTTTTCTGTTGGTTTCATTGAAGGTCCGATCTCCAGGGCATAGCGGATCTGTTCCTAACAGTAGCAGTTTTGCTTGAACACGAAGGTGGTCTAGTTCTTACCGGAAGTTTCGAGTCCGAGATGGCGTAAGCCATATTTGTCAACATCATCAGGACCCCTACGCATTTGTACGCTCATCCACAATCCTGCGCAAGTAGATACACGTCCGTATAAGTTGATTTTCTCTAAATACTGTGTTCCAATGCCCCACCATCTTTTATGTAGACCAATACGCCCTGAAAGGGATCCAAGGAGCGGCTAAAGTCGTCTACTCCATGTTTTCAAATCATGAACGCATTGTCAGTTTACTTTCATAAGTTGGCAGGTTTTTAAAAAGCCGTCCTCATCACCCTCACTACAAAATCATCCATGAATAAATTAGCAACTGTGTGCGAAATTTTCACTTTGTGTTAGGGGTCAATATCTTCAGCTTTCGGCACGTGCGCTGTTGGTTTTTTCGAAGAGTATAAAAGGGCCACCGTGTACGGAAAGATTCATTTCGAACGAAATTTAATCAACAGCCTTTGCACTCGAAGATTTCAACCAGCTATACCACTGAAATATCTTTCGAATATAATTTTTCTGGTCCGGCTAAATACGTGACAAGAGTATTATTATAAAAGTTACTTTTTCTCGTGACGTACTGCTGCAATAGGAATTTTAGCCTAAGTGATGAATCGTCAGAGTTATGGCAGGAGCAACAACAGAGTGTAACAGACTCATGCAACAACTTAGTGTTGTTAATTTTGTTCTCAACGGGAGACAAGAGTGAATCCACGGGTGTTTCACCCCTAGAAATATATCTCGCTAAATAGAACTAAACTCAAATCATCAGAAAGGAGCTTGTGATAAAAATTTTCGCTCTCCCAATAAACAGAATACAGATATTCAGTAATGAAAAATACTCTGTGATTCGACCGAGCAATGCTGTCTTTGGTATGCTACTCCGTGCCAACTCAGCCACACTAAAAATTGTAGAAGATACCTTGATGGGAAAAACATCTACGCAACAGGCCAGGTTCTTTGTCGGTTATCATATACTTACCAGAATTACAGTAAGAGGAGTTTAAAACCATGGGATCATTAATATTCGTAGGCTGTCAGAGATAAGGAAATTGGTTAGCCGCTGTGCCGTTCGTCTTCGCCGTTGTGGAGTATTAGATTTATGTCACGATTTTACCTTCAGTGTATAATACGAAAGTTAATTATACTCTTCTACTGTTTCCGCTACGTCATGAGGTGCCAGCGAAGCATGTTTACCAAGCGTGCTAATCTGGTTAAAGAAAGAAATCTTCTATTAGGTTTTTGAAAAATGCCTCAGCGTTACACAGTTTAAACAGCCAAACAAGACACTTTCATTCATTTATACGTGTCTGTTTTCAAGACTCCACTAGGATGGGCAAGTTAAGGAATGAAGGACACGCCAATAAATGAATTAACACCGCTAAGCAGCTATCCTAAACCACTTATTACTGACAGACTGTAAACTGTCATTTAACGTAGTTTGCCTGTTTATGTTGATGAAGAACATTTGCGTAATGGTTTTCAAACACGAATTTATTCACTGAGCAACAAATACAGAAATACACTTCCTTAAATATATCTATTGCTTATTCTTTGTAATGCTTTACTGAAAATAATTTATATGTTCAGATGCTAGTTACAAGCCGGTTGCGTCATGCCTTGCAAGAGAATGGAGACGGATAATATTTTATGGAGTTCCTTTGGTCTTTGTCTCTATCTCACACCGTTCGAAATCTCATGTTGACGTTATACTTTTTAGTTTTCTTTAAGTCACATACAAATATCTCAGACGCTACATAAACTCACCATATTTTTAGAAAAACTAAAATCAACTTTTTCTATTATATGCACACTACAGATATATGTAACAGGTGGTCGCTATTTACTGGTCTACATATACGTGTACATGGATAATCTGCAAATCACACTTAAATGCCTGGCAGACGGTTCATCGAACGACGTTCTCTATTATTCCAATATCGTTTAGCGCGTGGAAAAACGGACACCTATATATCTCCGCGCCAGCTCTGATTTTGCTTATTTGATTGTGGTGATCGTTTCTCTCTATGTAGGTTGGAGTCAACAAAATATTTTCGCATTCGGAGGAGAAAGTTGGTGACCGAAATTTTGTGAGAAGATTCCGCCGCAACGGAAAACGCCGTTGTTTTAAATATGTCCACTCCAAATCCTGTATTATTTCAGTGACACCCTCTCAACTATTTCGTGATAATGCAAAAGGATCCCACACTGTGCACCAATTTTCTGAAAGCGGACGCAAAAGCATAGTGTAGCCGTTCTATTTAGTAGATGTGTTACATTTTCTAAGTGTCCTGACAATAAAACGCAATCTTTGGTTAGCCTCCCTACAATATTATCTATGTGTTCCTTCTAATTTAAGTTTTTCGTAATTGTAAATCTTAGGGATTTCGTTGAATTTACGGCCTTTAGATTTGACTGATTTATCGTGTAACCGATCTTTAATGGATTTCTTGTAGTACTCATGAGGATGACGTCACACTTATCGTTATTTAGAGTCAGTTGCCAATTTTCGCACCATACAGATATAAATCGTTTTACAATTTGTTTTGATTTTCTGATGACTTCACCAGAAGACAAACGACAGTGTCATCTGCTGACAACCTAAGACTGCTGCTTAGATTGTCTCCTAAATCGTTTATATAGAAAAAGAAGAGCAAAGTTCCTATAGCACTACCTTGGGGAACGCCAGAAATCACTTCTGTTTTAATCGACGACTTTCGGTCGATTACTACGAACTGGGACTTTTCTGACAAGGAATCACGAATCTGGTCACATAGCTGAGACGATATTCCATAAGCACGCAATTTCACTACAAGCCGGTTGTGTGGTAGTGTCAAAAGCCTTCTGGAAATCTAGAAATACGGAATCAATTTGAAATATCTTGTCGATAGCACTCAACACTTCGTGTGAGTAAAGAGCTAGTTGTGTTTTACAGGAACTATGTTGTCAAAAACCGTGTTTACTGTGTGTCTATAGACCGTTTTCTTCGACGTAATTCATAATTTTGGAACACAATATATGTTCCAAAATCCTATTGCATATCGATGTTAATGATATCGGCCAGTAATGTGGTGGATTGCACCTTCTACCTTTCTTGAATATTGGTGTGACCTGCGCAACTCTCCAGTTTTGGATAGAGATCTTTTGTTGAACGATCGGTTGTATATGATTGTTAAGTGAGGAGCCATTGTAACAGCATACTCTGAAAGTAACATAACTTGTATACAGTCTGGACCGGAAAACCTGCGTTTGTTAAGTGATTTAAGTTGCTTCACTACTCTGAGGATATCTACTTCTATGTCACTCATGTTAACAGCTGTTCTTGCTTCGAATCTGTAATATTTACTTGGTCTTCTTTGGTGAAGGAATTTCGGAAGGCTGTAGTTAGTAACTCTGCATTGGCAGCACTGTCTTCGGTAGTATCTCAATTGCTAACGCGTAGAGAAGACTTCATGAGTCTTGCCGCTAGCATACTTCACATACGACAAGAATTTCTCTGAATTTTCTGTCAGGTTTCGAGAGAAAGTTTCGTTGTGGCGACTATTATAAGCACCTGGCATTGAAGTCCTCGCTAAATTTCGAGCTTCTGTAAAAGATCACCAATGATAGAGATTTTGCGTCCGTCTAAATTTGACATGTTTTTTCCCGTTATATCTACAATAGTGTTCTGAGCTTTTTCTGTACCAAGGAGGAGCAGCTTCGTCGTTTCTTAATTTATTTGGTATAAATCTCCCAATTGCCACCGATAATATTTCTTTGAATTCCAGCAACATTTGTTCTACATTTACATTGTTAATTTGGAAGGCATGAAGATGGTTTCTCCGGAAGGTGTCAAGTAAATTTTTATCTTATTTTTTGAATAGCTTTATTTTTCGTTTATTTTTTCAGGATTTGTAGATTGCAATATTCAGTCTCACTGCGACAACCCTTTGTTCCCTAATACCTGTTTCCCTTTTTTTGCTCGTTGTTAACTTAAGAGTCGCGTCACACAATTTCCCTTTTTTCTGCACCTCGCCCAACCACTCACCATCTTTTACGTACTTCTCTGTACAGCATCTTAGCATTCAGCTACACTGCTCGATATTAAATTGCATAGACATGAAAGTGGCAAGCGATATACGTCAAACTGGCAAACGTTACAAGCCTGGATATGCAAATGATAAACATTTCAGCCCAACAGCACCAAAAAAGAGACATTACGTACAGAACGAAAATTACCCCGTGGGTATCTCATTCAGAAATTTCGTTTGAATTTTGATCATGTTTGGGAAAAAAATGCTTCAAATGGCTCTGAGCACTATGGGACTTAACTGCTTAGGTCATTAGACCCCTAGAACTTAGAATTACTTAAACCTAACTAACCTAAAGACATCACACACATCCATACCCGGGGCAGGATTCGAACCTGCGACCGTAGCGGTCGCGCGGTTCCAGACTGAAGCGCCTAGAACCGCACGGCCACACAGGCCGGCTTCAGGGAAACTTTTATACATCCTAAGGTGAAACATCTACCAGTATGTACCAGAATTTTACTGTGGCACGACTGTTGCCATGGACTGTGCTTTACTGTTCCAGAATACACTGAAGTGACGAAACAGCCGGCCGCGGTGGTCTCGCGGTTCTAGGCGCTCAGTCCGGAACCGCGCGACTGCTACGGTCGCAGGTTCGAATCCTGCCTCGGGCATGGATGTGTGTGATGTCCTTAGGTTAGTTAGGTTTAAGTAGTTCTAAGTTCTAGGGGACTGATGACCACAGATGTTAAGTCCCATAGTGCTCAGAACCATTTGAACCATTTTTGACGAAACTCATGGGGTAGCAATGTGCACGTATACAAATGACGTTAGTCTCGTGTACACAAGGTATAATAGGCCAGCGCAGTGGTGGAGGTGTCATTCGTACTCAGGTGATTCTTGTGAAAAGGTTTCCGACGTGATTATGTTCGCACGACAGGATTTAACAGACTGTGACCGTTGTATGGTAATTACATGCGAGAGGAACATTCATTTTCGAAAATAGTTAAGGAACTGAATATTCCGAGATCCACAGTGTCAAAAGTGTGCCGAGAATACCAAATTACAGGCATTGCCTTTCACCTTCGATAACACAGTGGACAACGGCCATGACTTGACAACCGAGAGCAGTGGCGCTTGCGTACATTTGTCACTGCTAACGGACAATGAACACTGAGTGAAATAACCGCAGAAATCAATGTGGTGCGTACGACGAACGTTCGACAATATAAAACGGTGCAAGCTGTTCGGGATTCTGAAAAAAGTAGGGGTAAGCTATAGGGAGAGACGGGTCATATACAATATGTACAACAACCTAGAGGGAATAATAAGAGTAGACGATCAAGAACGAAGTGCTCGTATTAAGAAGGGTGTAAGACAAGGCTGTAGCCTTTCGCCCCTACTCTTCAATCTGTACATCGAGGAAGCAATGATAGAAATAAAAGAAAGGTTCAGGAGTGGAATTAAAATACAAGGTGAAGGGATATCAATGATACGATTCGCTGATGACATTGCTATCCTGAGTGAAAGTGAAGAAGAATTAAATGACCTGCTGAACTGAATGAACAGTACACAGTATGGTTTGAGAGTAAATCGGAGAAACACGAAGGTAATGAGAAGTAGTAGAAATGAGAACAGCGAGAAACTTAACATCAGGATTGATGGTCACGAAGTAAATGAAGTTAAGGAATTCTGCTACGTAGGCAGTAAAATAACCAATGACGGACGGAGCAAGGAGGACATCAAAAGCACACTCGCTATGGCAAAAAGGCATTTCTGGCCAAGAGAAGTCTATTAATATCAAATACCAGCCTTAATTTCAGGAAGAAATTTCTGAGGATGTACGTCTGGAGTACAGCATTGTATGTTAGTGAAACATGGACGGTGGTAAAACCGGAACAGAAGAGAATCGAAGTATTTGAGATGTGGTGCTATAGTCGAATGTTGAAAATTACGTGGACTGATAAGGTAAGGAATGAGGAGGTTCTACGCAGAATCGGAGAGGAAAGGAATATGTGGAAAACACTGATAAGGAGAAGGGACAGGATGATAGGACATCTGCTAAGACATGAGGGAATGACTTCCATGGTACTAGAGGGAGCTGTAGAGGGCAAAAACTGTAGAGGAAGACAGAGATTGGAATACGTCAAGCATATAATTGAGGACGTAAGTTGCAAGTGCTACTCTGAGATGGAGAGGTTAGCACAGGAAAGGAATTCGTAGCGGGCCGCATCAAACCAGTCAGTAGACTGATGATGACAAAAAAAAACAAACAAAAAAAAAAAACACGAACGTATCCGTTAGGCCAGTGCGGCGAAATCTGGTTGCTAACCGCACGACATCGCCTGGAGCGCCTGTCCTGAGGTCGTGACCATATCGGTTGGTCTGGAAAACTTTGGCTTGGGATAGGTCGCTATTCAAGTTGGTAAGAGCTCATGGCACCGATTGGACTGCGCAGACTTCACAAAGCCATGGACCCAAGATGTCAACAAGACTCTGCGCAAACAAGTGGTGGCTCCACAATGGTGTGGACTGTGTTTACATGGAATGGACTGAGTCCTGTGGTCCATCTGAACAGAGCACTGACGGGAAGTGGTTATGTTCTGCTACTTCAAGTCCACTAGCAGTCATTCATGAACTTCATGTTCCCGAATAAAGATCGAATTTTTAAGGATGACAATGTGCTTATGTCAGCAGGAAATTAATTTTTCGCGAACGGTTTGAAAAACATTCTAGACAATTCAAACAAACGGAAAAAAATGGTTCAAATGGCTCTGAGCACTTTGGGACATCTGTGGTCATCAGTCCCCTAGAACTTAGAACTACTTAAACCTAACTAACCTAAGGACATCACACACATCCATGCCCGAGGCAGTATTCGAAACTGCGACCGTAGCGGTCACGCGGTTCCAGACTGAAGCGCCTAGAACCGCACGGCCACACCGGCCGGCTCAAGCGAACGGTTTTGCCACTTTGGTCATCCGATGAGTCTCATCCAACCTTTATGGGACATCATCTAGAGGTCAGTTAGTGCCCGAAATTCTGTACCGACAACACGCTCTCAGTTATAGATGGCCTTAAAGGTATCATAGCTCAATATTTCAGAAGGAGACTTCCAACGACTTGTTGAGTCCACGCCACGTTGAGCTGCAGCACTACAGAGGGAAAAATGAAGTCCGACACGATGTTAGGAGGTATCCCGTGACTTCTGACACCTTATTGTATTACTACGTATGTTGTTTGGGATACCACGACTGACATGCTGGACAGGTGTAATTTATTTCTTATTATGCAGCATTTCAGCAGACCAGGCGACTAGCGCTTGAGATGATAGACAAAATTCTCTCTGTCGTGCTGGATAGTATAGCCACGCCATGTACTATGAGCCACAAAATGGACTTGTTTGCAGCAAGATGAGCATCCATAAGGAAAGTGCGACAATGTGTAGAGCATCACGGTCTGTCATTAAGATGGCAATTGTTACAGCTTTTCATGAAGACAGCAGCCAGAGCCATGCCAATCAATCATCCTTACATGATATTTATTTGCGGTTGTGAATGTGGACAACCAGCAACTGTATAATGGAGCACCGGGTTCCCGGGTTCGATTCCCGGCGGGGTCAGGGATTTTCTCTGCCTCGTGATGGCTGGGTGTTGTGTGCTGTACTTAGGTTAGTTAGGTTTAAGTAGTTCTAAGTTCTAGGGGACTGATGAC
This sequence comes from Schistocerca nitens, assembly GCF_023898315.1. Taxonomy (NCBI): domain Eukaryota; kingdom Metazoa; phylum Arthropoda; class Insecta; order Orthoptera; family Acrididae; genus Schistocerca; species Schistocerca nitens. The sequence continues at coordinate 94,411,602 of NC_064615.1, read as the reverse complement.
CATAGATGTTAAGTCCCATAGTGCTCAGAGCCATTTGAACCTTTTTTTTTTGTATAATGGAGCGACGACAGTAAAAATTTGTGCCGGACCGGGACTCGAACCAATATTTCCCACCTATCGCAAGTAGTCCCTTTATCGATAGACGATCCGAATACGTTTCATGCCAGTTCCAAACTTCCATATGTCGTCAACCATGTGCCTACAACCTGCACTCGCCCATCCATTATGTGTATTCCCGTCCAGGGAAGGGATTTTAATTGAAAGTCGGTCGCTTGGTGTCACCTGATAAATACGACAGTGCAGCGACTGTGAGTCTCGATTTGGAGCAAATTTTCAGGCTTGGTTTTCCCTTATCCACCTGATGGTTGTGCTCACTTGCAACTACGAATACATCTCAAGTGTTTCATAGCAACTATAGTCGCCACTGTGCTTGTTTCTTTGAACATGCATGCATGTCTGAAGGAACATTACATCGTACTTCCGAGCGACACATACTCTTCAATATCGCACTGTCATCTTCTCAGACAAGTCCCACCACCACTATGGACCTACCTATGGGTGGAGGCCTCGAGGAGTACAAACACTGCCATATGAGCACGAGACCTGTTGTAATTGCGTTACCTGTCGGGCCAAAGCACGCTCATCTGTGTTTTAGATACCCAAGAATTAAGACAGAAGCTGTTACATGACTGATTTGTTCAGCCTAGTGGCTTTGGCCTATCATCGAGCACTCTGTTACGTTAACTTTTTTTTTAAAGAAAAAAGAACAGAATATGTATTTTGGCCTTGTTCATGTGGACTACCTTGATACGGAGGATGTTCGATTGTTACCCTGGCCAACACGTTCTCCACTACCTGTACCTCACCCATTAAAACATATGAAACTAGCATGCTGCTGCTGGCCAGGCTCAGCCGTTGATGAACTCAGGTTCATATCTATTATTTCAGCTGACCTCTCCATATCTATTATTTCAGCTGACCTCGATTCAATGCCCTGCTGGGTCACAGCCGTCATTGCTCCCTGACGCAGTAACCCTTTCTATTAGATATCGCATCCTGTATAACCCCCTTATGACCTTGAAATTTAACCATGTACTTTTCCTGGTATATTGTTCAGGCACAATAACAAATATTTCTAAGGTTACAATCTTTTATTGCGTCGCAGTTCTAATAACCAACTGCGCATATGGACACGCATCAGACTGTGGTACGTGGCTGTATACACTTTGGAAATTCATGGAAGATAATTATTAAGCTGTGACGGTGTTAGTTAGTTAATTTCTGCTGTTGATGTTTACATATTTGGTTCTACGGGTATTTCTTATCCAAAATATTGTAATATATTAAACTCACTTCTTTGTTTGCAGGGATCCAGATAAAGACATCCCACTGGACACATATCTCGCTGTATTAGACGGCTTTGTCCTGCACCTGGGCAGAAGTGGAAAAGTCCAGTACATTTCCCAAAATGTGTTGGAGTATCTTGGTTTCACTGCAGAAGAAATGGCTGGAAAGAGAATATTGGATTTCGTTCATCCTACCGACCGTACCGAGGTTGAAAATGCGATTGCACTAGGATTTATGGATAGCGAGTCTAACCCATCCACTTCCAATACTCGCTTAGAGCTTTTTCTTAGGATGAAACATAAATTTCAGAACCAACGTCTTGTTTCGAAAAATGATGGTTACATAGTAATTCACTGTGTTGGCTTTGTAGGAACTCATAAATCAATCCATGGAGCTGAGTTTAGCAGTAAATCTGGCCTCACCCCTTCTCTTTGGTTTGTAGGACGCCCTTTGAAACCGTCCTTCGTACTGAAATACCATCTGAATTTGGCTGCATTTGTCATACGTACTGGTTTGAACTTACAACCTAACTTTGCAGACAATGAACTGTTGCGCCTTCTGGGATACTCAGCATGGGAGTTTTCTTCTTGTACCCTGTATCAGCATGTTCATCCATGTGATGCCATAGACTTTCGTCGCTCTCATCAGACAGTCTTACAGAAAGGCCAGTCATTGTCTCACTACTATCGCATGCTCACCAAATATGGAGAGTCGGTATGGATTCAAAGCCATTTCAGTCTCAGCTGTAACGACTTCAGCCCAATGCCGAACTGCATTGTTAGCTTGAATTATGTTCTAGGTGGTGAGAGGAAAAGCGAGAGAGGGCCCATTATAAAGGGTAGCTCTAGTACTACATTAGGCAGGATGTTCAATAGTATGGTGACAAATCCGAGCCAGACGGTTGGATTACAAAATCTCAGGGAAACGGTCCCAGTCGACAGTTGTGAAATTTGTGAAGGTGATTGTTGCTACAATGTGCGAAGCACGGTGTCGTTCCCTTCTAGAAGAGAACCATTGAACTGTGATGCATGCGAGAGTTATACCATGCCAGATCCTCTTTCTAAAAGCAGCTCCTCAGACTTTCAGCTCAACAACGCTGCACATTTGCAGATGCGGAACATCATCGGTAAGCCAGTTGCGTCTACACACAGAACTACTAAAAGCATCCGTAGCAAGTGCTTTAGTCTGAATGAGGAGTTTATCAGGTACAACGAGAAGTCAAGCGCCGAATACGCTTCACCGTTACAAGAGCCTCGCGCTTACAGGGGAAGGCAACCACAGGCCACTGTTGACGGCTACAAAATGTATGAAGACCCAACTCGTTATCCTGAAACAGTTAGAAACCCCGTAGTGCCTGGAGTTACCTCAAGTGCTACGACATCACAGCTATCTTCGATCCCTCCGCCACCAGTGAATGATTTCAGCTCTTATTCTATGGCAAGCTCCACGTTTAAAAGACAAGGGAACGATCTCGTAGAAACAAGAGAAAAAAGGAATCATGGTACACATGATATCAACAGATGTGCTTATGCAATTCAGGAACGGTTGTTCCACAAATCACCAGAAACTATTTATAATTATATGTCACAACCACCTACGAATTCATTAAATGAAACAGCAAGAAGTGGCGGACTGATCGAGAGGTATGATACGAGATCATCAATAGCTTCGGTGCCTCCGAATAAAGATCTAATAATGGAAGATTCATACCATCCGCTTTCAGAATTTGGGGATACGACTGGATGGAGTTGTCCAACCTATTCAGATAAAAATCTTAGCCAGGCAAGTGGTAATAATGAGTTACACTCTGCTAGCAACACTCCGAATGTCGATACCAGTTTGGCTCGTATAGGGACAGAGGTGGAAGATGGTACAAAATACGGGCATTTCGGTCCCAGTGCCACATCAGAAAGTAATACTGGGCATTGGTCACAATTCACGGGATATCTGACTGGTTCATCTTCGGATAGCACCAGTGTTTCGCCGAGTTGTTTCCCCCAGCTAAATAGTGCTTGCATTAATAAAGACTGCATTTCAGGACGAACATTCGATCTTCCCTTAGTTGCTGACAATGATAAATGTGTCCCAAATGCTTCGGACAACGACAACTTCGAGCCAGATACGGCCGTTTTGGACGAGGTTATGAGGCAGCTTGACGACAGGTTGGGTGTCGCGTGGGAAATTGCTTTGCAGAAGTTTAGTGATCAACAAGGTGGAATGTAGGCATGTAATCCGAACCATTGCCAGGATTTATCAAACTTTCACAGAGATGTGAGATGGACAGCAGGCATATCATTTCTGTTTATGAGAGGCAATCGTTGCTACTCGTTGTTTCACAATCTAAACATATACAGAACTTTGGTTGATGTTGTAACAAGAGACTTGCAGATTTCTAGTTTTATACAGAACCCACAAATGAGCCTACTTTTCTGCATCATGCTTACAAATATATACACTTACAAACGACGCCATTATATTAAGAAGTTGTTGTGAGAGATCGTCAGACCTTTATGATGCAAATGTGATACCTGTTGGTTCTGCAGATAAACTGTTTACTTTACTGATTCAGATGTGTATTGTTCGATGCATCACTAGTAGAGATTCCGTAATTTTATATGATGAGCTGCAACACAAAAATTTATTTACTGTAAACGCTAGTGTATGAATTTTCGATATCGTCGATGAACTGATTCTGTTGCAGACGACCAGTGTTAGCTCTTTAAAGCTTAAAACTCCGTCCAATAATCTCTTTTATATTTAAGAAAATGAGAGAAAGACTGAGCCACAACCATTCATGAAGTGGTAGGCTTTTATGGAATACAAACAAATAAATAACATTTACTCTCTACATTCAGAGTCCATCAAATATTTATGAATATATTTTTGTAACATTCATCTTGAAAACTAAACTTTGATAATGTGTGACCATTTACGGAATAAAAATACATTTCAGTAATGTTTAAATGGCAGTTCAGATTATAGATATGTATTTCATACGTTCTGTTCGTTATTTTTTACTGTAGAGATAAAAGATAAATGTAATTTGGAATTTAAATAAAATGCTCTGGTAACAGTGATAGACCTCTTTTGATTCACCTACAGTAAATATTCCTTCTTAATAGCTGATAATCTAACGAAATGTATACTTTTAGTGGAATGTTTACAGTGTTAATATGCAATAAAGTGTCAGGGAACGTAAAGAAAAACATGCGCCATGAATTTCAGTTTGACGAGGAAAAATGCCACAATTAAATGAAATGTAAATGGTACCTTCGTAGACTGCGTAACAGACGCATAATTTGTAGGAAACAGTATTGATTCCTAGTTGAGGTGGTGTGAACACACAAAGATACTTGCATGCAGAATGTCATCAGCATATTAGGGCTATAGAATCCTGTCATCAGAATGTAACATCTAATCCTTTACTTATGTACTATTCAAATATACTATCAGTTGTTTGTTATCACATTCTTTCCAGAAGAGAAAAGAATAAAACATGGAAACAGTTTTCAAACTACAGGATAGGGCCACAATAGTAAAATCCAAAAATAGCAGTAAGCTCATAATAAAGATTCGTTAAAAACACTAGCGATTTTCACTACACATGTGAGTATATTTAACAATAAACTGTGCACATCAAAAATATCATTCATAAATACTGCTCAAACAGCCCCATCCATGAATGAGGAACAAGATGCTGACTGAACTTACATTCACCAAGGAAGAACAAACATAAGAATCAAAACAGCATTACATACAAAGAAGTAAATTTACCATAACTTGCACATATAGATTAAAGATAGAACCGAAACGAAAATATTTGATAAGGCAGTTAGCAATTAATTCTTAATCCACACATTCTATGTCGCATAGGATTATCTAGGTAACACAGAGTAAGGATTATGAAAAAAGCGAACCCAAAGAAATAGTACCTCTAAAATATCTTTCCCACAAAGCAACGCAATGTACAGTACGTGCTAACACGTTATTCTCTTCTGAGCCCAGCATCTCACCCACTATAGACGGATGCTATGGATGCTGACTCATTCTTTCAAGCAAACTGTGCACAATACGGAAACCAAATATAGTCGCTATGGTCCTAACATAAGCTGACAGTTACACTATGAAATGAATTGTATGTAGTGTGTGCAGTGACTAAGAGTGCGAAATGAATCGACAGTGTAGCACTAACATTTTACGGTTTTAAATAACATCTTTGCAAAACAGTGTTGAACACCGTCGATAAACCGAATGAGGTAGCATTTTACACACATCAAGAAATGTTTTGCATCACCTCGGTCCAGGGAGTTTCAGAACCTGTGCAGAAAATCGGAATAGAGATCAACATAAACATCATTTGCGCCCTTTTTATTGCTCATGAAAACCACACATTGCATCTTCTGCCACCATAGAGCGAGACCTTCAAAGGTGATGGTCCAGATTGCTGTACACACCGGTGCCTCTGATACCCAGTAGCACGGCCTCTTGCATTGATGCATGCCTGCATTCGTCGTGGTATACTATCCGCAAGTTCATTAAGGCAGATTGTCTCACTCGTCAACGGCGATTCGGCATAGATCCCTCAGAGTGGTTGGTGGGTCACGTCTTCCATAAACAGCCCTTTTCAATCTATCAAAGGTATGTTCGACAGGGTTCATGTCTTTAGAACATGCTGGCCCCTCTAATCGAGCGATGTCGTTATCCTGAAGGAAGTCATTCACAAGATTACTGCTATAAAAGGGGCTCAATATGAGGTCAGCATTGTCTTCCATGAAGACGAATGCCTTTCAAATATGCTGCCGATATCGTTGCACTATCTGCAGGACGATGGCATTCACGTATCATGCAGCCGTTACGGCGCCTTCCATGACCACCAGCGTCGTACATCGGTCCCACATAGAGCCACCCCAAAATAGCAGGGAACCTCCTTCTTACTCCACTCGCTAGACAGTGTGTCTCTGGTTTTCAGCCTCACCGGGTTGCCTCTCAACACGTCTTCGACGATTGACTGATTAAAGGCATATGCGACACTCATTGGTGAAGAGAACGAGATGCCAATCCTGAGCGGTCCATTCGGCATGTTGTTGGGCCCATCTGTACCGCGCTTTATGGTGTCATAGATGCAAAGATGGACCTCGCTATGGACGTCGAGAGTGAAGTTGCGTATCATGAAGCCTATTGCGCACAATTTGAGTCGTAACACGACGTTCTACAGCTCCAAGCATTATTCAACATAGTGGCGGTGTTGTCAGGTTTCCTCCGAGAAATAATCTGCTGAAGTAGCCCTTGGGCGGCCTGAGCGAAGCATGTCAGAGACAGTTCCTGTCTCTTTGTATCTCCTCCATGTCCGAACAACATTGCTTTGGCTCACTCAGAGACTCTTGGACTCTTCCCTTGCAGAGAGCCCTTTCTGGCACAAAGTAACAATGGGGACGCGATCGAACCGTGGTATTCACCGTCTAGGCATGTTTGAACTACAGACAACACGAGCCGTGTGCCTGCTTCCTGGTGGAATGACTGGAAAAGTTCGGCTGTCGGACCGCTTCCGTCGAATGGGCGCAGCTGATGCATAGTTGTTGCATCTTTGGGCGGGGTTTAGTGACATCTCTGAACAGTGAAAGTGTGTCTGTGATACAATATCCACAGTCAACGTCTACCTTCAGGAGTTCTGGAAACTGGGGTGACGCAAAAGTTTTTTTGGTGTATGTGTGAACTCACCTAGTCTTGTATTTGGGAGGGTGGAGGTTCCAGTCCTCATCCAGCTATTCTTCCCTTATTAATTCAGGCAAACGCTGGGATGGACAGGGGCGACTACCTGTCCTATCTTCGCCATACTTGTAAATATATAAATGCCTGGGTGTATAGATTAAGATATTTCTTTTGTTGTCCGACTGTCATGCCAAGACATGTCATCTACGGATGAATAAAACCACCACTGCCCTTACTACTACTATTACTGATAACTATCGTTGTGAAATAGTAATCTCCACGAAAAACAAATAAGAAAAATTTTCTCTCCGTCTGAGATAACTATGGCATTCTTCGACAGCATTAATTAGAATATGTAAAGGCACAGTAATTAATATAGTGAAAGCCTTTTACGAAGTCATAACCTTTGTTCCCGCAGGTCGTCCTGTCATTTAGCTACCCATGGTACAAACGTAATTTTCGGGTTCAAAATGTAATATCACCCACGCGAGTAGCTACGCACATTAACGCGCCGCTACCGGGACGGAGAGATGAGTAAGCCCCTGATCGAGTCCCTCCGGCGGATTAACGACTAGGGTTGGAGTGCTAGGCAGTCTGAATATGGGATTTGGGGCGGTCGCCCACATTCCACTGAGCGAATAATGGGCTGATACCCAAGTCCCGCCTCAGTTCCCAGAATCGTATACATTTGTAAAATTTTCGCCCATTTTCACACGAGTAACATATTCTGTCCCAAGACGTAACGGGATGGTGACAGGAAGGGCATACGACCACTCCTTAAACAAATCGATTAATAACCATGCCGACCTTTTGACGATACAGAACAAAGCCACAAGAAAAAGGAAAAGAACAGTTTAAAAATATAATACACATCGGTTTTCGTGGACATCAGAAACTGATGTTGGAAAATTCCTCTATACGATAAGCAGCAATAAACACCAATGAAAATAGAGACTAATGCATAGGTGGACTTAAGAACATGCTACCGGAATCATGACACCGAGATGTTTGAGAGACTCGGCGCTGAAGGCCCTAATGTCAAAAAGTTCAGCTAAAGGTATCCTAAGATCACTCAGCAGTTATATCTCTAATAGTTCCTCTGCACTTGTGCTAACATTTTATTGCTCGTATCTTAAACAGCTTGGAGGTAATATGTAGCTTACAAATGTAGAATTGTAGGAATAGCTCTAGTACTTTTAGCCGAAAGCAGGATCTATGACCACAAAAAAACTCAGTTTTCTATTTAGTTTACCTTAACTAGCATCAGAGACACCATTCTAAAATTGGGTAAACTGTTGTTCTCTTCATTCCATTGTGAATACATATAAGAGTCGTGTGCAAACTGGTCTAGGGGTAGCGTCGTAGATTAAGAATGAAAATGCCCTCGCTCCAGCGTTCGAAACCAGCAAGTGCTTAAGTTTTGATTAATAATCAATAAGAAGTCACTCTCATTGTGCCAACGGTCTTCTCACCGTACGAATACCAAACTTGGTAGCATTAATGACAAGGACACGAATCAAATCAATTGAAACACTTTTAATGTGCTGCTACAGTACATCATATCATTACATACCGGTATCATTACTGCAACAAAAGGGGCTCAATATGAGGCCCGCCAGTGTCCAGAAGTGTCTGAAAGCGCTGGACTGCATTCTGCACAGCAGAATGAAGCCTGTCCGTAGGTATGCTGGCTACCTCTCTTGATATGCTCCGCTTTAGATCAGCACATGTGCGAATTTTCCCATGCTAAACCCTGTCCTTTAGGTAGCCCCACAACCAGAAATCGCAGGGAGTGAGAGCAGTAATCGTGCCAGCTGATAACTCGATCGTTTCCAAATGCGTATCGAAAAGCAAGTGAACTTCTAGAGCCATGTGTTGTGGAGCCACTTCTTCCATGACAACTGTTGATTTCAATGAGTCTCTCTCCTGTAGGGCGAATATGAGATGCGGGAGAAGCACACCGCAGTAGCGCTGGCCAGTTACGTTGCACGTCTTTGGTACTTTAGTGCAAACCGGTTTAAAAAAGAAGGGACCAATGATGAATGTGGCCGTGAAGCCACACCATATGGTGACACGTTCACCATACAGAGGAACTTCGTGCCCAGAGACTCGAGGTGATGATGCCCACACTTCGCAGTTGGATGTGTTCAACTCATCCGTCAGAGAAAAATGAGCTTCGGCTGTCCATAGGATAGTCCGGGCGAGCCCTCACCAACCTCAATCCGTGCGAGAGAGTGGAGAGTGTATTCACCACATTGTTGTGCCTCCTGTGGTGCAAATTGCTATACTATGTGGATCTTGCACGGGTGCTATTTGAGAACGGTTCGAAGCACGTTCCGTACAGTGGACCACGCGATGTTCCACTGTCGTGACACACCACGCGCACTGCTTGATGATCGGGAATTGCGTGAATCGTTGTGTGCCATAGCAACAGCGATTTTATCAACCACCTGTGGTGTAACCGGTCGTTGGCCTCCACCCAGACCCACGCCCAGTTCTCCATTTGATTCCAACTTCTTCAATGCTCTGAACAACAGATAGAAAAGGAGGACGCTTCCGTAATACTTCCTGCCGGCGATATTCTCGAAGTGCAACTGCAGCGTTACTGCTGTTTTGATAATAGAGCTTCACCAGTAACGCTCGTTTTGTTCAAGCTCATGATGACACGTGAGCAAGTGAACTGTCGGATGTGTGAGACTATGAATCACGATGACTGATCACGGCACAAGGTGGCCATAGATGCAATTGGACCGTGGCGCTGTGACGCATGGAAATCATGGAAACCATACCCTGGACACTGATGCTACCAAGTTCGGTACTAGTACGGTAATTTGTTTCCGTGTTATAACGTGTTAAATTCATAAAGTTTAATTATAACCACCAGATATATGAAGATATTGAAAGGGTAATGCAGTACGTAAAGGAAGACGAAAATCTAATGGTCATGGAGGACAGGAATGCAGTTGTAGGGGAAGGAGTAGAAGAAAAGGTTACAGGAGAATATGGGCTTGGGACAAGAACGACAGAGGAGAAAGATTAATTGAGTTCTGTACTAAATTTGAGCTAGTAATAGCGAATAATCTGTTCAGGAATCGCAAGAGGAGGAGGTATACTTGGAAAACGCGGTCTTATATGGGAAGATTTCATTTATGTTACGTCATGGTCAGACAGAGATTCCGAAATCAGATACTTGACTGTAATGAACACCCAGGAGAAGATATAAATTCAGATAGCAATCTAGTTGTGATGAAGAGCAGGCTGAAGTTTAGGACGTAAGTCAGGAAGAAACAGTAAGCGAAGAAGTGGGTACGGACGCACTAAGGAATGACGAGATACGCTTGAAATTATCTAAGGCTACAGATACAGCAATAAGGAATAGCTCAGTAGGCAGTGCAGTTGAAGAGGAATGAATATTGCTAAAAAGGGCAATCACAGAAATTGGAAAGAAAAACACAGGTACAAAGAAGGTAACAACAAAGAATCCATGGATAACAGAAAAAATACCTCAGTTGATTGAGGAAAGACGAAGTTCAAAAATGGTCAGGGTAATTCAAGAATATAGAAATACAAGTCGCTGACGAATTAAATAGGTAGGAAGTGAAGGGAAACTAAGACGAAATAGCTGCATGAGAATGTTTATGATTGTCGGAAGGACTTTCCCAGCGTACACGCAAATCAAAATAACCTTCGGTGAAATTAGTAGCAAAGAAGCTAGCCTCAAGAATGTAATGGGAATTCCATTGTTAATTCCAGAAAAGGGAGCGGACAGGTATAAAGAGTACACTGTAGGCCTCTAAGAGGGGAATGATTTGTCTTTTGTGATACAGGAAGAAATAGGAATCCATTTAGGAGTGATAGGGAATGCAGTATTATAATCAGAATTTAAGAGAGCTTTCGAGGACTTAAAATCAAATAAGGCAGGAGGGATAGATAACTGTCCATCAGAATTTCTAAAATTATTGATGGAAGTGACAACAAAATTACTCTTCACCTTAGTGTATAGAATGTATGAGTCTGGCGACATGCCACCTGACTGTCGATAAAATATCATCCACACAATTTCGAAGACTGCAAGAGCTGACAAGTGCGAGACTGATAGCACAAGCGGCTTAACAGCTCATGCATCCAATTTGCTTACAAGAATGGTATATAGAAGAATGGAAAAGAAAATGTAGGACGTGTTAAATGAAAATCAGTTAGGCTTTAGAAAAAGTAAAGATACCAGAGAAGTGATAATAGATACAAGACTAAAGAGAGATCAGGACAGTTTAATACGATGCAAGATATTCTGAGAAAAGTGGTGGCGACCTACGGAGAGAGAGGGGTATATACAAAATGTACAAGATCCAGGAGAGAATAATAAGAATGGACGACCAAGAAAGAAGTACTCGGATTAAAAAGGAAATAGGACAGCGATGTAGTCTTCCGTACCTCCCGATTAATCTGTGCATCTAAGAAGCAACGGGGAAAATAAAAAAAGAAAGGTTCCAGAGTGGAATTAAAATTCAAGGTGAAAGGATATCAATGATACAATTCTCAGACGACATTGCTATCCTGAGTGAAAGCGAAGACGAATTACACGATCTGCTGAATGGAATGAACAACCTAATGAGTGTAGGTTACAGACTAACAGTAAATCGAAGAAAGACAAAAGTATTCAGATGTAGCAGAAATGCGAACTGTGTGAAACTTACCATCAGGACTGAAGTAGATGAAGTTAAGAAAGTAGATGAAGTTAAGAAATTATACCACCTAGGCAGCAAAATAAGCAGCCACTTATGGAGCAAGGAGGAATCAAAAGCTGACTACCACTGGGAAAAAGGTCTTTCCTGGCCAAGTGTGAAACATAGGCCTTAATTTGACGAAGAAATTTCTGAGAAGCACAGCATCGTATGGTAGTGAAACACGGACTGTGGGAAAACAGGAACAGAAGAGAAACGAAACATTTGATACGTGGCGCTACACGAATGTTGAATATTGGGTAGACAGATAAGGTAAGGAATGATGGGGTTCTGTGAAGAATCGGAGACGGAAAGAACAGGTTGTAAAATACTGACAAGAGGTAGGGACCGGAGAGTAAGACGTCTGTTAAGACATCAAAGAATGCCCTCGATGGTACTAGACGCAGGTGTAAAGGGCTAAAACTGCAGAGGAAGGCAGATTTTGGAATACACCCAGCAAATAATTGAGGACGTTTGTTGCAAGTGCTACTCCGAGATGAAGTGGTTGGCACAGGAGAAGAATTCGTGGCACGCAGTATCAAACCAGTCAGAAGACTGCTGACTCATAAAAAAAAGAAGAAAGGCAAATTTATGGGTACGTCTTACCACTCACCCATTGTCTTCTATTCTCGTTATTCGGTTTTGATAAATTATTTCGAGACTTGTAATCTTGTAACTGTTGCACACACTGCGCTAGAAATATACATTCTGATTCTGAACATCTTCTCCTGATATTCAGAAAAAAATACAGACATACGTGTTTCTATATAGGTACACAAAAATGGTGTAGCTTTCAGGTCCCCATTTGAAAATTATTCTTATTTATGTTGTACAAAGCTTCGGCAACTTTGAAAGACAGTGCTTAGCAAGACCTGATACACAAAACGAAACGAAACACCACGAAGGAGTTAAGCAGAAATGGTCACAAATTCATATTCACAGAGATGTCGACAGAAAATGGCGCACGATGAATGAATCTGTGCCGATGCAGTGCAGTTTTACCAAGTTGGTGGCAAGGATAGTGAACAGGTGATACATCGATACAGGCATACAGTCTTTGCGAATTTCATTCCTAGTACTCAACTAGACAGTAACCGTACCTCGAAGACCGGCCCGTGAACAATATACGCAGACGTCAACATTTGACAGAAGACGCTTAAATGGGCTCAAACAAGTCAGTTGGAGTAATCGGGATAGTTGCTCGATAATTAGATGGAAGCGGTGACACGGTTAGATAATGTTATCAGGAGTTGATGAACCACAGCCGAACACAACGTCAAGAAGGAAGCAGTCGACAGAATGTGAGCACCAACAATCGCCAGAGAGGCACTCATTGCGCTGGGTTCATCATTATCGCCGATCCGACATGTTACTGGCGCTTTAAGACCATCAATACATCAATAGGTGGCTCACAGAAAAGGGGCAAGGACTCACAGTGCCCCATGCCCCGACTACCGTTGACCTTGAAACGCGCACGTTTCATATGTATTCATTACCAGCGATGGCGAGGCATTACAGAATCTCTGACCAGAGAGTTATTTATCGTTGCTAGTCGGCGTTTGACCGCGCGAGAGTTGAGTTGCGGGTTGCACTCTGTCTGCAGTAGTAATCAGTCGGCAGTTGTGTGTAGCGAGTCGGCATGCGTCCGCGGTGTGCTCTGCCCACGAGTCTGGTCAGGAATGTAGTGGACGATATGTATATTATTGTAGAAGGTAATGAAGCAGCATTGCGCTCAGCTAATAACGTATGTTAATTGTAATTAATTTGTTCAAAATGATTCCCCAATAATAACCTTTTATAAAGTAACTCATTTAAAGAAAAAGATTCATTTCAAGCTAAATAATATTTGCTATGCATTCCTCCAAAAATCAAAATTAAATATGGGCCAGCATTGCACGGAGCTGTGCCGAAAAATAAGAGCAGATATACATGCAGTTTTACTGAGGTAAGAATTTATCAGGTTTAATTATTTCACAGGGCCGTAGGTCAGCGCTGCTGTCCTTATAAAATTTGTCAGGTTTAATTATTGCTGTTGAGTTGTTACATTCAGTTCATGGTTCATTATTTAATTAATATTGTTGTGGGTTTAATGAGCAATGATCTTAACGTTAATTTTGTGGGCAGTTTACATTTGGGCCATTATTATTCTTTAATTTTGCAAGGAGGTTACGCTTGGCTCATTTTTATTATTCACTTTTGTGGGAAGACTACATTTGGCACACATTTTTATAATCATTGACTTCAAAATTTTTCACGGGGAGGTTACACTGTACACCAACGAGCCCGTTTGCAGTAGTGTCTGGTACGTTCGGCATGGAATCTTATTGACTTCCATAGAACTGTCTTCCCTAATGAGTCCCATTTAGAATTGAACCCAGATGACCTGTGAAGACGTGTATTGAGACGCTCTCGGCAACGTTGGGATACCAGCCTGACTCTCACTCGCCATACGCCCATTCTCCCGGGAATGACGCTCTGAGGTGCCATGTCACTTCATATTAGCACCCCTTGGGTTGTCGTCTGCGGCTCCATTATATGTAGAACAGCGGTGTGTCGACGATGTTATACGCCCCGTATTGTTGCCCTTTGTGACAAGCCATCCTTGGCTTACATTTCAGCAAACTAATACCTTCTCCATCAAGTACACGGCCAGGATTTCTACGATTGTCTTCGTAATGGCCAAACTCTACTTTGGCAGGTGGGGTCGTCGGATCTCTCTCCAACTGAAAACGTTCGCAGCGTTATGGGCAGAGCCCTCCAGTCAGCTCGGGATGTTGATGATCTCACGAGGCATTTGGACACTATTTGGCTCGACATCCCTCGGGAGGCAACTAACAATTCTATCAATCAAGACCAAGTGCCAGAGATGGACTAACGCATTATTGGCCTTCTACAGATTCGTAACTTTTTCTCTTGAATAAATCGTCCAGTTTTTCTTAAACAAAAATCGAATTTTAGTGATCTGCAGAACGAAATATGTAGTGCACAAAAATCGTTTCTGACATTATCTGATTCGGAAAATATGTATAAGGTAATAACACAGTACAAACTTTCATAAAACCTGTCCAATGAAATGGAAAAATGTGCCCGTAAATCTTAAAACCATATGTAATGCATGAGTGAACGTTTGCGTGTTAACAATATTTTGCGTGAATGTGCTTCAGCCTGTTGTTTTTAGCGTCCATCTGTACAATTGGGCAGGTTTTTCGGTTGGGTACACATAAATTCAGAATGCAGAAAGTAGTTAATCAGCTGAAAGAAAGCTGCGTAATGATAGCAGTTCAGTGAATCAGTGCTACCACATGTCTCCTATCAGTGTACATCAACACAGGATCATGCATAGCCTTACCGTACGCACTTCCTGCAATCTAGGTATCATGCAAAGATATAGTACTTAATATTAATAACAATAATAACTAAGTAATAATAATCAGTGCTTACTCTGCATTTGAATATTGGTTGTAGATACTGAATAAGAATGGCAGACTTGAATATCTCTGCAGCACAATACGGCAGGTCGGTACTGTAAAACATTTAAATAAATTACTTATAGGAAAATACGAGTATTTTTCTGAAAAATCAGTTCGCTGCACTCGATTTCAATACCTACTTATCACATCGTGGTGATAGCTTAACCCAAACATCTCGCTACACAATCAAGGTACTGTCATGACAAACAGAATCGAGAAACATCTGTGTGAAGGAAACCTTGCACTTCACGAACAGATAACACTGAAGAATTTAAGACTGTGTAGAATGAAATGAAATTATAAATAATACAATGACCAACCATAAGGAATAAAATATTCGCAACCTCCCTGAACCTATTGCACTGCCTACAAGTATGGGGAAGGATAGCAGTGAGCAGATCAATACCAATAAATAAACGCATTTAGCCTCAGACAGTAAACTGTGTGTCACTCAAGAAAATAAACTGTACTGATCCTAATAGACATATTCCATGTAATAAAGACTGTTAAATAAGATGGCTACTAAAAATATAAAAGTGACTTCATAAGAACAGCATGCATCTCAAAAAATGGTTCTGAGCACTATGCGACATAACTTCTGAGATCATCAGTCGCCTAGACCTTAGAACTAATTAAACCTAACTAACGTAAGGAAATCACACACATGCATGCCCGATGCAGGATTCGAACCTGCGACCGTAGCGGTCGCCCGGTTCCAGACTGTAGCGCCTACAACCGCACGGCCACCCTCAAACATAGCCCCTGAACGAACACGCTTTAACACTGCACAGTAATGTACGACAAAGTAAATAAGCAAGTAATGTAATGGCTGACTTCCTTCGAACAAGGAAACCTCAAGGATTGCAAACTGCCTACGAATAGTATTGCTGTTGGCCAACTGTCTCGGTGAAGACTGTCTACTGATGCAGTGGCTTACCATAAAGTTTATGAAAGTATCTGAATCGATGTATAGAAAGCAGTTATTCCAAGATCTCAAATATAGTAATAAAATAAAAATTTCGGATCACGAAACACAGGTAAAATATGTTCTGAGGAAATGAAAGAGCTCATTAACAGACACTGGTCACACCTTTAAAAAAAAAAAAATAGAATTCAGCGAAGAAACGGCGTGATCTCAAAATAGTGGAGGTTTCACTACTGGGTTAATGTTCACTCAACTCAAACGTCTTGGGTCCGGTGGACAACGAGCTGTGGCCCTCGCCACTGCAGCCCCTGGATCCGTCAGTTCCTGCGTGCCGCCAGCCGTCCCGGCATGACCTCTCGCTGCCGGACCTCGCTGCTGCTCCGTCCCAACCGAACTCCCCGACACACTTCGACCCGGAAATCACTTGAAGTCCTTCCAAAGACAGTACGACGGTACTAGGTTTCGATAAACGTTGCTGCTGCCACTGGCGGACAGACAACGCTAGCAAATGTAGTGGCGCCAGTAAACACAAGAAGGAAACGAGACGCCACTATCCCCATTACAAGATGCCAACCTACCAACGGCACCAACGAGAGCCGCAACACGGCTCAGTGGCATATCAGCCTGGTATAACTGCTCTGTTATGAATAAGTCAGGCTGCTCCAAACCGAGTGACACAACGCAAGTAAATGCTCATTGATACCTTGGCAGCACTGGGGAGGGCTACAATCCTCCCCGCCCCACCCCCCTCCCTCCCTCCACCCCACTCCAGGCGCCTCTCCTTGAAGGCTGCAGACATATATTTGCAGCTTGGTGTTTATAGAAACAACTGCGCTATTGATATTGCACTGACCGACATAAGATGTGCATCACAAAGCTGCAAAGCTGTTTGGCGACAACAACTGGTCTAGTAGAATTCATGTAGCTGTTCCCGAACTGATTTTTCAGAAAAATACTCGTATTTTCCTATACGTAATTTATTTAAATGTTTTACAGTACCGACCTGCCGTATTGTGCTGCAGAGATATTCAAGTCTGCCATTCTTATTCAGTATGATGGGTATGTGTTTCGTGTTTGTATGCCTCACAGACATGTTGTGGAACAGAAGCAATGACCAAGGTGGATCCTCACTTGCATTCCGCAGTTCTGACCCCAGGGCGTTGTCACATGGAAGAGTGACGTCACGGAAGCATCCACTTCTGGCGTTGGGCTGAGCAGGTCGGTAACGACCAGCAGAGGGCTATTTCGGTTTCCTGATGCTCTGTTTCTGGCTTAAAGTTCAGATACAGTACACTGAGCTATAATTGTTCCCTCCTAAGAAAAATTCAATCCGTGAGTTTTAGTAACATTTTCTGTGATATGAGCACTGTTTTATTTGCAACTATTTATCCTTTGTGTTTCCAACTTCACCGACAGTGACAATGGCCCTTTCCGCTTCCTTTTCGAACTAATTGCCACTTGGCTCTCACAAAGAGGTTTCGTCCACAGTTGATTTTTTCCTTTGTCAGACTGTTTCTGCCTTATCACTGTGTAACGCAGCATATTATTACGAGTTGTCACCTTGCACTGTAAGCGTAGCTTATCGTGGAGCCGGGAGGCGAGCAGTTTTAGTTCTCACGCTGGTGCAGCTGGCGCTGGCTACTGTGCCGATCTACAGTAGCAGTGTACTTGGCTAACGTTGCGTTCAATACGTTACACATACTCTTTATGGATCTGAACAAGGGGTATCAAATGTTAATCGACCTTGTCCATTCTTAATATACCAAATTCTATGGGTATAACAAACATTCTGTTAAAATTTCAAATCAATAACTTCAGTACTTTCGGAGATATAGATCTTTACTTGAAACACATAATGATCGTGCTGGCGTTGTGAAACTAAGTTTGGGATTGTAGTGCATTCATCTATAATACGAACTGAACCTACAGGCAAGAGGGTAGGTTCATATAATTAAATAATCTGGAATTTTGTTTAGTTTCATTGCCCCAGATTTCTGACATACTTCAAAGAACTTGGGAAAATTAATATTTATTCGTGTTTTGTTTGTGTGAGTGTTTTGGACAGACTGAGGGAGTGAATGGAGGACGTCAAGTGAGGATGTGATATGGTCTTGCCGCAGATGGAACACCGGTTCCCGTCAAATCACCGAAGTTAAATACAGTCGGGCTGGGCTAGCACTTGGATGGGAGTTCATCCGGATTGTCGATCGCTGTTGGCAAGCGGTGACCACTCAGTCCTTGTGAGGTAAACTGTGGAGCTATTTCATTGAGAAGAAGTGGCTCCGGTCTCGTAAACTGACGTACGGCCGGGAGAGCAGTGTGCCGACCACCACCATATCCGCCTCTAGTGACGCCTGTGTGCTGAGGGTGACACGGCGGCAGGTTGGTACCGTTGGGCTTTCATGACCTGTTCGGGTGGGCTACATTTTATGTAAACGCATGCGAGAGAAAGTTGTAGTGAAATAGGGGAATTTGCGTCGCACGTGCAAGTGAGCTTCATTTCATAAAAGGCAGACGGTAAGGGCGTGGAGCATTAAATTGATTAGTAATTTATTTTGTGGGAAGGAATCGTATTTTGTTTTCAGTAAATTTTATTTATTTTCCGATTTACGAGGTGTCTAGTCTACATTATTTGTGGTAATCTGACTGGTTGACATTAGAAATACCGCGAATATAGAAGTGCTCGGGAATATTTGATTGGCCTCAACATACCAGCTAATAAGAAATCATAATTTTCCGCACATTTGACCAGGGTTTTGTGCCTCAGATGTATGAGTCGAGTTAATCGCTGGGGAGCCGTCTTCTGGTAAACACCAACGTTAAACCACGCTGAGCCAGTTTGTATGAAAATGGAAAAAAAAAATCGCGAATTTCATCGGTTCCCGTGTCGTTCGCGAAAAGCGACTATAATATTGAGTATTTTGTGAAAGTTTGAGCTTTGTGGGTTATTTATTTTAGGAGATATTCGCGTGTAAACATTTCATGCCGAACATAAACTCCGCGTGGTGTGTTTCGTGCAAATTATGAGACTTTATGAGGAACACTTCTTTACAAGAAGCCAAGTGAACGACTGAATGTTTTAACTCACAACTAGTCAATGGTCAATGATTGTTTAGGACTATGTTCTGGCTGCTTTTGGGTGTGAACTTGTAACAGAGAGAGTCGGTAAAACTGCATAATTGATGTCGGGATAGTAAGTGCGGACCTGATAGCCATTTTTCGTGATGTAGAGACAATAAACAAATTTTAGACATTTTTTGAAACTAGTCATGGAAGAATCCCGAACGCTCGATGGTTTAACTAACTCTCCGCTACTGCTCATGAACTGGAGTTATGTTGCCTTTGTGTTGCAGGTATTTACTCGAATTTTTGTCAACACTGATTTTGTCAGCTAAACCATTATCTGCCATCACAGAGTGAAGGGGCAGACAACCTGAAACCTATGCAGGTAGGTGGACTGATTGTTTAAAGGATACTGAGAGACCAAACACCCCGTCGCATTTGCTACATAGAGCGGCCAGGGAAACTGAAGTTCGGTGTCAAATGAACTTAAAAAGCAGCAGTGTAAAACCCGTTTGACAGAAAGACCGACGTATGTGTAGATAAACTTTGAAATGAAGCGATGAGGGAGGACTGATACCCAATGCAGATATTGTGAACTGTGTATAATAGTAGCGGAGGGTGAGGACTCAGCAGGCAGAGAGGTCAGCGAACTACAGGAACGCCGATCGAAGTTGCTTGGATCAGGGAGCCTTAGTACACTGGCAGCAGGAGCAGCTGGCAGCCTTGGACTGTGCTGTAGGTTCCCAGAAACTGGACCGGAGCTGACAGCCTTTGGCGGACGGACACGCAGTAGCATCTCGCCATGCTGACAACGTATAGAGAAACCTAAGTCATGTTTTGCTTTGTTTGGTGTGTGAGTGCGGAAAGAAACTAGTCAACATGGAGAAAAGTGATATCCCTGTAATAAGTGAAAGGATGAAGGCTGTAGATTTTGATGATTCAGTATTTGGAGATGATAGTATGAGAGGAAATTTTAGTTTTGACGTGTCTCACATTTATGACAGCGTTATCAAAATTCTGTACCTGATACTTGTGGGTCAATTAATGAGCACGGTGCAGTGGGCGCTGATGTTAAGTTACACCAGGTCTTGTGAGGGAAATAAAAAGGATGTCGGGTTATGAGTGGATGAGAAAAATGTAAGAACTCTTACTTAAGAAATAACTAGGGAACAGACACCTGGTCCGAATGTTAAATTAGTATCATTTACTGTAACTGGAGCTTAAATGGAGCCAGCATTGGACACTGGTGAGCAGAAAGTGAGCATTGCAACCATGTTCCAAAACATTGTGAAATAGATGGGTGTAATTAGCAGTTGTATTATGAATGGAGTGAGATTTGAAATAAATGGATTATTTAATTAAATGAACAGTAAAATAAGCAGGCCGGCCTGAGTGGCCGAGAGGTTCTACGCGCTACAGTCTGGAACCGCATGACCGCTACGGTCGCAGGGCCTCGTGCATGGTTGTGTGTGATGTCCGTACGTTAGTTAGGTTTAAGTAGTTCTACGTCCTAGGGGACTGATGACCTCAGAAGTTGAGTCCCATAGTGCTCAGAGCCATTTGAACCATAAAATAAGCGGAAGTGGGTACTGATATATGTAATATGATTACAAAGTAACTGAATTTGTGTCAGATGTGGGTAGTAAAATAAATGGATTAGTTTCTGAAATTTATCAGGAGTTTGTAAGACAGTAATGACAGTTTGATAATAAACTGAAAAATTTTTAAGAGAACATTCAGTGGGAAATGGATCAGAATTTCAGGCTTAAGCTATTCTCTAAGACCTGAGATATCATCGCTTAACGAAAAAGTGGAAGGACAAATTTATAGTGCGAAACGGGATTGTAAGAATGATATTCTAACAGTAAAAGGTGATCTAACTACCCATTTAATGGTAGTCGCTGAAGGTAGTAAACATCTAGGTGAACAGTTAAATATTGACTTGAGTGAAGTACAGAGTGAAGTAGATCATGATGAAGAATACTGCAATGAGGATCATAAAATCCTGGCTGATAAAGTTAAGAAGGAAAGTGACAAATGTAAACCGTTTGGAGGGTAAGTGTACAAGACTTACTAATTTAGAAACTAACATTTCAGGTATTAGTACAGCAGCAAATCGTAACCTACAAGAGCATGACACTAGGCTAACAATTGTAAAACAGAGAATTACTAACAGTATTGGTCATTTAATAGTAAAAGTGTCGCAGGATCATCTGAAGTTGCCTATGTTAACCACAGACAGTTTTTGAGATTTTATCCCAATAAGAGTGCGCATCCCTAAGAGTCACAGAGTGATTTCGTAGATGTGTTGCTTAGTTCGTGGAATGACAAAGAGGAAATCGGCTTTGTGGAATCTAATCTTATGGGGGAAGCTCATATTTGGAGAAATTCAGCTGTAGACTAGTATGACAGCATGGGAAGGTTTAAACAGGCTTTGTGTGATGAATACTCGGGAAAAAGAAAACAGATGTAAGTATTAAATAGCTTTTGGTCAGGTGAAAAATTTAACCGGACGAAAGACACTAGTAACACGTTTGTGCAGAAGTGGGTAACTACTTTACCTTACACGGCTACCAAGTAGAAACAGAACAAATTATAGTGGAGCAGAAAACAAGTTGTTTTCGTATTGGCGAAATAAAATAATTTTCGCAGACATTAAAAACTTCATTGGTTACTTGGAAAACGTAGTGTATCTTCTGAAACAAGAGTAAAATAATATTATAGATTATAGGACTCCGACTAGGCAAAATGAAGTGCAAGTAAACAGAATAATTGTGCACAGACCTAACTATCAGAAATGAAGATCCAGAGGACGAGGAAGTTTGACCACAAATAGAAATTACAACAGGAACAGGAGGGACAGTTATCAAAATGAACAGTCAGTTGAGAGAGCAGAACAGAATTTCAGATAGCCGAATGAACAGAATGCTATGGTTAATGGTAAAGTAGGCGACGAGGAAAAGTAACAGCAGTCTGTAACGGTGCTAGCGTTTACAAACTGCCAAAACATAGGCTAAATCCGCTAACAAATACAGTTTAAGGGGCTCCGGAACGCCCTATACTTGCAATGTTAAAATAACGCTTATAAATTACATATTTCCTCACAAAGTATTTGAGGTAGGAAGTTGAACTTTTTACAGATTATTTATTGAAATATGGGTTACAACTTAACACAGGGATTTTACAAAATTTTAGTTCAGTTATTAAAGATGATTTTTTTTTCAATTGTAATGAAAATTCACAACATTTTTTTGCAATTTTTTATTTATATATTCAAAAATATACAGTTTTTTGGAAAAAGGCTGTGTTAAATTATGCAGAAGGTACTGTGTAACATTTACTGAAAGTTTGAAACAAATATGTTTGGAAGATCCTTAGAAAACATGTAATTAGTATGAGAAAATAAAAGTTTTGGGAATCGAGCGACAAAGATTGGATTAACTTTTTGGTGCATTCCAGGTCCATAGGATGGATTATCTTCATCCTCTGCAAACTCCTCCTCCAGCTTCTTCTTGTTCCTCCTCCTGTTTACTCTTGCTTGTATTTCTAGACTCTTTACAGCCGTGTCTGCAGCCCGAAGGCGTTCCTTGTCTAAAGCAAGCATCGCTCGTACCATGTTAGAACCTATCTTCATTCCCATATTTCAAAATACCTTGCACCTTACAATGTTGCCATCATTGAAAGTCGCAACAGCATCATACACACGAAAGTGAAGTGTTTCTATTCCAACAAATACAGTCTTGGGGATTCTCGACCATATAACACTATTTACACTTTCATTGGGGTTTTTGAGTTTTTCCGTGAATACACTTTTTCAACAGTTCAGGTGCTGCTAAGTCTCTGAAAATAGGTTTTATCACCTCCATTATTGCATGAGGCAGACTATGCTTATGAGTGTACACTTCACCAGTTAGCAATCCTTTGTTATATTTACACCAACTGTCTTCTTCTTTGGGACACAAGCTATGTTGGGGATTTTCATCGTCTTTATTGTTTACAGTAATAACACATACCTTTGGCTTTCCAACATTTCTCCTTTTCTTAAAAGCCTTCAGAGGATTTCTAATAACTTTACTTTTACTCATTATTATACTTCAACAAAACAGAGACTCAAGAAACAGAATTAATTACGAATATTTTCGAGATAACGACAGAGTAAATAAACATGAAACAATCGACAATCACACCGGCGATATATATTGAACCATCACAGGTTAGCCACAACACATACTTTATCTCACATCACTAAAATGTACCTGATGAACACGGACGTTAATAATAACACCATTTGACAGCAGTTTAACAGCGCCACAGTAGGTCACGCCCATGTAGAACACATTTCAAAAAAAATTTAAAAATAGTTGTAGTCTTCGGAATTGAATAAATTATATATCTATTAAAAGGTAATAGTCTGCAGATTCAGAAAACGCAAAAAAGTAAAAATTGAATTTTTCATGATTTTGAGCCTTTCCGGAGCCCCTTAAGCCAGCAGCTAACACAACAACACAGTAGTGGAACAGATACTACAAACGTACTGGAGGGAAGGGAGGAAGTGCGAATATTTTCTTTTCAGAGAATTTTGCGAAAGATTAGATAAAAGCCATGAAACCTTGGAAACAGGTTAGAAAAGAATAGGAGTTATCTGATGAGATTGTGGACAAGGATCTTAGTCTAACTGAGCACTGAAATACTACAGAGGATCCTATCGGGAAAGTGGAAGAATGTGCTGTATGTCGGGAAAGTGTAGCAGAGGAGGATGATATACTTGCAGATGAAGTTTCAGGTAGAATAGAGGAACAGAAGAGAATCGAAGCATTTGAGATGTGGTGCTAAAGACGAATGTTGAAAGTTAGGTGGACTGATAAGGTAAGGAATGAAGAAGCTCGACGCAGAATCGGAGAGGAGAGGAATATATGGAAAACGCTAACAAGGAGAAGGGACAGGATGACAGGACGTCTGTTAAGACATCAGGAAAGGATTTTCATGGTACTAGAGGGAGCTGTAGAGGGCAAAAATTTTAGGAGGAAGACAGAGATTGGAGTACATCCAGCAAATAAGTGAGGACATAGGTCGCAAGTGCTACTCTACCATGAAGAGGTCAATACAGGAATTTATGATGGGCCACACAAACCAATCCAAAGACTGATGAGTAAAGAAAAGAAAAAGAGGAAGTCCTGATCCCGTCTGACAGTGATGGAGCAGATGTCGCAGAATGCGTAAGTGTTGGAAGAATGCTCATCAGATACTGACGCAGCTACAGAAGTAGATGGAACTGGGGGATAGTTTGAAAATTCCGACAACGTAGAAGGAAGTGTCACAGAATCTGAGAGTTTTGGAGAAGGTGAGTTTTTGGAGAAATGTTTTGACTTGTCACTGATAGTCCGATTAATTAAAGCTGCCAAAATGAAAGAGGAAGAAGGCCCCGTAAATATGTGTGTTATTTTCGCAAAATGTATAGATTTCGACGGACGTGAGGAAATGCGAGATTTATTGAAAAAACCAGATCCTGAAACAGTTGAAGAATTAGCAGAACACCCGATAATAGATGTTGAAGTTTTTGGTCATGTTAAGTGTAATGATTCAGAGAGAGCTACTGTACCAGAACTTCCTGATAATTTTCGGGTTATGTGTGCAAATGTTGGTTGGGACATATTTTTTGCAAAAATGCACCGGGAAGGTCGATTTTCCGAATAACGTGGCTGTCATTACCGTAGATGGAAAGTGTTTAACAGTGCCACTTGGAGGAAGAAAGCGATATCCTCCTGGTCAGCAATGTGATATACCTACTAAACTCTGCAGGAAAAGAGAGGATATGATGGGGTACAATGAATATGGAGAAAAGAAGAATGTAGTTCCCGATGAAATGGAAAACATCAGGATCAAAACTGAAGAAAAAGTGGAGGAGTTATTGGATTTAACAGAAACCCAGAAAAATAAGATAAAACAGATTTTGTGAAAAACTATGACTTATTTTCAGACCTGCCAGAACAAGTCAGAGATTACGAATGTTACCTAACGGCCAAAGGTCATGTACACTATTAAAAAAATTGTTTGTTATTGCGGAGGTGCGTAAAGAAGCTGTAAGCGAAATGATTCATAAAATGCCTAAATCATACGTAATCGAAAAGGGCATTAGTTTATAAAATAATCCCTTAGTTTTAGTCCCAAAGAAAGACAGATCGATTAGGATCTTGTGGGCTGCAAGAGCTTTGAATAGAATAATATTGCCAGAGAGTAACAGGCTCGAAAATAGAGGAACTCTTACAGAACTTTAAAGGTTAGAAATTTTTCACTTCTAAGGGTGTATCTTTGGTTACTTGAATCTTTCGTTAGCAAAAGAATCACGGACGCACTCAGCTTTCCTATTTGAGGGACGATGTTACCAGTATTAAGCAGTTCCCTTTGGTTTGAATTTCATTGTTTGTGCTTACGTCAGGAAGATGTCATATGTATTAGGTGACTAGTTGTTGAAGTGAATAACTGTACATGTGGGGGATGTGTTAATTTCAACTCCCACTTGGGAAGAACATTGGATATTACTGGATAGAGTTTCGGAAGCCATAGAAGAGGGCGGAAGAAGTTGAAATTCAACAAGTCCGAGTTTATGAAGACAAAGAAAATTTTCGGGACATATTGTCAGTGAGGAAGTTATAAGGCCGGATCCTGACAAGACAAAAGTTGTCGGAGAGTTTACAGCACCTGCAAATAGAAAAGTCTTAAAGGGAATATTCGGACTATTTGTATTTTATCGAAAATTTTTAACGGCGCAATTATTCAATGCACTTCGTTTAAGGGTTTTATTACAAAACATTCCACCTCATAGATGGGCAGAGAAGTGTCAGAGGGTCTATGAAGAACTTAAGGCAGCTTTGGTAATTAGTCAAATTCTGAATCATCCCGATTTCTCCAAGCTTTTGTGCCTAGCATAATGTGCATATAAGTAGGGTCTGGAGGTGGAACTGTTTGAAACTGAAAACGTAGCATAGTAACAAGTCCACAAAACAGTACAGTTTGCTAACAGATCTTTGCAACAGGTTGGGAAAGCTATGGTACATCCGAATTAGGAGCTCTAAATTATATTTGCGAGACAGAAATTTCAACATTACCTATTAAGCCATTAAGAAATCATACAGAGTGACCACTATGCTTTGACATGTTTGCAAACGTGTAAGTTAAACTACCAAAAACTAACAAGGTGGGAATTTTATTTACAGCATTTTGATATAGAAATTAATTATAAGTTTTCCGAGAATGTGGCAGCTGATGCATTGTCAAGCAGTACAGAGGGAAACAACGAGAAAATAGAACCAAGACGGCATCCATAAGGGGTATATATTTTTAATGTAACAATCAATATTGAAGAGGAGGGACCACTGAAGAGAATCTGTAAATAAATTGGGAGAGGACAAAACCAAGACGATAAGCTGAAATGGTGAAATTTAAAATTTTTCTGGCAAATTAACGTTCGAAGAGAATTCGGGAATGCAGCCGGTCATCATAAGCTTCGCCCCATCATATTTCAACTGGTCACCTGCCAGTCATCTTCAGGTGAGCTATCGAACACTGATGAAGATTTTTTTTGCTTTATTATAATTTCATTCAACTGCCCCACATTGGGGAGGGGAGTGCTGGCAGTGGCACAAGTCTGCCGTTCTTCAGCTGAATGACATACAAATAATAACAGGAAACTTACACATAAAAAGGGTGGTAAAAGGGGGATATAAAACCACAGTACATGGAGACAACGGAAGTTAAAATGTACACTAACACAAGAATGTTCATTGGGGGACAGTTGAAAAAGTCTACACAAAGTTAAAATAACACAGTTGGCGATCTGTGAGGCACTTAAAATACATTGGAATCACACACACAACTTAGAAGTCGGCTACAGTATAAAACCAATAGAGCGAGAGGCACTTAGAAAACCACTATAAGCCTCAGAGCGCACACAAACAATAAAAACCGCTGGTACTGGTCTAATTAGGGACAGGAGGCCTGAGAGG
The DNA here is from genome assembly GCF_023898315.1 of Schistocerca nitens. Taxonomy (NCBI): domain Eukaryota; kingdom Metazoa; phylum Arthropoda; class Insecta; order Orthoptera; family Acrididae; genus Schistocerca; species Schistocerca nitens. Next base: position 94,384,364 of record NC_064615.1, on the reverse strand, counting down.
GGGGAAGAAGAGGAGAGAGCAAGGTGTAGTGGTGGGAGGCTGGAGGGGGTTTGGGGAAAGGCACACCTAGAGGCAGGAGAAAGGTGTGGCAGGACACGCAGAGGGGAGGAAAGTCAGGATGGAGCACAGAGACACAGAAGGGAATCACAGGGAAAGACAGTGTGGGAGAGAGGAAAACTGCTGAGGGGAAGGAAAGAGGAGGGGAGAGGAAGCCCTGAGGAGGAGTAACAGGAAGCTGCATTGGGAGAGGGACACAGCGACAAAGTTGTGCGAACGAGCTGGGGGAGGAGAGGAAGGGAGACACCAGGAGGTGGGGCGATCGAGTCATTGGATGATTTATAAGGTGTGAATGTGTTTGAGGAAAAGAGGGTGGCGGAAGGGGATGAGGTCATACAGGATGCACATGGGGGATATGGAAGGCAAGGTGGAGTGTATGGCATTCTAGGATTTGGAAGCCTTTGTAGTATCTGAGAGAGGCGGAAATCCAAGGGACACTGGCATAACAAAGGACAGAGCAGATCAAGAATTGTTGGTATGGAGGATGGTAGAAGGACACAGTCCCCATATCCAGCTGGACAGGAGTTTCAGGAGGCCGAGTATATTGTGGACTTTATGTTGGATTGTAAGGAGATTGGGACACCAGGTGAGGTGATGGTGTAGGATGAGGCCAAGATATTTCAGGGTATGAGTGAGGTGGATAGAACGACAATAAATGACGAGGTAAAAATCATGGAGCCGAAGGGAGCAGTTGGAATGATCTGTGATGATTGCCAGTTAACCATCTGTCACCAGGTGATGTACGGGTCAAGCTGAGTTTGAATAGTATGTTGGTACTATTGAAGTGTAGGATAAAGGGCCAGGAAGGAAGTACCATCTTCAAATTAGAGAAGGTGAACAGTTGGGGGAGGTTTGGGGATATTGGCAGTATACAGGAGATAGAGAAGAGGGGAATGACCTGTGATGATTGCCAGTTAACCATCTGTCACCAGGTGATGTACGGCTGAAGGTGAGTTTGAATAGTATGTTGGTACTATTGAAGTGTAGGATAAAGGGCCAGGAAGGAAGTACCATCTTCAAATTAGAGAAGGTGAACAGGTGGGGGAGGTTTGGGGATATTGGCAGTATACAGGAGATAGAGAAGAGGGGAAAGGATGGAGCCTTGGGGCATACTGGCGGTGGGATAGGAAGAAAGTATAGGAGTTGGTATTGTGGATAGTGAGATAGGAGGGACAATGGGAGAGGAAGGAACCAACGAAACGGACGAAACTGATGGAGAGAGCATAGGTCTGGAGCTTGAGGAGGACCACGGGATGCCTGACATGGTCGTAGGTGTTGTGAAGGTCGAGGCAAACAAAGATAGTGCAGCGATGGGAGTTCAGCTGGAGGGACAGGAGATTGGTAAGGTGAAGGAGCTGGTTATCAGCTGAGAAGGAGGTGTGGAAGCCACACTGGATGAGGGGAAGAAGGTGGTGTTGGTTAAGGTGGTGATGAATATGGCAGGAGAGGATAGACTCAAGGAACTTACTGAACACAGAGGTAGGCAGATGGGACGATAGAAAGAGGTATCAGAGGGGGTTTAGGGAACAGCAGGACACAGGAAGTCTTCCACAGGTCAGTGTAAAACCTGGTGGAGAGGAGGATGTTGTACATTGTAGCAAGAGCACCCAGGAAGGAGGGGGGGGAGGAGATTCCTTGAGGTGTCAGTAGGTGACACTGTTGTGACAAGGAGCAGTGTTGCGTTGGGATAAAAGGACCAGTTTGATGTCATGTGTGGTAATGGGAATGTTTATTTCTGAAGGGTGTAACTGATTCAGGTATCGGAAACTAGGGGCGAGTGGTGGGGCTGATGTATCAGTGCGTTCAAGGATGGTGGGGAAGAGGAAGTAATCAAAAAGGCGATCGTCACGAATGGAGAAGAGAACCTCAAAGAAGTGGGAAGCAAATGGTTAGCCTTACTGAAGTTGACGGGGAAGGGACAATTGTCGTGGAGAAGCAGGTAATGCGGGATGGGATGGTTACCAGTAAGGTGGTGGAAAGCAGAGCAGTACATGCAAGAGTTAAAAGTGAGGGTGGAATTGAGGCAAGTACACTCTGGCGCCAGTCCCAGAGTTTCGTAGCTGTGAGGAGGTTGCGGATGTGTTGCTGTAATTGCCAGTGGTGTAGGAGTGTATCATGGTCATGGGTGCAGAGGAAGGAGTGGTAGAGCCTGCAGGATTCACGAGAAGTATGACAGCCTATGGAGGAAGCGTAGGGCAGTGAGAGTGGATGAGTTTGGTAGGAACTTGGTGCTACACAGCATCAATGATGGTCTTCTGGAGGAAGGAAGAGGCATAGATGGCATCAGCAGAATGGTGAAAGGTAAGGGATGGCTTTCGACCTGTGAGGCCATGGATTCCCGGTAGGCGTCCCAGTATTTGCAGCAGAAGTTGTGGAGAGACTTCAGATGGGCTGTAGGGTGGGAAGCAGGAGGGGACCATGGGTGGGGGAGATGGTGAAAAGGACAGCGAGGTGGCTGCTACCAATAGGATTGAGGACGTCTGCAGCAATGTGACCAAGAATGTTGGGGGAAGCGAGGATGACATCAAGGTTGGAGTTGGAGGATGGGGGTGCTGTGAGAGAGGTACAAGATCATCATGGAGGGTAGACAGGAGCTGATGCCACTGCCAAATGATGTTAAGGTCGGCAGCAATCACGTAGATGGAGTAGGTAGGATCAACATGGGAAATGAAGTCATAGGGGAGAGGAGCTGTGGGACAGGTATAGATAGTGGCAAAGGTGATGGTGAGGGAGGGAGAAAAATGCTGAGCAGAAGGTGTTCGGCCAGGTCATTGAGTAGGGGTTGTATCTGCACAGGGAGATGCTTAAGGTGGCCAGTAGTGACCCCGACTCATGCAAGAGGATGGGGTTTTTTGGTGTCGTGAGAGAGATAGGGAGAGGTGCAAACAGCACGGTGAGGTTGGAGGAAGGTTTCATTAAGGATGAAGCAGTTGACCTGGTGCTGAGACAGGGGATGCATGAAGAGGTACTTGTTGGCATGGAGGGACCGAATGTTGAGGTAGAGGAGACAATAATAATGTCACATCAGGTGGTGGGACAGGGGAAAGCAGTGGGGTGGAGGTGAGAGGGGCTTAAATGGGGGTGTCTAGGTGGGTGAAGGTAAAGTGGGCCTGTTTGTTGGAGTAGGTGGTATAGGTATTCAAATGGAAGACGGAGCAGGTGGCAAGGGAGATTTGCTGGAGGGTTTGGGGGTATTGGATGGGGTGGATATTCGGCAGGATGATGGTCAGGAACCGGATGATGTCTTCAGCTGTAGGGGCAGGGCAGAGGGAATTGTTGGGGTGGATGGGCTGGTCGATGGAGCGAATGGGAACAGTGAGCTCAGGATTGATGGCAGAGGGCTTAGCTTTGCATTTGAGGAGTAGGTGGTGTGGGCTTCATTGCAGGTGTTGCAGAAAGGAGGAGATACGAGATTACGTCACTGCCCGCATCTCGTGGTCGTGCGGTAGCGTTCTCGCTTCCCACGCCCGGGTTCCCGGGTTCGATTCCCGGCGGGGTCGGGGATTTTCTCTGCCTCGTGATGGCTGGGTGTTGTGTGCTGTCCTTAGGTTAGTTAGGTTTAAGTAGTTCTAAGTTCTAGGGGACTTATGACCGCAGCAGTTGAGTCCCATAGTGCTCAGAGCCATTTGAACCATTACGTCACTGTTTTTGGAAGTGGGAGGATTTACAATTGGGGGGCGGGGGTTCTTGCAGTTTTGGGTCAGGTGGTCGCTATAGAGCAGACAGTGTTAGCAGTGGTAAGATAGAGGAGGGGAATGAGACGGTTCAGTGGGGTGATGTCAGTTGAAAATCAGATCTCTCTGAGTGTGGAGGTGATCTATGGAGGAGTCGTACTCGGTAAAGACGCGCATGAGAAAGGCAGGCTGGAGATGAAGATGTACACCTCTCCGCCTTATATAGTGAGCTGGTGGTATTGCCATGCATGCATCAGAGTCATGGTGACAGAAGGACCACACTGCCCGCAGTAGCACTCTTGCTGGTATAGCTGCTAGGATCAGCTGTTTTCGGCGTTGCTGCTGGCCGCATTCGTCAGAATATTATGACGTCTTCGTCTGGAGTAAATTTTGGAGATGACAGGATCCCAAGCATTATCCAGCTCATATCCACGGTGACGATTCATTAGACTTTCCGGGATGCGTATTTCAAAGAATTATTTTATATTGGAGTCACAAAAAAAATGTTGCTGTGGCCAAAATTAATGTTTTGGCGTAATTCATTGAATGTCTGTTGGAGATGCAATGTTCTGCAATGGCAGATGTGCTGGGTTGCACTAGGCTAGTGCAAACTACATGTTCTGTGCAACGTCCTTCCACGATGCATGTGGTTTGTCCTATATAAACCATACCACACTACCACAGTATTTTGCATATTCCCACTTTCCGCAATAGCAAGTTATCCTTCTTTGATCCCAGCAGTCAGAAATCTTAGATGGCGCGCGGAAATTCTTTTTCACTTGAAAATGACTAAGGATCCTTGCTATGTTGAAGGAAATATTTACAACGAAGGAAAGAAAAGCTAGAGACTTTGCTGGCGAGTTGTCCTCTTTATCCACTTCCTGGTTCTTGGTTTTAGCTGAGAATGTCCCATTAATTGGCCAGGTTGAGTATACATTGTCTCTGAGTACCGTCCTTAAATATGCAAGTTTGTAGGTAAACTATCTGCTCCCGACACTCGTATGGACCCTGTGTACGAGAGTTTTAACCGTACTCATCGTTTGTGATGGATGATGGCAACTTGAAGAGTGCAAGTACAAATCAATGTGACTTGAATTGCGATACACAGAATGTCCAAGAAAACCGTCACTCTTCCATCTAACCAAAACATCCAGGAATGTCAGACAGCTATCTTTTACTAGTTCCAGAGCAAATCGAGTAGTTTCATGAATGAAGTGACGATGAAGTAAAATCTCCATTACCTTATCTCCTACGTGGGGGCATACTATGAATGTATCATTCAAGTACCCCGAAAAAACAGTTGATTTAAGAACAGCTGCTTCAAGTGCTCTTTCCTCAAAATCCTCCATAAAAAGGTTAGCCACCAGGGGAGACAAGGGCTGCCATCGTGACGCCGTCAGACTGCTCGAAATACCTTGCAAGTGTGGTATGGCCTATATCGGACAAAACAACATGCACAGTGGAAGAACGCTGCACAGAAAAACGCTCTTTACTCTCCCTCTGCAACCCAGCAAGTCCGCAATTACGGAACATTGTATCTCCAATGGACGATGTGAGCAAAATCATTAATTTTCTGTACAGCAACATCTTTTTGTGACTCCATTGTAAAAGAATGCGTTGAAATACGCTTCGCGGAAAATATAATAAATCGTGACAGTGGTTACTAGCTGGATAATGCCTGGAATCCCGTCGTCTCTGAGGATGGATCCAGACGAAGACTCCAGAATACTCCGACGAATGCGCGCGAGCAGCAACGCCGAAGACAGCTGATCCTTGCAGTTCAACTAGAGAGGGCGCTACCGTCGGACGGTGTGGTCCTTCTGTCACCATGACAGAATGCGCAATACTGTCAGTGTTCTATATAATGCAGAGCAGAGAACGTTTTCGTCAGTCTTCGATGGCTGACTTGAAGATGACTGGTAGAGGTTCAGTAGAAATATCGTGGAGTGAAGTTTACGACGACCGGCTGCAATCCCTAAATCTCTTTGAAAGAGCTGGAATTGGCTAAAAGCAGATTAGGTCATTCAAAGTTTCCAAAATTAGTAGAATATTATAGACTACATCAAGTTGTACTACTTAGACGAAGATAAAAGTGCAGGGAGGCCAGGCGATTTTGCTTCCTACAGCAACATGTTGATTGTAATAGAATTTATGCACCGACAGTATGGTCATTATGGTGCCAGAAAATGCAACCAAAACTGAGCGAAAGTGTAAATTTCCAACAACATGTGGAGAAGACTTCAAAAGTGTTTAGTGTTCTGTGATGGGTGCCATCAGGTGTGAGCTAACAGCAGAATAGTACAGGGGCAGATGTATTCACTGCAGCCTCAGAATAGACTATATTTAATGGCAGTCGACCTGTTTGGCCCGTTGCCTGTTTTAAGGCAGTGTTGTGGCTATGTATTGTTACTAGTCGATGGATTGACTAAATATGTTAGATTTTACCCCATAAAAAAGGCAAATTCCCGAGTAATGGTTAGTAAACTGGAAAAGGACTATTTTGTGGCCATTGTTGAACCAAAGGTAATACTGTCAGATAATACTGTCTAAGAGGTTTGAAGAGAGTACGAAAAACTGAAATATTGAATATATAAAGATTTCTGCACATTTTACACAAGGTAAGATGTATGAACGAATAATGAAAGAACTGAATCGTTTTTACAGGATATGTTGCCAGAAGAAACACTCAGATTGGGCCATTTATCTTTGAACCTTTGAAGAAGTTAAAGCATGAAGCTACTGGATTCGCGCCTGTAGACTTGATGTGTGGTATTAGCCCTAATAATTTATTATTCGAGCTAGTGGAATTCTCTAAACTAAACAAGTGGCTATGGAGCAGAACAAGGAAATAGCAAGGGCAAACAGGAATAACACCTTCGAAAGAAAGAGAAGACACGATGCCAAGGCTCCTCCCACAAGTTTTATGACTGGATATTTAGTAGTCGTTAATACTAAGGAAAAGTCAAAAAAGTTGTTTGCAAAAGCCAAGAAATTCCCAGATGAACATGTGGGTCCTTTTACAGTAGTGGACAAGCCTCATGCGAATGCCTGTAGGCTAGAATATTGTAAGATACACAAACCGTTAGAACTATACACCATTATTGACCTAAAGAAGTATGTACAGAAAGATGATGGGTACAGTAGTAACTTACTGGCCTGACCAGATGCCCATTGTATGCGACATGATGTGTCTGCTGAACACGAGGTATCTCTAGTTGTTGGTTAATATTATTTCCTTTTCGTTTTCGTATTGTCAACCAACCCCTTCTTCATTCAGAACTTTGGTTATCGTCTGTTCTATCTTCAGTATCTTGTGTTTATAGTGTACATAGAGTGTTTTTTGAGACAAGAGTTATTGACAAACCATTTTCAACAAAAACTGTACTAAAATACTAAACCGTGGATAAAGAATGAGTGAGAAGAGTATGTGAAAGTTTTGTAGAATAAAGTAGGGAAAACGTGTGTTCAAAAGTGCTTCTACCTGTTTATGTGAAAGTTTCAGAATCGAGGCAGTACTGAGTGTCAATGTACAAAGTAGAGGGATTTCAGACATAAATGTAGGTAAACAGGTTGTATATTTCATGACAACGGCAAATTGAGGAAATAATTGTAAAGGTTTTCAGTAACTATTCATCCATTGTGTATCTATGTAAAGCTAATGAAACAGCAGGTATTTGCCTTAATATGTAAAGATTTTCTAAAGCTGAGAAATGTGTTTACTTGTATTTGAAACTAAAGCTGGAAACATTTATAATCAGAAGCAAAGAACTTGCACACTAAAGAGAGATGTAGTTCAGCAGTAACTTTCTTGTGTGAATTTAAGACTGAAGAGCGTTTTAATGTTTTGTGTTATGGAATTTGAGTTGAGTAAAGATGAATATAATTAGAGTACCATTTACTTTTGATTTGTAAAGGTTATTCCACTTTTTATAGAAAATATTGTTTTTGAAGAAGATTTTATACTGAATAATACTTTAGTGGAGTAATGTTACTACTAGCTATATAAAGTCAGTGAAATCCAGAAAACTGTCGTACGTATTTGGAAGAAATATGTATAACATTCCTCCTTCCAGGAAGCAAAGTAATGAAAGTGTGGCTTATGTGTAGTGTATTTTGCTGGTACGTCCATTATGTAAACCGATAAGGAGAATCACTTGTACTTGACAGATGAGTGGACGTTGATGTTTATAAATTATCCAGGTGTGGAATTGGTGAACCAGTAAATGTAAAAGAATTTCTCATACTGGTTCATCGGAAAGTAGGTGCCGAAAGTATATAATTTTTATAGACACACACCACAGGGAAAAAAATTGTCAAAGGTAGGAAATGGCTCCATGTCTCAGGCTACTGTCGAATAGGTATTTTAACGACACCGAGAGTAGCGCTTTTTGTGAGAAGTTTGTAAAGAAGTGTACTTAGTTAAAGGAGAGACGCCCTCCATAGTACCTCTACATAGTGTAAATTACGCAAAGTTCTAAAAGTTTTCTTATGAACGCACAGCATAGCGAATTTCGGGTATAGCTTACATTTGCAATGAAGGAGTTCCAGCAAGGTGCCTTTGAAATAAAGATGATTTCAGTGAAGTAATTTAGTAGGTTTTCCCATTACGAAAATGTCTTTTTACAATGAAAATGGGAAAGTAAAGTCTTAAGGTGAAGAGAGTTTAAAAAAAAATTCTGTTGTACTAGTTACTGTCAAATGGAATTTTATTTTGTTGAATGACAGCAAAAATTGAATTTTGTAGAAAACAATTTTTTGGTAATAATTTTTGTAAATAATTTCGGTGTATTGCTATCAAGTGCAAGTCATTCGATGTCGTGGAATGTGCGGTAAAGTGACCATTCTCAGTGAAATTGATTTTTCATGAAACCATCACTGTTTACAGAAGCTTGTGACAGACATGTCTCGAATTTACGTACTCTGAGGTATCACATAAATATTTATAGCTAAGGTAAAAGTATATTTAGTAAGATATATAAACGTTTTTCTGAATGCTTATATAGTGGCCACTTTTCCCTACCTAATAGGGTAGAGTTGCTAGCCCTTTGCTAACATTCCCGAATAGACTGGTTAGATTACACAATGGTAAGATTAAAGTTTTTATTTCATCAATGATTATTATTAGGAGAACAATAATGGAAACGAGAAATAAAAGTGTAGCAATCCATTGTTGGCACAAAAAGGTCAAAAAACGAGAAGTTTTAATTATTACTTATTTTGTAAATAGGGGAATCAAAGACAAACTAGAGTAACTATTTCATTCTAATTCATTCACAGTTTAACCACTCAGAAACAATATTAAGTCATGTACAAAATTCGCACTTGAAGTTGATATCGTCCTCGTCATATCCAGTGCACAGCTCATGAGCCAAGCGTGTACAGTTCGGACATCTTATCCATCCTTCATGTTCTTTAGATCTAGAAAATGCTTCCTTGCAGTAAAAGCAGTCAGTGGTATTTTCTTCTTTCATTTCTTCTACAAAAAGTTTCGTTTTAGCAGAAACTCTCTTAGCGTTTGATCCCACTTTTAGCTTCTTAGCTTTCTTTTGTGTTGCCTTACACTGTAGAATATTGTCTGTTTGTTTTTCTTCCAACTTCCTTTTTTCACTAAAAGCTGTTGATATTTTTTTCTTTTAATTTCAGCTGACACATTTTTATAAGGTCTTGAAGTGATTATTGCACTCTTTCCTTTTTTACTCCTTGTTTGTCTTCGATTTAATGTTGTTTGTAGGCAAAGGGTTTACAGCCTTTGGGCTTAAATGAAACCTACCTGTTGGATACTCAGAGCGATGGTCGCCAGTGGTCGGACGCTGAGGGGAACCTTGTCTTGGAGAAGGCTTATCACGTATAATCTGAAGGCAGCCTGCACTTAAAGACAGCTCGTAGTTGGTTCTGGAAATGAACCAGTAGACCTATTCGAAGATGACACAGCAGTTTGGCGTCCAAAGGGACCACCATTTGCAAAATACTGAGCAATTTCGCAGGAGAAAAACCAATATTTGAACAAGGCACAGTATTAGAGTCCCTGTCCAAAATAATATCAGTAACCTCAGCTGTAGTATAGTCTTCATCGATAAACAAGGTCTAGAGGAATAATTCCACTCTTTAAAAAGCCATTAATTGCCGTCGTTGGAATGGCTGCACGATGGAACGCTTCACTCAAAAGTGCACTTATTTGACATTTTGTAATAGTTCATCCTGGGTTACTGCGAAGAAATTTTCACGAGCATGTGTGTAGAAGTTTTTAAAAGAAGACATGAATGCTGCAGCCAAACATAGGATATTGAGGCTACAGTGTACGGTCATGGACACAACAGTTGTATGATTTTCTTTGACCTAAACCATGAAACATACGTTCTTAGTAAGCGTAGAGTGGACATCTGAGATTAGTAGAACCTGATCTCGAGCAGTTGGTTTTGCAAGTTTTAAAAAATTGTTCAGACCAATCCAAAAAGTGCCACTCTGCATCCACCTACTAGGGTGGCACGCAGTACTATTTTTATGATCAGCACTCTGTCTTCACTTAGGGAAGATTAAAAAAGGTGGGATGAAATTTACGTCTGCAGAAAACAAACGATCATCAGTTAAAGTAGCAAATACTTTGCGGTTTTAGGACTGAACGGTCAGAACATCGTTCAGAACATCACTGATGATTGGAGCGTTTTTTTTTTTTTCATTCTAACTGGTTTGATGTGTCCCGCCTGTGGTTCTATTTTTAACTCAGAGTAGAACTTGCAACCCAATTCCTCAATTATTTGCTGGATGTATCCCAATGTCTGACTTCTTACACAGTTTTTAACCTCTACAACTCCCTCTAGAACCAAGGAAGTAACCCTTGATGTCTTAACAGATATCCAATCATCGAATCCCTTCATTTTTTCAGTGTTATATATATATATATATATATATATATATATATATATATATATATATATATATATATATATCCCTTTGTGGTTTCTGTGGAGAACTTCCTCATTCCTCACCTTATCAAATCCACCAATTTTCACCATTCTTCTCTTACACCACATGTAAAACGCTTCAATTCCTTTCTGTTCCGATTTTCCCACGGTCCATGTCTCACTGCCATACAATGCCGTGCTCCAAACATACAGTCTCACAGATCTCTTCCAAAAATTGGAACCTATGTGTGACTCATGTAGAATTCTCTTGGCCAGAAATACCGTTTTTGCAAATAGTGCCGACCATGGTGGCCGAGCGGTTCTAGGCGCTACAGTCCGGAACCACGCGGCTGCTACAGTCGTTGGTTCGAATCCTGCCTCGAGCATGGACGTGTCTGATGGTTAGTTAGGTTTAAGTACTTCTAAGTCTAGGGGACTGATGACCTCAGATGTTAAGTCCCATAGTGCTTAGAGCCATTTGAACCTTTCTTTTTTTTTCCTTTTTTTTTTGCAAATAGTGGCCTCCTTTTTACGTCCTCCATGCTCCACCCATCATGGGTTATTTTACTGTCCGGGTAGATGAGTTCCGTAACTACTTTCTCGGTTTCCTCATTTCTGCTACTTCTCAGTACACTTATTATTCTTCGATTTACTCTCAGTAAGTATTCTGTGCTCACTAGACTTTCCATTCCATTTCACATGTCCTGTGATTCTTCCGCACTTTCACTGAGGATAACAATGTTGTCAGCGAATCTTAACAGCGATATCGTCTCACTTTCTGAGTGGTGTAAAACTGTTCCATTGTGATATGGACATTTTTCGAAGCTAACATTTCATCTTGGGACACAAGCAGCGCTAGATGTAAAGGAATATTCAGACAAGCCACGTTTTAAGCAGGTAGGATTTTCAAAGGCCCGTTGGTAGGTAAATTACTGTGTGAGTGGAATTTTGGTTGGTGGTTTTTGTGATGGTGATCGGTAATTGAAACGTTGATTTAGAAATATCACATTGGGTGTACTTGACTCAAGCTCTCTGCTGTATGCCTGAACTATCCTTGCTTGTAACTACTAAAAATGATAACGTCAGTGATTCCCATAGAATACAACCAATGCAGACGTACTCTTCGGAATAATTTTGATTTGCCTGTGATTATTCCTTTGAAACATTCTGTACAGATTTCTGGAAGTGGAATTAGTTGAACTCACGTGACATGGGAACATTGTATAGAGCAGATAGCGAATGGCCCATCTCAGAAGGGCAGTAATTCCGTGTGGAGCGCAGTGTGTGGGAGATTGTCTAATTCTATCCTTCATTTTACATATAATAGCTGACTTGGTAGTAAATATTTACCTAACACACACACACACACCTAGTGACAACTTTATTCCTGCTAAGCCTACTGAGGATAATAAGGTACTACCACATCACCCATATGTGCACTCTTTACAAAGTAATTACTATGTTACATCATGTATGTATGTATGTATAAAACCGGGGACCTAGAAAAGACGGAGAGGCTTCATCCCGCCATAGCCCTCAGTGGTTCACAATCCCACTAACTGAAGCGGAATAACGGGAACCAGACCGCATTCGCCGAGGTAGATGGAAAACCGTCTGAAAAACCATCCACAGGCTGGCCGCCACAACATACCTTGCCGGTGACCAGTACGCCTTCCCGCTCGGTAAGCAGCGCGTTAGACCGTACAGACAGCTGGGAGGGCATATCACATTAAGTAACATCAAGGTTTCCCTACCAATCAAAACGTTGAGATTGAATGACCATTAACTACATTTCAAGTAAAAATTTCGCACAAACAATCCTTACCTAGTATGTCAGCAAGATGTTCCCTTTATGCTTGCTTGAGATCTTCTTAATCCAGCACTTTCTAATACATAAATGTAACAACGTATGTGCACACATATTCTAGCAAAGAAAATCATAAATTAACAACCATACTCCGTCCTTATTTATCTTGCAAAGCTGCTGTAAGCTCATTTCTCTGTCTCATGGCCTGAGCGCATTGCACTATGTCGGAATAACTGTAGGAGTGTCCTGCTTTTCGTGCCTAATTTTACCGTTATTTCATTTTACCCCCTTTCTGAAGGTAGTGCCATAAATGGAGGCAGTACTTCTGGGCTTCCTTTAAAAGGTGGACGCAACTTACGTTAACTACAATGACACTAGTTGAAAGTTGTAATTTAACATTAACAGATGACATTATTTTTAACTTAATCTTTGACAATGTACAATGAATTTTTTAGCTTTCCAGTGGTATGTAGAGGTTGAATAAATGTCCCATTGCCATAAATTATTCTATGGTAAGAGTACTTCATTGTGCTGTTATGTGTACATTCCTGGGATTCTAAGCCTTTATTGTTCTCCTTTCTAAGTTCTCAATAATTATTTTTCAATCATTTTGGGAAATTCCTTACTGTTGATATGTATTTTCCTGGAGTGGTACTTTTTTTCGTAGTCATCAGTTTTCTGACTGGTTTGATGCTGCCTGCCACGAACTCCTCTCCTGTGCCAACTTCTTCATCTCATAGTAGCACTTGCGACTTACTCCTCAATTATTTGCTGGCTGTATTACAATCTCTGTCTACCTCTAGTGTTTGCCCACTACAGCTCCCTCTAGTAACATGGATCTCATTCACTCATGTCTTAAGAGATGTCCTGTCATTCTGTCTAATCTCCTTATCAGCGTTTTCCACATATTCCTTTCCTCTACAATTTTGTGGAGAACCTCTTCATTCGTTACTTTATCAGTACACCTAATTTTCAACATTCGTCTGTAGCACCACATCTCAAATGCTTAGATTCTCTTCTGTTCTGGTTTTCCCACAGACCATGTGTCACTAAAATACAATGCTGTACTCCAGACGTACTTCTCTTGGCCAGTAATGCCCTTTTTGCCATTGCGAGTCTGCTTTTGATGTCCTCCTAGGTAGCAGAATTCCATAAATTCATCTACTTCCTTACCAACAATCCTAATATTAAGTCCCTCGCTGTTCTCATTTCAGCTCCTCTTCATTACTTTCGCCTTTCTCAGATTTACTCTCAATCCAAAATGTGTACTCATTAGATTGTTCACTCCATTCAGCAGATCAGGTAATTCTTCTTCACTTCCGCTCAGTGTAGCAATGTCATCAACGAATCGTGTCGTTGATATCGTTTCACATTGAATATTAATTCCACTGCTCATCCTTTCTTTTATTTCCATAATTGCTTCTTCGATGTGTAGATGGAACAGCAGTGTCGAATGATTACATCCCAGTCTTACACCCTTTTTAATCGGAGTATTTCGTTCTTGGTCATCCAGAATTATTACTTCCTCTTAGCTCTTGTACATATTGTATGTTACCCGTTTCTCCCTATAGCCTACCCCTATTTTTCTCAGTATTTGGAACATATTGCACCATTTCACATTCTCCAACACTTTCTGAGAGTTGACAAATCCTATGGACGTGTCTTTATCTTTCTTTAGTCTTGCTTCCATTATCAACCGCAACGTCAGAATTGCCTGTCCAGTGCATTTAACTTCATTCTACCTATGTTTTTTTCCAACTCCTGTGTTTGCCCCTTGTAGAGATGTCCATTCCTCTTGAACTGAACTATCTACTGCGCTACTGCTTATTGCTGTATGTATAGCCTTAGAGAACTTCAAGCGTATCTCGTTATTTCTTAGTACTGCTGTATCCCAATTCTTTGTGTAAGATTCCTCCTGACTAGTGTCAACCTTCTCTTTATCACTGCTATGTTGTGTGCCATTCCATATCTGCTTCTGGGTATGCATTACAATCCAGTATCTGATTTCGGAATGTCTGTTTGACATTACTGAAGTCTTCCCGAATCACCTGGCCTTTTCCAAATATACCTCCCCCTCTTGTGATTCTTGAACAGAGTGTTCGCTATTACTAGCTCAAATTTATAACAGAACTCAATCAGTCTTTCTCTCGTTCCTACTAACAATCCCGTGTTCTTCTGTAACCTTTTCTTCTGCTCAATCCCCTACAACTGCGTTCCAGTCCCCCATGAGTATTAGATTTACACCTCCCTTTACATACTGTATTACCCTTTCAGTATCCTCATATATTTTCTCTATCTCTTCATCTTCAGCTTGTAACGTCGGCATGTATACCTGAACTATCGTTGTTGGTGTTGGTTTGCTGCCGATTCTGATAAGAACAGCCCTATCACTGAACATCTCACAGTAACACACTGTGTGTCCTACCCTCCTATTCATAATGAATCCGACACTCGTTGTACTAATTTCTGCTGCTGTTTGCTGTTGATATTACCCGACACTCATCCAACCAGAAATCCTTAACTTCTTTCCATTGTACTTCACTGACCCCTACTGTATCTAGATTGAGCCTTTGCATTTCCCTTTTCAAATTTTCTAGTTTCCCTACCACGTTCAAGCTTCTGACATTCCACTCCCCGACGCGTAGAACGTTATCATTTCGTTGATTATTCAATCTTTTTCCTCCTCCCGGAGATCCGAATGGGGGACTCTTCCGGAATCTTTTGCCAATGTAGAGATCATCATGATACTTGTTGATTACAGGCCACATGTCCTGTGGTTTTCATTACCTTCTGTATCCTCATGCCGTTGATCATTGCTGATTCTTCCGCCTTTAGGAGCAGTTTCCTACTCCTAAGATAAGAGAGTGCCCTTAACCTCTGTCCGCTGCTCCACCATCTTTGACAAGGCCGTAGGCGGAAGGAGTGTGGCTTCTTATGCCGGGAGGCTCTGGCCAGTGATGATTACTAATCAAAATTCAAGCAGTAGCGGGATTTGAACCAGGGTCCAAGGACGTTTTGATTACCGATAGTAATGAAAAATGGGTACACGTGGTCTAGGGGTAGCGTCTTTGATTCATAATCAAAACGTCTTCGGTCCCGGGTTCGATCCCCGCCACTGCCTAAACTTTGATAAATAATCAGCATTGGCGCCCGAAGACTTCCGGCATAAGAAGTCAGACTCATTCTGCCAACGGCCTTGTTAAAGAGGGCGGAGGAGCGGATAGAGGTTCAGGGCACCCTCTTGTCCTAGGGGTGGGAAATTGCCCCTAAAGGCGGAAGAATCAGCAATGATCAACGACATGAGGATGCAGAAGGCAATGGAAACCACTGCATTAAAGACACGTATCGTGTATCCACAGGACATGTGGCCTGTAATTAAAGAAGTGTCATGATGATCTCTCCATTGGCAAAAGATTCCGGAATGGTCCCCATTCGGATCTCCGGGAGGGGACTGCCAAGGTGGAGGTTACCATGAGAAAAAGATTGAATAATCAACGAAAGGATAACATTCTACGAGTCGTGGCGTGGAATGTCATAAGCATGAACGTGGTAGGGAAACTATAAAATATGAAAAGGGAAATGCAAAGGCTCAATCTAGATATAGTAGGGGTCAGTGAAGTGAAGTGGAAGGAAGACAAGGATTTCTGGTCAGATGAGTATCGGGTAATATCAACAGCAACAGAAAATGGTATAACAGGTGTAGGATTCGTTATGAATAGGAAGGTAGGGCAGAGGGTGTTTTACTGTGAACAGTTCAGTGACCGGGTTGTTCTACTCAGAATCGACAGCAGACAACCACCGCCAACAATAGTTAAAGTACACATGCCGACGTCGCAAGCTGAAGATGAACAGATAGAGAAACTGTATGAGGATATTGAAAGGGTAATGCAGTATGTAAATGGAGACGAAAATCTAATAGTCATGGGCGACTGGAATGCAGTTCTAGGGGAAGGAGTAGAAGAAAAGGTTACAGGAAAATATGGGCTTGGGACAACGAATGAAAGAGGAGAACGACTAATTGAGTTCTGTAACAAGTTTCAGCTAGTAATAGCGAATAACCTGTTCAAGAATCACAAGAGGAGGAGGTATACTTGGAAAAGGCCAGGAGATACGGGAAGATTTCAATTAGATTACATCATGGTCAGACAGAGATTCCGAAATCAGATACTGGATTGTAAGGCGTACCCAGGAGCAGACATAGACTCAGATCACAATATAGTAGTGATGAAGAGTAGGCTGAAGTTCAAGACATTAGTCAGCAAGAATCAATACGCAAAGAAGTGGGATACGGATGTACTAAGGAATGACGAGACACGTCTGAAGTTCTCTAACGCTATAGATACAGCAATAAGAATTAGCACAGTAGGCAGTACAGTTGAAGAGGAATGGACATCTCTAATAAGGGCCATCACAGAAGTTAGGAAGGAAAACATAGGCACAAAGAAGGTAGCTGCGAAGAAACCACGGGTAACAGAAGAAATACTTCAGTTGATTGATGAAAGGAGGAAGTACAAACATGTTCCGGGAAAATCAGGAATACAGAAATACAAGTTGCTGAGGAATGAAATAAATAGGAAGTGCAGGGAAGCTAAGAAGAAATGGCTGCAGGAAAAATTTGAAGACATCGAAAAAGATATAATTGTCGGAAGGACAGACTCAGCATACAGGAAAGTCAAAACAACCTTTGGTGACATTAAAAGCAACGGTGGTAACATTAAGAGTGCAACGGGAATTCCACTGTTATGTGCAGAGGAGAGAGCAGATAGGTGGAAAGAATACATTGAAAGCCTCTATGAGGGTGAAGATTTGTCTGATGTGATGGAAGAAGAAACAGGAGTCGATTTAGATGAGATAGGGGATCCAGTATTAGAGTCGGAATCTAAAAGAGCTTTGGAGGACTTACGGTCAAATAAGGCAGAAGGGATAGATAACATTCCATCAGAATTTCTAAAATCATTGGGGGAAGTGGCAACAAAACAACTATTCACGTTGGTGTGTAGAATATATGAGTCTGGCGACATACCATCTGACTTTCGGAAAAGCATCATCCACACAATTCCGAAGACGGCAAGAGGTGACAAGTGCGGGAATTATCGCACAATCAGGTTAACAGCTCATGCATCGAAGCTGCTTACAAGAATAATATACAGAAGAATGGAAAAGAAAATTGAGAATTCGCTAGGTGACGATCAGTTTGGCTTTAGGAAAAGTAAAGGGACGAGAGAGGCAATTCTGACGGTACGGCTAATAATGGAAGCAAGGCTAAAGAAAAATCAAGACACTTTCATAGGATTTGTCTACCTGGAAAAAGCGTTCGACAATATAAAATGGTGCAAGCTGTTCGAGATTCTGAAAAAATTTGGGGTAAGCTATAGGGAGAGACGGGTCATATACAATATGTACAACAACCAAGTGGGAATAGTAAGAGTGGACGATCAAGAACGAAGTGCTCGTATTAAGAAGGGTGTAAGACAAGGCTGTACCCTTTCGCCCCTACTCTTCAATCTGTACATCGAGGAAGCAATGATGGAAATAAAAGAAAGGTTCAGGAGTGGAATTAAAATACAAGGTGAAAGGATATCAATGATACGATTCGCTGATGACATTGCTATCCTGAGTGAAAGTGAAGAAGAATTAAATGATCTGCTGAACGGAATGAACAGTCCATTGAGTACACAGTATGGTTTGAGAGTAAATCGGAGAATGACGAAGGTAATGAGAAGTAGTAGAAATGAGAACAGCGAGAAACTTAACATCAGGATTGATGGTCACGAAGTCAATGAAGTTAAGGAAATCTGCTACCTAGGCAGTAAAATAACCAATGACGGGTGGAGCAAGGAGGACATCAAAAGCAGACTCGCTATGGCAAAAAAGGCATTTCTGGCCAAGAGAAGTCTACTAATATCAAATACCGGCCTTAATTTGAGGATGAAATGTCTGAGGATGTACGTCTGGAGTACAGCATTGTATGGTAGTGAAACGTGGACTGTGGGAAAACCGGAACAGAAGAGAATCGAAGCATTTGAGATGTGGTGCTATAGACGAATGTTGAAAATTAGGTAAGGAATGAGGAGGTTCTACGCAGAATCGGAGAGAAAAGGGATATGTGGAAAACACTGCTAAGGAGAAGGGACATGATGACAGGACATCTGCTAAGACATGAGGGAATGACTTCCATGGTACTAGAGGGAGCTGTAGAGGGCAAAAGCTGTAGAGGAAGACAGAGATTGGAATACGTCAAGCAAATAATTGAGGACGTAGTTTGCAAGTGCTACTCTCAGATGAAGAGGTTAGCATAGGAACGGAATTCGTGGCGGGCCGCATCAAACCAGTCAGTAGACTGATGACCTAAAAAAAAGTAATCAAAGACGCTGCTCGTAGACTATTCTGCTCTATCTTAATCTTCCTTCTCGGGAAAGGGCTGAACTATACTTCTTGTGCTTTCACAATATTGCATGTGTGTGTCTTCCTCCTCCGGAAAAGGCTGAACTATACTTCTTGTACTTTCACAGTATTGCATGTGTCTCTGTCTTCTTAACACCTTCGGCCCATTTCTCCCTCTCGTTTACTGTCCTTGCCCTCTAATTCCTACGGACATGATGATGTCTTCACATCGTCCAAGCATTGTTTACGTGACATCCATCCTAATCTTCTTCCTGTCCGTTTCCATTGGAAGACCTTCTTTATAGTTCTTGTGTCCTGAATCGTTAGGACATGTCCTAGCCAGGCTATTCTTTTCCTTTTAAATAAACATACACTATCAGCTCTTTGTATTAGACTATCCAACGCATAACTGGGCCTTGCTCTCCAGGTACCATCATTATATACGGAGAGAAGTCTTCCGAAGTAAGAATGATTTCAGGTGTGCCGCAGGGGAGTGTCGTAGGACCGTTGCTATTCACAATATGCATAAATGACCTTGTGGATGACATCGGAAGTTCACTGAGGCTTTTTGCGGATGTTGCTGTGGTATATCGAGGGCTGTAACAATGGAAAATTGTACTGAAATGTAGGAGGATCTGCAGCGAATTGACGCATGGTGCAAGGAATGGCAATTTAATGTCAATGTACACAAGTGCAATGTGCTGCGAACACATAGAAAGATCCCTTAGCATTTAGCTACAATATAGCAGATCAGCAACTGGAAGCAGTTAATTCCATAAATTATCTGGGAGTACGCATTAGGAGTGATTTAAAATGGAATGATCATATCGTCGGTAAAGCAGATGCCAGACTGAGATTCATTGGAAGAATCCTAAGGAAATGCAATCCGAAAACAAAGGAAGTAGGTTACAGTACGCTTGTTCACCCACTGCTTGAATACTGCTCAGCAGTGTGGGATCCGTACCAGATAGGGTTGATAGAACAGATAGAGAAGATCCAACGGAGAGCAGTGCGCTTCGTTACAGGATCATTTAGTAATCGCGAAAGCGTTACGGAGATGATAGATAAACTCCAGTGGGAGACTCTGCAGGAGAGATGCTCAGTAGCTCGGTCCGGGCTTTTGTTGAAGTTTCGAGAACATACCTTCAACGCGGAGTCGAGCAGTATATTGCTCCCTCCTACGTATATCTCGCGAAGAGACCATGAGGATAAAATCTGTGAGATTAGAGCCCACACAGAGGCATACCGACAATCCTTCTTTCCACGAACAATATGACACTGGAATAGAAGGGAGAACTGATATAGGTACTCAAGGTACCCTCCGCCACACATCGTCAGGTGGCTTGCGGAGTATGGATGTAGATTTAGAGATGTAGATTATTTCTGATCCCTCCATAATATTTCCCCAGTATTATTCGTCCAAGTATTGTAAGTTGTTGTGGTTAGTGTCCAAGCATCGCATCCATATGTAACCGTATAATATTCAATCAGTTTCAGCTGTCACCTTGTCATCCTAGACGTCATTAGTTTTTTAAATGCATGGTAACACCCATTACTACTTAAAATGCGGGCTAGAATTTCATACTATATTAATATTAGCACACAGATATTCAAAATCCTCTACATGCTGAAAAGTAAAACCTACTGCTGACCGGTTATCTAGGTGTTGGTCCTTGTTCTGTGAAGTTTCATATATTTAGTATCTGATTCGTTCATTTACAGTGCCATATACTGAGTGGCTTCTGCCAGTTCCACCTTTACTCTCTCAAACGACTTGTACTAATAACTGTAGCGTCATCAGCATACACAGCCAACTGCGTGGTCCTTTTACCTATGTGCCCAGGCATTTGCAGTTTTCGTACAATTACTTCTAATGTCAAACTGAAAAGCATTGTAGAAAGAGGATCACCTTGTCTCACTCCATAATTGAAAATGAAACAGTCGGTTAATTCCCCATTCACTCTGACGAGTACCTTGGAACCTGCAAAGGTCGCCTTAGTAAACGAAATATTTGGATGGTATGCCAAGAAGTTTAATATCTTCTAACATCTTCCCCATTTAGACGATCAAAAACTTCAAGTCCACGTAGATACTGTTGATTTCTGTATGATACTCATATGCTTGTCTTCTATATTCAACTCAGTGTGAATACTTGTCTACGGCAAACAACAGAAAACCATAATTGCTGTCCACTGATTTTCCATTTAAATTGTTCTTTAACCTTGCTGTTTTTATGTTACTGCTGTTTCACCGTTTCAAATAGTAAGTTTCAATTTTGGGAATAAAAATTCAGATTTCAGATTCATTGGGCTCGAGGTAGAGGCGTGGGGTGGGTTGCCATATGGCAGCTCACAGGTTCATGGCGAGAGGTAACACACTACCCAGAAAGCTACAATCTGTCAGTCAGCATAATACCTGACACCGCCCACATACATTCTTATAACCCAATAACTAACTTGTTGCATAATATGCATTCACTTTTCCATGTTTCATGCATTTTTCATACTTTTTTTTTTGTCATCAGTCTACTGACTGGTTTGATGCGGCCCACCACGAATTCCGTTCCTATGCTAACCTCTTCATCTCAGAGTAGCACTTGCAACCTACGTCCTCAATTATTTGATTGACGTATTCCAATCTCTGTCTTCCTCTACAGTTTTTGCCCTCTATAGCTCCCTCTAGTACCATACAAGTCATTCCCTCATGTCTTAGCAGATGTCTTATCATCCTGTCCCTTCTCCTTATCAGTGTTTTCCACATATTCCTTTCCTCTCCGATTCTGCATAGAACCTCCTCATTCCTTACCTTATCAGTCCACCTAATTTTCAACATTCGTCTATAGGACCACATCTCAAATGCTTCGATTCTCTTCTGTTCCGGTTTTCCCACAGTCCACGTTTCACTACCATACAATGCTGTACTCCAGACGTACATCCTCAGAAATTTCTTCCTCAAATTAAGGCCGGTATTTGATATTAGTAGATTTCTCTTGGCCAGAAATGCCTTTTTTGCCATAGCGAGTCTGCTTTTGATGTCCTCCTTGCTCCGTCCGTCATTGGTTATTTTACTGCCTAGGTAGCAGACTTCCTTAACTTCATTGACTTCGTGATCATCAATCCTGATGTTAAGTTTCTCGCTGTTCTCATTTCTACTACTTCTCATTACCTTCGTCATTCTCCGATTTACTGTCAAACCATACTGTGTACTCATTAGACTGTTCATTCCGTTCAGCAGATCATTTAATTCTTCTTCACTTTCACTCAGGATAGCATTGTCATCAGCGAATCGTATCGTTGATATCCTTTCACCTTGTATTTTAATTCCACTCCTGAACCTTTCTTTTATTTCCATCATTGCTTCCTCGATGTACAGATTGAAGAGTAGGGGCGAAAGGGTACAGCCTTGTCTTACACCCTTCTTAATACGAGCAACTCGTTCTTGATCGTCCACTCTTATGTTTCCCTCTTGGTTGTTGTACATATTGTACATGACCCGTCTCTCCCTATAGCTTACCCCTACCTTTTTCAGAATATCGAACAGCTTGCACCATTTCATTTTGTCGAACGCTTTTTCCATGTCGACAAATCCTATGAAACTGTCCTGATTTTTCTTTAGCCTTGCTTCCATTATTAGCCGTAACTTCAGAATTGCCTCTCTCGTCGCTTTACTTTTCCTAAAGTCAAACTGATTGTCACCTAGCGCATTCTCAATTTTCTTTTCCATTCTTCTGTATATTATTCTTGTAAGCAGCTTCGATGCATGAGCTGTTAAGATGATTGTGCGATAATTCTCGCACGTGTCACCTCTTGCCGTCTTCGGAATTGTGTGGATGATGCTTTTCCGAAAGTCGGATGGTATGTCACCAGACACATATATTCTACACACCAACGTGAATAGTCGTTTTCTTGCCACTTCCCCCAATGATTTTAGAAATTCTGATGGAATGTTATTTATCCCTTCTGCCTTATTTGACCGTAAGTCCTGCAAAGCTCTTTTAAATTCCGATTCTAATACTGGATCCCCTATCTTTTCTAAATCGAATCCTGTTTCTTCTTCCATCACATCAGACAAATCTTCACCCTCATAGAGGCTTTCAATGTATTCTTTCCACCTATCTGCTCTCTCCTCTGCATTTAACAGTGGAATTCCCGTTGCACTCTTAATGTTACCACCGTTGCTTTTAATGTCACCAAAGGTTGTTTTGACTTTCCTGTATGCTGAGTCTGTCTTTCCGAGAATCTTATCTTTTTTGATGTCTTCCCTTTTTTCCTGCAGCCATTTCGTCTTAGCGTCCCTGCACTTCCTATTTATTTCATTCCTCAGCGACTTGTATTTCTGTATTCCTGATTTTCCCGGAACATGTTTGTACTTCCTCCTTTCATCAATCTACTGAAGTATATCTTCTGTTACCCGTGGTTTCTTCGCAGCTACCTTCTTTGTGCCTATGTTTTCCTTCCCAACTTCTGTGATGGCCCTTTTTAGAGATGTCCATTCCTCTTCAACTGTACTGCCTACTGCGCTATTCCTTACTGCTGTATGTATAGCGTTAGAGAACTTCAAACGTATCTCGTCATTCCTTAGTACATCCGTATCCCACTTCTTTGCGTATTGATTCTTGCTGACTAATGTCTTGAACTTCAGCCTACTCTTCATCACTACTATATTGTGATCTGAGTCTATGTCTGCTCCAGGGTACGCCTTACAATCCAGTATCTGATTTCGGAATCTCTGCCTGACCATGATGTAAGCTAATTGAAATCTCCCCGTATCTCCAGGCATTTTCCAACTATACCTCCTCCTCTTGTGATTCTTGAACAGGTTATTCGCTATTACTAGCTGAAACTTGTTACAGAACTCAATTAGTCTTTCTCCTCTTTCATTCCTTGTCCCAAGCCCGTATCCTCCTGTAACCTTTTCTTCTACTCCTTCCCCTAGAACTGCATTCCAGTCGCCCATGACTATTAGATTTTCGTCCCCCTTGACATACTGCATTACCCTTTCAATATCCTCATACAGTTTCTCTATCTGTTCATCTTCAGCTTGCGACGTCGGCATGTGTACTTTAACTATTGTTGGCGGTGGTTGTCTGCTGTCGATTCTGATTAGAACAACCCGATCACTGAACTGTTCACAGTAACACACCCTCTGCCCTACCTTCCTATTCATAACGAATCCTACCCCTACTATACCATTTTCTGCTGCTGTTGATATTACCCGATACTCATTTGACCAGAAATCTTGGTCTTCCTTCCACTTCACTTCACTGACCCCCTATTCAGATTTTCTAGTTTCCCTACCACGTTCAAGCCTCTGACATTCCACGCCCCGACTCGTAGAACGTTAACCTTTCGTTGATTATTCAACCTTTTTCTCATGGTAACCTCCCCCCTGGCAGTCCCCTCTCGGAGATCCGAATGGGGGACCATTCCGGAATCTTTTGCCAATGGCGAGATGATCATGACACTTCCTCAAATACAGGCCAAATGTCCTGTGGATACACGTTACGTGTCTTTAATGCAGTGGTTTCTATTGCCTTCTGCATCCTCATGTCGTTGATCATTGCTGATTCTTCCGCCTTTAGGGGCAATTTCCCACCCCTAGGACAAGAGAGTGCCCTGAACCTCTATCCGCTCCTCCGCCCTCTTTGACAAGGCTGTTGGCAGAATGAGTCTGACTTCTTATGCCGGAAGTCTTCGGCCACCAATGCTGATTATTTATCAAAGTTTTGGCAGTGGCGGGGATCGAACCCGGGACCGAAGACGTTTTGATTATGAATCAAAGACGCTACCCCTAGACCACGGGTCTACTTTCATACTAAGTAATCAATAATGAAGATTGTTTATGTATCATAATCCTCTGTGGCTCAGTTCTGAAACTAAATCAACATGAAGTCATTCTGAAACTTGACAACATACATAAAACACAAAAATGTGTGTAACTCACAGCACTATCAAAGACCAGGAAATAGATATGTCCACAGCTGCAAGAATAAATGTTGGCAGTTTGTACGTAAAACAGTAGTTCATTCGACGCTGCTGAGCAAAAACAGTCACACGCCTCAGCCTCCGATGTACTAGAACACCGAGAGGATCAGTGAGGTCCTGAAACGTACCCATATTCGAACGCAGCAATTCCATAACGTGGATTACTGCCTATAAATCTCCACTGATACAGTTGTCATTACATATTTTTCAATGATAGTGTCATAACATCGATCAGTCCAGCTCTCTCCGAATATATTTTGCTTATGCCGCTATGAGGATAAAGGTGTCTTTTTGAAACAGACGAATACTTGAATACCATTCGTACCCACCATGTTCTTTTACGACCGAGCAAGAGCAGATATTTCTATCTAGGTTCGCGCAAACTATAATTACTGGTCGTTAAATGAAATATTAGTGTGATGCTGTTATCGTTTGGTGTTAATTTTACGTTTCAGGCGCTCCGGGATGTCGTGTGGCGACGCGAGATCTCCTTACTATGTGCTTAAGTCATCATATAGTGTCTCGTCGGAGACTGCAACGCTGTCCACAGCACCAAGGGAGTCACTCATGTTAAAGTTAGTTGCCTGGACTAACCAAACATTTATACAGATATGCAAGATTCCATGTAAAAGAGTTAGTTTAATTTTGATGTTGATTCACCCTGAAAATGTAGCCAAGCTGTCAAATGAATTTTCCGCTGTTTTATAATTTAATTTATCGTTAATAAACTAAGTGGTTAACCAGTACTTGGACTTTCTGTTAACATGTTGGAAATCATTGAAAGAGGCATTTTTGAAGTTTTGCAGCATTTTGGTCTGATCATCGCCGGAACCTAACTGCAAGAAGTTCAGCAGCACGAACCCTTGCAACACTTTCAGTATTTACATTTTCAGCAACAATGTGACAGTATAGAAGATCATGTTTCGATTGTACATTCAGTATTTATTTAATTTTTTATTAGCTCGTCAGTGTCCACATAAACAAACGGAAAAAATTGCAGCAACAAAAAAGACTGATGTAGAGTAATGAAATTTCCGGAATACATTTGTCTAGTTGAAATTTATAAGTTTTTAACATTGTAAGATCACAGGTAATGAAAGCACGAGATATGCAATTGCAAATACGAAATGCTGATACGTTAACAACCGGTTTAATCCCGCGGTGTAGGGCTGCCGGCACGGTAGGTCAGCGTCTTCGGGCAGAGGATTAGCTGATAAACTTGAACGGATGTCATGAGACGTCCGCCCCGAACAAATGAAATGAAAAATAACGTACAGAATTATATAAGAAGGGGGGGGGGACGACTTTGATTAGTAACCAAAACGTCCTCGATCCCGGGTTCTAAACCAGCCGCGGCCACGATTTTGATCAATTATCAGCGTTGGCGGTCGAATACTTCTGGTCTTGCCAAGGAGGGCGGAGGAGAGGACTGAGGTTCAGGGCACTCTGTTGTCAATGGGGTGGGAAACAGCCACTGAAGGTGGAAGAATCAGCAATTCTCAAGTGCATGACGATGCAGAAGGCAATGGAAACCACTGCATTAAAGACACAAAACGTGTATCCTCAGGACATGTGGCCTGTAATGGAAAAAGTGTCAGGTGATCTTTCCATTGGCAAAAGGTTCCGAAATAGCCCCTAATTCGGAAATCTGGGAGGGAACTGTCCAGGGAGAGGTGACCATGAGAAAAAGATTGAATAACCAAAGAAAGAATAGCTTTCTACGAGTCGGGGCGTGGATTGTCAGAAGCTGGAACGTGGTAGGGAAGCTAGAAAATTTCAAAATGGAAATTCAAAGGCTCAATATAGATATAATAGGGGTCAGTGAAGTGAAATGGAAAGAAGGCAAAGAGTTTTGGTCATATGAGTATAGGGTAATATCAACAGCAGCAGAAAATTGTATAAAAGACGTAGGATTCGTTATGATTAGGAAGACCGGACAGAGAGTGTGTTATTGCGAGCAGTGCTGTGATACGGTTGTTCTCATTAGAATCGACAGCAAAGCGACACGGACAACAATAGTTTAGATATACATACCAAAGCCGCAAGCTAAAGAGGAAGAGATAGAGAAGGTATATGAGGATACTGGAAAGGTAATACCGTACGTAAAGGGAGATGAAAACAGACTTACATTAGGGACTGAAATGCAGTTGTGGGGGAAGGAGTAGAAGGAAAGGTTACAGGATAATATGGGCATGGAACAAAGCATGAGAGACGAGAAGACTAATCGAGTTCTGTTATCAATCTGAGCTAGTAATCGCGAATACTCTGTTCAAGAATCAGAGAGGAGGAAATATACTTGGAAACGCCCGGATGATAAGCGAAGATTTAAGTTATAATTGGAAATCACATACTGGATTGTAAGGCATATCCAGGATCAGACATAGACTCACATCACAATGTAGTAGCGATAAAGAGTATGCAGAAGTTTAAGAGATAATTCCGGAGGAATCGGTACTCAAGCAAGTGGGATACGAATGTTAAGGAATGACGAGATACGCTTGAAGTTCTCTGAGCTATAGATACAGCAATAAAAACAGCTCAAACGGCAGTACATTTGAAGAGGAATGGACATCTCTAAAAAGGGCAATCACAGAATTCGGAAAGAAAAATATAGATACAAAGAACATAACTGCGAAAATCCATGGGTAACAGAAGAAATACTACTGTTGTTAATCGATAAAAGAAGGAAGTACTTAAATGTTCAAGAAAATTCGGGAATACAGAAATAAAAGTTGCAGAGGAATGATATAAACTGTAAGTCCAGGGAAGATAAGACTAAATGGCTACATGAAAAATGTGAAGAAATCGAAAAAGAAAACATTGTCTGAAGGACTGACTTCAGCATATAGAGAAGTGAAAACAACCTTTGGTGAAATCAAATAGCTAGGGTGGGACCACTGAGAGTCCAATGGGAGTTCCACTGTTAAATGCAGAGGAGTGAAAGGATAGGTGGAAACAGTACATAGAAGGCCTATCTGAGGGGGAAGAGGTGTGTGATGTGATGGAAGAAGAAACAGGAGTCGACAGGAAAGAGCTAGGCGATTCATTATGAATATCAGAATATAAGAAAGCTTTGTAGCACTTGATATTAAACAAGACAGAAGAGATCGATAACATTCAATCAGAATATCCAGAAACATTGGAGGAATTGGTCACAAACGACTAGTCACGTTGTGTGTAGAATGTATGATTTGAAAAAGTTTTACTCACACAATTCCGAAGACTGCAAGATCTGGCTCACAAATGCGAGAATCATCGCCCAACAAGCTTAACAGCACATGCATGCATTGAGGATGTGTTAGATAACAATCAGTTTGGCTTTAGGAAAGGTAAAGGCACCAGAGAGGCAATTCTGACGTTGCGGTTGATAATTGGAGCAAGATTAAAGAAAAATCAAGACGAATTCATAAGATTTGTCGTACTGGGAAAGGAGTTTGACAGAGTAAAATGGTGCAAGATGTTAGAAATTCTGAGAAAAGCAGGGATAAGCTGTAGAGTGAGACGGGTAATATACAATACGAACAAGATCCAGGAGAGAATAATAAGACTGGAAGACCAAAAACGAAGTGCTCGTATTGAAAAGGGTGTAGGGCAGGAATGTGGTCCTTCACCCCTACTGCTCAATCTGTACATCGAAGAAGCAATGATAGGAATAAAATTAATTTTCAGGGGTGTAATTAAAATTCATGGTGAAAGATATAAATGATTCGATTCGCTGAGTGAAAGTGAAGAAGGATTACATGATCTGCCGAATGGAATGAACGTTCTAATAATTACAGAATATGGACTGAGAGTAAATCGAGGAAAGACGAAAGTAATGAGAAGGAAGAGAAATGAGAACAGCGAGAAAGTTAAAATCAAGTTTGATGGTCACGAAGTAGATGCAGTTAATGAATTCTAGTATATGGGTTGCAAAATAAACAACGCGAGACTGTGCAAGGACATAAGAAGCAGATTAGCACTGTCAAAAAGGGCAGTCTTAACCCAGCGAACTACCATAGACTCAAACAGAGGCATTAATTTGAGGAAGGAATTTCTAAGAATTTACGCCTGGAACACAGCATTGTATGGTAGTGAAACTTGGACTGTGGGAAAATCGGAACAGAAGAGAAATGAAGCATTTAAGTTGTGGTATTACACACGAATGTTGAAAATTAGTTGGAGTAATAGGGTAAGGAATGAGGAGGTTCAGCACAGAATCGGAAAGAAAATTAATATGAGGAAACCACTGACTAAGAGGAGGGACAGGATGAAACGTCAGGGAATGACTCCCACGGTATTAGAGAGAGATGTAGAAATCAAAAACTGTAGAGGGAGACGGATATTGGAATGCATCTAGATAATACACTGAAGAGCCTCGCCTAACGTCGTGTAGGGACCTCGCGAGCACTCACAAGTGCAGCAACACAATGTGGTATGGACTCGACTGATGACTGAAGTAGTGCTTGAGGGAACTGACACCATGAATCATGCAGATTTGTCCATAAATCCGAGTACGAAGAGTTGGAGATCTCTTCTGAACAGTTCATTGCAAGATATCCCAAATATGCTTAATAATGTTCATGTCTGGGTAGTTTGGTGGCCAGCGGAAGTGTTTAAACTCACACGAGTAGTTGTGGAGCCATTCTGTAGTAATTCTGGATGTGTGGGGTGTCGAATTGTCCTGATTGAATTGCCCAAGTACGTCAGAATGCACAATGGTGCATATGGATGCAGATCAGACAGGATGCTTACACATGTTACACCTGTCAGTGTCATATCTAGACGTATCAGGAATCCCATATCACTTCAGCTTCACAAGCCCCACACGATTAGAGATCCTCCACCAGTTTGAACAGTCGTCTGCTAATATGCAGAGTCAATGGATTCATGACTTTGTCTCCGTACCCATCCACGTCCATCTGATCGATACAATTTGAAACGAGACTCATCCGACCAGGCAACATGTTTCCTGCCATCACGGGCCCAGGCGAGGCGTGAAGCTTTGTGTCATGCAGTAATAAAACCATTTATGACGAGTGTGCCTTCGGTTCCGAAACGCCATGTTGATTATGTTTCGTTGAAAGGTTCGCACGCCGACGCTTGTTGATGGCCCAGCATTGAAATCTACAGCAATCTGCTGTAGGGTTGCACTTCTGTCACGTGGAAAGATTCCCTTTAGTCGTCGTTGGTACCGTTTGAGCCGTGTACGGCTCGTATTCATGCTGTTTATTGTTTGCCATCTTCTATTACGGTACTGCCACCTCGTTTTCTTATTCCATTTACTAGCATCACTAACTTCCTGCCTTACTTGCCCGTCAGTGGCAGCAGCAGCGCTTATCGATACGTATACTATCTACCATCTCTGGAGCGACCGATTGTATTACCGGGTCGTCGTGTGTCTGGAAGTCGGTTGGATACGGACCACGAGTGCAGTCACGACCTGCAGCACTGAAGTTCAGTCGGGGATGGAGCGCCAGTGAGGTGCGGACAGCCAGTACTCGCCGTCCGCTGGCGCCACACACGAACTGTTCGACGGAAGGAGACTGGAGCGGGAACGAACGTTGGTTAGTCGTGCGGTCGGACGTCTCATATGGCGACGCGTATCTGGTCCTCTGACCGCTTCTGGGCCCCTTCAATTGGTCATCTCGCCGGAAGTGGGTGGGTTCCTTGCTTGTGCACACATGTCGAAGTGTTCCCTCTGCATGGTTGGGTCCGAGCCAGTGTCTCCGGGACGTCGTCCGTCCAAAGGCAGTCGGGAGGCAGCAGTCGATCGGTTGGCGAAGAGCAGCGAGGAGGTCCCCGTCGCGCGGGCACGACCAGAGCCGCTGGCTTCGTGAACGCCCGGTTGGAGTTGTGAGTCGCTTATTGCGAGGGTTACGAAGTTCGTCGCTCACAGATCTTGGACTCTAAAATTGAGTGCTCACTTAACCTACCATCAAGCCTCAACTGCTATCACTTCTCTTCGTTAGATCCAGGTTGTTGCTTTCTGGGAGATTCCCACGAGCAATAGCGTTTGTACACTGAAGTCAGCTAGAATTGCAGCCGTTTTCTTGGATGTGGTTTAACTTAATTTGATTCACTCCTTTATTAATGAAGTGCACCAGCAGTATCTTCTGCCTTGTGGCCGTTCACGTTCTGTTACCAGCCCTGGGCACTGATGTAGTTTTTGGCAGTGTATTTTCCTCGTCGTGTTGTTGCTGCCCAGCGCGGCTTGTAGTTCGACAGCTAAGGTGTGTTTGTAGTTTTGGCCGTTTATTCTGACTTGGCTGGACTGGGCACCAGTATCCAGAACGTTGTGCTATTGACGTCTTGTCGATTTGCTCGTCGGGTCGAGCAGAACTGATTTTGTTGGTTGGTTTGTCAGTTGTCCTTCGGTATTGTTGCCTTCCCATGGAAAGGTTGTCGGTCTGGCATCCTGTCTCACCTAAACGTGCGTTAGTGTTACTTCCCAGGCTGACCTATGGAACCTTCTGAGCGATGCTCCTTGTGTTTTACATAGAGATTTCCTTTTAGTCTTAAGTACTCTTCGTGGCCTTCAGCCGAGTTTCAGCTTATTAAAATTGTAAGTTTTCTTCTCTTTAGGCATTAAGCCGTGAAATTGTTTTCTCCATGGAGTGTGGCCTTCAGCCGATTTTTGAACTCTCTTAAACTGAACATTAAAAATCTTGCTCTTGCCCTTAAGTCATAACATTGTTATTTTTTTGAGTATGAGGCCTTCAGCCACGTTTGCATGAAATGTTTTAAGCTAAAGCCCTCAGCCTTTCAAATTGAAAGCTCTTCTCCCTCGAGCTTAAGCCGTAAATTGTTTTGACATGGTGTGTGGCTTTTAGCCGAGTTTAAATCTCTCTTGAATTAAAATTTCAAACTTTTGTCTTACCCTTTTCACAAGATTGGTATTCTTTAGTATGTGGCCTTAAGCCGAGTTTAACCTTTCTTAAACTGAGAATTCTAATTTTGCATTGCCTTCAAGTCATAAGATTGTTATTCTTTAGTACGTGGCCTCTCTTAAATTAAAAATTCAAAATCTTGGTCTTGCTTTAAGTAATAACATCGTTGTTCGTTAGCAGGAGGCCTTCAGCTGAGTTTGCATGAAATGTTTTAAGCTAAGGCCCTCAGTCTGTGAAGAGGGGTAGGACGTCAAACGGGCCGACTTGGAGCAGGAGAGGCACCACAGGACATTTTAATTTCTACTGTCTATACTTTTACAAATAAATTCATAGAACCTTAACAGCATGACCAGGAAGGATTCAGGATTCATACTCATAGAAGCGGAAGCTCAAAAACGTAACAAAACACATTTTTGTACATGTGAAATTTCATCATTTTTTCACTTACTACTGGTTGCATTTGTTGCTATAGGTACACTTTTCTTCCTAAGTAAGAGAGATTCTCCGATGACTTTTGGACATCATACAAGCCATAGCTACAGGGGTATGAAACTCTAGAAGTTATTTAACTTATGAAAAAATGAATGAACTGTTACATTTTAAACTTCATGTTTAGAAAAAATTCCAGTTTTATAGTTAATTATCTCCATTTTTTCCACAGTTTTTTAATAGATTTGTAAAATTCTAGAGTTTCATGCACCTGCAACTACTGTTTGCATGCTATGAAAAATTCATCGAAGAATCTCTCTCACTTAGGAAGAAGAGTGTACCTATAGCAACAAATGTAGCCAGTAAAAAGTGAAACAAAGATGAAATTTCATATGTACAAAAAAGGTACTTTTCTACGTTTTTTAACTTCCACTGCGATGACTGTGAGTCCTCAATCCTTCCTGGTCATGGTGACAAAGTTTTATAAATTTATTTGTAAAAGTATAGATAGTAGAAATTAAAATGTCCTGTGGTGACTCTCCTGCTCCAAGTCGGCCAGTTTCACGTTCTAACCCCCTTAAATTGAAAGCCCTTCTTCCTAGGCTTTAAGCCGTTAAATTGTTTGGTTGATTTACGGCCTTCGGCCGGGTTTTAGCCTATTTAGAATTAACACTGAAAATGTTTGTTTTGGCCTTAAGCCGTAACACATTTCGTGTTTAATGTGTGGCCTTTAGCTTATTTTTATTGAACTAAAGATTTTTTTGTTTTATTTTTTTTATTATTATTTTTTTTTTTTAGTGAAACGAGGAACTCCTGTACCTCAATTCCTTGATTACACCTTGGTCCCTGGATTTTCGTATGTGGCTTTCAGCCGACTTAAATCAAACCAAAGGAGCTCACCGTTAAAATCTTGAGAGTTTTTAATTCTTGCTAATGTTATTCTGTGTTTTAACTAATAAAATTTACATGTTGAGCGTAACCGATAGCAACTAATTTTGGCACCTTTCCACAAATACAACCTCACCCGCTCTGTACTGCAGTTCCAGGTA
Source organism: Schistocerca nitens (assembly GCF_023898315.1). Taxonomy (NCBI): domain Eukaryota; kingdom Metazoa; phylum Arthropoda; class Insecta; order Orthoptera; family Acrididae; genus Schistocerca; species Schistocerca nitens. Next base: position 94,351,209 of record NC_064615.1, on the reverse strand, counting down.
TTTCACCGTTCTTGCGGGATATTTTCCCGGCCGCAGGAATGCCGGAGATTTTGTGTTTTACCGTATTCCTGATATTCACGGTACACTCGTTATATGGTCGTACGGGAAAATCCCCACTTCATCTCATCGTTTCCTGGCTGATGCTGTGTCCCTTCGCCAGTGCTCCAACTATAACACCACGTTCAACCTCACTTAAATCTTGGTAACCTGCCATTGTAGCAGCAGTAACCGATCTACCAATTGCGCTGGACACCTGTTTTCTTACACAGCCGTTGCCGACCGCAGCGCCGTATTCTGCGTGTTTACGTATCTCTGTATGTGAACAAGCATGTCTATATGTCTATACCAGTTTCTTTGTCGCTTCAGTGTCATTGAGGACGTAGTTTGCAAGTGCTACTCTGAGATGAACATGTTGGTACAGAAGAGTGATTCGTGGCGGGCCGTATCAAGACTCATGACTAAAAAAAAAAAAAAAAATACGTAAGCGTGCAAACTTGCGTGCGTTGTGTTGTGTTGTACATGTGCCGGATGTCGTCCGACGTCCCATGATATCTCACATGTACTCTATTGGAGACATTTCTGGTGATGTAGAAGGCCAAAGCAACATGCCCATAGGCCGTAGAGCATGTTGGGTTACAACAGCGTCATGTGGGAGAGCGTTATCCTGTTGGAAAACAGTCGCTGGAATGCTGTTTATAAATGCCAGAACAACAGGTCGAATAAACAGACTGAGGTAGAAATTTGTAGTGGGAGTGCGTGGTAGAATCACGAGAGTGCTCCTGCTGTCATAGCAAATTGCACGGCAGACGGTAACTACAGATGTAGGTCCAGTGTGTCTAGCACGTGACAGTTTGGTTGCAGGCCCTCTACTGGCCTGATAGAAACCAACACACGCCCATGACTGGCATGGAGGCTGACCCATGTTTCACTAGAATACAGCAGACCTCTTACGGCCCTCCAATGAGTTCCCGCTTGACACCAATGAAGACACAAATGGCGGTGGTCTGGGGTCATCAAAATACACGCTACAGGGCGTATGGCTAGGAGCTGTCCTCTAAGAAATCAATTTGTAAGAGTTCATTGTGCCAACTACTGCTAAAATAGCTGATTCAGATGCAGTTCAATGCGCCAGACCCATACGCCGAACACGATGGTCTTACCTCTCTGTAGTGTCCCCAGGTGGTCGGGAGCCCCATCTTCTCGTGACCACTCTTGCGAGCACTCATGTACATTGTCCACATTCCTGCCAAGTCTTCCTGCAGTTTGACGGAATGGCCATCCAGCGTCTTAGAGTCGTATTATACCACCTCGGTAAAACTCAGTGGGGTGTTGATAAAGACGTCTTTGTCGCATTAGAGGCATTCTTGACTTACATGGACACACCACGTCCAATCTCAAAGGTAATTAACGGTCTCGACCGTTACAGCGTGTTTAATGCAAACCTGATTTGCATCGTCATAGTGCAATATCTATTATGTGACTGAAGCGAAATTTGAACATGCGTCATATTTCAGTTGTAGAAACACACCTACCAACTTTCGTTTGAGTCGCACAACTCTTTCGTGGTGTCGCGATTTCCTTCCGTCACCGTATTACAAAATCCAGCAGGCGCCACGTTAACTGACTGGCCCAAGTCTGTCTCATTGCTTTGATCAACGCACTGCCACACTAGTCTCCACTATGATTTTTGCTATACTTTATAAGGTATTGATAAAAGTACATATCGTACACTAATTCACTACCGATTCCATTCGATACATTGGAATACCTTTACCAAGAAATTTTAAACGTTATCCACTTGTCATGCTTAATAAATGTCGCAATTCATCTGAAATGCTACATCAAGTACTTGCGTGTTTTCTATATATATACAGTACGGATTTGATTAAGTTCACTGTTAATCAATATTTCTAAAGTGATCAAATTAGTGCAAGGGAGGGAGACAGTGAGAAAACTAGCACGTAAAAAGAGAAAAAGAGACAGAAAAAAGACGATATTTCTCCAACGCCTCACAATACGTACATATTTGGAGAAGACAAGTCAGTGACTCTTGTCAGAATTGTAATTTCAGTAATATAATTTAACTACAGATATCTCTTCATTGAAGGTCACAAAGCGTGAAAACATTTGACAGTATACTTACGGATGGCAGCCTTTATTCCATACTTGTACAAAATTTATAATTTAAAAAAAAAAGGAAAGAAGAAAATAACAGTTTTCTTATTTGTCACTAAGAAATGTCTCTGTACTCTCCGTTAGACATGCGTAAGGAAAGGCATTTGTCCTGCTAAGAGAATATAGGTTGTGAAAGTTCCAAGGTTCCGTTTTCAGTTATTATATTTTTGGATAGATAACTATGAAATTAAACAAACATATCACGTTTTCCAGGAAAATGCGAGTGCATCAACGTGATGGAATAAAAACATTTCTTGAAAATAAAGAGATCCTTCACCTACCTGATCGAAGGAAAACAAGTGGAGTTTTAACGTCCCACTCCTAATGTGGTTACTGAGATCAAACGTCCGCTTCCACCAGTTTGCAGCAAATAATATTGTTATATCTAAAAGAACTAGTCTTAATCCGGTGTCCAGAAATGATAATTTATATTTTATTCCTCTTCTGTTGCCAGAGGTTATTGAAATCCGTTGCTGTTGTTGTCTGCTTTGACAAAACTTAAGCCATCTGAGTAAATATGTTACTTTCTAAAAAGAAGCCTAATTACTTATCATGAGATCTAGCAACTTAGTGGGAAACAACTTTTTCAAAGGCTTTTCAACGTAAAAATACGAATGAGTTTTTGTTGGTAGAGTGTGAATCCTAAACTAAAGTACACGTAATGTCGATATTTATCAAAAGATCACAAGGTTAGGTCACACATTGTTTTGTAAGAAAAACTTAGATACAGACCTGAGAATAGGCTCACGTTGCACCTAATGAAATTGATGCAGTATATTGAGATGTATTCATGAGCAACTGTAGTCTACGGATATTATTAGGGGGGAGGGGGAGGAATCTCACTATTAGCTCCACTCGTGTCTCTCACGAATGTGGGTATTTTCATTTATTACACATCAAGCAGAATTTGTTCTATTTGTGCATGACACAAGTATTGTAATACACCCCTGTATCCGTAAGGAAATAGGTAAATTTTAAATAAGGCGTTTAGAAGAACTACTGATCAAGTATTTGTGAAACATCTCCTGTGCTTTCTGAAAAGAAGAACATAGCATATTCAGTTTTTCACAACGAAGGGTGTAGCACCAGTGATAAAGTTTATGTGCAGGCAAGGACAGTAAATAAGACTGTATCTTTTAACTTTTAGAATGTATACGTCGTTGTGATTTTAATGTGGAAAAATCATGCGATAGTAATAATTAACTAAAACCAAGATTTTCCCTTCAATACTAGTTTTATAGTCAGAATAATTATTTATTTATCACAATTTGATAATTGTAATTACCCCCTTATTTCCTACTGGACCGTCATTAGCATGAATGTACGATGAAAGATATGATGGTTGAGATGAATATAACAAAGTAGTCGAAATTGGCCGATCGTGAGGAGTGATTAATTATATTGGAAAAGGAACTGCTTCTTTCGGGATACCGTTCCATTTCATACATTTATATAGTCCCTATATTCCTGGAAAATGAAAAACATTTTATGGACACTTAACCAATCCGTTCAGTCACTTTTACACTTCGTTTGTTTACAGGTCTTGGTGAGAAACAAATAAGCACTTCCACATACTTCAATTGTTTTAATTTAATAGTTTCGTATGTAATTATCGTTTAAGCAAATCAACTCTAAAAGGAAATGTTTTGATTGCACCAAAGCGCGCCAAAAGTGTAACACGTGTGGGTTACCTACAGTCGTCTTGCAGAATACTGTTAAAGGTGTCGGGCAATCTAATTTCAGCTCCTCAGCAATTGGTTTCTCTCTTGAAATTTGCTGTAAATAATTATTTAGATTCGGGAAAGATTAATGACGTCCATAATCACAGCACTAAAATACAAATGATCTTCGTTAGTTTTTGTTTAAACGTACTTACCCGAGAAACAGGTGAATATAAAATTCTGAACAAATAGCAAAGCTGAATTTGACGGAAAAGTAAAAGAGTTCCTTCTAGGCTATTTTTTTTATTCAATACAAGATCCTTGATTCCTAAATTTGTAATTTATTTATTGCAGTGTATTTAAAAGCCTATTTCTGTTACCACCTGACAGAGGAGAAACAGTTTCAGATATTAACACGTTCTAAAAACTACAAGTGTTGACTGGTGTGAAGATTACGGAATGATCTGTGTAGTTATTAATGGTCACAGAATACTTACTCATATTACTTACAAAATAATGGTAGGATCAGTAGAAGCAGACTTGAAGAGAAATGCCCTGTGTTCCGAATAAGTGTAGGAATACCCCAAAACATACTGCCCCTACGATTTGCCTTGCATGATGAATTGCAGAATAAGCAAACTTACTTTTATAGTTTTTTTGTGAATTTAGAGCAATAAATTGACAATTGTGACTGGTATACACTCTTTGAAATTCTGTACGTAGCAGGGATACAACACAGGAGGCGACTAGTATTCTGTAACTAGTATAGAAACCAGCCTGCAGTTATAGACACCAGTGACAAATAAATGCAGCAGTAATTTAGAAGGGAATAAGTCTGAGATTTTTCCTATCTTCCGTGTTATATAAACTGTACATTCAGAAATGAGTAAGTGGAAGCAAAGAGAAATTTCGAAAGGGAATTCAAGTATGGGGAGAAGAAATAATACTTCATTGTTTGATTTGAAGACGACATTGTAGTTATGTCCAAGAGAAAGAAGAATTTGGAGCTAAGGGTCATAAAAACACATCAACCAAAGTAACACAAGGTTAATGGAATGTAATCCCAAGAGATCGTGTGATACTGAGGGAACGAGTTAGGAAGTAAGAGGCAGAAAGTTGTAGGTGAGTATTTTTCTATTTGGGTACCAAAACAATTGACGATGGTAGTGGTTGTGTGGACACATAATGCAACAACAAAGCAAGCATCTCTAAAGAAGGGATATTTGTTAATATACGATAAAAGTTTATGTATTAGGAAGCCTTTTCTGAAAGCAATTGGAGTCTAGCCTCATACAGCAATGAAACGTCGATGATAACTGGTACAGACAAGAAGGAAAAGAAGCATTTCGAATGCGGTATTGTAAGAGAATGCCGATGAGCAGGTGGACAGATTGGATTGTTAATGAAGAGATAAAAATAAAAACGTCGTATTCTATTTTTGGCTGGGATGTTCTATAGGGTGTTTTTTGTCAGCACATTTTGAGACCTTTCCTTGTGAATATGTGAGAATTTTATCGTCTGTGTACTTGTGGAGTGTAGGCGATTTTAATGATCTGTATAGTCTAGTATTTCTCATAGTATGATGACGACGAGAGAAAGGAGAGCGTGAACGCCAGTACCGGTACATACCCTATCCCTTTCAAATTACACAAAGAAAGGTGCCGATATTCGACGGACAGATCACCATACACAAGGTTCGATGCCTTCACTTCTTCATACAATGCTGAGAGGCTTGGAATTCGATCCAGGACATTAGCACGAAAACTGGTGATCAAGAACTTTACGCCATCATCCATCCTCGTCTTGTCGGATAAATAAAAGCAGTGGAAAATTCACCCACCACCAAGATGCGAATCGTCCTACCTCTTGGTCTAACACAACCACACAGGCGGGTGTCGGCGTCCAACATCTTCATCTAAGTAACTATTCTGCAGTTTCCACTTACGTGACTTGCACATAGGCTATCGAACCACTTTAACACTATTTCTCTACCATTTCAGTCAGGAAAAACTTGCGGGAAAAATGAACACAAAATCGTACGATGAAAGCTCTGGTTTCTCTTCCTTTATTATGTGATCATATGTTCCTACATAGGTGGAAGTTAACAAGATATATTTATATTCAGAGATAGAAATTTCGTAGAAAGATCTCACCAAAACGAAAAATGCCGATGTTTTAATGATTGTCAGTCCAGCTCGTGTACCATATCCGTGACTCTCTCTCCCCTATTTCCGTATAATACAAGACGAACTGCCTTCCTCTAAACTTTTTCTATGTCTTCCGTCGATTCTATCTCGTATGGAATATACAGGGTATTACAAAAAGGTACGGCCAAACTTTCAGAAAACGTTCCTCACACACAAATAAAGAAAATATGTTATGTGGACATATGTACGGAAACGTTTACTTTCCATATTAGAGCTTATTTTATTACTTCTCTTCAAATCACATTAATCATGGAATGAAAGCACACAGCAACAGAACGTACCAGCGTGACTTCACACACTTTGTTACAGGAAATGTTCAAAATGTCCTCCGTTGGCGAGGATACATACATCCAGCCCCTGTCGCATGGAATCCCTGATGTGCTGATGCAGCCCTGGGGAATGGCGTATTGTATCACAGCCGTCCACAATACGAGCACGAAGAGTCTCTACATTTGGTACCGGGGTTGCGTAGACAAGAGCTTTCAAATGCCCCCATAAATGAAAGTCAAGAGGGTTGAGGTCAGGAGAGCGTGGAGGCCACGGAATTGGTCCGCCTCTACCAATCCATCGGTCACTGAATCTGTTGTTGAGAAGCGTACGAACACTTCTACTGAAATGTGTAGGAGCTCCATCGTGCATGAACCCCATGTTGTGTCGTACTTGTAAAGGCACATGTTCTAGTAGCACAGGTAGAGTATCCCGTATGAAATCATGGCGGTGAATCGAGGAAGTACAGTACATACTGACGAAACTAAAATGAGCTGTAACATGGTTATTAAGCGTTTCTGGACACATGTCCACATAATATCTTTTCTTTATTTGTGTATGATGAATGTTTCCTGAAAGTTTGGACGTACCTTTTTGTAACACCCTGTATACCGCACACCAGTACCATAACAGAGAACGGACCAGCGTAGTGTAGGTAGTCTCTTTAGCGGATTTGTTGGATCTTCTGTTCTGTCACTCGTTCGCCTTCTCCACAACGTTATCTATATGATGGTTCAAATGTAAGTTGTTCATAATTGGAAGTATGAATTAAAAAACGCCTTCACTCACAGATTTTCATGTTTTATTAAACACATGATTGATTTCACACCATGTGGGTCTATCATGAGGTGTGCGTTATCTTAATACATTATTTATTTTCGCTCTTGAATGAGGTGAAATGCATGTTCCACATATTCCACGAAAAGCGTTTTTAACTTTTTAACGCTATCATATATTGATTTCTCCAGTTCGTTCATGCAGGTCACTTCACTCAAGAGGCACATTTGGGTACACATTTTTACAATCACTTCACGACTTGGTGTGTATTTAATAAAACACGATAATCTGTAAATGAAGGAGTTTTTTAATTCGTACATCCCATGTTGAACACAGTCAAGTTTGCAGCTGCAAAATATGGATATAATTAAGTGATTGTTTTCCCTGCATATTGATTTGAATTGAGAGCTATTAGATTCGTGTTATTTATCCCGCATACTACATTTAACGAATTCCTTTTCGTAGTTATGGGGATGAACTCACATTTTTGATTCAAAGTTCAATTGCCACTTTTAGCACCATACAGATATATTATCTAATTTATTTTGTGATTCGTTTTGATCTCCCGATGACTTTACTAGAAGTTAAACGACAGCACCATCTGCAAACATTCTAAGATGGGTGCTCCGATTGCCTCCTAAATGATTTAAATAAATTAAAACCAGCAGATGTCATATAAACTTCCTTGGAGACCGTCAGATATCCCTTCTGTTTTACTCGATGTCTTTCCGTTAGCACAGACTGACCTTTCTGACAGGAAATCACGTATCCAGTCCCACATCTGAGACTATACTCCATAGACGGTTTGATTAGACACCGATTGTGAGGATCGATACAGAAAGCCTTCCGGATAGTTAGAAATACGCATTGAATTTGAGATTACTTGTCGATCACACTCGTTACTTAATGAAAATAAACAGCTAGATGTGTTTAACCATAACGATATTTTCTGAATATTTGCTTACTTTCTATCAATAGAACATTTTTTCCAGGTAATTCCTAACGGTTGAACGCAATATATCCTATAAAATGCTAATGAAAACTGAAGGCAGTTATATAGGTCTGTAGTTCATCAGATAACTTCTATTTTCGTTCATCAGTTATAGTGAGATCGGTGGAACTCTACAGTCTTTAGAGACGGATCTTTCGTCGTGCGACAGTTGTGTATACTTGTTCAGTATCGAGCTATTACATCAGCTTACTATGAAAGCAATCTTATTGGTTTGAGGTCTGCAACGGAAGAGTTACCTTTATTAAGAGATTTGAGTTGCTTCGATAAAGCGAGGGTTGTTTTTGTTGTTGTTGTTGTTGTTGTTGTTGTTGTCTTCAGTCCAAATGCTGGTTTGATGCAGCTCTCCATGTTGCTCAGTCCTGTGGAACCCTCTTCATTTGCGAGTAACTACTCCAAACTACAAGTTTCTGAATCTTTTGTCTGTATTCATCTCTTGGTCTACCTCTACGATTCTTATCTCCCACACTTCCCTACAATACTAAATTGCTGATGCCCTGATGTCTCAGAATGCGTCGCATCAGCCGAACCCCTCTTTTGGTCGAGATGTGCCACGAACTTCTTTTCTCTCCATTTCCATTCAGTACCTCCTCATCAGTTATGTGATCTGCGTATCTAATTTTTAACATTCTTCTATAGCACCACATTTCAAAAGCTTCTATTCTCTCCTCGTCTAAGCTCATTATCTTCTATATTTCACTTCCGTACATGACTACACTCCATACAAATACCTTCAGAAATGGTTTCCTTACACTTAAATCTTCTTAAGAAACTCTGTTCCTGTCATTGCCATTCTACATTTAATATCCTCTCTACTTCTTCCGTTATCAGTTATTTAGCTGCCCAAATAGCAAAACTCATCTTTCAGTGTCTGTTTCCTAATCTAATTTCCTCAGTCTATCTTGATTTAATTCGACTACAATCCATCATCATTGTTTTGCTTTTGTTGATATTCATCTTATATCTTCTTTTGAAGACACTGGCCATGCTGTTCGACTACTCTTCCAAATTCTTTGCTGTCTCTGAAAGAACTGCAGTGCAATCTGCAAACCTCGAACATTTTATTCCTTCTCCCTGAACTTTGATTCGTATTGCAAATTTTTCTTTGGTTTTCTTTACTGCTTGCTCAATGTACAGGTTATAACATAGGAAATACGCTACAGACTCCTATCAATCTCTTTTCAACCATTGCTATTTTAAAGAGAGAACAGCAGCCAACATTGTCAAAAGTTTCTTCTGAGTCTACAATTGCAATAAAAATAGGTTTGCCTTTCCTTAACTTGTCTTCTCAGATAAATCGTACGGTCAGTATTTCACGCGCGTTCCTACATTTCTCCGAAATCCAAACTGATCTTCCCCGAGGTCGCTTTTGCCAGTTTCTTCATTCTTCTATAAAGAATTCGTGTTAGTATTTTGCTATCATGACTTATTAAACTGACTGTTCGGTCTTTTTTTTACACCTGTCTGCAAAATGATTGCTTTGGAATTGTAATTACTACATTCTTCTTGAAGTCTGAGGGTATTTCGCCTGTCTCACACATCTTGCACACCGGGTGGAAGAGTTTCGCCGTGATAGCTCTCCCAAGGCTATCAGTTGTTCTGACGGAATGTCGTCTACTCGCGGAGCCTTGTCCCGACTTTGGTCCTTCACTGCTCTGTCAAATTCTTCTCGCAGTGTCATATCTCCCATCTCATCTTTGTCTACGTCCGCCTGCATTACTATAATATTGCCTTCAGGTTCACCTCCCTTCCATAGATCCACTTTATACTCCCTCCAGATACAGCTTTCCCTTCTTTCCTTCACACTGGCTTCTAATCTGAGCTCTTGATATTCATACAACTGCTTCTCTTTTCCCTAAAGGCCTCTTTAATTTACTTGTAGGCGGTATCTGTCTTCCCCACTAACGAAATGTACTTCTAAATCCTTAAATCTGTTCTCTAGCCATTCCTGCCTAGGCACTTTGCATATCCTACCAGTCGGGTTTTTTAAATGTTTGTATTCCCTTTCTCATGCTTCATTTTCACCATTTCTATATTTTCTTCTTTCATCAATTAAATTCAATATCTCCTGTGTTATTCAAAGATTTCTACCAAGCCCCGTCTTTTTACTTCTTTGATCGTCTGATGCATTCACAATTTCATCTCTCAGCTACCCATTCGTCTACTGGATTCCTTTTCCCTGTTGTTGCCAATCGATGCCTAATACTCCCACTGAAACTCTCAACATCCTCTGGTTCTTTAAACTTATCCATGTCTGATCTTCCAAATTTCCTACCTTTCCTGAATTTCTTCAGTTATAGTCTGCAGTTCATAACCAATAAATTGTGGTCAGAGTACCCTTTGCCCCTGGTAATCTCTTACAATTCAAAATCTGGTTCCGAAAACTTTGTCTTACCATCACATAATCAATTTGAAGCCCTCCAGTGTCTACAGGTCTCTAACATGTATACAGCTTACTTTCATGTTCCTTAAGCCAAGTGGTGGCTCAAAGTCTACCTGGTGGTTTCCTCTTTCATTGCTTTCCCAAAGTCCATACTAACATACTAATTTTCTTTCCCTTCCGTTTCCTATAGTTAATTCCACTCCCAAGTCACAATTACATTCTCTTTTCCTTTAGCTACCTGAATAATATATTTTATTTCATTATACATTTCTTCGATCTCTTCAATATCTGCGGAGCTAGATGGCATATAAGCTTGTACTTAAGTAGTAGTTGTTGGCTTTGTGTGCGTCTTAGCCTTAATAATGCACTCACTATATTCTTCGTAGTAACTTACCCGCATTCCTATTTTCTTATTCATTACTAAACCTACTCCTGCATTACCTATATTTGGTTTTGTAGTTAGAACCTTGTATTCACCGACAAGAAGTCGTGTTCCTCCTGCCACCGTAGTTCATTACTCCCCACTTTGCACAACTTCAACTTATCCATATCCCTTTTTAAATTTTCTAGCCTACCTGTCTAATTAAGGGATCTAACTTTCATGTCCCTATCCGTGGAACACAGTTTCGTTCGCCCTGATGACGACATCCTCCTGAGTAGTCCCAACCCACAGATCCGAATGGGGCACAGTTTTACCTCCAGAATATTTTATTTAAGAGGACGCCACCATCATTTAACGATACACCTACATGCCCTCGGAAAAAATTATGGCTGTAGTTTGCCCTTGCTTTCAGCCGTTCACAGTACCAGCACAGCAAGGTCGCTTTGGTTGGTGTTACAAAGCTAGATCACGTGGACCGACCCCTCTCTAGGACGATAGCCCGACGGCCACGCCCTCGTCATAAGCGCCGCGCCAGCTGGCGGCTGCCCAGTCGAAGGCGACAGTTCTGCGAGTTCTAAAGCAGCGAGTTCACGAATAGCATCAAGATTAGTCATTTCGCTTCTGCTATGTAGCTTGTCTACACTGAAGATATCTCTTATCTTTTCTATCACCCTTTGGTTACGACACATCTGTATTTCACAAAGTTAACAAAGTTCATTGATACCATTTGCTTGAATTGTTGTCTAGCGATCCGCGAAAGCAGGATTCCTAGGCACACCATATTTGACGAGTAGGCAGGTTACAACAGTGTCGATGAGGAGGTCAACGGATCCCATAATGACAGCTATCACAGATTCTCTGTTTTTCTTTTTCGCGGGTTTTGGTGTTTTACTGGCGTCTTAATCTCTCTTGTATTTTATTTGCAGAGGTCTGTTTTAACACTATTTCTTAAAGTGCTTTTGCTGCTCAGTGTTTTCAGGTGGGCGCTGCGGAAATTTTCTTTGGTTTTCTACTCAATTTTATTGCTTGCCTTGTTTGTTTATCGCAATGAACAACCCACCTTACCCACTCCCTGCTCAGGCGCCTCAGCTGCAATGGATGGTACAGATGTTTCAGTTTCAGAGCCAACAAATCAATCCTGCTAAACACGTTGCAGCAGCTACTGGCCAATGCAGCGCACTCAATAGAACAACAAACTACACCTACAGTAGCTCCAAGTGCTATAGCGCCTTTTCGCCATTATCATGACCAAGAAGAGGAGTGCCTAGAGCGGTTGCAACAGTTTCACCCCATGTAATTGCTCAGAATGTACCAGGTACTTCGAAAGTGCATTATTTTTTGTCCACAGTAAAATTGCAGTGCTTCGACTCATCCAAAAATTCTTCCCTAATGCAACTCCGAGTGAATTTTCTTGTGATCAGGTTGTAGAATCGCTAACTATTATAACCAGCAAGTGAATATGGCAGCAACTAGGTACCAATTCTCTAACTGCAAGAAATGGTCATAAGAGGATTATTGCGAGTGGGTGACAGATTTGTAGGGTAGGCCGAGTAAATGCAAATTCAAATGTGCTTTTGGTGCTTTATGTTCAGATGTTACGTTGCGTGATGCGATTGTGTAGAATGTAACTGATGTCAAACTTAGGGTACAGATTTTGAAACAGTCCAATCCATAATTTCAGTACGTAGTGGAAATACTAGATCAGTACGACTCAGGTGCGATATCGGCCAATGAGTCTGAGCAGACAGCAATTTGCTGTGTCGAGTCGTCTCTTGCTCATGACCGGCCCATTAGGCAGCGACAGCTAGAGGCGCCACGCCACATGAACAGCTCTCTAAACAAGCAAATTGCACAGGCCACGGAAGCTGATCCAGATTTGAAAATTTTGCTGAAATACATTCGCACATCTGGGCCTCGCTCCTTGCATAGCATAAGGAACTCTGTAGTGCTCCCATACTTTGCACCTCGGCATAGCCTTGTTATATTGCAAGGTGTGACTCTTGTTCAAAATGACAGCGGACAGTCAAGTGTGTTTATCCCTAAAGCCTTGCAAAAATAAGTGTTGCAGTTCCTACACCAAGGACACTGGGGGACTCGTACAAAACAGTTAGCGCGTCGACACTGTAGTTAGCAGGATATAGACAACCAAACAAGACATGACGTCACAGCCTCATGCACGTGCGGAAAATCTGTCCGATGCTCCACAAAAATTCTCTGCTTGGCCTAAGACGCAATCACCATGGCAATGTGTGCACATAGACTTCGCGGGATGTTTCTGGAACACTCGTTGGTTGACTGTGGTAGACTCTTATAGCAAATTTTCTTTGCTGTGCCAGTGAACTCGACAACGTCACGTAGCACAATTCAATGTTTATTCTCTATTTTTTACCTTGAAGGTTTGCCTGAAGTAATAGTGTCGGACAACGGCCCTCGGTTCACGTCAAATGATTCTGAAACATTCCATGAACGAAACGGCATATAGAATCTGACTAGTGCACCGTTCAATACACAGTCAAACAGCGAAACGGAACGTTTTGTCAGAACGCTCAAGCAGCAGATGGGCAAACTTCGCTCCGCACACACCAGTGATGAAGCGTTGCCACTGTTTCTAGCCTGCTGTCGGTCGCACCCACGAGATGGACCATCACCGGCGGAATTGTTTCACGGCCGCCGCCATCGGACACTGCTCCACCAGCTCCACCCCCCTCAGTATCCGGCGCCAAAGGGAAGCCCCAAGTATCGCTTCGCACCGCATGGTATTGCGTTTTACAGGGTTTCTAGCGGGAGCAGACGGTGGTCGCGAGGCGATATCCTTCGTCGGCTTGGCACTTGCATGTACCTCATTTCAGGCCCAGACGGATTGCAGCGCCGACATCACAATCAAATTCGCCACTGCTTTGTGCACGGTGAGCCTTCCGTGTCTCGCTCCCCAGATTCCAAGGAAAGCGCGGCCACAGCAGCCGCCAGAGGGTGCCCTCACGACATTGCGGGACGAACCCATGGGCCTTCGCCTCCTCCGCCTCCTCTCGTCCTACCGAAGGCGCTGGACCAGCCCAAGCCGCAGCCGCCGACGACTTCGACATCTTGCTATGGGCCTCAGGAGGATGTCGTGTACCCTTCTGGTCCCTACAGTAACAAGACTAGAAGAATGAACTAAAACAGAAACAGGAGTAGGAGCAGCCATAGCAGCGTTTTCTGGGACACGTTTCCGCCAGAGCGAAGGCCGCATGGCGGCGTGCGAACGGAAGTCCAACGTCCCCCTGCTGCAGCCACAGCTTCCGATGCAGTGCAGCGTCCACGATCCTACCTCCCCTCCTGTCGTCGAGCTCCTTATGCGACGACGTTCCGTCACATTTGTGGTGAAGGAATCTTACGGCGTAAAGTCAGGAACCTATCGGCCAGTCGGGAATGTTATAGCAGAGGGAGCCGTGAAGGAGACGTCTGCCAATTGCCCGAGGACCGACCCCTCTCTAGGACGAAAACCCGATGGTAGCGCCATCGACACGAAGAGGACATAAGTGCCGCGCCAACTAGCGGCAGCCCAGTGGAAGAATAGCCAGTTCTGCAAGTTATACAACAATGAGTTAGAGAATAACATTATGACTAGTCATTTCGCTTCTACTATGTAGCATTGTCGATACTGAAGAGATTTCTCATTTTGTCTGTCGCTCTTCGGCTGCGACACATCTGTATTTCACAAAGTTAAATAATGTAATCATTTTCTTTTGTAATAAACTTCATTAATACGTTTTGATTGTTGTCTAGCGATCGGAGAAAGAAGGTTTCCTAGGCACACCATATTTGAAGAGTAGGCAGGGTACAACAGTAAGGCTCAGCTTCATTTTTATTATAGTTATCTACAAGATCTTGTATTAACTATATCATACAAAGGTTTCCGAAAGTTTGTGCAGTTTTCGTAGTGTTTGAAGCTGGAATATGACGAGGTCGATTGTAAGGAATCCTAATGTGTCGTCTTACATGTATTTGTAGAAAATAAAATTAAAAAAACTGTACTCTATTTTCTCATCGCTGAAGTTTGTTGTTGTTCACTCGCAAATATTTTCTTGTGATAATACAAGTTGTACGTTCGGCTCTATGTATTCATCAGGTTTAAATAACGATCACATCTCCAATGCTGTATGCATTATGGCAAAAGAAAAAAAGGTAGAACTCAATACATTCCAATTGTTAATACGTTATTAAATATGCAATACATGAGATATCGCATGGAATGTGAAACAAAGATAAGCTGGCCACTAATAGACAGTAAAAGTTGCCCATCGTTATTGTTAAAGGGCGCCGAATCGATATAAGTTGAAAAATTCTTTGTTTACAAATATAGACAGATTCGTTCGGTCAAGAAAATACGTCGAGGAAATCATTGCTGAAGACAGAGAGTCAAAGATATGATTTTGGCATTATTTGTGAAGTGAGTGAGTCTGCTTGAGATCTGTGTTGGTGTTTATCAAAGGAAGTTATTTTCACTAAAGACTCTGTTTCAATACATGGACAAACATATCCGCATGCATGGCTCAAATGGCTCTGAGCACTACGGGACTCAACTGCTGTGGTCATAAGTCCCCTAGAACTTAGAACTACTGAAACCTAACTAACCTAAGGACAGCACACAACACCCAGCCATCACGAGGCAGAGAAAATCCCTGACCCCGCCGGGAATCGAACCCGGAACCCGGGCGCGGGAAGCGAGAACGCTACCGCACGACCACGAGATGCGGGCTATCCGCATGCATGTTCAGTTATATCTTACTACAGCGTAGAACTATTATTAATTTCAGCAGATGTGTCTGCAGCCGTCATACTATTATATGTTCATTGCTTTTATTGCTTCCATGTACACTGTCATACAATAACACGTCCCCTCTCTTTTCTCGATAATCCTTATCTTTTTCTGAGTCTATATTCCCCCCACATACAGTCATATCAATTCACGTGCAAGCTAGATCGTTATCAAATAGAGACTTCCTTCCTTTCTCAGGGTACTGCAATCTTTGTGTTCTTACCCACAAACATACATATTATGTCTGAAATCGTGAAGTCTCACTTTAGAATTTAATACGAACGAGCCTACGACTTTCTTTATTAACCTTTGGAGAAACTCTAGCAGAAAAGCTGCCCTTCCGTGTTTTGCATAATAGTGCTTCTTAGGTCATTGCCATCTTTCCTGAGATCGGCTACTTTATTGCCTTCGCTAATGACAATAACCGCCTTGGCCATTTTCAAGCACGCAGCTGAAGCTTTTAGTAATTTTTATAACCAGAGTGGCGGCAGTTAAACAACATTGTGATGTCTTCATTCTTTTAAAGTAGATTTTTATTTATTTATTTACAGGTCAAGTTCCGTAGGACCAAATTGAGTGGCAAATCTCCAGGGTCATGGAACGTGTCAGTACATAAAATTACAACATAAAAGTAATAACAGATCAAAATAAAATGTTTATGATCCCGAAAAAAGGCAGTCCATAAGTTTAAGTAAACGCAATCAACAATACAATAAGAGTCAGCTTAATTTTTCAAGGAAGTCCTCGACAGAATAGAAGGAGTGACACATCAGGAAACTCTTCAGTTTCTATTTGAGAGCGCGTAGATTACTCCTAATATCTTTGAATTCGCGTGGTGGCTTATTGAAAATGGATGCAGTTAAGAAGTCCGTTGCAAATGCAGGTTTGATTGATGCCGAGTATTAAATGAGTGACAGCTGCTTATTCTTGGGAATGAGCTAATATTGTCAACAAGAAATGACATTAACTGGACTGTGATCTGCAAACAATTGTAAGTGGAAAAAAATTTGTCAATATCATTGGTCATCGAATATCTAAAAGGCAACTGCTCACCATTAGGATTTAGTGGACCCTCAGAGTATTAAAATAAAGTCAACACATCACAAGAAGCGTTTACTCCACTATAGAGAATGAGAAACACCTATAGATGAAATGAAGAGAAACTTATATAAAATTGCAATGGCAATCCACGCGGAAATGCGTAGGCTGGAGGATTTGCGAGGCACGCGTCTACCAGTGTGGACAAAGTAGAATAGCGAAGCAACACTAGGTCGGGAATTAAGTAAACCTGTAGTTTGTTGATAAACCTCGAGTTCCTCCGCGGCCGCCAGTAACTTATCCAGTAATTTGAGCTGAATGTTATTCATTTAGAACTTGAATCAATTCTATTTCATAATATTTCTAACGGATTTTATTTTCCATATTCGTTTATATTCTACATTAAAATTACATATGTGTGTTGTATACAAAACTTATTACTGTAAGTCACCTGATTATTAAATATACTTTTATTAAATATACTGATCAAAACTATGAGGCCAGCTGGCTGAAAATGACTTAAGAGTTCATGGCGCCCTCCATCGGTAATGCTGGAATTCAATATAGTATTGGCCCACCCTTAGCCTTGATGACAGCTTCCAGTCTCGTAGGCATACATTCAATCATGTGCTGGAAGGTTACTTGGAGAATGGCAGCCCATTCTTCACAGAGTGCTGCACGGAGGGGAGGTATCCATGTCGTTCGGTGAGGCCTGGCATGAAGTCGGCGTTCCAAAACATTCCATAGTTGCTCTGTAGGATTGACGTCAGGACTCTGTTCAGGCCAGTCCTTAACAGGGATGTTACTTTCACGTGACCACTCTGCCACAAGCCGTGCATTATGAACAGGTGTTCGATCGTGTTGAAAGATGCATTCGCCACCCCTGAATTTCTCTTCAGCAGTGGGAAGCAAGGAGGTGCTTAAAACATCAATGTAGGCCTGTGCTGTGATAGTACCACAACAAAAAAAAAATACGACCACACCATAGCACCACCGCCTCCAAATTTTACTGTTGGCACTACACACGCTGGCAGATGACGTCCACCGGGCAATCGCCATATCCACACCCCGCCATCGGATCGCCACATTGTGTACCGTGATTGGTCACTCCACACAACGTTTTGCCAATCGGTCCCTGGAAGTGAGAGAGAGAGAGAGAGAGAAAGACGCACAAGTGACGCACCGGTGAGCTGTTCGCGGGGCTTACAAGCGCACGATTGTGTAAGCGGGCGGTGGTGAGTAATGTTGTGTTGGTCGGCAATACTTGGGCCTAGTGCCGACGCAGTCGGTTTACCCTGGATAAGGAGGCATAGTTGCTGACCTGGGTGATGGAGTGCTGTTCATTTTCTGGTGCCGTCTGTTCTGGCCTTTGGGGGAAAGTACTCGTTACTTAGCTGAGAAATGTGCTCCCGCGCTGAAGTTGTTCCTTCTACACTGGACTTCCTGTCGTTTTTCCTCACTCTGCCTCAAGTATTAAATTTACTTTCTTGCGCCTCTGTTTGAAATTATCTGAGAACCGTATTTGATGTTTTTTAAAATTTATTTTAATTGCAACTTGTTCAGTGCCTGCTTACCTTGTCATTTCTGTCTTAATATGTTCTAGGCCGACACGTATATTAGTGACCACTGACGTTGAAACTGAGTCTCATTTGTATTGGAAGTGGTTGCTTTCCTGACTGATGGAACGACGACAAAATTAACTAACGCCATAGTAAGCAAACGTCAATGATCAAGTGAATATTGGCTCATTTCGATAATTAAGTTCCATAACTCCGGTGGGAGTATGCCCCTTTCAGGTAAAATTAATATTTATTGTTCTAAATATAATTACTACTGTTGAAATGGTTCAAATGGCTCTGAGCACTATGGGATTTAACATCTGAGGTCATCAGTCCCCTAGAACTTAGAACTACTTAAACCTAACTAACCTAAGGACATCACACACATCCATGCCCGAGGCAGGATTCGAACCGGCGACCGTAGCGGTTGCGCGGTTCCAAACTGAAGCGCCTAGAACCGCTCGGCCACTCCGGCCTGCAATTACTACTGTAGTTGTTTGTGTGTTAGCCCTCACGATTTGCCTGTCACCAAGTAAGTTAATGTGTTTCAGTAGCTCTGTGATATCTTGATTATTACATAATCTTGTTGGTGTATTTTATTTTTATATTAATCTGTTAATCCCCTTAGTAATGTAAATTCTTGTTGTAGTACTTAAGGTTTGGATTGAGTTTGGGGCTGCGCTCACATTGAGTTTCTTGCCTTAGTTTGAGCATTTTCATATGTTCTATGATTTTTATGCATTAATTATATGTGCGGTTGTTTGCTCTCGGCCTTCCGAGCTGTTCGTAGCGTTTGGATGCGTTTCCAGGGGTGTTATCCCTACCACCGATTCTTCTCGCGTAGCCCATCCGCTTCGGCTGTAGTCGTATACTCGCGCACGGGCGATGCTTGCTTCCAATCTCACCGTAGCCTCTGAGACGTTACGGCCTCCCGGCTTGCTACAGAATCCATCACAAGATGAGTGTCTCTTTCGTAGCAATCTGATGTTAACTTAACCTGAAGTGACTGTTATTCTAAATCATCTTACTCAGACCTGGCCGGCCGTACCTGCCCCTTCCACGTTTTGCTTGTTTGAAGTTTAGTTTGAACGTAATAGTTTTAATATTGGTGTAGTGCTCAATTTGTAAAAAAGTGATTTTATTATTTACCATGTCACTATATTTCTGATCCCAAAGCGGCTTCTATTACTGATCAAATATTGGCTATTTGAGTTCGCAATTGTTCCTTTGGTCATCGCAATAAATATTAGTACTTAATGGGCCTCAGCTCGTCAGATGGCAGACTTGCGTAATTTCATGTTATTACACTGGGGTAAGCTATATTCATTAATGTCAAGTACCCCTTTTTAGCAGCCAGATGTTGGAATTGTAATCTTTAGCATCACTGCTGTCATTGTTTTCCCAGCGCTAGGCGCGTGTTTGAGTTAAGTTTGGCTGTACTACTTGTTTGTTAGTCCTTCAAAAAATGAGTGCATCTTATTTGTTTTCGTTAGCCAATTAATGATAAGTTTGATTAACTGAAGATATTCTTAAGTAACTGCCTGAATGCCTTTCCTTAATTTTTTTTAATTTTCTGCTGAAATTGAAACTGCTGTTAACATTTTAATTCTGACCGATAGCCATATAGCATTTAGAAGGAAATTAAAATAATTTCTTAATGGCAACTCCTTCTACTCATTAGATGGATTTCTGGATATAATTAAGTGGCTAATTTCCCCAACACCCACAAAAATATTAATAACATTAAGTGTCACGTAATATTTTGTGTGATGTAATATCTTGTACAGACACCTTTTATTAACCTGACACGTTCCGCATCATTACGAAGTGTCGTATTCATTGATTTATGGAACAAGTACTAATCTAATCCAATCGTTTATGTGGTTTTCATCTGTTTATTTTAGGGTTTAGATTTAAACCAAGCATGTTACCAGATACCCCTCACGGCGAATTCTAAGCCAATCACCTCTTTCTGTACTGAGTGGAATCTGTATGAATTCAAAAGGATTCCCTCTGGCTTATCTACTGGTACGGCTGTTCTGTCTCGTCTATTGAAGTGCTGGGGGATCCGATGATCCACTGTGTCTATAACTATCTGGATGACTGTCAGTCATAGTCGGCCGTCCAATCAATATCTTAAGCACCTCAGTCAAGTTTTGACCAGATTAAGGAAAGCTGGTCTTACCGTTAAACCATCAAAAGACACCTTAGCTAGGTGCCAGGTTTCCTTTTCGTGGCCCTTAGTGTCTGGTGAAGGGATTAGAGTCGGTCAGGAACCCACGGTCAGACTGGGGAACTTTGCCCCTCCAGTAAATAAGAAGGTTATTAGGCATGGAAAATTATTTTCGGAAGTTCGTCCCTAATTTTCCACATATCGCTGTTCTCATTAACAACTTACATAGAAAAGGGGAAAAGCCAATAGGCGGCCTTCGAAGCCATCAAATCTGACTTGTCTTACCCTCCGGTCTTCGCCACTCCCGGCTTTGAGAAAAGATTTATTGTCCATACCGATGCTCCCAACGCCTGTGTGGTTGCGGTGTTGCTTCAGGAAGATAGAAGTAAGGACGCTCCATTGCTTACATCTCCAGAAGATTTGCCGGCCATGAACTTATATTATTTACGACTGTAGGGCGTTGTCTGTGTTTTTCGGTCTCGAAAAATTTAAATTTTATCGTGAACACTGGGAGTTCGATCTCGGGTCCTTGCTCGACCTAGAAAGTCAGGAAGAATGTCTAGATGGGCTGTCGGTATCTCCGCCTTCCGTTTTCAAGTGCTGCATTATAGATGGTCTAATAACTTCAATGCTGACGCACCTAGTTGGATGTTTCGGGAAGATAATGAACCAGTTCCGTGGCCTTCTTCTCAGGCAGACGTTCTTGTGGGCCGCAATTTTGCCGACGTTCCACAGCTCTTCAGCGATATGAATGGTAAGCAAGATCAAGACCCCGACCTAGCCGTTATTTCAGTTCCAGGCTACACCCTCCAGAAGGGCATCCTTTGCCAAAATATGAGGCCCTTGCAATGAAAAATTTGCTTGCCTATCGAGCTAGTTCCATTTATTTTTTATTACTATCATGGTTTTTGCCAAAAAGCCACTTAGGCATCCACTAAACTATTGGGAAGATTCGGCGCCATGTCAACTGGTTCCATTTTTCCAACGATGTTCGCCATATAGTGGGGAAGTGTGGACACTGTAAAATCGCCAGACTTAAACGCAATTCACGCCAAGACCTACTTTGTTCAGAAGTAGGCGGATGAGTAGGAAGAACAAACCCGTAATGTACGGCTACAGTATTACCAGTGTCCTGCTTGACACACTCAAGTCGTTTAAATATTTGGGCGTAAAGTTAGAAAGCCATATGAGATGGCACGAACATGCGTAAACTGGGAATGCGAATGGTATACTTCGGCTTATTTCGAGTATTTTAGGGAAGAGTGGTTCACCTGTAAAGTAGACCACATATAGGACGCTGGTGCGACCTATTCTTAGAGCGTTTGGAATCCGTACCAGGCTGGATTCAAGGAAGACATAGAAGCTATTCAGAGGCGGGCAGCTTGATTTGTTAGCAGTAGGTATGAACAACACGTGTTACGGAGATACTTCCTGAATGAGATATTCACTCTCCAGCGGAGTGTGCGCTGATATGAAACTTCCTGGCGGATTAAAACTGTGTGCCGGACCGAGACTCGACTTGCCCGCGAAAGGCCAAGGTCCCGAGTTCGAGTCTCGGTCCGGCATAAAGTTTTAATCTGCCAGGAAGTTTCGTTACGGAGATACTTCGGGAATTCAAATGGGAATCCCTGAAAGGAAGGCGACGTTATTTTCGAGAAATACCGTTGCGTAAATTTAGAGAACCGGCATCTGGAGCTGACTGCCGAATGATTCTATTGCCGCCAAAACATATTTCGCCCAAGGACCACGAAGATAAGATACGAGAACTAAGGTAGGACTCTTACGGAGGCATTTAGACAGGAAAGGAAGTAAATAGTGGTAGGGTACTCTCGGCCACGCACCGTACGCTGGCTTGCCGAGTATCTATGTAGACGTAGAACCCCACACTATTAAACTGTTTTTGATTACGTTGGTCCCCTACCCCGTACCAAGATCGGAAAACATTTAATTTTGATAGTTTTTGATGCCTTCTACCGTTTCATTTGAATTCTTCCTTCTCCGACGATGACGGCACATGCAGCTACCTATCATCTCACTAGGATATTTTCTCTGTTTGGCCCTACTAGGGCGCAAGTGAGTGATAACCAGCCCGCCTTTGTTTCCAGGGATTTTAGCGATTTTGCTTGGGCAGTGGCATCAAACATATCACAACCACTACATTTTACCCGCAGACTTCCTTTGGGGAAACGGTAATTAGAAATATTAAGGCTGCCCGTATAATTTATCATGCAAGGTCTCAAACCAAGTGGGATAGCTCCATTCCCTCGATCAACTTTGCCCTTAATTCCATTATGAACGAAGGCTCTTGGTCAGTCCCGGCCACCTTGATGTTTGCCTAACCTCTTAATTCCCCTTGTCCAAACTTTGGATTGTCAAAGATGTTTCGCCCTTAACTATCGATTCAGACGTCATTACGCAGTATTGGGGTGGGCCTGGAGGAATGTTGAAATAGCCCACAACCAGTTGGAGAAGCATTGTAATCAAGGGAGGATTCCCTATCAGGTTAAGTCAGGATACAAGATTTTCGTCCAAAACTTTTACCGTATTGGGGACTCGACAGGGGCTGACTCTAGTCAACTCACCCCACGATTCAACGTCCTTGCACTGTTTTGACGGCCTCGATCCTGGTAAACCAGCTGGAGTCTCATCCCCGGACCAGGAAAGCTTCAAGGTCCGTACTAGCCACGTGTTTTTCTTTTAGTCTTTAGTGGGAGAGGTTGAGTCGTGTCGGCTCGTTTTAAGTTCTTACATTTTTGCTTACTGGGTAGTCGCTGGGTGGCGCTTTGGTGGACTCTTCGGTTGTAGTTTCTTAGAGCGGGTTGCTGACCACATGGGCAGGCAGTCGGTCGCTGTCAGTAAGAGACAGAGAGACAAGACGCGGCTGTGACGTACGGTGAGCTGGTCACAGAGCTTACGTATGCACGATTCTGCGCGTGGCTAGTGGTCAGTAGAGTTTTGTTGGTCGGCAGTACTTGGTCTTAATGTCGACGCAGCCGATTTACCGTAGATAAGGAGACATAGTTGCTGATCTGGGAGTTCGAGTAATGTTCATTATCTGGTACCGTCCGTTCTTCCCTTTGTAGTAAGGTACTCATTACTTGACTGACATACATGCGCCCATTTTGAAGTAGCTCCTGTTACACTGGATTGCCTGTGATTCTCTCTCACTCTGGCGCAAGAATTCACTTTCGTGAGCCTCTGTTTGATATTATCTGAGAACCATAATTTATGTGTTTTAAAATTAATTGCAACTAGTTCAGTGTCTTCTTATGTTGTTATTTCGGCCTGAAATTAATTGTGTTATATGTTCTAGGCCGTCACGTGTGTTAGTGACCTCTGACGTTAAAACTGAGTCTTATTTGTACTGGAATTTGTTGCTGCCCTGACTGATGTAACGTGTAGAACATTGCCCAGTGAACTAGGCTCAGTTGAGTAACTGACTTCCATAACTATGGTGATATTTCGCCCCTTTCAAAAACATTTGTATTTATTGTTTTAAATACCATTGATGTTGTAATTCTTTGAGTGTTAGCCCTCAAGATTGGCCTCTTATCTTTTAAGCCACTTAAGTCAACGAGTTTGAGTAGCCCTGTGTTTCCTTGATTATTACACTAGCATGTTGTTATATCTTGTTGTAATATTAACCTGTTAATCATCTTAGTAATTCTTACTGTAATTTCTTGTTGTAATACGTTAAGTAGGATTGGGGCTTGGGGCCACATTCACATTGAGTTTCTTGCCTTAGTTTGAGCAATTTCGTATGTTCTATGATTTTTATGCTTGAATTATATGTCTATTTGTTTGCTCTAGGCTTTCCGAGCTGTCTGTAGCATTTGGATGCGCTGCCCGGTATGCTATCTGTTACCCACAGCTTCATCTGGTGTAGCCTGTCCGCGTCGGCTGGGCTGTGTACGTGTGCTGAGGCGGCACGCTGCTTCCCATCTCACCGTAGACTCTGAGACGTTGTGACTTCCTGGCTTGCTACGGCATCCCTTGTAAGCTTAGTTTCTTCTACCTCGTAGCAATCGGAAATTAATTTATCCTGCAGTGCGGGTTATTCTAAACCGTCTTACTCAAACCTGGCCGGCCGTACATACCCCTTCCATGTTTTCCTTGTTTGAAGTTTCGTTTTAACGTGACAGTTTTAATATTGCTGTAGTGCACACTATCGTAAACGTTATTTTATTAGTTTCCACGTCACTATATTGATTATCCCAAAGGGCTTCTCTGATAGACCAAATATTTGATATCTGCATTGAGAATTGTTTTTGGCCTCTTTGCGTAAACTATTGGTACTTAAAGGGCCTCAGCTCGTCAGAGCTACAGTTGTAAGTTACATTC
This sequence comes from Schistocerca nitens, assembly GCF_023898315.1. Lineage (NCBI taxonomy): Eukaryota > Metazoa > Arthropoda > Insecta > Orthoptera > Acrididae > Schistocerca > Schistocerca nitens. Next base: position 94,326,439 of record NC_064615.1, on the reverse strand, counting down.
ATTAATATCAAGCACCCCCTCTGAACAGCCAAATTTTTAGAATTATAAATTTCTGCATCATTGCTGTCATTGTTTCCCCAGCGCTAAGCAAGTGTTTGAGTTATATTTTATCGTACTACTTCTTTGTTAATCTTTCCTAAAAGTACATCTTATTCTTTAAAATAATTAATCATCAAGTGGCTTAACTGAAGAAATTTTGGAGTAATGGGCCGAATGCCTCTCCTTAAATATTTTACCCAATTTTCTGTTGAAAGGTGAGCTACTGTTAACATTTTGAATCTGTTGCACGTTCTAGTTACTGTCAGTCATGAGTTACGCCTTCTTAATTATGTTCCTCGCAGGCACCTATTATCAGTTGTATTTTATTAGTGGTATCTGTGCACTGAAATATCGTTCTGCTCCTGTGAAGTAACAAATGAGTTGTAACGAACTGCCTGCACCTTTCCCAAGCTTGCTAAGTGGTTCCTTTATCCTGGAGCATCCACTGACATTTCAGTGTAAGGGTTTTCCGTATGTTCCTTTCTTCGCTAATTCTGCGGAAACCTCCGCATTTCTTAATTTATGAGTACACCTAATTTTCAGCATTCTGCAGCAGCACTACACCTTGTAAGATGACAGAATAAATGATGGCCAATTTCGTAGCTTATATAGGAGTTTTATTCATTGTAACGGTAAGGTGAATATGACACCTAACATACTTCAGTGCTAATGAGCAGATTTGTTTATAAGTATGTACTGCAGAAGGGATGACACTCAGTCGATGGTATTAAAACACTGTTTCTATATAAAGCATGTCAGTGAGCAGAAGGTGAAACAAGCAGTGAAAGGAAACGTTTTGTGTGGAAGCAAGCGCAGGCAGAAGCAGACGCTGCGCTACGGGAGGCACCATGAAAAGCTCTTATGGGGCGTCCCGCGACTGGAGTCAGCGACCGGTCAGGTGACATATATTGGACAGCATTTAATGGGCTACCAGAAGTAAGACAGAAAGAAGCTTTTGAAAACTGCGTTTCGGAATTCCAAATGGATACGAACAAAACCAGCAATGCAGTTGATCACGTGAACTACGAATGGTACACGTGTTACGTATGCATGTAACTTTTAGGCGTCTGGAGCGGGTACAAAACGTCCGATTGGCGGAAACGAACTAGGAAGTAGCGAAGTGCCGAGATTTCGACGCAGTTCAATGGTAGAGCCCTTGCGATGGCAGAGAGACTTTCCACAAAATAAGAGGAACGCTCCCGTTAGTCGAAAAAAGCCGTGACGTGGAGAACGAAAGAACCCGTGTGTGGAAACAGTTCGGCTAAGAGAAAGACAAGAGCGACATTTTCAAGGACTCTTCTCTGAACTGGCGTCAAGTGCAGGACGGGGCGCATAACGCTCTGCATGAGGCAGAGGAGAAATTTGAGTGAACACTGTGTTCACTGTGGCTGACATCCTGTTAGATATTAGCTGTAGCGTCATTGAGCTCCAACTGTGGAGAAACGAACCGGTCAGTTAGTTATTTGTCCTTGCGAGGACTGAGAGAGCATTTTAATATGCACACAGCTCCTGCCATGCGCGTGCATATCGCCATATTCCAAGGCTAGGGATGAGTACATGTTTAATCACATAACTAGAAACATAGGGAGAGTTTCTGCTGTAAAAATCACCCAAGCTTTAATTAGTTTTTATAGTAATTTCAGAGGACGAGAACACCCATGCAGACGGCAGCTCACTGCAGCTAAGGTAAATACAACGAGCAGAGGAGTAAACTTGTTAGTTCACCACCTTGCGTCCACTGTAAACTCCAGGGACCATGGGCAATCTTTTTCTCGACTCGTCACAAAACTAACCATCCTCCATAGACTCGATCGTATATCCTAAATAGTACTGAACTTTGAACACGAATCGGATGATTTATCGTAGTAATGGCCAACATCATGACGTAGTCGTAAGAGTAATTTTGTAAAGAAACTTCTATTATAAATTACCATTGGTGTGTTCAGGACTATTTCACTTTCTGAGAACGAGATGCGTTCGTTTGACAACTGTAGTAGCATTGACACATTGTAAACTGTGTAAATGCGTGTATTTCTTTGATAAGATTGCAACATTAAACCAAACATGTGTACAGCTTACACAGTTGTTGTTCTGACCTCAAAGCCTTACAATCTCAACCGCTTTGATTCTCCTTTGTTCCGGTTTTCTCACTGGCAATGATTCTCTACCATACAATGCTGTACTCCAGGCGTATATTCTCCGAAAATTCTTTCTATGTTTACTATCAGTGGATTTTTCTTCACCAGGAATGTTCTCTTCAACTGTGCTAGTCTACTTTTTATGTCCTCCTTGCTTTGTCCGTCATGGACATTTTGCTTCAAAAGTGGCAGAATTCCTTAACTTCATCTACTTCATGATCACCACTTTTAACGTTAATTTGCTCGCTATCCTCATCTGTGATGAGTTTCGTTACCTTAGTTTTTTCCGTTTCATTCTGAAGCCATATTATGTGCTGTGCTTCCGGACAACAGGTCTAAAATTCGTGAGAATAAATGGAAGTTAGCTGAAATTGTCTTCAACATTAAACAATATAACAGAATCCGGCACCTCCCAAATGGATGAAAATACCCATGTTAATACCTAACTCTAAAAAGGTGAGAAACAGAAATTATAAAATTTCAGACCTATCACAGTACATCCAGTCTTCTTAGATATGATTGAAAGAGTCATCAATACAGAGATACAAATTTAACAAGAAACACAGTCGTTCATAGTGAGTTCTTAAAACGTAAATCATCTACCATTTCAGCAGCTCATTTAACTGAAGATGTGATAAGTGGCATATAGAACAAAGAACAGGTTGCAGGAGTATACTTAAATTGAGAAAGCTTTTGATGGTGTGCAATTTACTATCTTAATAGGAAAGCTATCGAAAATCGGCATAATAGGCACTGCCTGTAACCTAATGAGTTCCTACTTGAGTAACTGAAAACTGTTCATACTGCTTTAAACCGGATGAGTTGTTCACTAATCTAAAATTATCAGTATAGGATATCGTATGTTACAACGTTCGGTACTGGATCCTCTTTTCTTTTTTATTTATATGAAAGACGTTCAGAATTCTCTACAAGCTCCAAAGTAGTTCTGCACACAGACGACAAATCCTTGGTGTGCAAAAGGTAATCGTTTAATGAACTAGAGAACCATTGCATCTTATGAACGAACTTAATCAGTACTTCAGTGTTAACAACACTGCGTCTCGTTGAGTTAAACAACGGCACATTCAGAGGTACAATTAAATTTTACATAGGTAGTTCAATGGAGCAAAAGGAGTTTAGCGTGAAAGTCTTTGGCTTAACCATTCAGACAGTTATGAAATGGGACATGCTTATTGAAGCTTTAAGATGTGGGCTGTCTAAGAATATTTTTGCAGTCTCCCAATGATTAGCAAGTTTTTCAAGGATTCTGATGTCCTAATGACTGCATACCACGCTTTATTTTGCTCCCACCCGGACTATGGAATCAAAATTTGGGGAACACCTATAAAAAGATATCTCAATAAGCTATTTATTTTTAGAAAATGAGCTATAAGAACCAGCTGTAGCGCTGAACGTAAGGATTCACGCTTTGACCTGTACACAAAGACTAATGAACAGACCATAGCAAACATTTGTAGTCTAAAAGCTACATTTCTCGTTAAAGGCTGCAGTCCAATATATATTCTGATTGAACCAGCACAATATTTGACATAAAGAAAAATTTTACATAAGAGGTCACAGAAAACTTCTCTGCGAAAAGTGTCAGTAATATGCAGGATTAAAATTAGCCAATTAAATGTGAAGCACTGCTATGACTCTTCCCACAGTGAAGCCCACGTTTCATATTGAAGAATCCATTCTACGAAATTCTTTCTACACATTATAAGAGTATCATAGTTACGTGCAGAAGAAGAAGGGTTTTGAAAAAATCTGTAAGCAGCAGCAAACCATTTATGTTCGAGTTTATCACATGTTAATCAATGACTTATTCAGAAGAAAACATTATCGTGCTGTTTTTGGAGATTTGCAATTACTGTAAATAATAAAAAAAATTTACTCAACAGCGAATTACTATTATGGTCGAGCAGCTCTGTCATCCACTACTTCCTTATGTGCCGAACAAAGTTTCCGAAGGCGCGGCAGTACTTGACGGAGACCAGTCAGAATAAAGACGTTTGCGTCTGCGCTACGATACAATACGTCCCTCTCTGCATACGAGAAGTTGTAATGTTGTTACTTTAATTTGCTATGAAAGCGGTGCTGATGGACAATAAAAGCGGGTTAAAAGCTGTGAGCTACGTGGGGAAGTTAACCTTGCATTACTGCGCAACTGTTTCACCAGGTATCCAGTCAAGCTTACCAAATTCCCAACCAGACTATCATTAATTATAATCTCTTAATAGTCATACGACAACCGTTGATATATATATATATATATATATATATATATATATATATATATATATATATATATATATATATATATATATACACTCCTGGAAATTGAAATAAGAACACCGTGAATTCATTGTCCCAGGAAGGGGAAACTTTATTGACACATTCCTGGGGTCAGATACATCACATGATCACACTGACAGAACCACAGGCACATAGACACAGGCAACAGAGCATGCACAATGTCGGCACTAGTACAGTGTATATCCACCTTTCGCAGCAATGCAGGCTGCTATTCTCCCACGGAGACGATCGTAGAGATGCTGGATGTAGTCCTGTGGAACGGCTTGCCATGCCATTTCCACCTGGCGCCTCAGTTGGACCAGCGTTCGTGCTGGACGTGCAGACCGCGTGAGACGACGCTTCATCCAGTCCCAAACATGCTCAATGGGGGACAGATCCGGAGATCTTGCTGGCCATGGTAGTTGACTTACACCTTCTAGAGCACGTTGGGTGGCACGGGATACATGCGGACGTGCATTGTCCTGTTGGAACAGCAAGTTCCCTTGCCGGTCTAGGAATGGTAGAACGATGGGTTCGATGACGGTTTGGATGTACCGTGCACTATTCAGTGCCCCCTCGACGATCACCAGTGGTGTACGGCCAGTGTAGGAGATCGCTCCCCACACCAGGATGTCGCGTGTTGGCCCTGTGTGCCTCGGTCGTATGCAGTCCTGATTGTGGCGCTCACCTGCACGGCGCCAAACACGCATACGACCATCATTGGCACCAAGGCAGAAGCGACTCTCATCGCTGAAGACGACACGTCTCCATTCGTCCCTCCATTCACGCCTGTCGCGACACCACTGGAGGCGGGCTGCACGATGTTGGGGCGTGAGCGGAAGACGGCCTAACGGTGTGCGGGACCGTAGCCCAGCTTCATGGAGACGGTTGCGAATGGTCCTCGCCGATACCCCAGGAGCAACAGTGTCCCTAATTTGCTGGGAAGTGGCGGTGCGGTCCCCTACGGCACTGCGTAGGATCCTACGGTCTTGGCGTGCATCCGTGCGTCGCTGCGGTCCTGTCCCAGGTCGACGGGCACGTGCACCTTCCGCCGACCACTGGCGACAACATCGATGTACTGTGGAGACCTCACGCCCCACGTGTTGAGCAATTCGGCGGTACGTCCACCCGGCCTCCCGCATGCCCACTATACGCCCTCGCTCAAAGTCCGTCAACTGCACATACGGTTCACGTCCACGCTGTCGCAGCATGCTACCAGTGTTAAAGACTGCGATGGAGCTCCGTATGCCACGGCAAACTGGCTGACACTGACGGCGGCGGTGCACAAATGCTGCGCAGCTAGCGCCATTCGACGGCCAACACCGCGGTTCCTGGTGTGTCCGCTGTGCCGTGCGTGTGATCATTGCTTGTACAGCCCTCTCACAGTGTCGGGCAAGTATGGTGGGTCTGACACACCGGTGTCAATGTGTTCTTTTTTCCATTTCCAGGAGTGTATATATATATATATATATATATATATATATATATATATATATATATATATATATATATATATATATATATATATATATATATAAGAGAATTTAAATAAAAAGAAATAAATCAGTTTATATTTGGAAATTTATTTTAACATTCGTCATTGAAATTTCAGCTTATTAAACTTGATTCATAACTAAACTGGTGCCTTATTTAGGATTGTGAAAATGTGAGTTTGTAATCTTACAGAACACATCAAATATGGAGCCCAGATTGGGAGACTGCATACAACACTGCATTCATAAAATAACACACAAAGAACGTTGAAACATATGCAAGAGGAAATTAACCACAACCAACCGATTCAATTTTCACCCAAAGAAGTTACGTTCATAGCGCAATCCTGTCCGTCATGAAATTACCACACACTGGTATATTAAATTCATACTTACTCTCTGTGAAATCCTCCCGAAAAGAATAGCTGAGGCCTACTTTGATGCTTTCACCACATGCTTGACGTGGTCAACTTGGTTTACACAAAGAGTGTAACTCCACAATAATTTTGATAAAATAAATTACATCGAAACGCAATTTACTAAAGAAAAACCTCGAACTGGTTACTGTCGTCTTACTATTAACCTGATGGGTCAAACAGTTGTATAAGCACGTGGTACTGGTCTCACAAAGTACACCCCACGTGGGTTGAACATAAAGAAAAGTTGCTATATTGAAAAATATTGTCAAGACAAGACGTTATAATCTCACGCACATTCGCATTTAAGATTGATGATCTTAGTTAGAGTTACTGATCAACACGTGGTCCCACTTTACTCACAAAGTAGTGACAAAGCAACTACTGGAAGATATTCTGAACTTCACACGCGAATTACACTGCGTTGCAATTTAAGATAACATTAGATATTTTACAGCTAAACCTGAAATAAAGGTGATTAAATTTTCAGTTAGGCTGAACTTAAGAAATCCATTGTCCTGTGGACTTAGCAGACACGCGCTTAGCCGGAGATCTTACCACTTCAGACGCTCGCTGCGGACAGACTGACCTGCGCTCCTACCGAGCGTGCTTCCCAGATACAAACGGAAGTGACCAGAGAGGCAGCTTCCTATTCCAACATGACAAGGGACGGACAGGAACATACTAAGAATGGAAACCTCTCTGCTTTTAGAAAGAGTAGCTACCTGTTCCGACGTTGGTCCTACTGTTCTCTAGCAGACAGGCTTGTCTGCTACCACAGAAGGGAAGGGGGATGACAGTATCTTATCATATACAGTATATAAAAGAAAGCGGATGTAGGTTCCGTATGAGACTGTGTGACATGAATTACATATAAACTGTGATTTAAAGTGTAGTAGTGTGACAGATCGTTCTTATTTATGTGTAAAAGTAACATGTTTCACTGCTCAGTCTCCTCCCAGATAGTCATAAACACCACAGTAAATTTAGAAGAGGAATTCATGCCATAAATGACAACAGATTTAAGAAATTAACATGACAGGAATCCAACAGAGTACTTTCAAAGTTGCTGCACGCACTTGGTACCAACCTTATACCTGTGTAGCGAGTAGTATAGGATCGTATGTGTTATCTATACCACATGTCACTTATGCCTCTGACACAGTACCTACATGGGAAAGATTTCAATAGAATCTTTACTTTCTGTGAACATTCTGTGAGTAACTTCACTCTGGACAATTTAAAAAGTGTTATATTCTCTGATAAATCCGCGTTTACGAATTATGGTGGAGTCACTGTAACCATTAATGTCCACAGAAAATCCTGAGTATCCACCTCATGTCGTCTGTCAAATTAGTTGTTCTTAATGTGTGGCACAGAATCCTTGGAGATGAAATTATCTGTCCATATTACTTCGCAAGAACTACATGCAACGAAAAAAGTTTTGCATCGCCCAGGCTCCCAGAACTCCTGAAGATAGAAGTTGACTGTGGATATTGTTTCACAGACACAGTCCCTTTGACTGTTCAAAGATGTCACTAAACCCGCCCAAAAACGTAAACCACAATGCCTGAGCAGCATTATTAGACGGAGGGGATCCGACAGCCAGTCATTCCACCAGGAAGGAGGTACATGGCTCGTGCTGTCTGTGGTTCAACCATGCCTAGACGGTCAACACCGAGGTTCTATCGCGTCCGCATTGTTACTTTGTGCCAGGAAGGGCTCCCAACAAGGGAAGTGCACAGGCGTCTCGGAGTGAATCAGAGCGATGTTATTCGGACATGGAGGAGATCCAGAGAGACAGGAACTGTCGATGACCTGCCTCGCTCAGGCCGCCCAAGGGCTACTACTGCAGTGGATGACTGCTACCTACGGATTATGGATCGGAGGTACCCTGACAGCAATGCCACCATGTTGAATAATGCTTTTCATGCAGCCACAGGACGTCGTGTTACGACTCAAACTGTGCGCAACAGGCTGCATGATGTGCAGCTTCTCTCCCGACGTTCGTGGCGAGCTCCATCTTTGCAACTATGACACCATGCAGCGCGGAGCACATGGATCCAACAACATGCCGATTGGACCGCTCAGGACTGCCACCATGTTCTATTCACCGATGAGTGTCGCATATGCCTTCAGCCAGACAATCGTCGGAAACGTCTTTGGAGGTAACCCGGTCAGGCTAAACGCCTTAGACACACTGTCCAGAGAGTGCAGCAAGATGGAGGCTCCCTCCTGATTTGGGAGCCATTATGTGGGGCCGACGTAGGCCGCTGGTCGTCATGAAACGCGCCCTAACGGCTGTTCAATACGAGAATGCCATCCTCCGACCGATAGTGCAACCATACCGGCAGCATATTGACGAGGGATTCGTCTTCGCGGACGACACAGTCGCGCCCCCATCGTGCACACCTTGTGAATGACTTCCTTCAGGATAACGACATCGCTCGACTAGAATGGCCAGCATATTCTCCAGACATGAACCCTATCAACATGCTTATGATATATTGAAAAGGGATGTTTATGGACGACGTGACCCACCAATCACTCTGAGGGATCTATGCCGAATCGCCATTGAGGAGTGGGACAATCTCTACCAATAAGCCGAACGGTCTAAGGCGCTGCAGTCACGGACTGTGCGGCTGGTCCCGGCGGAGGTTCGTGTGTGGGTGTTTGTGCTTAGGATAATTTAGGCTAAGTACAGTGTAAGCTTAGGGACTGATGACCTTAGCAGTTAAGTCCCATAAGATTTCCCACACATTTAAACGTTTTGTACCAATAGTGCCTTGATGAACTTATGGATAAGATGCGACGACGAGTACAGGCGTGCGTCAATGCAAGACAACGTGGTACTGAGCATTAGAGGTACCGGTGTGTCAGCAGTCTGGACCACCACCTCTGAAGGTCTCACTGTGTGGTAATATAAAATGCAATGTGTGGTTTTCATGAGCAATAAAAAGGTTGGAAATGATGTTTATTTGCATCTCTATTCCAATTTTCTGTACAGGTTCCGTAACTCTCGAAACCGAGGTGATGCAAACCTTGTTTGATGTGCGTATAACAAGTGAGATATAGCAACAGTTTAGGTAAACTGCTTTAAATTGTGAGTCAGACATTAGACGCCCTGTACCAATGCAGAATAACGGTCATGCAGCTTACAGTGAGGGTCATGTTAAGCAACAATGAGCACCAGAATTTCAGGAAAATGCTTAGGACACAGTGGTCCTCAGAAATGGCCCACACGGTTGCCAGATTTAACACCGGTAGCTTTTTGTGGGGATATCTAAAGAATCGTGTTTAAGTCACAGAATCCAGAACACCAGATGATTTATGACAGCGTATCGAGGACGGGTGTCGCTTAGCGACAAAGGCAACTTTACATCTTTTCTGTAGCTTGTATAGAAGGCGCAGTGATTTGAGCAATCAAGAAAACTGACACTCGTTTGACTATTCCACTTAAATTAGCAGCCTATCACGAGAACACCCACCTGAACACTGCTAGGTATGTACAGCCTGTTGCATCCGCCACTAAAACATTGAAGATTTCTAGCTTCTTACCTAAAATTAACAGAAATATAAACTAAATTACTTTGTACACCGTAGGATTAAATTCATCAACTGTATGGTACAAAAAATTGTGATCTATTTAAAAATATATAACTCCCTGTTGTAAACGGAAAATGAACAAATAAACTGTGTACATAACTCCGAAGAAACGGCTACACTCCTCACATTTACCTATGTGGGACTTTTATCTCATGCTCCGTCGTTATACTAGGCGCGGTTTCTGTAGATGGAACTACAGGTAGCTTCAAGCACACGAGAGGGGGGGCTTAGGAAAAACAAATTCTTAAACAAACAGGTTACAAGGCCACAATTAAACAGTAGAAATGAGTAATACAATGAAATTTGGAAATTTGTGGTAAGGTCTTATGGGACCAAACTGCTGAGGTCCTCGGTCCTTAAGCTTACGCACTACTTAATCTAACTTAAACTAATTACGCTAAGGATAACACACACACCCATAGCCGAAAGAGGACTACAACCTCCGACGTGGAGAGCCACGCAGATCGTGACAAGGCGCCCATGACCACGCGGCTACCCCGCGCTGCATAATACAAGAGCGGAGAATCTTATTAGATTGGTACATACTCTCATTTAAAGTTAACATACCCTCTTTAATGTCACGATTGATGGGATGATTAAGAGTATTTCCCATACAATGAAATTACGTGTCCCTCTTCATTCTGTCATTTTCCAAGTACCTCATTCCGATGTCTTCAAACATTCACTAATTAAGAGGTTACAAGTTTTAGGTGATTCAACCTGTGTAAGGCCAGAGACCAGTTTGTGGGGTGGCACCACATGCCGCATATGACTGATCTTATTATTTATTAATCGGTTACCTACATAAATTAGGTGGATGTGCCCCTAACAAAACTGTAGTGAGGGTGCACTCAACACCCCCTCCCCAGCCCCCCCCCCCCCCCCCCCCCGCATCGTCCAACTACTCATCATTACAAATCGTCACCATTTGGAACATTTCGTGTCGACTGCTGTCATTTTCAGATTGCTTCCAATCCCAGCGACCTCGAACTCATAACCCTATAACTTATTGAAAAAGTACAGTATTTCCTGTATGAATAGATAATTACCTGCTCAATAACAATAAATGTACTTATATTTGTATGGGGTATGCAGCATTAGACATGATCACAAATGTATATCGAATGTTTAGAGTGAAATGGTATTTTATTACAACAGCCTTGCTACAAAGATGCACCATATTAGAAGCTGACAGTCTCTATAATGGCCATTCTCAAATCCATATTACATCCCATTGAAACGTACGTCATAACAGTCTATCGGTACGAGGTATATGCCCCTGAGTTGTCAGCACAGGCAAACAAAGAAGAAATCATTCCCCCTCTCACATCCTGTAAAGCTGCACTGGCCGCGCTACCTACCACTCCGTCCCTGAGGTACGCTGACAGGTTTACTTAGCTCAAGGGCTGCATTCACCAACGTCAGTCAAAGTTAATAGCACCTTAAAATATTAATTTGTCTGTAAGTCTCAAGAAGCTGCTAAGAGTTGATGATTTTGGATTCAGCTCCAGCGGACCACGGTTTGACGGCCACTGATTTGACCTTTAACGTGTCATTCTCGCTTTTCTCGGCATTCATTTACCAGGGTGTTACAGGACGAATGGTTAATATCCAGGGATATGACAGGAATGATCACTCAAAACAAAAAAGTCAAGCAAACATGGGCTCTAGAACGCATACCTTAAAGCAACACTACTGGCCATTAAAACTGCTACACCAAAAACAAATGCAGGTGATAAAAGGGTATTCATTGGACAAGTATATTATACTAGAACTGACATGTGATTACATTTTCAAGCAATCTGGGTACATAGATCCTGAGAAATCAGTACCCAGAACAACCAACTCTGCCCGTAATAACGGCCTTGATACGCCTGGGCATTAAGTCAAACAGAGCTTGGATTGTGTGTACAGTTATAGCTGCCCATACAGCTTCAACACGACACCACAGTTCGTCAAGAGTAGTGACTGGCGGATTGTGACGAGCCAGTTGCTCGGCCACCATTGACCAGACGTTTTCAATTGGTGAGAGATCTGGAGAATCTGCTTGCCAAGGCAGTAGTCGAACATTTTCTGTATCCAGAAAAGCCCGTACAGGACCTGCAACATGCGGCCGTGCATTATCCTGCTGAAATGTAGGGTTTCGCAGGGATCTAATGCAGGGTAGAGCCACGGGTCGTAACACACCTGAAATGTAACGTCCACTGTTCAAAGTGCCGTCTATGCGAAGAAGAGGTGACCGAGACGTGTACCCAATGGCCCCCCATACCATCACGCTGGGTGATACCCCAGTATGGCGATGACGAATACACGCTTCCAATGTGCGTTCACCGCGATGTCGCCAAACACGGATGCGACCATCATGATGCTCTAAACATAACCTGGATTCATTCGAAAAATGACGTTTTGCCATTCGTGCACCCGGGTTCGTCGTTGAGCACACCATCACAGGCGCTCCGTCTGTGAGGCAGCGTCAAGGGTAACCGCAGCCATGGTCTCCGAGCTGATAGTCCATTCTGCTCCAAACGTCGTCGAACTGTTCCTGCGGATGGTTGTTGTCTTGCAAACGTCCCCATCTACTGACTCAGGGATCGAGACGTGGCTGCACGCTCAGTTACAGCCATGCGGATTAGATGCCTGTTATCTCCACTTCTAGTGATACGAGGCCGTTGGGATCCAGCACGTCGTTCCGTATTACACTCCTGAACCTCTTCGATTCCATATTCTGCTAACAGTCATTGGATCTCGACCAACGCGAGCAGCAATGTCGCGACACGATAAACCGCAATCGCGATAGGCTACAATCAGACCTTTATCAAAGATGGAAACGTGATGGCACGCATAACTCCTACTTACACGAGGCATCACAACAACGTTTCAGCAGGCCACGCCGGTCAACTGCTGTTTGTGTATGAGAAATCGGCTGGAAACGTTCCTCATGTCAGCACGTTGTAGGTGTCGCCACCGGCGCCAACTGTGTGTGAATGCTCTGAAAAGCTAATCATTTGCATATCACAGCATCTTCTTCTTGTCGGTTAAATTTCGCGTATGTAGCATGTCATCTTCGTTGTGTAGCAATTTTAATGGCCAGTAGTGTATGAGCAATTGTTCATCTTCGACACCGTCAAACAAATCTGTTCTACTGCAAGATCTTTGCTTTCAATATTTTGGGAAATTGTAATGTAGACCAAAACGAAAAGAAATTCCAGTAAGTATGTGCTCTAAAATGCTTAATTTAGAAGTTATGAGCACTTGTTTATTAGAAGAGTTGTGTTTCAATGTAGCGAAGATGAATAAGTGCTAATGTTTACTAGACATTTGTCTAGGAAACTAGAGACTTTTGTTTCTCTGTCGAAGTTACGCGCCTTGCGGATTCCTGGTTGGCTAGCGCCCTCTATTTAGGACGGCCGCGGCTCGCGAAGAGATGAGACTCGGTAGGCGGCAGTGACAGAGGGAAGACAACGCACGGAGCATCGAGAGAAGTCAGTTGGCTCTTCGTGTACAACAAGAATGCACGGTGTTGACGTTCCGGCGCCTGGGTTTGGCGGCGAGCGGAAATGGAGTGCGGAGGCAGTCACCATTCAACATAGGCTCTGTTTAAGAGTCGTGTCTGTCTCGAATCCTGCGGAGAGCGCGGGAGTTTGCCCTGGCGTGCATGTTAACGACGATGTCCTGGACTAACGTTAAATGGTGAACCAGTTTAGTGGTGGAACCCTTGGATGTCATTGCTCCGGGTAGCCACTTTGATTTTCGCTGCTCATTCCTTAAAACACTTGGATGTGGGTCCGGGATACTCAATATTGCAAAGCCATCTAACTGCGCTGTGCCATGGTTCCGTTGCATTACAAGTGTGACCTATATTCGGCGATTCCTTCTTTATTTGTTACTGTTAATATGTAAAGAGGTGAATTTTATGAATCAAAGTTTATTCCCTGTATAGAACCTTAGCCGCCAATTTAAATACGAACTACAAACTTTTGTTGTTAACCAACACATTAACAGTTTTGCGCCGTTAAACGGCGCTTTGGTATTTTAGCTTGTGTGCGGATTGTCTGGTCTTCACCCTCAGCTGGTTGTGGTTTATTAAACTGTCAAGTGAAATTTCACGTCATTCGAGATTGTTCAATGAACTATGGCTTTAATAGGTAACTGCGCTAAAAATACCGTTTAACATCTCTTCCTGTATTTGACGCTGTCCAGTGCTTGGCTGTTGGTTTTAGTATTTTAGTGAACTGTGTATTAATACTCTGTTTGTGCGTTCTAGAAGCCGTTATTGGTGTGCGGAGACCCTCCTGCCTGTTGTTGTCGCTTGAGCTCTCAAGCACGGTATTTAGACGCCCAATGTCAAGAATGTGCTGATTACTGTGTAGATTTTACAGGATATCATAACATCATTCTACCGAATGTTTCCCATAATAGTTAATTCACGTATTTATGAGACTTTGTTATTTTATTTTTTGAAATCTAATAGCTTTTACAAATTTTATTTCTAATATTTATTACTATTGAACTGAGATAAGCAGTTATGTAGTTATATTTCTGTAAAATTATTTTTTTTATTAATTTAAAGTTGGTGCCATGAAGCTGTTCCCCCTTTAAAATTTTTCGAATTATTCTCGTTGACTTTACGCAATTGAATAATCGGTGTACATCACTGCCATTTGCAAATATTAATTAATCATTGTGTTCTTACCAGTGCTGTTTTAATTAACGTGGTGAAAATAAATTTTCTATCCTCAAATGGGGTCAGGATTCCACTCCAGCAGCCCATGTGCCCTGCTTGACAATCCTAAACGTTATAATGGAAGCAGGGCGTGGTTACGATTTTCACGGGGGAGGTGGGAGGGGGAAAGGGAGGGCGCACTAAGTAATGTTTGCTGGTAGCAGCATAGTAACTAGTGTAATACTTGTATTCATTGGATTTTATCCCTTGTTCTTTGGATTGTGGCTGTTATGCTGTTCATTGTTACAGTACAGATTCTTGAAGAGCAAGGAAGGTCATTGGTATAGCCAGTCTTAAGAAAACCTTGTCTGCAATATGAATTGAGGATTCGAAAGAAAAGTGAGGAAGGAAGCGTAGCGGAGCTTACTCAGCGTTTGCGGCCTGCCTTGACCTTGGCAGTACAAATTTCGCAGCAATCGGTGTTAGAGGTGAGTGAGGAAAACGCTTTGCTGTAGAAATTGATTAGGTGATACTCAGGTTTTGAAGTGGCTTCCCCTACACGAAAGCAAATTTGCCGGGTTCAGGCCCTACTATACCATTTAGTAAATAGAATGCACCATATGCGTGCTATTAGTAAAGATCCTCCTGCTTAAAAGGCTGCAAGATGATGTTTCAGTAGCGCAGCAGCAAATTTTGTTTTAATTGAGGTTAATATTAGTTACGAAATGTCAGTGTCAAGCAGTCATACCGCGTTCGCGATATTACCTAACCCGATCATGGCAATTCTTAATGGGGTATAAAAGTTGTCAGTGGAAAGTACCACCGAGTTATGTGAACTTCTGTGGCTGTTAGTTGGGTTGCAAGAGCAGGCGAATGTGTGGGATGTTAATGATAGCGTAGTATTGAAACTTTTTTCCCTTTAGTCATGGGACGCTTAGCCAGGATTACTGCTGAGGCCGTAGATAGTCAGGAAACATTATGGGATCTCCGGAAAGCGCTCTTCAATAAACGTGTTGTTGCTCGTGAGAAGAAAGACATTATTAATAAATATGTTTATCGGGTACAAAGAAAGGATGAAACACTACCCCAGACAATTCTTTCATGTTTTTGTCCATACCGCCATATCTCAAAATATGGAGTGCAAAGAGCCTCCATTAGAAGAGTTTTGTTTCATAATAACGAAGATCAGGAAGTGCCAACACCTCTTAAGATAGTCGTTTTAGAACCATTTTACCTGACTGTTGGCTTCCAAATGATCGTCCCTGTCATATCCCCGAATATTAACCGCCCCTCCTGGAACACACTGTATGCAATTACGAAGTTTTTGACATAACGTGGTACTACGCTAGAAAAGGTCTTCATGCTGCCCATATAATTGAGGGAAGACGGATTTTTTATGAACACATCAGTACCGTTTATGTTTCCATGATTTTTCATGGCTGTGGCTTGGTAAATAGAAACTATTTTTTAAACAATTACGGATATAAAATTTTGTCCCGTACGAGGATTCGTAGGGAGCGTGTGCTGGAGGTCGAAAGACCGGAATAAAAGCTGTCGTCCTGCCCTCAAATCATCCGTGGTTTCTTTCGGGATGTGCTGCGCCGGCAGGACAGCATTTTGCCGTCGCACGTGCTGCGAATGCCTACAGCGGCGCCGGAGGCAGCGGCTGCAGCGGCCGTGGTTACTCGGGTCGTTTCGGGACTCCAAAGGCAGCTTCGGGAGAGGAAGTGACTAGTACTTCATAGCGAACATATTGTCCACCTATTGCAAGCAAACTTCCCATCCCGTAACCGAATCTAAGCTCTGTTCTCACGTGTGGCTTGACACCCTGACGTTAAATGTTTTAAATTAATACACGTGAAATCTGTTTTACTTCCCTTGCGTAAATAGAAGCCTTTAGATAGAAGCCCTTGTTCTTGCTTTGAATTAAGACAGGGCGCAGTGATAGTTGCCTGTACTTGTACTTTTTTCAGTGTGGTGAATTTTAATTTGATAACAAAGAGGGCTTATTTGGTATTAAAGCGTATTAAAAAGCACTACCTAGTAATGCTCATTTTTGCGATTTAAACTGTATACTCGTATGTTTTGTTTTCAATTTCTGTTAATAGTAAGTTGAAATTCACGTGCTAGTGGCTGCAGTGCTTCGTATTATCGTAGCTGCTTCGCTACATACTTCCTTTGATACACTTCTGGGTTCGTTTCCTCGTGTGCGAAAACTACGGATCTACAAAAAAAAAAGTCTGTTACCACCTCTGCACACTACGTTGGCGCCAATAAACGAATTTCAAAAACCATAGCCGTAGAGAGAGAATCATGTATCTCTGCGAGATGTTTCCACTCCTAGTAATAGAGAAATTCGACGAGGTCGTGTTTGTAGAACCTGGTATTCGATAAAGTACTTTCTATTCCAAGTCTGGATCAAACACAAAATTCCTAGACGTTGTTACTGTGCTCTATGAACACAAAAAAGGGTCCACATTGTATTTCTGTGGTAGCCAAAATGTTGGAAAACTTGAAGATGTTAGAAGTCACTTTCTAAAACCTCACCGGTTTCATACTTTGAGCTGCGTCATTGAACAACCATGTGAGTCTTTTCATCAAAACATCTAAGTACTGGAAAGGGAGCATCAGGTTAACCGCAATACCGGTGTGATGGGTAAATGCAGTTGATCAGTTCTCCTACACTTCTAAGGACAAGTTCATTGGAGAAAAAGATAAGTTCTTGCTTCAATGAAAAAAGAAGAAACATAAGCTGAAAAGATATAGTTTCCATGTACGAGGGGCGTTCAATAAATTATGCTTAATTTTTTTCTGAAAGCAGGCTGATCTTATTCAGGACTCCCATATACCATATTACTCCCCCTGTTCAGGTTACAAAACTCTAATCTTTAACACAATCTCCGTTCAATGCGATTGAATTATGTCACCTTAATAAGAGGACCTGCATGCCTTCATCATACCACTCTACTGTCCGATGTCGGACCCGACGTCTTGTTGCATAAATAACCTCTCTGTCATCAAAGTATCGCTTCTCGCGGAGTGTATCTTTCATTGAGCCAAACAGGTAGAAGTCGGAAGGTGCAAGATCTGGGCTGTAGTCACACCAGTTTGAGAACCCCTACTGGTAAAAGATTGACAGCACTACCAACAGACGTCCAGTTGAACAGCGAGGTGGTTTGATTGCAGTCCATCGATCATCTCGAATGAGAGTGTCCGCACATTCCGACATAGCACGAGTCACAGCTGTGTTCGGCAGACCAGCACGCGTGATATTGGACAGGTTAGCGCGATCTTATTGCGATGATAACAGATGCATCGCCCAACGACTCACCGTGATTCTGTTCACTGCTGTGTGTCCGTAGACATTCTACAAGCACTTACTTATAAATATCTGCGAAGTTCTGGTTTTTCGATAAAGAACCTCAGTGAATCCTTCCTTTACATGCACCATTTTCAAGGCTACATATAGAGCTACCACATACTCGAATGCCATGAAACAACAGGGGCTGAAGCAAGAATATTCCATGACGTCCCACAACAAATTTCGCATTTTCAACCGAAACTGTACGATAAATAAATGTGTTACCTTACTTATTAAACGCTCCTGACAATGAGAGATTGTTTTCAAGTTTACAAAAATGGCTCTGAGGACTATGGGACTTAACATCTATGGTCATCAGTCCCCTAGAACTTAGAACTACTTCAAGTTTACAGCCCATATTAAAAAGTAAAATTTCTTTTAATTTTTATTCTGTGTGGATAGCTGATTTCTTTTTGTAACCCAGCCGCAACGTACAAGACAGCAGACGAGAGAAGAAATTGATGCGAGTTGAATACCTCTGCCACAATAGGGCTCTTATCTGTAAAGATGTGCAATGTAACTACGTCTGTGTGTGAGAAAGCTCAGAAAACGTGGTGCACGGATTCTATGAGTTTATCTACACATGGATCACTCCTTCCCTCAGCATTACAATGTCAGATCACACAAGAGCGCAGCGACACCTGCAACAATCAGATGCCGTGCGTCCACTGTCTACATTCATCCTCCATACAGTCCAGTCTTGACCTCAACGGATTTTCGTCGGTTTCCGAAACTTAACACCTTCGAGGACTTCACTTTGGTAGTGACGCAGCGGTGCCGGTAGAGGCAAGGTTGTGGCTTTGTCAACAAAGTTAAACATGCTACAGTGACGGTAACGAAAATCTCGTCTCTTGATGGAGGAAATGTGTTCGTTTGGTGCACAGCATTGTACGCTAGTGACAAGTGAATCGTGGACCGTGGGATAACTCGAATTTCAAGGAATCGAAGCGTCTGAGACGTGGTGCTACAGAAGGACGCCGAAAATTGTAAGCTGCAGTGAAATGTTTATTTCGAAAGTAATGTCAATGTTTTAACGCAGAAGTGTTTGCTGAGGCGTTCAGAACCATGACGCTACTCACTCAGGGGTACAAAGGTTTGTGAGAAACGTATCGACAGCTCCAGGTGAGGGCTCCAAAAATGTGGAATTCGCATGGGAAGAGACCGGGACACTATAGAAGAAATGTAAAGTCTTCACAGTGAAACTTCTCCAGCGTAGTCGAAACAACATCGGCAACATGCGAACCCACTGTGAATCCGTTATACGTCCTCCGTACAGCCCCCATCTCTCTCCAGTCAGTTTCCGCATTCTTGGAGCCCTGAATACATTTGTGCCGTCGATTTGCTTCGGACGAGGATGTGCAAGCGTGGGTAGAATGATGGAGGCATTGACCCGTTCTATCTCTTAGTCGGATGAATGCATTAACAGTTATGGTGATTGCTTCCTAAATTGTGACAGTTTTTTTTATTACTTTATTCCAAGTGCCTCATTTCCATGTAACTGCCCCTTATAGGTGAACCGATAAGTAGTGAAGGATTCTCGCAGAAATGGCGAAGAAGGGAACATGCAGAAAACACTAACAAGAAGAAGGAAAGATTGACAGGAAATATTTTAAGACATTAGGATATATCCTCCTAGAGACTAAGAGGCAGCTGTAGAGGGTAAAAACTGTATCGGGAGACAGATTAGAATACACACAACAAGTACTTGAGGACTTTGGGTCCATTTGCTATTGTGAGATGAAGACGTTAGCGCAGGAGTGAAACTCGTGGCGTGCCGCAACAAAGCAGTAATAAGAAAGATGACGAAATTAAAAAAAAACATTCGTACAATTACATTCCTGTAGGTAGTTATCATTAAGGATCCTGCGTCTTTAATCTCATATTGCCAATAGGTTGGGCTTTCATTACTTATTGTTAATCAAAACGATGTAGCAGCCTGTGTCCTGGTCTGGGCACGGTAGAGCGCCCATTTGCGTGTTGAAAATCTGTAACAGTTGCGAAGATAAGAAATGTGTGCTCTTCGTGTGCTTCTCTTGTTTTTCTCAGTTACAGAGATCACTATGCTCCAGTTCTGGAAAGATGAATGAGCTGTTGGAAGTCAACCACCCTTACTCTGAGCGGCCTGCAGTGTGCACTTCATAGACTTATTAAAAATAGCTAGACCAAGTCATTGGCGCAAGTTTAGCGATCTGGTATTGAAGCCACCATTTTCAGGGCTAGGTTATATTTGCACTTAGTAAATGGTGTCTGTTATCTGATAGATTGATACATACAGAATGGATTAACAGATTAACGTAAGTTCATAAGTACTTCGTATCTTCGTTGTTAGAAAAAGGTGAAAATGAAGTTGCTGGTTCAAGCTATATTGTAGATTACAAATATTCAGTTCCAAGCTAATTAAATGAAAAATGCTATACAATTGTGGAGAGGGGGTCCATAAAAAGAAATTCAGGACCGTAAACTAATCGCAAAAGGAATGCTTATAACCTAGGCCAGGAAATGTTAAGCAAGAACCGAAAATGAAATACTTAAAGAATGACAAAATAATCTAGTTATCTGCTACTTTGTAACAATCTTGGCGCATTTACTACTAAGACACATTAACTCGCGCTAATTTGTATAGGACGAGTTAAACTAACGAAAAGTCTACGGATTTACATTCGTAAATCACAAAACATTTTCTCGGAATAACTGGCTTGCCTTAGTATTTTCGTGACCGTGAAGATTTGTAATACCTCAAGTGCGTTAACCTCATTCGCATTGGGCAGTCGAACTCTTTTAGTCAAATGGTATACAGGTTCTACGCAATTTCTACAACAGTCGCAATGGTAGCTAAACCAATATCGCCGAAGCCGTTTATACCCTCTCAGGCAACACGAGTCGCCCACGTTTCCACTTGCAACATATTAAAGAGAAAGAAATAATGAAACACGAGTCATTATTTGAACGATATGAGTAATAATTCGCACCTATGTGCTTACGCCAACGCCCATTCCGCAGTGGTAGCACTGGTTCCCGTCAGATCACCGAAGTTAAGCGCTGTCCGGTCGGGCTAGCACTGGGATGGGTGACCATCCAGTCTACCGAGCGCTTTTGGCAAGCGTGGTGCTCTCAGCCCTTCTGAGGCAAATTGAGGAGCTACTTAGCAGAGAAGTAAACTTACACGCTACACGCAGCCGGGAGAGAGGTGTGCTTACCACATGCCCCTCCATATCAGCAACCAGTGACGCCCGTGGTCCGAGGATGACACGGCGGCCGGTCGGTACCGTTGGGCCTTCATGACCTGTTTGGGTCGAGTTTAGTACTTTATATGTGTTTACAATGACGTACATACCTTAAGTGACCAAGGCCTTCGTCATTAATGGCTCAGTGCGTAGTTAATTTATTGTATTTAGGAAAATTAATTTTACTAGCACAATAAAGACAAAGTACTGACATATCATTATAAAACGAATAGATATTTATAATGTACCGTATCTATTTATAATAATAGATATTTATAACGTACCGTATTTTGATGGAGATTTGATTACGCAAGGGAATTGTGAAATAAACATCCTTTTGTTTTGTTCTTCCATTTACTTTCGCTATCTCGCATACCATTTAAATCATAGGCCAGTATTCATATTAGTCCCTGAAAAAGTTGGTCTTCAATTCGCGAACAGTTTCATGACGTCTGTGCCTGCTATGGCGTTGCGCTTCATGGGCAGTTTCGATATCCATGTCGTTGCAACGCTCATTGCACTCGCAATCTGGCTAATGTTCACTGGTTGTTGGGAGCCAAAGAGCAATTCTTGTGTTGGGGGTTATGTCGGTTCTCCATAAGGTAGCAGACGAGCTGGCGCATTGTGTAGAGGTCAGTGAAGCATGGGAAGCAGCCAAGTTGTAGGTTAGGCAGTCTCTTTACGACACTTGGTTAAGCAATATCTTTACTATTTTGCATTTGCAGTTTACATTTGTTCCTATTAGAGAAAAAAAATGAAAGTGTTTAAATTTCAGGGGATTTTCTTACGCGTATTTTAAAGGGGTAGTGTTGGGTTGTGTTGGGTTGGGTTGTGTTGGGTTGTGTTGTGTTGGGTTGTGTTGTGTTGGGTTGGGTTGTTTCGGGGAAGAGACCAAACATCGGATTAGGAAAGGATGGGGAAGAAAGTCGGCAGTGTCCTTTTAAAGGAACCATCCCTGCATTTGCCTGGAGGTATTTAGGGAAATCACGGAAAACATAAATCAGGATGGCCGGACGCGGGAGTAATTCCAAGTGTATTTCAACACCAGAAATTGTTAAACTGCAATATGCCTGAATTGTTGCAAGAGACAGTGTTTATTCTGTTACAGTTTAGTTAAGGCTATGATGTCGTTCTTTAAAAGCGGATTGGACACTGGTTTGGAGTTATTCTAAATTATAAAAGCTTGTCGAGAAACGGCAACGCATTATTGTAATAAATAACAAATGTCACCTGTAGTTTAAATTGAAGTGTCGGCAGAAGTGCCAACACCGTGTTGTTTGACGAAGCCGAAATGCACGCTATACACTCACGCAGGCTGGCGTGAGGTCTGAAACAGGATACGTAATGAATGCTATAAAGAAAAGTACGTAGCCTCTGGAATACTTAACTTTAATCCATAATTGGTGAACATTGGTCTCGTTACTGTACATGCTTCATTAGATACATAGCAAAGGAGAAATGGCGCCTTGCTAGGTCGTAGCAATTGACTTAGCTGAAGGCTATGCTAACTATCGTCTCGGCAAATGAGAGCGTAATTCTCAGTGAACCTTTCCTAGCAACGTCGGCTGTACAACTGGGGCGAGTGCTAGTAAGTCTCTCGAGACATGCCGTGTGGCGGCGCTCGGTCTGCAATTACTGACAGTGGCGACACGTGGGTCCGACGTATACTAATGGACCGCGGCCGATTTAAAGCTACCACCTAGCAAGTGTGGTGTCTGGCGGTGACACCACATTCCTCCCCCGCAAATCGGCAAACGGTCGTGTTATAAGGCATCCGCCCGCCGTGGGGAGGACCCCATGTTGACGTATGCGATGAGGTGGGGAGCCTAACAACAGGCGAGGCTGTGCCACCCGCACCCGGCCATTCGGTCCGAGGGGAGCTAGGAAGCGCCTGAAAACCTAGTCCAGGGTGCACGTCAACGTGCGGTGTATGCGCCCGTAAAGAGACAGGAGAGGCCGAAGGGTCGACCTCCATTGCGTCGGGGTACCCGACGCGCGAAGACGCCATGTGGTCCGGAACGGGCAAGAGTTCCATGGCGGAGGACAGCAGGTCATGGGAAGCGATCGGCGGCGCGTGACCCAGGGAGGCGCTTGGCGGCTGCAGCGAAGCGTCCACTGCGGGCGGCGCCGGCGGGAGAACCGGCGGCGGCGGCGGCGCGTCGCCATGGGGCAAAATGGAAGGCATCGTCGGTAACACCTGGGGATGAGGCGAGCCCTTAGATGGGTCCCCATGGCGCTGACCGGACGGCACCGTCGCTGAAAGCAGACAGGGAGCGGCAGAACCTGTGCGACGACAGAGGCGCAGCTGATTGAGATGCCGACGCACCTCACCAGAGGCCCCCAAAACCAAATACATCGCGCAGCCGAGGCAGCGAAGAATGCGCCCTGCGAGCCAACGCCGTGAACCGCGATAGTTGCGATAGAATACAACGTCGCCTGGAGCAAAAGCAGGAGTCTGCCGCTGCACAGGAACCTGATGCGGCGGATGCAGCAAAGACATCAAGGTTCGATGAGGACGACCGTGGAGCAACTCAGCTGGCGAGCGACCATCTCGGGGCTGAGAGCGATACAAAGACAAAAAGAGCAACAACGCGTCCTCCCGAGAAAGCGAGTCTTTCAACTTCAACAACTGTGACTTGAAAGTCCGGACCAATCGTTCAGTGGCACCGTTTGACTGAGGCGAAAACGGCGCGGATGTCACATGTTGAATACCATTGGCCTTGCAGAATGACTGAAATTCTGCGGACATGAATTGTGGGCCATTGTCGGAAACAATAGTCTGTGGAAGACCGTCAATGCAAAAGATAGCCGATAACGCCTGGATGGTGGCAGATGACGTCGTGGAAGACATCCGTACAACAAAAGGAAAATGACTGAAGGAATCGACCACAACCAACCATTGAGCATTCCAGAATGGACCAGCAAAATCGATGTGCAAGTGTTGCCAAGGGGAAGCGGCTTTCGGCCATGCAAAGAATTTCCGCGGTGGTGCGGAGTGTTGTTCGGCACACGCCATGCAAGAAGAGCACATATTCGTAATCGCAGCATCGATTCCGAACCAAGTACAGTGCTGACGAGCAAGTTGTTTCGTTCGCACTATACCCCAATGTCCTTGGTGGAGAAGCCGTAAGATAGAGGACTGTAACGGACGTGGGACCACGACTCTGGACTGATCATTATCAGAACGCAACAGCAAAACACCACGTCATACAAAAAGTCTCTCCTTGTGAGCAAAAAATCGGCGAACCAACAGATCCTCGATCCGTGACTTTGACAAAGGCCATTGCGTAGCAACAAAACGCAAAACTGTAGCAAGGACAGGGTCAGCAGCTGTGGCTGTAGCTACACGACGAAAATCAATCGGAAACGATTCGACCCCGTCATCGGTTTCCGAATCAATGAACATGCAAGCAAATTCGGAAGAATCGAATGCTCTATCCTCAGCAACAGGCAAACGGGACAACGCATCGGCGTTTCCGTGCTTAGCAGTGGACCGATACAAGATATCGTAGCGGTACTGCGAGACGAAAATAGACCAGCGAATAAATTTCTGCGCTGTACGTGGAGGTACAGGCTTGTTTGGATGAAAAAGCGATGTCAAAGGTTTGTGGTCGGTGATGATGGTAAAGTGACGACCATACAAGAAATCCTGAAACTTAGTAACACCAAATACGAGAGCCAAGGCTTCTTTCTCCATCTGTGAATAATTTCTTTGCGCAGACGAGAGCAATTTGGACGCAAAGGCAATAGGGCGATCATGCGATCCATCTTTGTGCGTCAATCCCATCCTCGTCGCCAATATGAAGTGTCGGCAGAAGTGCCAACACCGTGTTGTTTGACGAAGCCGAAATGCACGCTATAAACTCACGCAGGCTGGCGTGAGGTCTGAAACAGGATACGTAATGAATACTATAAAGAAAATACTTAACTTTGATCCATAATTGGTGAACATTGGTCTTGTTACTGTACATGCTTCGTTAGATACATAGCAAAGGAGAAATGGCGCCTTGCTAGGTCGTAGCAATTGACTTAGCTGAAGGCTATGCTACCTATCGTCTCGGCAAATGAGAGCGTAATTCTCAGTGAACCTTTCCTAGCAACGTCGGCTGTACAACTGGGGCGAGTGCTAGTAAGTCTCTCGAGACCTGCCGTGTGGCGGCGCTCGGTCTGCAATTACTGACAGTGGCGACGCGCGGGTCCGACGTATACTAATGGACCGCGGCCGATTTAAAGCTACCACCTAGCAAGTGTGGTGTCTGGCGGTGACACCACATAAATATACTTACGAATAAATAGAAAGAAACTCCACTTCCCAAGTCCATGTCTCCTCTGTCTCAAAGACGAGGATATGCAACACACGTTTCCCTTTTATTGCTAATTTATAATCCGGTATTAGAAATTACGCTGTAGCCTTACCCATTTTCAGCAGTAAACTCTTAAACTGCTATGCATTTCATTAATACGAAGGTGAAGTTTCTTAATGTTGTTCCTTCCACTGCAAATAACAATAATAGTAAAAACTATGTAACTCAGCAGTATACTACCGTCTCACGTGATTCGGATCTTTGTTAAGGGACCTCAGCGAGAACCAAACAAGAAGTCATGAGATACAGACTCCCAGATGATATATTTCACCAAGAAATGTAAAGAAGTTGAACAACTTACCATCTTCACAAGTCGTCTGATCATGATCATGATCATCAGCTAGTTGGATCACTTGGTGATGTGACATCTTTGATTCGGCGTGCCACATTGGATCCCTGCAGATTATTCCACTTTTGCCTACCTTGAGCCCCTTATTGACAGTTCAATCCAGCTTTCTTAAGACACTGGTCCAGCTGTCCAGTGGTCTTCCCCTTGGTCGTCTTTGATAAATTTGGCTCAACCTACGACTTGTTCCGACCAACTGCCATGTTTTCTTCGAGCGATATGACCAACCCACTGCCTTTTCGGTGTATCTCCTTCTGCCATTATGTCACTGACCGCTTTTGTCTGTCTCGTATCAGCTGCTTTGTTTCTGTCTTCCTTTGTGTAGCCCAACACTGATCTTCGAATTCTTCTTCGGATTGCTATTAGCTTTTTAACAATGAATTCATTTAATATCCGTGTCTCATAGCCGTATATTATTACTGCCAGTATACACTCCTGGAAATGGAAAAAAGAACACATTGACACCGGTGTGTCAGACCCACCATACTTGCTCCGGACACTGCGAGTGGGCTGTACAAGCAATGATCACACGCACGGCACAGCGGACACACCAGGAACCGCGGTGTTGACCGTCGAATGGCGCTAGCTGCGCAGCATTTGTGCACCGCCGCCGTCAGTGTCAGCCACTTTGCCGTGGCATACGGAGCTCCATCGCAGTCTTTAACACTGGTAGCATGCCGCGACAGCGTGGACGTGAACCGTATGTGCAGTTGACGGACTTTGAGCGAGGGCGTATAGTGGGCATGCGGGAGGCCGGGTGGACGTACCGCCGAATTGCTCAACACGTGGGGCGTGAGGTCTCCACAGTACATCGATGTTGTCGCCAGTGGTCGGCGGAAGGTGCACGTGCCCGTCGACCTGGGACCGGACCGCAGCGACGCACGGATGCACGCCAAGACCGTAGGATCCTACGCAGTGCCGTAGGGGACCGCACCGCCACTTCCCAGCAAATTAGGGACACTGTTGCTCCTGGGGTATCGGCGAGGACCATTCGCAACCGTCTCCATGAAGCTGGGCTACGGTCCCGCACACCGTTAGGCCGTCTTCCGCTCACGCCCCAACATCGTGCAGCCCGCCTCCAGTGGTGTCGCGACAGGCGTGAATGGAGGGACGAATGGAGACGTGTCGTCTTCAGCGATGAGAGTCGCTTCTGCCTTGGTGCCAATGATGGTCGTATGCGTGTTTGGCGCCGTGCAGGTGAGCGCCACAATCAGGACTGCATACGACCGAGGCACACAGGGCCAACACCCGGCATCATGGTGTGGGGAGCGATCTCCTACACTGCCGTACACCACTGGTGATCGTCGAGGGGACACTGAATAGTGCACGGTACATCCAAACCGTCATCGAACCCATCGTTCTACCATTCCTAGACCGGCAAGGGAACCTGCTGTTCCAACAGGACAATGCACGTCCGCATGTATCCCTTGCCACCCAACGTGCTCTAGAAGGTGTAAGTCAACTACCCTGGCCAGCAAGATCTCCGGATCTGTCCCCCATTGAGCATGTTTGGGACTGGATGAAGCGTCGTCTCACGCGGTCTGCACGTCCACCACGAACGCTGGTCCAACTGAGGCGCCAGGTGGAAATGGCATGGCAAGCCGTTCCACAGGACTACATCCAGCATCTCTACGATCGTCTCCATGGGAGAATAGCAGCCTGCATTGCTGCGAAAGGTGGATATACACTGAACTAGTGCCGACATTGTGCATGCTCTGTTGCCTGTGTCTATGTGCCTGTGGTTCTGTCAGTGTGATCATGTGATGTATCTGACCCCAGGAATGTGTCAATAAAGTTTCCCCTTCCTGGGACAATGAATTCACGGTGTTCTTATTTCAATTTCCAGGAGTGTACATTGGTCAAGAACTGCTTTCTTCAGCTCAGCCGACATCTCAGACTTCAAGTGAACAGTATCTTCCACACACTTACCATCCTAATTTAACATGTGGAAATATTTCTGGTTTTAGATCTCCTTTTATATTTACAAGCTGGCCCAGATAGACATACCATCTGACACTTCGTAGATACGTATACTAAATAGATATATTTCCTTCCGGTGTGCAGTCATTTATCATGATCTTGTTTTCATCAGACTTACTTTTTGGACGAACTTCAGAGCAGACTAATTCAAGCTCACTACAGTATTTGAGGACTTCCTATAGTGTCTGCAAATAGAACCAAATCATTACTTTATTTAATCTCATTCCCAGAATTTGGGTTCCCTTTTTTTACCAACCTAGTTTAAACATTGTAGGATTGCTGCTATTAGTTTTGGAGATACAGAGCTACTCTGTTTCACTCTTCAACAGGTAAATGCATTGGTTTCTGGAACAACATTGACAAACGCTATGCAGTTTTTTTTTATATATTATTAAAGCCGTTAATACAAGCGTGTTCTATTCCTTGTTCTGTATCAGCCTCCAACACGGTTGGGCGACTGAATTGTATACCTGTTCAAAATCTATAAAATCAATGCAAAGAGGTAGATGGTACTCATTTGTTATACTAACTGTTTCGAGTGAAGTGAGCATATCTCGTTATGTCCGTTCTATTTTTTTCCTTGGTAAATAATATCTCTGGAAGGAATAATCGGAATAGATTATTGGTTAGTGGTATAGTTTGTCGAATATCGTGTTATGCTCTTGGTTTTTCGACCTTGTTTCACTGCAGTCGCAGTTACACAAGTTGTACAGGTTAAATACCATCCTTTGAGACTGTAGTGAATGTATTATTTAGATTAAATACGTTTCGCTTAATTGTAAAGCCTCTTTAATAGTCACTGTAACAGTATGGTTTTTTCTTAAAATTTTGTTTGTTGGGCCGGCCAGTGTGGCCGAGCGGTTCTAGGCGCTACAGTCTGGAACCGGTCGACCGCTACGGTCGCAGGTTCGAAACCTGCCTCGGCCATGGATGTGCGTGAAGTCCTTAGGTTAGTTAGGTTTAAGTAGTTCTACGTTCTAGGGGACTGATGACCTCAGAATTTCAGTCCCATAGTGCTCAGAGGCAATTGAAAGATTTTTGTTTGTTAGGATGATGAAAATTTTTATGTTTTAAGTTACTACTGTAAACGGTATTAATTATTATTTTTGCTCATGGCTTTTGTTGCTTATGTCACTCTTAGTGTTCTTCTGCGCATATGTGGTAGCCCTTTGCTCACAGCACTTTCACACAAATGAATTAATGATTTTGTGTTGTGAAGAACCACGGTCATCTCTCCAGTTCAGGTTCAATACTTTGCTGTTGCGGGATGCGTTCGTCATTCGTTTGTTTTTGTTGAAAAATATTGTGTGTGGTTGTGGGTGTATGGGGGCAGGAGGGGTGTGGGTGTGTGCGGTGCTGTGGGGGGTGGGGGTATCACGTCCATACTTCAGTTTTCGTAAATTATCTGGAAGGTGACACGGACGTACCCAATATTCTGCTGTTTGCTAACTCCATGTCCCCGTTGCGATATTTTGTACTTAGAGCAGACCAGCACATCCTTTGAAATAAGGCATAACGAACACAAAAACGGTGTGGATATAAGGCTACAGCCATTCAACATTTGCACAACACCTCCGGCAAGAAAACTACCACCCTCTAACAACAGGAAAAACACATGAAAGTGGTTAAGTTCCGTAACAAGAAACGTGTCTTGACCATTCAAGGAACTACCGAAGAACGGCAAAGAGTAATACGGTAGTAACACATATGAAATGGCCAGACATTCGCAGCAAGTAAACGTCAGACTAATAAAACATATTGTAGATAAAGGACTAATACATTACACATTACAAACTAACATCACAGACAGGGCAATATGCCCACCTTACACCACCTACCACTGTACCGCAGTAAAACAACAATTTACACGCATTCTGCGAGAGTGTTGACAACCTCTGGGCTAGGGACGCGCAGAAGACTGCTCTGGATCTAGCCAGTCAGCGATCAGTCGGTTTACACATTCAATAATGTGTGAACTTCCGTCACATTTGAGCGTTTCTTTTACGTGCGCCAAACTAAGGTTTACTGATATCTGCGATATTCTATGACTTTCCTCATTATGGTTGAAATATCTAGACGGCGCCAGGTGTTTCAAAATAGTCAGGGGACCTTGTTTTTAAAGTGTAGTCGTTCTCAAAAAGTAAATCACTTTCAGGCGCGTCGGTCTGCGAGGATGACACGGGGCAGGAACACGCTGCAACGCCCTGTGGAGAAACCGGTGTACGAGCCGACAAAATGAAAATGCAAATGTGTGTGAATTCGTAAGGGAACAAACTGTTTAGGTCATCGGTCCCTAGTGTTACATGTCACTTAAACTAACTTACGCTAACAATAAGACACACACACACACACACACACACACACACACACACGCACGTGCTATCTCGGCATTCTAGGAAGGAACATACGTACCAAAGCGGTTAACAGGAATCGACAAATTCAATCAAGATTATTTACATCGAAAGGATTTAGAGTTTTATGAGAGATTACAAGTGAAATTGATGACGAGTATGAGAGAAGCTAACGGGTTCGATGGTGGTCAAAGGTGACTGAGGAGAATATCGAAAACGTAAGTGACATATTAATAAATAAGATATAGTAAAATGTGGGGATTTTTTTATGCAGCGAGACGATATTGCAGCCGATCGGATGACGTTCCTAAGAACAGTGCATCAGGATATAAAAGTAGAGTCAGATGTAATATTCGGAAGAAAGTTAAGTAAGTCAAAGGTACATTAAAAATTTCCTTTACAAAATGCAGAGCAGAGAGGTGGGTCGAAGGTTAATGTGGAATAAGCCGAATGCGCATTGCACGTCCGCTGCCTCCCATTTCGACTGACTTTGCTGACTTCGCTTGACTGACGCTTCGCTGACGCTAGCAGAAAATCACGTTATAAAGAGAGAGAATCAACAAAAAGACAGCGAGAAATACGACTACCTCCTTCAAACAGTCCTGCAACATACTTCAGACACTTACTACTTGCATTTTTTAACTTAATTGACACGATCGAGCATTATAAAACTTAATCTGGGCAATGTTTGCAGTTGCAGCCGATGACTGCATTTCCTGTGCGTCTATATGACCGCGCTGAGTAGCAGTGTGTGGAAATGAAAGACAGGGACGGACGTAAAGCAATCAGTACGAATAAGAAAGCATGCACAGCCTCTGGTAGCTCAGTTGGTAGAGCGGTGGACTGTAGTGGACGATTCACAGTTATCCATAGGTCGCTGGTTCAAATCCGGCCCAGAGGACTGTTTTTCTAATCTCAGGAGCAAAGAGGCTCCAGAGCATGCCCACTCGGTCAGAACCTCCCTATGTTTTAAACCTATTTTAAAGGAAATTCATTTGCTCAGCTTATAATAGCTAGTTGATAATCATGGGATTCTTAGCCTTCGTAGGATAATGATATTTCTTCGAATTACCGTAAAATTGCTTGCTCTTACAGGCATTACTCGTTTAATGTGCTATATAGGTCACATAGTCGCACCAATATTCAACAGTTTCACAGACGTCTCGTTTTTTACACAAACGTAGAAACTAAATCCCTGAGCCTATCGCTGCTACTTGCTCGGCGAGAAACGCTTATTACAGAAAATTTAGACTAAACGAAGGTTCCACCGAGATTCGAACTCGGATCGCTGGATTCAGAGTCCAGAGTGCTAACCGTTACACCATGGAACCAGACAGGAGCATGGGACTCGTAAATACACTTAGCAGTACTCTGGCATACTTCAGACACTTCCTACTTGCATTTTTTAACTTAATTGACACGATCGAGCATTATAAAACTTAATCTGGGCAATGTTTGCAGCTGCAGCCGATGACTGCATTTCCTGTGCGTCTATATGACCGCGCTGAGTAGCAGTGTGTGGAAATGAAAGACAGGGACGGACGTAAAGCAATCAGTACGAATAAGAAAGCATGCACAGCCTCTGGTAGCTCAGTTGGTAGAGCGGTGGACTGTAGTGGACGATTCACAGTTATCCATAGGTCGCTGGTTCAAATCCGGCCCAGAGGACTGTTTTTCTAATCTCAGGAGCAAAGAGGCTCCAGAGCATGCCCACTCGGTCAGAACCTCCCTATGTTTTAAACCTATTTTAAAGGAAATTCATTTGCTCAGCTTATAATAGCTAGTTGATAATCATGGGATTCTTAGCCTTCGTAGGATAATGATATTTCTTCGAATTACCGTAAAATTGCTTGCTCTTACAGGCATTACTCGTTTAATGTGCTATATAGGTCACATAGTCGCACCAATATTCAACAGTTTCACAGACGTCTCGTTTTTTACACAAACGTAGAAACTAAATCCCTGAGCCTATCGCTGCTACTTGCTCGGCGAGAAACGCTTATTACAGAAAATTTAGACTAAACGAAGGTTCCACCGAGATTCGAACTCGGATCGCTGGATTCAGAGTCCAGAGTGCTAACCGTTACACCATGGAACCAGACAGGAGCATGGGACTCGTAAATACACTTAGCAGTACTCTGGCATACTTCAGACACTTCCTACTTGCATTTTTTAACTTAATTGACACGATCGAGCATTATAAAACTTAATCTGGGCAATGTTTGCAGCTGCAGCCGATGACTGCATTTCCTGTGCGTCTATATGACCGCGCTGAGTAGCAGTGTGTGGAAATGAAAGACAGGGACGGACGTAAAGCAATCAGTACGAATAAGAAAGCATGCACAGCCTCTGGTAGCTCAGTTGGTAGAGCGGTGGACTGTAGTGGACGATTCACAGTTATCCATAGGTCGCTGGTTCAAATCCGGCCCAGAGGACTGTTTTTCTAATCTCAGGAGCAAAGAGGCTCCAGAGCATGCCCACTCGGTCAGAACCTCCCTATGTTTTAAACCTATTTTAAAGGAAATTCATTTGCTCAGCTTATAATAGCTAGTTGATAATCATGGGATTCTTAGCCTTCGTAGGATAATGATATTTCTTCGAATTACCGTAAAATTGCTTGCTCTTACAGGCATTACTCGTTTAATGTGCTATATAGGTCACATAGTCGCACCAATATTCAACAGTTTCACAGACGTCTCGTTTTTTACACAAACGTAGAAACTAAATCCCTGAGCCTATCGCTGCTACTTGCTCGGCGAGAAACGCTTATTACAGAAAATTTAGACTAAACGAAGGTTCCACCGAGATTCGAACTCGGATCGCTGGATTCAGAGTCCAGAGTGCTAACCGTTACACCATGGAACCAGACAGGAGCATGGGACTCGTAAATACACTTAGCAGTACTCTGGCATACTTCAGACACTTCCTACTTGCATTTTTTAACTTAATTGACACGATCGAGCATTATAAAACTTAATCTGGGCAATGTTTGCAGCTGCAGCCGATGACTGCATTTCCTGTGCGTCTATATGACCGCGCTGAGTAGCAGTGTGTGGAAATGAAAGACAGGGACGGACGTAAAGCAATCAGTACGAATAAGAAAGCATGCACAGCCTCTGGTAGCTCAGTTGGTAGAGCGGTGGACTGTAGTGGACGATTCACAGTTATCCATAGGTCGCTGGTTCAAATCCGGCCCAGAGGACTGTTTTTCTAATCTCAGGAGCAAAGAGGCTCCAGAGCATGCCCACTCGGTCAGAACCTCCCTATGTTTTAAACCTATTTTAAAGGAAATTCATTTGCTCAGCTTATAATAGCTAGTTGATAATCATGGGATTCTTAGCCTTCGTAGGATAATGATATTTCTTCGAATTACCGTAAAATTGCTTGCTCTTACAGGCATTACTCGTTTAATGTGCTATATAGGTCACATAGTCGCACCAATATTCAACAGTTTCACAGACGTCTCGTTTTTTACACAAACGTAGAAACTAAATCCCTGAGCCTATCGCTGCTACTTGCTCGGCGAGAAACGCTTATTACAGAAAATTTAGACTAAACGAAGGTTCCACCGAGATTCGAACTCGGATCGCTGGATTCAGAGTCCAGAGTGCTAACCGTTACACCATGGAACCAGACAGGAGCATGGGACTCGTAAATACACTTAGCAGTACTCTGGCATACTTCAGACACTTCCTACTTGCATTTTTTAACTTAATTGACACGATCGAGCATTATAAAACTTAATCTGGGCAATGTTTGCAGCTGCAGCCGATGACTGCATTTCCTGTGCGTCTATATGACCGCGCTGAGTAGCAGTGTGTGGAAATGAAAGACAGGGACGGACGTAAAGCAATCAGTACGAATAAGAAAGCATGCACAGCCTCTGGTAGCTCAGTTGGTAGAGCGGTGGACTGTAGTGGACGATTCACAGTTATCCATAGGTCGCTGGTTCAAATCCGGCCCAGAGGACTGTTTTTCTAATCTCAGGAGCAAAGAGGCTCCAGAGCATGCCCACTCGGTCAGAACCTCCCTATGTTTTAAACCTATTTTAAAGGAAATTCATTTGCTCAGCTTATAATAGCTAGTTGATAATCATGGGATTCTTAGCCTTCGTAGGATAATGATATTTCTTCGAATTACCGTAAAATTGCTTGCTCTTACAGGCATTACTCGTTTAATGTGCTATATAGGTCACATAGTCGCACCAATATTCAACAGTTTCACAGACGTCTCGTTTTTTACACAAACGTAGAAACTAAATCCCTGAGCCTATCGCTGCTACTTGCTCGGCGAGAAACGCTTATTACAGAAAATTTAGACTAAACGAAGGTTCCACCGAGATTCGAACTCGGATCGCTGGATTCAGAGTCCAGAGTGCTAACCGTTACACCATGGAACCAGACAGGAGCATGGGACTCGTAAATACACTTAGCAGTACTCTGGCATACTTCAGACACTTCCTACTTGCATTTTTTAACTTAATTGACACGATCGAGCATTATAAAACTTAATCTGGGCAATGTTTGCAGCTGCAGCCGATGACTGCATTTCCTGTGCGTCTATATGACCGCGCTGAGTAGCAGTGTGTGGAAATGAAAGACAGGGACGGACGTAAAGCAATCAGTACGAATAAGAAAGCATGCACAGCCTCTGGTAGCTCAGTTGGTAGAGCGGTGGACTGTAGTGGACGATTCACAGTTATCCATAGGTCGCTGGTTCAAATCCGGCCCAGAGGACTGTTTTTCTAATCTCAGGAGCAAAGAGGCTCCAGAGCATGCCCACTCGGTCAGAACCTCCCTATGTTTTAAACCTATTTTAAAGGAAATTCATTTGCTCAGCTTATAATAGCTAGTTGATAATCATGGGATTCTTAGCCTTCGTAGGATAATGATATTTCTTCGAATTACCGTAAAATTGCTTGCTCTTACAGGCATTACTCGTTTAATGTGCTATATAGGTCACATAGTCGCACCAATATTCAACAGTTTCACAGACGTCTCGTTTTTTACACAAACGTAGAAACTAAATCCCTGAGCCTATCGCTGCTACTTGCTCGGCGAGAAACGCTTATTACAGAAAATTTAGACTAAACGAAGGTTCCACCGAGATTCGAACTCGGATCGCTGGATTCAGAGTCCAGAGTGCTAACCGTTACACCATGGAACCAGACAGGAGCATGGGACTCGTAAATACACTTAGCAGTACTCTGGCATACTTCAGACACTTCCTACTTGCATTTTTTAACTTAATTGACACGATCGAGCATTATAAAACTTAATCTGGGCAATGTTTGCAGCTGCAGCCGATGACTGCATTTCCTGTGCGTCTATATGACCGCGCTGAGTAGCAGTGTGTGGAAATGAAAGACAGGGACGGACGTAAAGCAATCAGTACGAATAAGAAAGCATGCACAGCCTCTGGTAGCTCAGTTGGTAGAGCGGTGGACTGTAGTGGACGATTCACAGTTATCCATAGGTCGCTGGTTCAAATCCGGCCCAGAGGACTGTTTTTCTAATCTCAGGAGCAAAGAGGCTCCAGAGCATGCCCACTCGGTCAGAACCTCCCTATGTTTTAAACCTATTTTAAAGGAAATTCATTTGCTCAGCTTATAATAGCTAGTTGATAATCATGGGATTCTTAGCCTTCGTAGGATAATGATATTTCTTCGAATTACCGTAAAATTGCTTGCTCTTACAGGCATTACTCGTTTAATGTGCTATATAGGTCACATAGTCGCACCAATATTCAACAGTTTCACAGACGTCTCGTTTTTTACACAAACGTAGAAACTAAATCCCTGAGCCTATCGCTGCTACTTGCTCGGCGAGAAACGCTTATTACAGAAAATTTAGACTAAACGAAGGTTCCACCGAGATTCGAACTCGGATCGCTGGATTCAGAGTCCAGAGTGCTAACCGTTACACCATGGAACCAGACAGGAGCATGGGACTCGTAAATACACTTAGCAGTACTCTGGCATACTTCAGACACTTCCTACTTGCATTTTTTAACTTAATTGACACGATCGAGCATTATAAAACTTAATCTGGGCAATGTTTGCAGCTGCAGCCGATGACTGCATTTCCTGTGCGTCTATATGACCGCGCTGAGTAGCAGTGTGTGGAAATGAAAGACAGGGACGGACGTAAAGCAATCAGTACGAATAAGAAAGCATGCACAGCCTCTGGTAGCTCAGTTGGTAGAGCGGTGGACTGTAGTGGACGATTCACAGTTATCCATAGGTCGCTGGTTCAAATCCGGCCCAGAGGACTGTTTTTCTAATCTCAGGAGCAAAGAGGCTCCAGAGCATGCCCACTCGGTCAGAACCTCCCTATGTTTTAAACCTATTTTAAAGGAAATTCATTTGCTCAGCTTATAATAGCTAGTTGATAATCATGGGATTCTTAGCCTTCGTAGGATAATGATATTTCTTCGAATTACCGTAAAATTGCTTGCTCTTACAGGCATTACCCGTTTAATGTGCTATATAGGTCACATAGTCGCACCAATATTCAACAGTTTCACAGACGTCTCGTTTTTTACACAAACGTAGAAACTAAATCCCTGAGCCTATCGCTGCTACTTGCTCGGCGAGAAACGCTTATTACAGAAAATTTAGACTAAACGAAGGTTCCACCGAGATTCGAACTCGGATCGCTGGATTCAGAGTCCAGAGTGCTAACCGTTACACCATGGAACCAGACAGGAGCATGGGACTCGTAAATACACTTAGCAGTACTCTGGCATACTTCAGACACTTCCTACTTGCATTTTTTAACTTAATTGACACGATCGAGCATTATAAAACTTAATCTGGGCAATGTTTGCAGCTGCAGCCGATGACTGCATTTCCTGTGCGTCTATATGACCGCGCTGAGTAGCAGTGTGTGGAAATGAAAGACAGGGACGGACGTAAAGCAATCAGTACGAATAAGAAAGCATGCACAGCCTCTGGTAGCTCAGTTGGTAGAGCGGTGGACTGTAGTGGACGATTCACAGTTATCCATAGGTCGCTGGTTCAAATCCGGCCCAGAGGACTGTTTTTCTAATCTCAGGAGCAAAGAGGCTCCAGAGCATGCCCACTCGGTCAGAACCTCCCTATGTTTTAAACCTATTTTAAAGGAAATTCATTTGCTCAGCTTATAATAGCTAGTTGATAATCATGGGATTCTTAGCCTTCGTAGGATAATGATATTTCTTCGAATTACCGTAAAATTGCTTGCTCTTACAGGCATTACTCGTTTAATGTGCTATATAGGTCACATAGTCGCACCAATATTCAACAGTTTCACAGACGTCTCGTTTTTTACACAAACGTAGAAACTAAATCCCTGAGCCTATCGCTGCTACTTGCTCGGCGAGAAACGCTTATTACAGAAAATTTAGACTAAACGAAGGTTCCACCGAGATTCGAACTCGGATCGCTGGATTCAGAGTCCAGAGTGCTAACCGTTACACCATGGAACCAGACAGGAGCATGGGACTCGTAAATACACTTAGCAGTACTCTGGCATACTTCAGACACTTCCTACTTGCATTTTTTAACTTAATTGACACGATCGAGCATTATAAAACTTAATCTGGGCAATGTTTGCAGCTGCAGCCGATGACTGCATTTCCTGTGCGTCTATATGACCGCGCTGAGTAGCAGTGTGTGGAAATGAAAGACAGGGACGGACGTAAAGCAATCAGTACGAATAAGAAAGCATGCACAGCCTCTGGTAGCTCAGTTGGTAGAGCGGTGGACTGTAGTGGACGATTCACAGTTATCCATAGGTCGCTGGTTCAAATCCGGCCCAGAGGACTGTTTTTCTAATCTCAGGAGCAAAGAGGCTCCAGAGCATGCCCACTCGGTCAGAACCTCCCTATGTTTTAAACCTATTTTAAAGGAAATTCATTTGCTCAGCTTATAATAGCTAGTTGATAATCATGGGATTCTTAGCCTTCGTAGGATAATGATATTTCTTCGAATTACCGTAAAATTGCTTGCTCTTACAGGCATTACTCGTTTAATGTGCTATATAGGTCACATAGTCGCACCAATATTCAACAGTTTCACAGACGTCTCGTTTTTTACACAAACGTAGAAACTAAATCCCTGAGCCTATCGCTGCTACTTGCTCGGCGAGAAACGCTTATTACAGAAAATTTAGACTAAACGAAGGTTCCACCGAGATTCGAACTCGGATCGCTGGATTCAGAGTCCAGAGTGCTAACCGTTACACCATGGAACCAGACAGGAGCATGGGACTCGTAAATACACTTAGCAGTACTCTGGCATACTTCAGACACTTCCTACTTGCATTTTTTAACTTAATTGACACGATCGAGCATTATAAAACTTAATCTGGGCAATGTTTGCAGCTGCAGCCGATGACTGCATTTCCTGTGCGTCTATATGACCGCGCTGAGTAGCAGTGTGTGGAAATGAAAGACAGGGACGGACGTAAAGCAATCAGTACGAATAAGAAAGCATGCACAGCCTCTGGTAGCTCAGTTGGTAGAGCGGTGGACTGTAGTGGACGATTCACAGTTATCCATAGGTCGCTGGTTCAAATCCGGCCCAGAGGACTGTTTTTCTAATCTCAGGAGCAAAGAGGCTCCAGAGCATGCCCACTCGGTCAGAACCTCCCTATGTTTTAAACCTATTTTAAAGGAAATTCATTTGCTCAGCTTATAATAGCTAGTTGATAATCATGGGATTCTTAGCCTTCGTAGGATAATGATATTTCTTCGAATTACCGTAAAATTGCTTGCTCTTACAGGCATTACTCGTTTAATGTGCTATATAGGTCACATAGTCGCACCAATATTCAACAGTTTCACAGACGTCTCGT
Source organism: Schistocerca nitens (assembly GCF_023898315.1). Classification (NCBI taxonomy): domain Eukaryota; kingdom Metazoa; phylum Arthropoda; class Insecta; order Orthoptera; family Acrididae; genus Schistocerca; species Schistocerca nitens. The sequence goes on along the minus strand of NC_064615.1, from coordinate 94,287,323 downwards.
TTTTTACACAAACGTAGAAACTAAATCCCTGAGCCTATCGCTGCTACTTGCTCGGCGAGAAACGCTTATTACAGAAAATTTAGACTAAACGAAGGTTCCACCGAGATTCGAACTCGGATCGCTGGATTCAGAGTCCAGAGTGCTAACCGTTACACCATGGAACCAGACAGGAGCATGGGACTCGTAAATACACTTAGCAGTACTCTGGCATACTTCAGACACTTCCTACTTGCATTTTTTAACTTAATTGACACGATCGAGCATTATAAAACTTAATCTGGGCAATGTTTGCAGCTGCAGCCGATGACTGCATTTCCTGTGCGTCTATATGACCGCGCTGAGTAGCAGTGTGTGGAAATGAAAGACAGGGACGGACGTAAAGCAATCAGTACGAATAAGAAAGCATGCACAGCCTCTGGTAGCTCAGTTGGTAGAGCGGTGGACTGTAGTGGACGATTCACAGTTATCCATAGGTCGCTGGTTCAAATCCGGCCCAGAGGACTGTTTTTCTAATCTCAGGAGCAAAGAGGCTCCAGAGCATGCCCACTCGGTCAGAACCTCCCTATGTTTTAAACCTATTTTAAAGGAAATTCATTTGCTCAGCTTATAATAGCTAGTTGATAATCATGGGATTCTTAGCCTTCGTAGGATAATGATATTTCTTCGAATTACCGTAAAATTGCTTGCTCTTACAGGCATTACTCGTTTAATGTGCTATATAGGTCACATAGTCGCACCAATATTCAACAGTTTCACAGACGTCTCGTTTTTTACACAAACGTAGAAACTAAATCCCTGAGCCTATCGCTGCTACTTGCTCGGCGAGAAACGCTTATTACAGAAAATTTAGACTAAACGAAGGTTCCACCGAGATTCGAACTCGGATCGCTGGATTCAGAGTCCAGAGTGCTAACCGTTACACCATGGAACCAGACAGGAGCATGGGACTCGTAAATACACTTAGCAGTACTCTGGCATACTTCAGACACTTCCTACTTGCATTTTTTAACTTAATTGACACGATCGAGCATTATAAAACTTAATCTGGGCAATGTTTGCAGCTGCAGCCGATGACTGCATTTCCTGTGCGTCTATATGACCGCGCTGAGTAGCAGTGTGTGGAAATGAAAGACAGGGACGGACGTAAAGCAATCAGTACGAATAAGAAAGCATGCACAGCCTCTGGTAGCTCAGTTGGTAGAGCGGTGGACTGTAGTGGACGATTCACAGTTATCCATAGGTCGCTGGTTCAAATCCGGCCCAGAGGACTGTTTTTCTAATCTCAGGAGCAAAGAGGCTCCAGAGCATGCCCACTCGGTCAGAACCTCCCTATGTTTTAAACCTATTTTAAAGGAAATTCATTTGCTCAGCTTATAATAGCTAGTTGATAATCATGGGATTCTTAGCCTTCGTAGGATAATGATATTTCTTCGAATTACCGTAAAATTGCTTGCTCTTACAGGCATTACTCGTTTAATGTGCTATATAGGTCACATAGTCGCACCAATATTCAACAGTTTCACAGACGTCTCGTTTTTTACACAAACGTAGAAACTAAATCCCTGAGCCTATCGCTGCTACTTGCTCGGCGAGAAACGCTTATTACAGAAAATTTAGACTAAACGAAGGTTCCACCGAGATTCGAACTCGGATCGCTGGATTCAGAGTCCAGAGTGCTAACCGTTACACCATGGAACCAGACAGGAGCATGGGACTCGTAAATACACTTAGCAGTACTCTGGCATACTTCAGACACTTCCTACTTGCATTTTTTAACTTAATTGACACGATCGAGCATTATAAAACTTAATCTGGGCAATGTTTGCAGCTGCAGCCGATGACTGCATTTCCTGTGCGTCTATATGACCGCGCTGAGTAGCAGTGTGTGGAAATGAAAGACAGGGACGGACGTAAAGCAATCAGTACGAATAAGAAAGCATGCACAGCCTCTGGTAGCTCAGTTGGTAGAGCGGTGGACTGTAGTGGACGATTCACAGTTATCCATAGGTCGCTGGTTCAAATCCGGCCCAGAGGACTGTTTTTCTAATCTCAGGAGCAAAGAGGCTCCAGAGCATGCCCACTCGGTCAGAACCTCCCTATGTTTTAAACCTATTTTAAAGGAAATTCATTTGCTCAGCTTATAATAGCTAGTTGATAATCATGGGATTCTTAGCCTTCGTAGGATAATGATATTTCTTCGAATTACCGTAAAATTGCTTGCTCTTACAGGCATTACTCGTTTAATGTGCTATATAGGTCACATAGTCGCACCAATATTCAACAGTTTCACAGACGTCTCGTTTTTTACACAAACGTAGAAACTAAATCCCTGAGCCTATCGCTGCTACTTGCTCGGCGAGAAACGCTTATTACAGAAAATTTAGACTAAACGAAGGTTCCACCGAGATTCGAACTCGGATCGCTGGATTCAGAGTCCAGAGTGCTAACCGTTACACCATGGAACCAGACAGGAGCATGGGACTCGTAAATACACTTAGCAGTACTCTGGCATACTTCAGACACTTCCTACTTGCATTTTTTAACTTAATTGACACGATCGAGCATTATAAAACTTAATCTGGGCAATGTTTGCAGCTGCAGCCGATGACTGCATTTCCTGTGCGTCTATATGACCGCGCTGAGTAGCAGTGTGTGGAAATGAAAGACAGGGACGGACGTAAAGCAATCAGTACGAATAAGAAAGCATGCACAGCCTCTGGTAGCTCAGTTGGTAGAGCGGTGGACTGTAGTGGACGATTCACAGTTATCCATAGGTCGCTGGTTCAAATCCGGCCCAGAGGACTGTTTTTCTAATCTCAGGAGCAAAGAGGCTCCAGAGCATGCCCACTCGGTCAGAACCTCCCTATGTTTTAAACCTATTTTAAAGGAAATTCATTTGCTCAGCTTATAATAGCTAGTTGATAATCATGGGATTCTTAGCCTTCGTAGGATAATGATATTTCTTCGAATTACCGTAAAATTGCTTGCTCTTACAGGCATTACTCGTTTAATGTGCTATATAGGTCACATAGTCGCACCAATATTCAACAGTTTCACAGACGTCTCGTTTTTTACACAAACGTAGAAACTAAATCCCTGAGCCTATCGCTGCTACTTGCTCGGCGAGAAACGCTTATTACAGAAAATTTAGACTAAACGAAGGTTCCACCGAGATTCGAACTCGGATCGCTGGATTCAGAGTCCAGAGTGCTAACCGTTACACCATGGAACCAGACAGGAGCATGGGACTCGTAAATACACTTAGCAGTACTCTGGCATACTTCAGACACTTCCTACTTGCATTTTTTAACTTAATTGACACGATCGAGCATTATAAAACTTAATCTGGGCAATGTTTGCAGCTGCAGCCGATGACTGCATTTCCTGTGCGTCTATATGACCGCGCTGAGTAGCAGTGTGTGGAAATGAAAGACAGGGACGGACGTAAAGCAATCAGTACGAATAAGAAAGCATGCACAGCCTCTGGTAGCTCAGTTGGTAGAGCGGTGGACTGTAGTGGACGATTCACAGTTATCCATAGGTCGCTGGTTCAAATCCGGCCCAGAGGACTGTTTTTCTAATCTCAGGAGCAAAGAGGCTCCAGAGCATGCCCACTCGGTCAGAACCTCCCTATGTTTTAAACCTATTTTAAAGGAAATTCATTTGCTCAGCTTATAATAGCTAGTTGATAATCATGGGATTCTTAGCCTTCGTAGGATAATGATATTTCTTCGAATTACCGTAAAATTGCTTGCTCTTACAGGCATTACTCGTTTAATGTGCTATATAGGTCACATAGTCGCACCAATATTCAACAGTTTCACAGACGTCTCGTTTTTTACACAAACGTAGAAACTAAATCCCTGAGCCTATCGCTGCTACTTGCTCGGCGAGAAACGCTTATTACAGAAAATTTAGACTAAACGAAGGTTCCACCGAGATTCGAACTCGGATCGCTGGATTCAGAGTCCAGAGTGCTAACCGTTACACCATGGAACCAGACAGGAGCATGGGACTCGTAAATACACTTAGCAGTACTCTGGCATACTTCAGACACTTCCTACTTGCATTTTTTAACTTAATTGACACGATCGAGCATTATAAAACTTAATCTGGGCAATGTTTGCAGCTGCAGCCGATGACTGCATTTCCTGTGCGTCTATATGACCGCGCTGAGTAGCAGTGTGTGGAAATGAAAGACAGGGACGGACGTAAAGCAATCAGTACGAATAAGAAAGCATGCACAGCCTCTGGTAGCTCAGTTGGTAGAGCGGTGGACTGTAGTGGACGATTCACAGTTATCCATAGGTCGCTGGTTCAAATCCGGCCCAGAGGACTGTTTTTCTAATCTCAGGAGCAAAGAGGCTCCAGAGCATGCCCACTCGGTCAGAACCTCCCTATGTTTTAAACCTATTTTAAAGGAAATTCATTTGCTCAGCTTATAATAGCTAGTTGATAATCATGGGATTCTTAGCCTTCGTAGGATAATGATATTTCTTCGAATTACCGTAAAATTGCTTGCTCTTACAGGCATTACTCGTTTAATGTGCTATATAGGTCACATAGTCGCACCAATATTCAACAGTTTCACAGACGTCTCGTTTTTTACACAAACGTAGAAACTAAATCCCTGAGCCTATCGCTGCTACTTGCTCGGCGAGAAACGCTTATTACAGAAAATTTAGACTAAACGAAGGTTCCACCGAGATTCGAACTCGGATCGCTGGATTCAGAGTCCAGAGTGCTAACCGTTACACCATGGAACCAGACAGGAGCATGGGACTCGTAAATACACTTAGCAGTACTCTGGCATACTTCAGACACTTCCTACTTGCATTTTTTAACTTAATTGACACGATCGAGCATTATAAAACTTAATCTGGGCAATGTTTGCAGCTGCAGCCGATGACTGCATTTCCTGTGCGTCTATATGACCGCGCTGAGTAGCAGTGTGTGGAAATGAAAGACAGGGACGGACGTAAAGCAATCAGTACGAATAAGAAAGCATGCACAGCCTCTGGTAGCTCAGTTGGTAGAGCGGTGGACTGTAGTGGACGATTCACAGTTATCCATAGGTCGCTGGTTCAAATCCGGCCCAGAGGACTGTTTTTCTAATCTCAGGAGCAAAGAGGCTCCAGAGCATGCCCACTCGGTCAGAACCTCCCTATGTTTTAAACCTATTTTAAAGGAAATTCATTTGCTCAGCTTATAATAGCTAGTTGATAATCATGGGATTCTTAGCCTTCGTAGGATAATGATATTTCTTCGAATTACCGTAAAATTGCTTGCTCTTACAGGCATTACTCGTTTAATGTGCTATATAGGTCACATAGTCGCACCAATATTCAACAGTTTCACAGACGTCTCGTTTTTTACACAAACGTAGAAACTAAATCCCTGAGCCTATCGCTGCTACTTGCTCGGCGAGAAACGCTTATTACAGAAAATTTAGACTAAACGAAGGTTCCACCGAGATTCGAACTCGGATCGCTGGATTCAGAGTCCAGAGTGCTAACCGTTACACCATGGAACCAGACAGGAGCATGGGACTCGTAAATACACTTAGCAGTACTCTGGCATACTTCAGACACTTCCTACTTGCATTTTTTAACTTAATTGACACGATCGAGCATTATAAAACTTAATCTGGGCAATGTTTGCAGCTGCAGCCGATGACTGCATTTCCTGTGCGTCTATATGACCGCGCTGAGTAGCAGTGTGTGGAAATGAAAGACAGGGACGGACGTAAAGCAATCAGTACGAATAAGAAAGCATGCACAGCCTCTGGTAGCTCAGTTGGTAGAGCGGTGGACTGTAGTGGACGATTCACAGTTATCCATAGGTCGCTGGTTCAAATCCGGCCCAGAGGACTGTTTTTCTAATCTCAGGAGCAAAGAGGCTCCAGAGCATGCCCACTCGGTCAGAACCTCCCTATGTTTTAAACCTATTTTAAAGGAAATTCATTTGCTCAGCTTATAATAGCTAGTTGATAATCATGGGATTCTTAGCCTTCGTAGGATAATGATATTTCTTCGAATTACCGTAAAATTGCTTGCTCTTACAGGCATTACTCGTTTAATGTGCTATATAGGTCACATAGTCGCACCAATATTCAACAGTTTCACAGACGTCTCGTTTTTTACACAAACGTAGAAACTAAATCCCTGAGCCTATCGCTGCTACTTGCTCGGCGAGAAACGCTTATTACAGAAAATTTAGACTAAACGAAGGTTCCACCGAGATTCGAACTCGGATCGCTGGATTCAGAGTCCAGAGTGCTAACCGTTACACCATGGAACCAGACAGGAGCATGGGACTCGTAAATACACTTAGCAGTACTCTGGCATACTTCAGACACTTCCTACTTGCATTTTTTAACTTAATTGACACGATCGAGCATTATAAAACTTAATCTGGGCAATGTTTGCAGCTGCAGCCGATGACTGCATTTCCTGTGCGTCTATATGACCGCGCTGAGTAGCAGTGTGTGGAAATGAAAGACAGGGACGGACGTAAAGCAATCAGTACGAATAAGAAAGCATGCACAGCCTCTGGTAGCTCAGTTGGTAGAGCGGTGGACTGTAGTGGACGATTCACAGTTATCCATAGGTCGCTGGTTCAAATCCGGCCCAGAGGACTGTTTTTCTAATCTCAGGAGCAAAGAGGCTCCAGAGCATGCCCACTCGGTCAGAACCTCCCTATGTTTTAAACCTATTTTAAAGGAAATTCATTTGCTCAGCTTATAATAGCTAGTTGATAATCATGGGATTCTTAGCCTTCGTAGGATAATGATATTTCTTCGAATTACCGTAAAATTGCTTGCTCTTACAGGCATTACTCGTTTAATGTGCTATATAGGTCACATAGTCGCACCAATATTCAACAGTTTCACAGACGTCTCGTTTTTTACACAAACGTAGAAACTAAATCCCTGAGCCTATCGCTGCTACTTGCTCGGCGAGAAACGCTTATTACAGAAAATTTAGACTAAACGAAGGTTCCACCGAGATTCGAACTCGGATCGCTGGATTCAGAGTCCAGAGTGCTAACCGTTACACCATGGAACCAGACAGGAGCATGGGACTCGTAAATACACTTAGCAGTACTCTGGCATACTTCAGACACTTCCTACTTGCATTTTTTAACTTAATTGACACGATCGAGCATTATAAAACTTAATCTGGGCAATGTTTGCAGCTGCAGCCGATGACTGCATTTCCTGTGCGTCTATATGACCGCGCTGAGTAGCAGTGTGTGGAAATGAAAGACAGGGACGGACGTAAAGCAATCAGTACGAATAAGAAAGCATGCACAGCCTCTGGTAGCTCAGTTGGTAGAGCGGTGGACTGTAGTGGACGATTCACAGTTATCCATAGGTCGCTGGTTCAAATCCGGCCCAGAGGACTGTTTTTCTAATCTCAGGAGCAAAGAGGCTCCAGAGCATGCCCACTCGGTCAGAACCTCCCTATGTTTTAAACCTATTTTAAAGGAAATTCATTTGCTCAGCTTATAATAGCTAGTTGATAATCATGGGATTCTTAGCCTTCGTAGGATAATGATATTTCTTCGAATTACCGTAAAATTGCTTGCTCTTACAGGCATTACTCGTTTAATGTGCTATATAGGTCACATAGTCGCACCAATATTCAACAGTTTCACAGACGTCTCGTTTTTTACACAAACGTAGAAACTAAATCCCTGAGCCTATCGCTGCTACTTGCTCGGCGAGAAACGCTTATTACAGAAAATTTAGACTAAACGAAGGTTCCACCGAGATTCGAACTCGGATCGCTGGATTCAGAGTCCAGAGTGCTAACCGTTACACCATGGAACCAGACAGGAGCATGGGACTCGTAAATACACTTAGCAGTACTCTGGCATACTTCAGACACTTCCTACTTGCATTTTTTAACTTAATTGACACGATCGAGCATTATAAAACTTAATCTGGGCAATGTTTGCAGCTGCAGCCGATGACTGCATTTCCTGTGCGTCTATATGACCGCGCTGAGTAGCAGTGTGTGGAAATGAAAGACAGGGACGGACGTAAAGCAATCAGTACGAATAAGAAAGCATGCACAGCCTCTGGTAGCTCAGTTGGTAGAGCGGTGGACTGTAGTGGACGATTCACAGTTATCCATAGGTCGCTGGTTCAAATCCGGCCCAGAGGACTGTTTTTCTAATCTCAGGAGCAAAGAGGCTCCAGAGCATGCCCACTCGGTCAGAACCTCCCTATGTTTTAAACCTATTTTAAAGGAAATTCATTTGCTCAGCTTATAATAGCTAGTTGATAATCATGGGATTCTTAGCCTTCGTAGGATAATGATATTTCTTCGAATTACCGTAAAATTGCTTGCTCTTACAGGCATTACTCGTTTAATGTGCTATATAGGTCACATAGTCGCACCAATATTCAACAGTTTCACAGACGTCTCGTTTTTTACACAAACGTAGAAACTAAATCCCTGAGCCTATCGCTGCTACTTGCTCGGCGAGAAACGCTTATTACAGAAAATTTAGACTAAACGAAGGTTCCACCGAGATTCGAACTCGGATCGCTGGATTCAGAGTCCAGAGTGCTAACCGTTACACCATGGAACCAGACAGGAGCATGGGACTCGTAAATACACTTAGCAGTACTCTGGCATACTTCAGACACTTCCTACTTGCATTTTTTAACTTAATTGACACGATCGAGCATTATAAAACTTAATCTGGGCAATGTTTGCAGCTGCAGCCGATGACTGCATTTCCTGTGCGTCTATATGACCGCGCTGAGTAGCAGTGTGTGGAAATGAAAGACAGGGACGGACGTAAAGCAATCAGTACGAATAAGAAAGCATGCACAGCCTCTGGTAGCTCAGTTGGTAGAGCGGTGGACTGTAGTGGACGATTCACAGTTATCCATAGGTCGCTGGTTCAAATCCGGCCCAGAGGACTGTTTTTCTAATCTCAGGAGCAAAGAGGCTCCAGAGCATGCCCACTCGGTCAGAACCTCCCTATGTTTTAAACCTATTTTAAAGGAAATTCATTTGCTCAGCTTATAATAGCTAGTTGATAATCATGGGATTCTTAGCCTTCGTAGGATAATGATATTTCTTCGAATTACCGTAAAATTGCTTGCTCTTACAGGCATTACTCGTTTAATGTGCTATATAGGTCACATAGTCGCACCAATATTCAACAGTTTCACAGACGTCTCGTTTTTTACACAAACGTAGAAACTAAATCCCTGAGCCTATCGCTGCTACTTGCTCGGCGAGAAACGCTTATTACAGAAAATTTAGACTAAACGAAGGTTCCACCGAGATTCGAACTCGGATCGCTGGATTCAGAGTCCAGAGTGCTAACCGTTACACCATGGAACCAGACAGGAGCATGGGACTCGTAAATACACTTAGCAGTACTCTGGCATACTTCAGACACTTCCTACTTGCATTTTTTAACTTAATTGACACGATCGAGCATTATAAAACTTAATCTGGGCAATGTTTGCAGCTGCAGCCGATGACTGCATTTCCTGTGCGTCTATATGACCGCGCTGAGTAGCAGTGTGTGGAAATGAAAGAC